>NW_025333895.1:1835000-2482500 GCF_019186645.2 Phyllostomus hastatus
TGTTACTAGGGGATGAACAATTCAGGTGGCCCTTAGAATATTTTGATAGGTTTTGAAGTATATGCCCCATTTGAAGAGAAAATATTCACTGCCTTTGGCACTAGATCAAATTATCTCAGTGAGTTGGCCTCCTCTTGTCTTCCAGACTCATCTAAAGTATCTGGGGTAACTTGATATAAAGTTGCCATGTCAAATAGCAAAATGTTCTAAGCTATTAAGTTTAAATTTCTATTCCTACCTCTCAACTCTGGTAAAACCTCAAACAGGCTAAATATAAGAATGACCTTCCATATACAACCACAACCTGTGGCAAACATTTTTTTCCCTTTTCCTAATATTCAAGTAAACACTGTGGATTACGCAGGCTCCTTTGTAAGCACTGTCTTAAAATAACACATTCTTTCAGCCTAGCTCAAAGCCAGAATTAGTAGTCATAGTGCTGGAATCAGATCCAAACAAATGGGCCTGGGGCAAGGTGGGGGGAGGGGGGACCGGGACAGTGAGAGGGTGGAGGGAACTGTTGCAAAATAAGATAGTTAACTCAAATATTTCTGTAACTCCTCATCTGGAAACTTGCAGATTCTACTTGTATAAGCAGAACTAGTACTTAATAGCTGTTATCTACAATTAGTAAACAACCTGACAAAGTCTAAATAACCACTTTCCCAGCAACTATCATTGTCTGGTTATTACTGTCTGGTTACACCACACAGGTTACGCTTTAGGGAAAAGGTGTGACTAGATGATGGCGACCATGTGCACTACTGGTGGCAAGAAGTCATTCAATAAAATGAATATCCAGACTTCCAATGACAATGACCAGTGACAAGACTAGACTATGAAATCTCTTGGTCTACAGCTCTGGTCAGAATTTCTTAACCTGAAATTCATAGGGAGGCTACAGATGGGTTCTTGGGAGTCCGTAACTGAAATCACTTTCAAAATTTTATTTATGTGTATGTATTAAGGGAGAGATTCCACGGCTTTCTAGAGAGTTTTTAATTATATTATCTAACTTAATCCTCACTGTCTATGTGGCAAATACTAATATGATTCTCATTTTTATAGATTGAGGAAATTGATGCTTATGGAAAATAAAAACTTTACCTGAGGTCACAAAGAAAGTGGTGAAGCATTAATTTCAAAAATTTCTTTAAATGTGCATATAAATAACTAGTGGGAGGCCATTTAACTGTAAAAGAGGTTTTTTACATTAATGTATATAGACTAGAAACCAAATTCTGGGCAAAACATGCAATTCATTTAGTAACATGTAAGTAATAGTTGCAAATGATTTTAACAATTTAAATATTTTGAAATAACATAATTCATATAGCTTTTAACATGTGTCAGGTCTATTTCACACACTTGACATATTTTACGTCGTTTAGTCCTCATGATAGTCCTATGAGGCAGATACTACCAACATGTCCATTTCACATGTAAGGAAACAGAGAAACAGGGAGGTTAAGTAATTGCCCATGGTCACAGAGCTGCAAAGTCAAGATTCTAGCTTCAAAGTCTGTGCTCTTTACTAGGCTCTAATAGTGCTTCTCCAAATACTTAATATATCAACATGTTAAACTATGGTCACTTTAAAGGGAAAAAAAAACATAGCCAAGTAAGATTCCAATTTGGAAACGTCTATCATGACAAGGTACTTTACTCCACTTAGCACATATGAACCAAAAGCAATGAGAAAGTGAGACCTCGCAATTACATTTGCACGCTACTTGCACGTACATAGCCCTCACAGCTTTTCACAACTCTGTGCAAAAGGAGAAGTACTATTTGTCCGTCTTCACTGATGCTCTGAGAGGTTAATCTCACTATACACCACTCTCCCTCTACTGGAATATCTTTCCTTCTCTGTCAAGTGAAAATTCAACTAAATATTCAAGGCCCAGATCAAATGTGACCAGTTAGATCCACCTTTCCTGACACTTCTGGGCAGAGTTAACCTTTCTTTTCTGTTACCCTGAACACGGTTCATGTAATTCCACCAGCTCAGCGATCACCCTCTTTATCATCAGCTGTGTCCACGTCTAGTTCCCTGGGTAGACACTGAGATCCATGGTGGCAAGGGTTGTATATGGGAGAAATAATTCTCAGGATTACGCTGCTGAATTAGTAAAGGAACGAAGCAGAACACTAGCAGAGTGGCTAAGAGGAACATGAATTCACGCTGACATGTTGTCATCTTCACAACTTAAGATTTACCCTCAAGGCCAGCAGCATCACCCCAAACACGTCATGAGACGCTCCCTGCACGGTGCCTGGGAAGTGCCTGGGCAGGCAGCAACCTGCGACAGCGACGCCACTTCTATGGTACCAATTCCTAAAATACTTCATTTAACTGAGTTTATGCTTCTTGTTTTCTTTCAAGTATATCAAGAGGCCTCAACAGGACTATGGAAACATTTACATCTCCAAACTAAAGCTAAGTGGGCTTCAATATTTTGTAGCACCTCTGCAAAACGACAGAAAGGAGGTAAGTGGAACGATAAAGGATGGCACGGTGAGTTCTGACAAACTCAAAACCCATCTAAATCAAGAATTAAATAGCTGGACCAATTTATTAAATATGTAGCTTCTATAACTCTTTGCTAATTTAACCCTTAGACTTTATCCTTGCACTGAGTACATAAACCCTTTAGCCAAACTCACTTAAAAGATGCAATGTGTGCCTTAAACTCACTTAATAAAAAATGAAATTACGAACTTAAAGCAAATTAAAGGAATGAGGGTGCTGAAAGCTTTACTGCCATGAAAACAATTACCTCAAACACAATGAGAAACCCCCTGTGTCATCTGGAAGCCCACCTTTCACTCTTCTCTCATTTTTCAAACCATGAAAACCATTCTTTATCCAAATGGTATAAAGCACTGACATCTCTTCATATGATCAAGGCAAGCAGAGGACCATTTAAAATAAACCCATTTAAGATTTGCAAAAATAATACACAAAACAGCTGCTTAATTTTTTACTGTCATTTTTATACAACTTCCTGTCATATCACGGAGAACTCAACGAAGCTAACTGATGTGTTTTGACCAAGGGTGAAATAACTAAACTAATGGAGAATATAAACAGTTCCCATTCAAACAAAATTCTCAGTGGTTGTTTTTTTATTATGTACCATTTGTCTGCTTTAAAAAATAAATTTGAGAACAGTCAACCTTTAATATTTAAACCTGAAGCAAATGGTAATAACTATCCCTGATTAAAGATTAACCTAAATCCAGCCAGCAGTTCTGTAAGCCCGTATTGCCACTGAGCACTCCTGGATCCCTCCCATTATAAACCCTACATTCTGACGAGTTCCATCCATATAATTCATTCATTTTCCAGATGTTTCATCAAGGACGCCAATAGCCAATACAAATAATCAGTATGTCTACAATGCACTAATACCCTTTCTGCCAAAAGCAAAGGCACGTGACATTTTAGGTCCTCTCTTGTGAACTCCCTGAGAAATGTGGGCTTTTCTATTGGGGGGGGGGGGGAGAGTTCCTGTTCTGTTTTTTTTAACATAGAAAATAACCTGCAGACTACCAACAAACCTCTGTGATAACCTAGTACTCCAGGCTCTTAGCTAGGGAGACTATCAATTCTGAAGGTTAATGTTTTTCATCTTCCTGTACGAAACATTTCATCTATAGCCTCACCAACTATTATTAAAGGCAAATAAGAGGATGTTTGCTTGTTTGAGACGTAGCTCTCATTGAAGGCTCTACCCTCAGAAACTCAACAGTAAATTTTGTTGTGGATAAGGGAGGAGGGAAGTATGGTCCGTGAGCTCTGCAGTCACGAAGTCCAGGGTTTAAGCTCTGGCTTTAACGTTGGCTTTCGCCTACGTGACTTTCGCCTATGTGACTTTGGGCAAATCAACCCTTGACCCCTGTACGACTCAGATTTCCCCTGAGGTAAAGTGGGTTGCTGAGATTTTGATGAAATAAAAATATACAAATCTCAGCAAGCAGTAGGGTACTCAATTAAGTTCTTTTTTACCCTCTCCCTTTATTATGAACACAGACTACTATAAAATGGGATATTTGACATTTTCAGAATTAAAAAAATGTCATTCAGAGCCATCTTCTCAGACATCCACTTGAGTCTGCTTGTATAAATACTACCGTCTCACAATCCTGAAGTTCATTAGCTCTCAGCAGTATACAAGTACGTTCTCAAAATTTAAATACTCTCAAACTAAAACCTGAAAAGAGGACGTGTGGCCAAAATGGAAGCATAGGTAGATACACTGTGCCCCCTCGCACAACCAAAAGGAAAACAACAAATTTAAAAACAAAAAAACAACCAGAACTGGCAGAAAATCGAACTGTATGGAAGTCCCACAACCAAGGAAGTTAAAGAAGAAACATTCATCAGAAACATTCAACATTCACCAGCAGGAGGGGTGGAGACGGGCAGCCACGGCAGAGAAGACTCTTGACGAGGCAGCATCTGGAGGCCCTGGGTGTCCGGCGGCGGCGGGAAGAGCGGGCAAGGCGACGGCTGGCGGAGCGGTCGGTTCCACATTTGCGTGCAGATAAAACAGGAGGAACAACTGGGGATTGAGACAGACCACGCACCCAGGGTTCCAGCACCGGGAAATAAAGCCTCAAAGCCTCTAACTGGAAAAACCTGTTGCGGCAGTGGGAGAAACTCCCAGCCTCACAGGAGAGTTCGTTAGAGAGACGCACAGGGTCCTAGAACATACACAAACCCACCCACACGGGAATCAGCACCAGAAGGACCCAATTTGCTTGTGGGTAGTGGGGAAAGTGACTGAAAACAGGCAGAGAGCTGAGCAAGCAGCTGTGGGCCTTCTCAGACCCCTCCCCCACATCCAGCATGCTAGGCAGTAAAGTGGCTGCCCCACCCTGGCGAATACCTAAGGTTCCGCCCCTTACTACATAACAGGTGTGGGGAGACCACCCCCCAAAAAAAGCCCAAATGAAAGAATAGATCAAAGCTCCAGAAAATATACAACTAATCAATGAAAAGCTAGCCAACCTATCAAATGCACAGTTCAAAACACTGGTAATCAGAATTGGTTGAGGATGGTTGCAAATTAGAGGAAAAAATGAAGGCTATGAAAAGTGAAATAAAGGAAAATGTACAGGGAACCAACAGTGACAGCAAGGAAGCCGGAACTCAAATCAACAGTTTGGAACAGAAGGAAGAAATAAACGTTCATCCAGAACAGAATGAAGAAACAAGAATTCAAAAAAAATGAGGAGAGCCCTAGGAACCTGTGAGACAACTTTAAACATTCCAACATCTGAATCATAGGAGTACCAGAAGGGGAAGAGGAAGAGCAATAAATTGAGAACTTATTTGAACAAATAATGAAGGAGAACTTCCCCAATCTGGCAAAGGAAATAGACTTCCAGGAAGTCCAGGAAGCTCAGAGAGTCCCAAACAAGTTGGACCCAAGGAGGAACACAGTGAGGCACATCATAATTGCATTAGACAAGATTAAAATGAAGGAGAGAATACAAAAAGCAGCAAGAGATAAGGAGACAGTAACCTACAAAGGAGTTCCCATCACACTGTCAGCTGACTTCTCAAAAGTGACCTGACAGACAAGAAGGGGCTGGAAAGAAGGATTCCAAGTCATGAAAGACAAGGACCTACATCCAAGATTGCTCTATCCAGCAAAACTATCATTTAGAATGGAAGGGCAGATAAAGTGCTTCTCAGATAAGGTCAAGTTAAAGGAGTTCATCATCACCAAGCCATTATTATATGAAATGTTAAAGGGAAAGAAAAAGAAGATGATCAAAATTACGAACAGCAAAATGACAACAAACTCACAACTATTAAAAACTGATCCTAAAAAAAAAAAACAACAAAAATTAAGCATTAGTTTCTGACAACAAGAACAGAATCACAGAAAGGGAGATCACATGGAGGGTTATCAGCAGGAGGGTGGGGGGAGAATGGGGAAAAAGGTACAGGGAATAAGAAGCATAGGTACTATAGGCATGATAGGTACAAAATAGACATGGGGAGGTTAAGAACAGTATAGGAAATGGAGAATCCAAAGAACTTATATGTACCCGTGGACATGAACTAAGGGGGGGAGGGCAGGGAATGTGGGTGAGAGGGGATATGCAGGGCAGAGGGGAATAAAGGGGGGGGGGGGAAATGGGACAACTGTAATAGCATAATCAGTAAAATATATATATTTTTTAAAAGGAAGGAATTTGGACTTCCGGCCAAGATGGAGGCATAGGTGGATGCACCGTGCCTCCACGTACAACCAAGATTGGAACAACAACAATTTAGAGGTAGAATAACATCCAGAACTGACAGAAGATTTATCTGAATGGAAGTCAGACAGCCAAGAAGTTGAAATAGACCCGTTCATCCAGACTGGTGGGGGGGGCGTGGAGATGAGGAGCTCGGCGCAGGGCGCAGCGCAGAGAGCAGGAAGAGTTGGGAGCATAAGGCAACCGGGGGCGCGGAAGCCATCTGGGGTGCGCAGGATCGCAGCGGGTGGACCCTGAGCACGCAAGCGGCAGCTGGCAGACCCAGTGAGGCAGCAATTGTGGAGCAGGGCAGAGCGCGCAGCCCAGGATCCCAGGGAAGGGACTGAGGTCCCCCAGAGAGCGGAGCTACCACCACTGTTCCCTCTCGACCCCACCCCCACATACAACGTCACAACCTAGCGACTGGGGTACCCAGCCCCGGTGAACACCTAAGGCTCCGCCCCTCACCACAATAAGAGCGACCAGACCAAAAAGAGAGAGAGAGGGAGAGAGAGAGAGAGAGAGAGAGAGAGAGATGGCTCAAACAGAATAACAAATCAGTGCCCCAGAACTCATCCTTTTGAACGACCAAGAGATAGCTAACCTATCAAATGCACAGTTCAAAACACTGGTGATCAGGAAGCTCACAGAATTGGTTGATTTTGGTCACAAATTAGATGAACAAATGCAGGTTACCATAAAAGAAATGAAGGAAAATGCACAAGGAACCAATAGTGATGGGAAGGAAACTGGGACTCAAAACAATAGAGTGGCCCAGAAGGAAGAAAGAAACAACCAAACAGCAAAGAATGGAGAAATAAGAATTGAAAAAAACAAGGAGAAGCTTAGGAACCTCCAGGACATCTTTAAACGTTCCAACATCCGAATTATAGGGGGACCAGGAGGGGAAGAGGAAGAGCAACAGATTTAAAATGTATTTGAACAAATAATAAAGGAGAACTTCCCCCATTCTGGCAAAGGAAATAGACTTCCAGGAAGTCCAAGAAGCTCAGAGAGTCCCAAAGAAGTTGGACCCAAGGAGAAACACACCAAGGCACATCATAATTACATTAGCCAAGGTAAAAATGAAGGAGAGAATCCTAGAAGCAACAAGAGATAAGGGGACAGTCACCTACAAAGGAGTTCCCATCAGACTGTCAGCTGATTTCTCCAAAGAGACCTTACAGGCAAGAAGGGGCTGGAAAGAAGTATTCCAAGTCATGAAAGACAAGGACCTATATCCCAGATTACTCTATCCAGCAAAGCTGTCATTTAGAATGGAAGGGCAGATAAAGTGCTTCTCAGATAAGGTCAAATTAAAGGAGTTCATCTTCACCCAGCCCTTATTTTATGAAATGTTAAAAGGACTTATCTAAGAAAAGAAGACTTAAAAAAAATGTATAGTAAAAGGACAGCAAACTCCCAATTATTAACAACCACACCTAAAGTAAAACCAAAAGAAACTAAGCAAACAACTAGGACAGGAACAGAAATGGAGATCACATAGAGGGTTAACAACAGGGGAGCGGGAGGAGGAGAGAGGGGAAAAGGTACAGAGAATAAGTAGCATAGATGGAAGGGAGAAAATACATAGGGGTAGGGTAAGAATAGTATGAGAAATGTAAAAGCTGAAGAACTTAAGTATGACACAGGGACATGAACTAAAGTTGGGGAATGTGGGTGGAAGAGGGTGTACAGGGTGGAGGGGAGTGAAGGGGGAAATGGGACAACTGTAATAGCATAATCAATAAAATATATCTTTTAAAAAAGGAAGGGATTTTAAGAGGAAAAAAAACCCGAAAAGAACGTGAGAGCCACATCAGAGTGGTCTCACTGCTCATGGCTCCTGAAAGGCGGGGACAGACTGGAGAAAGGCTGCCAGAGCCAGGACCCAGCCTTCAGAGGGCTCCAAGGAACATTCAACGCTGTCGGTGAGTTTGGGATTTGGAAAAAACCACCGACCGTTGACTGTACCCTGGGGTCCTTACAAACACCACTGTATTTCCTGAAGCAAAGGAATAGGCTGTACCTTCACATATTACATGAGACCACCAGAACCAGTCCCACTGCCTGTCCCCCAAAGCTGATTTTTTTAAAGCTCCCTTCTATTTCTGTTGCCCATTTTTCTTGCTTTTTGTTGTGCTTTTGACAAGCGTGTTTTGTTTCAACAAGATGAGAAGAACTCCATGATAATAAGTGTACCTAAATGTCTCCTAGAAATATGCCATTCTGGTGAGAAATAGCACGTAGTGAGGAGAGATTTTTTTAAAAATCGACTTTATTTTGGAGCAAAATCCAATGAACTATTTTATACTTATTTCTCCCATATACCCTCAATACTTTTAATTAGGGGCAAGGGGAGGATTTAATAAGCAAAAATAGCACAAAACTTTCCAATTTCTGCACAGTTGTTATCACATTCTGCCTCAAGTTATAGTTAATGTGGTTAAGTTTTGACAGCCCCATTAGAATATGAGCTATTTGAAAACAGCTACCGCCTCACTATTTCCATCCACACATATGCTCATTTAAATGTCGGTTAAATTCAAGTAAAAAGTCAGGTCTGGAGTCAGGCAGATCTGGGATGCATCTTGGCTCCACTCCCTAGCTAGTGGGCTGACTCTGGACAAGTGTCTGAGTCTCGGTGATGTCGTATAAAAAGTAGGAGATGACAAGAATACCTACCCTCATGGAATGTTTTGCAATTCAAGGAAATGAAAATATAAGGTACATTGTACCATTCCTAGAACACACAGCAAATGCTCAATATATGTAAGCTATTATTATTATTAACCCAAAATATAACCTGTGCTAATTTAACTTGAAAAGTACTCATATTTCTCAGTACAAAAGAGAGAGAAAGAAGCAGGGTCCTCAACTATTGTTCGTACCTCCCAGTATTCAAGCACTGCCTGTGTGATCACAAGGCTACTTTTTGGCTTCTCCAGGAGCCCCTTCTCTTCTCTGAGCCACAGTTCCCCATCTTTAAGAACCCCCAGCTCTAGTGTCAATGTTATCAGTAATTACATGGGTTCTCAACTGTTAGTTACTAGGAGAAATGCCACACGTCGAAGAAACCGGTGTGAAAAAGAAGAGCCAGGAGCTGGGGAGAGCCCAGGCAACTCCACCAAAAGGAAACACTGATGGCTGCACTCAACATTCATTGCTGTCGGTGGGTTTGAGTCTGAATCAACTCACTGATCAATGAATGCAAACTGCGGACCAAACAACCCAAGGGTAAGGCACGTGCAGAGAATTCATCAGCTACTGTGCTAGGTGGCAGCTGCTGTGGTTTCCAGTATACTGGCTGAAGTCTCTCTTGCTCTCTTTGCTTCTAACAGGAAATAGGGTCTCTAAATGCCTGGTACTTTCATTTTTCCATAGATGTTCTAGAGTTAAAGAAATGATATTTTACCAGAGGAATAAACTATATACCCTGATGTCATACCATATTTAAAAATAATCAATGTTTTCATAACTTTTAAATTAAAGAGTCAATGTTATTACTTTATATTCAAATATAGAACTATATAAAGTAAAAATTGAAAATCCCTCTCTCATCATCTGCAACCCATTTCTTCAATTGCAATCACCTGCAAATATTATAAACAAGTTTAATAACTTGTTATAAATGAAATATAATGAACTTAGTTTATTACCTCATCTACTCATTATTAAGGTAATAAATATCATAAAATAGTTATCCTTAGAGAACTTTTTTGGGGGGGTTTTTTTTGGAGGGTGGCTTAAAACAAGTTCACCTTTTACTTACTGCTGTATAATCTGCTTTTGCACTCAGTTATACATTATACATGGCCTTCCACAACAAGCCTTGTTACATTATTCTCATTCTTCTAAATAACTGCAGTCTTAGTATGAATGCCTTGCTTATTATTGCTCAAACGTACTTAAGTATTCTCTTTTGACCAATGCTATTAGGACCATTAATTCTGGCCTTTGCAAATGATGTCCTTCAAATAAGAAAAAAATCTAACTGATTTAGGAGATGCACATCACTTTTCTTAATAAAATTTAGTGTCAATCTGTGAATCCTATAAAATAAGCTAAGCCACTAAATCTTTCATCATAATGACAGGAAAACAAGGGCCTTGTTTTCCATACGCTTTTTTACCATACACTTAAGTCTGAGATAGAAACAGATTCTCATAGCAAAATTCAAATTAAAGAAGGCAGTAGGAGGGCAGTATTGTCCATTTAGCCTTCCAAACTTGGAAGGAGAGAAAAGTACAGGGTTAGTGAGACAAAAACTAAAAAGAGAGACCAAAGACAAAAGAAAAATGCAAAAAGTGACAAGAATTCTGGAAAAATACGAGGCTCGGGCCAGCGTTTCCTCAACCTGGCTGGGCACCACCATCACCTCGAGTTGTTTTTAAACATACAGATTCTTGAGTTCTTCCCTAGACCAGCGGCAGGGGCCCTAAACTCTGCATTTTATTATAACAAGCCCACAGATGACTCTGAGCTACCAAAGGCTGGCCCAAGAAAAGTCAAACTCACCAACTTCACACCAGCCTCCACCACCACACTTCATGTCATCCACTTTTCAACTATTTCCCAAACTTCTCTGCCATCATCTGATATTGCCACAACTCTTCTGAGCACAGACAGGTAGATCCATACTCAAGCTGCTACCGAGTATCTCCCTTCAAAGAACATACAATTTTGCACCAGGTTGTGGCAGCCAAATACATATCAAATTGTGTCTGATGTTATTTAAAGACTGATGCACTTGAGTTTATGCTTTCTCAAAACTAAAGCCTCCCTGAAAGAAGCTAATGGACAACATTAAATTCAGATGACTGTTCCACCCAAGAAGTACTTAGAGAAACCAAAGTTTTCTTTCTTTCATTCTGGTGGACACAGAGAAAGTAATTCAGATAGAGAAAATTATTCCCAAGTTTTCTGAAAAATTAGAAAAGAATGTCTGAGATGTTCTTTGAAAAATGTACACCTGAGCAAGTACGCCATTTACTTACAGAGAATCAGCAGTCTCGAAATAGGCCAATGAAAAAAATGACATATTTCAGTCACCAAAATCCTGTGCAGTTCCTCTTAGATAAAACTAAGTGCTACAGGGAAGAGAGACAATTATGTGATTGTAAGGGTGTTGTTTTCTGCAGGTGAGACTGTAAATAAGTATCAGCAACGGAGAGAATGTGTGGCATGCATAGGGGCTAAGAGCAGAGGAGTTCTGGGATTGTGTCAAGGGTCATGGGAAACAGCACTGGGAAGGGAAAAGAACAAACTACAGAAGATCTTGTGAACGAGGCAGAAAAATTCATAGTACAACAGGAGGCCTCTTTAAGCGCTAAGCTCTGGAAGGAGACAATGCAAGCAAGACTTCTGGAAGGTTTTCCACACTGATGTACAGGGAGAAGGGAAGAGAGACTGAAGAGAGAGAGAGAGAGAGAGAGACCTGCTGCGTGAAAGGACTGAGGCAGCAGGGTTGGAAAGAATGGAAAGGCTCTCTCAAAAAGCCACCTTACTAGCTTTGTTTTGGGTTTGTATTTCTCTTTTTTGCATTAGGATCTTTTTCCAAATATGTAGTCACTAAAAAATTCATACAAAAGGGAAAAAGGAAGTCCACTAGTTGGCGCCTCTCATCATTCTGTTCACTGTATGTACTCTCAAATATTTTGGAGATATTTAAAATACATGTATTTATATTTAGATAAAATATCACAAATTATACATAGTGTTCCATAACTTCTTTTACTTAAAACACCCTGGCCATCTTTTCAGCTCAATAGACCAGATCCACCTTCCTAGAAATGGGCTCAAACAGAAAAGACAGCAGGAAGTCGAGAATGCTGCCGAACTCCCTTGACTAGATTAGGGGCCTGGGGTGCACTAAGAAACGAGCAATTCTGAACTGGAAGACAGAAGAGCTTCTTTTTTTTTTTGAACAGAGAATGCGCATTTATGATTTGTAAGCATGGAGCTGAGAACAAAAGCACAGAAAGTCGACAGGTGACACAGTTATTGGACACATACTGTGCACCTCACCTGCAACAGATGCCAGGAAATGTGGAAGAAACAAAAATGCAAATGGCAGGCCAAATAATCCCAAGTGTGAAAAGTTCTGCAAAAGAAAAAAAGGAGGTACTATGGGAGCAAATATTGGAAGAGACCAATCTGGTCTTGGAAGCGAGAATGGTCTGGGAAGTGTACCTCAAGAAAGTGACGTGTAAATGAAGGCTCGCATGGTTAGGGGTAAACTGCATGAGTGAGACAGGTGGGGCGAGCATTCCAAGCAGTGGGAATGGATGGCAAGTGTACACAGGGCGTAGTGCTTTCAGAAAGCGTGGCTTGAAAGTGAGACTAAAGCACATAGAAAGCAGAGAAGAGGTCCTAAGACAAGGTTAGAGAGGAAAGCAGAAAATTTTAAAAATTACTAATAGTCTTAGAACAATTTTTTGGAGTGATAGCCATGGATGAAAACAGATTTCGGGAAAGGTAGTGATGAAGAGCTTGAGCCATCTATGTGAACCTGGACAAATTACTTACCCACTAAATCCGTATAAACAGGAGATAATGATAATAGTATTTGCTTGACAGGGCTACTTGAAGAGTAAAAATATATGTAAAACATTTTGCACAAAGCCTGATACCAAACAAAATACTAAGATCTGTGTGGGTGTGCATGCACTGGCTGACAGGAAGTAAAAAGCAGAGTGAAGGTCTGGAAGCGAAACTGTGGACAACTGAAATCTTTAGGTTTTAGAATGAGAGGTGACTTTTATTGTATGTTTATTATTTTAACTCATCTATGTCTTCCAAGTGTTCAGCAATAAGCATGCACTATTTCAACAATTAAAAATTATTCTTAATGTCTTTTTTTAAAGCAACCATTTCTTTAAAATGCAAGGCCTACCTATGTTTGGCTGAAAACCAGATGGAAGAATCCACAATGAATAAGGGAAAAAATGATGGACTATTTTTATCCAGAAAGGGGACCTGTAGAAAGCACAGCTGCAGGGACAGCAGCAGTAAGTCCATGGCGGAAGTGGTCACTTTGGAGCGCAGACACACAGCCTCAAAGAATGAAAACAATGAAGAGAATTCCAGCCTACTCCTGTTCTCTCAGGCTGTCTCTCAACAGGATCCACCTGGATCTTGTGATCCCGTATCTTAACAAGAGGCATGGCAGGGAGTGGACATTCCATAAGTGTCAAGTGAATTTCCTTGTGACTTCTGGAACGATAATATTTATAACCTAGAATGTGGTCTGCCCCTTCAACCAAGTCCAGAATACCTTCAAGTCCTCTGTGCCATGAATTATGCCTGTTCCAACCAAGGTATAATTTTGTTAGCTACCAGATATCAAGATAAACCTACCCTGATTATACTGGCAATAGAATCCCTGAACTTATACTGAAGCCCACCTTCTCCTCCTATTCTTCTGAATCTACTGAAAATAAATGAAGTCAATCGATCAAAATCACATGCCCCTTTCTCTCCTCTTTCCATTAAATAGTTGAGGCAAAACAGTAGCATACAGAAGAAATGATTTGAAATATGGAGTCAGAAAACCTGAATTTAAATCCAGCTCTGCAATGGCTGTGTGCACTTGGACAAGTCAGTCACCCTGTAAGCTTCACTTCTATAAAGGGGGGACAAAGGATATGTCTCCTATCTCATGGGACTGTTGTGCAGCCTGAGAAAAAGTGAAAAGTGTGCCACACACAACACACAGCAGTACAGTCCAAAACATCTGGTCTGCAATGGTACCATTCCATGGGTTGTCTATTTTCAGTAGGCAAAAATCTCTTACTCCCCAAACTCTCACCAGTTGTCAACCAGCAGCACATGTTTGTAAAATGTCTATCTGGCTGGGGTTAATCTATAATCTGAGGCTGAAAGCTGGCATTTTTCTGTATCATCAGCTTACATGGTCCATCAGAGCCACACTCCAAAGAGTTGAGTCAGTCCTCCCGAACAAGAGAAAGTGGTTTCTCCACTTGAAAAAGTTCTCTCCAATGGATTCTTTAGTGGGGCAGGGTACAGGGCAGGGTTTGGGCAGCAGAGAGGGAGGGCACAGGTCCCAAGGCAAAGATTAATTAGAAGCATCACAAATCAATAGGCCATCACATGACTGATGAACTTAAAACCATTTTATCCAAAAGCATCCTTCTGCCAACAAATCTTAGTTCTTTTAACAGCTTTATTTAGGTATCATTTATGTAACATAAAATTAATCCACTATAAGTATATAATTTTATGACTTTTATTCATTTATAGAATTATGTAACTATCACTGCAATTCGATTTTAAAACACTTTCAGCACCCCAAAACTCCCCCTGAACCCGTTTCCAATCAATCTCCACTCCTACCCTTAGCCCCAGAAAACCACTGATCTGTCTTGTCTCTGTAAATTTGTCTGTTCTACACATTTCATATAAATGGAATCATACAACATATAGTCTTTTTGAGTTTGGTTTCTTTCACTTGGCATAATGTTTTTGGAGTTTATTCATGCTGTAGCATATGTCACCTGATTATTTTTTATTGCTGAATAGCATTCCATTATATGATTATTCCATATTTTGTTTATCCATTCACCAGTTGATGGGCATTTAGGTTGTTTTCAAGTTTTGGCTATTATAAATAATGCTGCTATGAACACTGACATGAAGTCTTTGTGTGTGAACTTATGTTATTATTCTTGGGTAGACACCTAGGTAGAATTGCTCTATCATATGGTAAATTTACACTTAACTGTTTCTTAAATTGCCAAACTGATTTTCAAAGAGATTATACCATTTTACACTCTCACAGCAATGCACAAGCTTTCCAGTTTCTATACAGACTCAGCAACACTTTTTAGAATATTTTTATAGTCTTTTTGACTATAAACATTCCAGAGGGTATGCAGTGAAAATTCACTATGGTTTTAACTTGCATTCCCCTAATGACTCATACTATTAAGACATTTTATGGCCCAGAATATTCTCAGAGACTGTTTCATGTACACTTGAAAAGAATAGATATTCTGCATGAGGTATTCAATAAATATGAGCTACGTTAAGTTGGTTGATAGTGTTGTCTTCTATATCCTTGCCAATTTTCTGTCTAGTTCTTCTATCAATTACTGAAAGTAGGATATTGAAATTTACAACATTGTTGAATTACCTATTTCTCATTTAATTTCTGTCAGTTTTTGTATCATGTATTTTGGTGTTGTTAGATAAATATTTTTTCATTTTTTTAAAAGCTTTTGTTTATTTACTTTTTATGGCAAGCAGAAGGGAGGAAGAAAGGGAGAGAGTCCTGGCTGATGTGGCTGAGTGAATTGAGTGCCGCCTGCAAACCAAAGGGTCACTGGTTCGATTCCCAGTCAGGACACATGCCTGGGTTGTCAGCCATGTCCCCAGTAGAGGGTGCATAAGAAGCAACCACACACTGATGTTTCTCTCCCTCTCTTCTTCCCTTCCCCTCTCCCCCAAAAAAACAAATAAAAAAATAGAAACATTGATGTGTGAAACATCATCAGTTACCTCTCCCACACTGCCAAACTGGGGACCTGGTCTGCAACCAAGGCATGTGCCCTGACTGGGAATCAAATCTGCAACCTTTCTGTTTGCAGGCCATCACTCAATCCAGAGCCACACCACCCAGGGCTGTTGGGTATATTTTTGTAATTGTTATCTTTTCCTCTCATAGTCACCACTTTTCTAAGACATGTCTCTTATTAACTGCGTAGGGCTGAGTCCTGCCTTTCTATGCAGACAATCACCCTACCTTGTGAATAGGCACTTAGTCCATTCACGTTTAATATAATTATTGATATGGTTGGATTTATATATATTTTGAATGTTGCTTATTTTCATTTGTTTCATTCCTGTTTTATCCTTGAGAATATATTTTTATTAATTTTAGAGACAGGAAGGGAAAGAGAGAGAATACTGACGTGAGAGGGAAACACTGACCAGCTGCCTCCCATGCGCACCCGAACGGAGGATCAAACCTGCGACCTAAGACTGGGGGTCAAACCCTCAACCTTCTGGTGCATGACATAATGCTCCGCCCACTGAACCGCCCAGCCAGGGCTCATGCCTTTTCAAACCTCTCATCCCCCTTTACCATCTCCTTTTGTGTGAAATATTTTTTCGTGTGTTATTTTAATCCCCCTGTTGACTTTTTCACTCTGTATTTTTTGTTATTTTCTCTATGGTTGCTCTAGGCATCACAATATGCATCTTCAGTTATCACAATTTATTAACTTAATTCCAGGAAATATAGAAACTTGCTCCAATATATCACCTATTCCCTCCTTTCTGTTATTAATATTGCCATATATGCCATATAAATTCAATAATAATGTTACAATTACCACTTTATGTAATCTTATGCCTTTTTTAAAAATAAAGAGAGTAAGAAAAATATAAAGAATTACATTGACCATTTCCAATGTTTTTGATTTCTTCTTATGGATTCAAGTGATCATCTGGTGAAACTTTTTTTAGACTTAAGAACTTCTTTTAGTATTTTAAAGCAGGTCAGCTACCAACAAATTCTTTGTTTTCTTTTTTTATGTGGGAATATCTTTATTTTGCCTTCATTTTTGAAGAATAGTTTTGCTAGATGTACAATTCCTGGTTAACAATGTTTTCTTCCCACGCGTTCAGTATGTCATCCCACTGCCGTCTGGCCTCCACTGCTGCTGCTGCTGAGAAGCCAGCAGCCCTGAAGCCCACTGCAGTTCCCTCATGCGATAAAGCACTTTTCTTCCTGCTGTTTTCATGATTTTTCTTCTTGTCTCTGTCTTCCAGTTGGCACATGGGGTTCATAAAACTTTCTGAATCTGTAGGCTAATGCTTATCATCAAATTCAGGAAGTTTGGGGCCATTATTTCTTGTAATATTTTCTGCTCCTTTCTCTCACTCCTCTCCTTTTATACATGTATATCCTTATGTACACACTTTTATTTATTCGTTTTTGTTTTTAGCCAGGGGAAGGGAAGGGGAAAGAGAGGAAGAGAAACATCAACGTGTGGTTGCCTCTTACATGTCCCCTACTGGGGACCTGGCCCACAACCCAGGCGAGTACCCTGACTGGGTATTGAACCGGTGACCCCTTGATTCGCAGGCCGGCCAGGGCCCTTATGTACACACTTGACGTTGTCCCACAGAGCTCAGAGGCTCAGTTCACTATTCTTCCGTCTTTTTTCTCTGTTCTTCATAAAAAATAATTTTTACTGATCTATCTACAAGTTCACAATTCTTTCTCTCTCCATCTTGAATCTGTTTTGGAGCCCCTAATTAATTTTTCATTTCAGTTATTATACTTTTTAATCTAACACTTCCATTTTATTTTCTTGTACTTTCTTTATTGCGATTCCCTATTCACTGAGTCACTGCCATCACAGTTTCCTTAATTCTCTGAACACAGCTCCCTTCATTTCTTTGCAACGTCTGTAACAGCTGCTGTGAAGTCTCTGTGCGCCACACCAACACGTGGGGCCACTCAGACGTAGTTGCTACTGGCTGATTTATTTTTTCTGAGTACAGGTCACACTTTGCTTCTCTAAATGTCTTCTAATTATTTTGTTAAATACTGAACATTTAAAATAATGCACTGTTAACAACTCTAGATTCTGATTTTTTGCCCACTAAAGTTTATGATACTGGTGGTTTGTTGGTTTGTTTTGTTTACTAACTTGCCTGGACTAAATCTGTGAAACCTGTCTCTCCTGCAATGCGTGGCTTCTGATGGCTCAGGGTTCCCTCCGCCCTCGTTTTTATTTTGAAGCCTGGCTTCTACCAGGTCACCCCTCGTGTCTGCACAGCTTACTGGTTGGTCAGAGGAGTTCGACCACCTTGAGCCTTTTTGCTCTCTGCTGACTGACCTGTGGTTGGGATGGGGAGCAGAGTCACACTTTCAAGTCTCCTATAGTTGTTATTTTCTGCTGGGCTTTCCACATGTCCTTGGCATTGCCCAGAGATGTGTAGGTGGCTTGGGCTCACACTAGAGTACGTAAAACCTCCAGTGAACCCAGGATAGATGGAGACATTATCAAGCTCCCTGCAGCTGTCTCGCCTCCCAGACCTCTCTGCTGGAGTGCTGTCCGGCCTGCTGCCCCACGGTTTGTCGGAAACAGGACTGTAACGGGGCTAGCGAAGTTGCTGGCTCTCCCTACTTCACGTGTCACCAAGATCATCACGTTTAACTGACAACACTCCAAATCAAGTGAGCCCTTTCCACAGGAGCAGTGAAGCTGCTGGTTTCCATGGCCCACCTCGCCCTGGCCGAACTCCTATACTATCAGAGCTGGGAAAAAATGGCATCAATCCTGGGCAGGATCACCAACTTGTGTCCTTATTCAAAACTCAGTGGTTTTTATGAATAAATGCTTCTCAATTTGTTATAAGCCTATGGTTGTTTTTGATGATTTTGTCCAATTTTACAGCTGCTTTGGGGGGACAGAATTTACTGATATTCTCACTCATTCATGCCCAAAGTGAATCTCTTCCTCAGGTATGTTTTTACAAATCTCATAAATGATCAAATCCTAAACTTGGTGAAGCCCAACAGCAAGTCTGTAATCAAATCTATTTTCCTAGGATTAGACCCAAGTGTCATGACATCTAAACTGCACAAATACACCTCGACCCCAAAATACACTGAGGAGGAAAACTTCCCAGGGAAGGCAAAGGACTGAAGTCACTCTAGAATGCTGGAATTATTTTCAATTCCAAAAGGCAACAATACAAAACTCTGAATATCAAAGAGTTAGTTTCAGTTCCTACTTCCCCAAAAGTGCTACCTATTGAAGCCCCTACTGCCTTCTTTGTGTATGTATAAACTGAGGAACCAGTCCCCGAGTCCAACTGTGGCTCAGGCAAGAGTACACGGACAGTCTCAGGTCTTGTCACCAGGTACTCAAATAGGTCCTACACAAGTAACTACACTGAGCACTTCAGCTGGCCCTGGACACTGCAATTAAGCCCATCAGCATGCCTGGGTTTACCATGGATCCCTTGCTCACCAGCCCAGGCTTACTCTTGCCCATCTGAGCAGTACAATCCAAATACCCAAGAATTAGGAGTCTTCCTGCTTATACTCCCAGTCAACACCTGGGTAGTTTCAAAAGATCTTTTCTACTTGCCTAACTTTAGGCATTATATAATGCCTGGATTCTCAGTGCATTTGCTAAATCCCCATCCTCCCAACCCCATAGTCAGCAAGTAATTCTACATAACCATGCCCTTAAATTTGCCCTACTAAGCCTTGGCTGGCATGGCTCAATGGATTGAGCATTGGCTTATGAACCAAATTTGCCCTCCTTGTGCACTGTCAGATACTAGACTTATCGGTGAGCTTCCACAACCTCCATCCTGCTTGTTTCCTGATTGATATCATCAAAACAACTTGTCTGCTCCATTCATATTCATCTTAGACTGAAGCTCTAGCTTCTACTAGGTAGTCAATGGGCCATAGCTCCTGACATCTGACCAATGCTAGGCTTACACCCTTTCCTGCACTGAAAACCTTTTGAACACAAGACTTGAACACAAATGCTTCAGTCAGTTGTGATAAGCATGGGTGCTGGAAAGACATGCTAAGGCAGGACACAGCAGGGGCACCCATTTTCCATCATGGACAGAGAAGCAAAGAACAACCATCTGAAGGAGAACAAATACATGAAGTTGAGGCACCAGAGAAGGAGAGAGAAGCAACAGCGTCACTCCGCTTACACTCTAGTTAAACCAGTCACTCCTCCACTATACAGGTCCTTGTGTTCAACACACATTTTTCTGGCTATGCTGAGTGTCTTTATAAACCCCTAAGACTAGATCATATTCTCTAAGCTCTGAAGTTTTCTTCGGCTATGATGAACAGGTAATGAGAAGTAGAGTAGTCTTAACCTTTTAGCCTTAGCTGCCCTCTGGGAACCACCACCTACTTGCTAAGGGTGTGATGGGGATTATATTAGAGGAGAATAAAGTGGTTGGCAGAGCATCTGACACATGGCAGATCCCACTAACGGTAGTTCTTTTCTGTATTACCTGGATTAAACTTGTAATTCTTAGGTAATAATCACATCACTAATGTTCAGGATATGGTGGCACCAAGCATGTCAAGAACACTAAGCAACAGGACGTCCTGCTGGCTGGTGTTCTTTCCACACGACAGCACCATACCACTAACTTGTGAGCAGCCACGCCAACTCTCAATCAGCATCTGCTGCTCCCAAATTTGTTTCTGGTCCCATCATATTTCTGAAGCTTTGAAAATGACTCTGATTTTTCATCTGCATTTGTAGGATCATCTCCACTAATTTGCCAATGTCGCTTATAAGATTTGTTTGTTTGGTGATATTTTTATCCTGATGTTTCAAAAGAGAAAACAAAGGTCAGAGGTTGAAATTAACTGGTCGGAATTCACATTTATCAAACTTAAGTGAAGAGAATGTAATATATTTTTGGTGAAAGATAACTAAGGGTCAAAATTATCATGACTGTTAGGAAAGGTGATTAAGGCATTTTAATTTTTTGTCTGACAAAACCTCTCAGAGACAGAGAAAGGCACAGCAATTACATTTCACAATTAAGATTATTTTGATAAAAATCATGTTTAGGGCTTGGCTTACTGCAACTTCGTTATATAGGACTCTGGACAAGATGCTGCACAATCCAGACACAACAAATCAACAAAAGGCCCAGCACAAAATCTTTACATAAAGAATTTTATTTCCTTCTCAGTTACATAGATGTACTCCATTCAACATAGGAAAAGCAATTCCTAGAAGAACCATTTGGTGTTAGATTCACATAAATATTCATCCTGTCAACAGAACTGATCACACACTGAGTAGCAATTCTATCAACAGTATTAGAGCTATTATTATAAACATGTCAGCATATACACATATACCCAGAATGGGAAGGTTTTTTGTTTTTAAATCATAAAAACACCCGTTTTCTATTTCACACCTAAGTTCCAAAAGCTTGTTGCACTGCGCCTCCTTGTAACTAGGCTGCAGCTATTTTTCCACGTTCTCTTCTTCCTCTCCAATCTTTTGGCCCTAAGAGTCTCAAGGTATAAACGTAAAGAATCATCCTGGTGAATTCATAACCCAACATTCATCTCCATCTTATGAGTGACTGATGTTCAATTTATTTCTGTTTATGAGTGAAGGCTCCCTGTAAGTAGCTTGTTAACTGACTGCTAATAAAAATCAACTAAATCTAACCCTAATCCTGAAATTCAACTAAAATTAATGAGACTCTTTAGTATTATATTAAGAAGACTGGTTACTACAGAACGGATGGCAATATTGCAAATATCCTACTACAAATACATACATAACATCAGTTAAAGTCTATAATTCTCACAATTCCACAATAACTGTTGGGGGAATTAATAGCAGCTTTCGATTGTTGCTATTCTTGCTTTTTAATCTTCAATTATGGCTCAATCAGCATCATTTTCAAATTAGTTTGATGTATGTGTGTATCATGATAGGTATGTTGCCTCAACAGTATTCTTATTTATTTTAAAATTTTCCAGTAGACTTTGAAATGTGTATGCCACATTTCAAATATGAACCATACCACAATTGCTAATGCACACTGATCATCCTTCCCCTGAATTTATTTGTATGTAATACTCTACTGCCAATGAATTATTTTCAACTGGAAAGTGGGAATAGGCAGGTTAACTAGGTAATGGGATTCCGCCCAAGTCAGCTGTGGTCAAAAAAGTTGGCATCACTGCCACAACCAAGCAACTAGCTTAGGGGCCACCAGGTCACACTCTGCTTCTAGTCCCGTTATCCTCCCAAACTTTTTCTCTTCTTAGCTACTTCAGGAAATATTACAAACTTATCACGTCCATTATCTTTTAATTTTCAGAGCCCCACAATTCTACCCATGGCTTCTTAGAATTACATATCCCCTTAACTGACCTTCGTCGTTATCTTAAAAAATTCCTTGTCTAGGAAAATCTCTGTTCTCCCAATTTCCGTTTGTATAAGGACAATCCATACTGTAGACTACAGCATTCATAAAGGCTCCTTTCTCCACCCCCAAGGAAAGGAATCTCAGACCCAGGGGACAGCACGGAGTGTCGTCTTCCAGCTGTCTCCCTGGAAGTACATTTCAGCCCTTGGACATGAGAGCACATCCTTCTTGCCCCCACGCCCCAAACGCTTAGCACCAGGGACCAACTCTATCACCTCACTCCTCCATCCCCCCTGCAGTCAAAGAAAAGCAACTGGATAGCCACTGAGTAAGTCAAGATTCTCAAGTTTGAAATGCAACAAAAGGGAGGCAGCAACGTGAATTCTCATATATTTTTAATCAGCATTTTCATACATGCTCTTAGAAAGAGCTAAAGGCTCATTCCTTCTCTCACATGTTGAAGTCTAACACTGTTATTCTTCAGAAAATCTTAGTTATCTGTTGTTTAATTATGAGTTTTACAAACATTGTTTTCTTCTAGTTTTCTGATTCTTTTGCTCTTGGCTCTTTGGTTAGTGCCTGTTGCCACCTAGTGGACGATATAAGAATGAACGCCAATGCATAATCACAGGTTCTCACGTCTGTACTTCCAGAAGATACCACTAGATGGAGACTTCAAGCTTGAAGTAGAAGGACAACTTCTAAAGCTACCCAGAAAACCAGTTAGTTGGTTTATGACTAAACCAAAAAAAAACCCCTAACACTCGTTAACACCAATAAAGTGAAAATAGGTGTCCAAAATAAGGAATTTAAAAAATCTTTTGGAGGCAGTATGGCACGAAGGTTAAAAATACATGCTTGCTAGAACAGGAGCCATTTTCCTCACATGCCCAACCAAAGCAGATCCATCCCTTCATACAGTCAAATCTTGGTCTGTTTGGTCATGATAAATTCTGCTGGCCTCACCCTGATGACTCCCTGAGACTCCACCCCAATACAAAGGTGTGTGAGCACCCAGCAGGTGGCAGCTAGGCTCGGTATCCCCAGGGGCAGTTGGGGACTGGCCTCAGGGCCCAGCACTGGCACCAAGTGTGAACCTGTGTCAGTCTGGTGAACAACCACTTACCTCTACCTGGTGACTGTGACCCTACCTACCTCATGCGACAGCCAGACATACAGGTCAATGGAACAGAATACAGAGTCCAGAAATAAATTCATGCCTTTATATAGCCAGTCAGTATTTGACAAAGGAGGCAAAGGCACACAGCGGGGTTAAGATAGTCTATTCAATAAATGGTGTGGGGAAAATTGGACAGATACGTACAAAAAAACCCCAAAATGGATTAAAGATCTAAATGTTAGACTTGAAATCATAAATTCCTAGAGGAAACATAGGCAGTAAAATCTCAGCTATTCCTTGTAGCAGTATTTTTATGACATACCTCCTCAGGCAAGGGAAACAAAAGAAAAAACAAACAAAAGGTTCCACATCAAACTAAAAAGTTTTTGCACAGCAAAGGAAACAATCACAAATGAAAAGACAACCCACAGAATGAGATAACATATTTACCAACCATATATCTGATAAAGGTTTAATATCCAAAATCTATAAAGAACTTATAAAACTCAACAACAACAACAAAAAAACAATCCGGGCCCTGGCTGGCCATAGCTCAGTGGATTGAGCGCGGGCTGTGAACCAAAGTGTCGCAGGTTCGATTCCCAGTCAGGGCACATGCCTGGGTTGCAGACCACAGCCCCCAGCAACCTGCACACTGATGTCTCTCTCTCTCTCCCCCCCCTTCCCTCTCTAAAAATAAAAATAAAAATAGCGCAATATTAAAAATATCTATCTTCAAAACAAACAATCCAATTAATGGGGAAAGAACCTGAGTGGACACTTCTCCAAAGAGGACATACAGATGGCCAGAAGACATAGGAAAGGATGCTCAATGTCCCTGATCATCAGAGAAATGCAAATTAAAATGACAACCAGGTATCACCTCACACCAGTCAGAATGGCTATCATCAATAAATCAACAAACAACAAGTGCTGGCGAGGATGTGGAGAAAGGGGACCCTCGTGCACTGTTGGTGGGGAATGCAGACTGGTGCAGCCACTGTGGGAAGCAGTATGGAGATACCTCAAAAAATTAAAAATGAAACTGCCTTATGAACCAGCAATTGTACTTCGGGGAATAAATCCAAAGAAGCCCGACAGACTAATCTGAAAGAATATATGCACCCCTATGTTCATTGCACAGTTATTTACAATTGCCAAGATTTGGAAGCAGCCCAAGTGTCCATCAGATAAGTGAATAAAAAGCTGTGCTACATTTACACAATGGACACCACCCAGCCATAAGAAAGAAGGAAATCTTACCCTTTGTGATAGCATGGAAAGAACTGGAGAACATTATGCGAAGTGAACAAAGCCAATGAGAGAAAGAGAAGCACCATACGATTTCACTCCTATGGGGAACCGAATGAACAAAATGAACTAACAAGCAAAATAGAGACATGCTCATAGAGAGCAGGCTGACAGCTGTTGGGGGCAGCTGGGGGGCTAAGGAGGTTGAAGTGATTAAGCAAAAAAGAAAAAAACTTATTGACAAGGACAATAGCGTGGTAGGTAATTGCTTGGGTATAGAGAGGATGAGGTGGGTATTGGGGGAGATAAATGGTGATGGAAGGAGACTCAGGTGGTGAACACTCAATACAGCATACAGGTGTTACATTGTGGAACTGTGCACCAAAAACTTGTATAATTTTGTTAAGCAGTGTCACCCAAATAAATTCAATAAAAGAGAAAAAAGAATATATGCTTTGACTCTTCATGAACATAATCACAAAAATCCACAAAAAATTACCAAATTTATTTAGAAATATATAAAAATTATAATATATCATGACCATATGAGACTTAATCTAGGATTGCTAGGCTGGTTCAGTTTTAAAAAATGATAATACATTATGACCATATGAGGCTTATCCCTAGATTGCAAGACTGGTTCAATTTTCAAAAATCAGTCAGTGTAATTCACCATATTAACAGTCTATATAAATATATGCAGATGTAGTATTTTAAAATTCTGACACCAATCACAATAATAAGAAAAAAAAAACCATTAGCAAACTAGAAATACAAGAGAACTCCCTCAAGCTGATAAAGGGAATCTACAAAAAACACATAGCTTCCTGATTTCAAAAGATACTACACAAGGTTTTGTAATCAAAATGGTATGGTACTGGCATAAAGACAGACATAGAGACAAACAGAATAGGATACAGAGCCCTGAAATAAACCCTCACATATATTGTAAATGATTTTCAACAAGGTTGCCAATATCATTTAATGGGGAAAAGACAATCTTCAACACTGATGAAAAGTTGAATATTCAGATGCAACAGAATAAATAAATAGAATGTGGACAGAATATTGACAGAATAAATACATAGAATAAATAGAATATGGATATTATCTTACACTATATATATAAAAATTACCTCAAAATATTTCAAAAATCTAAATGTAAAACCTAATACTATAAAACCTTTGTAGAAAAGCATAGAGTAAAAGCTTCATGACACTGGATTTAGTAATGATTTCTTAGATATGACACCAAAGGCCCAGGTAACAAAAGAAAAACTAAGTAAATTATACTATATCAAAATTAAGAACTTCTGTGTATAAAAAGACACAATCAACAGAGTGAAAGGCAATCCATGGAATGGCAGAAAGTATTTTCAAATAAAAAATATGATAAGGGGTTAATATCCAGAATATATGAAGAACTATTACAACTAAAGAAAAAAAAAAGACTGATTTAAAAATGGACAAAAGACTTAAAACAAGCATTTCTCCAAAGAAAATATGCAAATGACCAATAAGCACATGAAAAGATGTTTAATGTCTTTTTTCATTAGAGAAATGCAAATCAAAACTACAATGTGATACCACTTTACACCTGTTAAGATAGCTACCAGAAGAAACACAGAAAGGCCTGGCTGGTGTGGTTCAATGGACTGAGCACCGGCCTGCAAACCATAGGGCTGCCAGTTCTATTCCCAGTCAGGCCACATGCCTGGGTTGCGGGCCAGGTCTCTGGTGGCAGGCGCACACAAGGCAACCACACATTGATGTTTCTCTCCTTCTCTTTCTCCCTCCCTTCCACTCCCTCTCAAAATAAAAAGTAAAAAAAAGAAACAAAAGAAGTATTGATGAAAATGCATAAAAATTAGAACCCCTGTGCACTGTTAGTTGTGCACTGTTAGCAGGAATGTAAAATGGTCCAGGGTCCAGCCACTGTGAACAAGAGTATAGTGGTAAAAAATTACAATGACCATATGATCCAGCATTTCTGGGAATATAACCAAAAGAATTCAAAATAAAAACTTGAGTTCAATCACCAGCCAGGGCACATACAACCAATGAATAAGTAAGATGAGTAAGTAAATGGAACAACAAATCGATGTTTCTGTCTCTCCCCATCCCCCCATTCCCCCTCCCTCCCTCTCCCCCTTTCTTTTTCTCTAACATCAATACAAAAAAAAAGTTTAAAGAATACAGCAACCCCATGTTCCAAAAAAAAAAAGACTTGAAGAGATATTTCTACACATATTCATAGTAGTATTAATCACAATAGCCAAAAGGTATGAACAACCCAAGTGTCCGTCAACAGATGAATGGACAGACGAAATTTTCTATATACATACAATGGAATGTTAGCCTTAAAAGGAAGGAAATTCTGACCCATTCTACAACATGGCTGAACCTCAAAAACATTGATGCTAAGCTGTGAAAGAAGCCAGGCACAGAAGAATAAATACTGTGTGATTCTGCTGATATGAGATATCTAAAGTAGTCAAATTCATAGAGATAGAAAGTGGAATACTGGTGTCAGAGGCTAGGGGGCTGGGGGTATATTTTTAATGGGCACAGAGTCTCAGTTTTGCAAAATGGAAAGAGTTTTGTGGGTGGATGGTGGTGATGGCTGTACAACAATGTGAAGGCACTTAATGCTACTGAACTGTACACCTGAAAATGGTTAGGATGCTAAATGTCGTATGTATTCTACCATAATTTTTAAAACCAATGAAGAGAAAAAAAACCTATAACTAATATACTTGACAGTGTAAACTCTTTACACTTAAGATCAAAAACAAGACAAGAATGTCACTCTCACCACTTTTATCTACAAGTGGACTGAAATCTTACCCAATGCAATAGATAAGAAAAATAAACATCAAAAAGCAAGAAGCAAAAAAATTGTCTTTATTCAGATATACAAAAAAGTCTAGAGAAATTTATTTTTTTAAAGTCCCTACATCTAGAAAACAACTACGACAATGTTGTACAATATAAACTCAATTCCCACATACTAGCCACAATTAAAAAATAAAAGTTTTGTCATTAAAAAATATATAGTGTAAATAATATCATTCACTATAGCATTAAAAATAATAATACACAGGGCCAATTTTAAAGAAACATGTACAAGATCTCAACACTAATCATTTAAAAATATTGCTGAGCCCTGGCTGGTGTGACTCAGTGGACTGAGTGCTGGCCTGCAAACCAAAGGTCACTGGTTTGATTCCCAGTCAGGACACATGCCTGGGCCACAGGCCAGGTCCCCAGTGGGGGACATGTGAGAGGCAACCACACATTGATGTTTCTGTCCCTCTCTTTCTCCCTTTCCCTCTGTCTAAAAATAAATAAAATCTTTTTTAAAAATTGGCTGAGAATAAATGAAATTCTAAATAAGTGGAAAAATAACACTGAATTCATAGAAGACTCAATTCTAAAATGACAACTCTCCCCAAATTGATAGGATCAATGCAATCCAATCAAAATCTTTACACACTTTTTTAAAAAAAATTGCCAAGTTGATTCTAGAATTTTTAAAGAAATGAAAAAAAAAACACTAAAATAGTTAAAATAGCCAAAACAACTTTGAAAAGATGGAATGGAGTTGCAAAACTAACACTACCTGATCTCAAAATTTATTACAAAGCTATAATACTCAAAACATTCGGTACTGGAGAAAAGTTAAATAGATGAATGGAAGAGAATACAGAGTCTACAGACTCACACATATGAAGATCAAATTATTTTTTAGCAAGTGTATCAAAAATTCAGTGAGGAAACTTTTAGGGAGGGAAGGGAGGGAGGGAGAGAGAGAGAGAGAGAGAGAGAGAGAGAGAGAGAGAGAGAGAGAGAGAGAGAGAAACATCAATGTGCGGTTGCTGGGGGTTATGGCCTGCAACCCAGGAATGTACCCTGGCTGGGAATCGAACCTGGGACACTGAAACTTTCAAAAAATGATGCCAAAACAAATTAATATTCATAAGGTTTTGATTCCTATCTCATACCACGCACAAAAAATTAATTTAAAACAAGTTAAAATCATCAATTTCCTAGTGGAAAACAGAAGAATACCTTTGTAAAGTCTGGTAGGCCAAGATTTCTTAGGGAGGACACCAATAGCACTGATCATAAAAGAAAAAAGTAATAAACTGGACTTCATAAACACGTAAAACTTCTGCTAATCAAACAACACATTAATAGGACTTTTCCGGTCAAGACTGAGGCATAAGTAGACAGAGTTCACCTCCTCCCACAACCACAGAGATAATCACAACTATTTCTCAAAACACCACCAAACAGCCCTGGCTGGCATAGCTCAGTGGATTGAGCACGGGCTGGGAACCAAAGTGTCCCAGGTTCGATTCCCAGCCAGGGTACATTCCTGGGCTGCAGGCCATAACCCCCAGCAACCGCACATTGAAGTTTCTCTGTCTCTCTCTCTCTCTCTCTCTCTCTCTCTCTATCTCTCTCCCTTCCCTCTCTAAAAATAAATAAATAAAATATTGAAAAAACAAACAAACAAAAAAAAAACACCACCAACCAGGACCATCAGAAAATCGAGCTGTATGGAAGTCTGACAACCAAGGATTTAAAGAAGCCACATCCGTGCAGACGGTAGGAGGGGCGGACTTGCAGAGGCAGCAGAGCTGCATGGAGACACAATCTGGTACAGAGTGGCAGCGCTGGCAACAGTGGAAAAGGAAAACCCACATTCACGTGTGGTGAATAAAAATTGGGAGGGATACCTTGGGAGGAGTGATCCCAGCCCCTGGCCAGACCGCACAGCCCAGGGTTCCAGTCCTGGAAAGTTAAATCCCCTAACTTCTGGCTGTAAAAAACAGTGGGGGATAGGGTGGCAAAAAAAAAACAAACCTGCCAAATATTCCGGAGAGTCCATTTAAAGGGCCTGTACGAACTTAAAATGTATGCAAACCAGCTCTGGGAATCACCACCAGGGAAACAGCTAGAAGGGCACCAGTCTCATACAGGACGTGGGCGGAGTAACTGGAAACAGGGAGAGTGCTGGGAAAACCTCCAGAAGCTAGGCAGCTTGTTCCCTCTATGAGCCCTCTCCCCCCACAGAGCCCCAAAACAGTGAGATGGGTTGCCCTGCCCTGGCAATTAACCAAGGCTCCACCCCATACAATTTACAGATGCCTTTTATAGGGAGTTTTAGGCAGTTCTACCTAACACACAGAAACAAACACAGGAAGGCTGTTGAATTGAGGAGACAAAGAAATATGACCCAAATGAAAGAACAAAACAAAACCCCAGAAAAAGAACGAAACAAAGTGGAGATAACCAACCTGTCAGATGCAGAGTTCAAAATACTAGTGATTAGGATGCTCAAAGAACTCATTGAGCACAGCAACAGCATGAGGGAAGAAATGATGGTTACATTAAGTGAAATAAAGAAAAATCTACAGGCGAACCAACAGTGGAGAGGATGAAGCCAAGAATCAAACCAATGGTCTGGAACACAAGGAAGGAAAAAGCATTCAATCAGAACAGCAGGAAGAAAAAAGAATTAAAAAAAACAAGGATAGATTAGGAACCTCTGGGACAACTTTAAATGCACCAACATCCAGATCATAGGGATGCCAGAAGGAGAAGAGGAAGGGCAAGAAATCGAAAACCTATTTGAAAAAATAATGAAAGAAAACTTCCCCAATTTGGTGAAGGAACTAGACATGCAAGTCCAAGAAGCACAGAGTCTCCCAAACAAGCGGGACCCAAAAAGACACATCATAATTAAAATGGTGAAGTTTAAAGATAAAGAATCTTAAAAGCAGCAAGATAAAAGCAGAGTGTTACCTACAAAGGAGTTTCCATAAGACTATCAGCTGATTTCTCAAAAGAAACTGTGCAGGCAAGAAGGGACTGGAAAAAAGTATTCCAAGTGATGAAAGGCAAGGACCTCCAACCCAGATGACTCTATCCAGCAAAGCTACCATTTAGAATGAAACGGCAGATTAAGTGCTTCCCAGACAAGGTAAAGCTAAAGGAGTTCATCATCACCAAGCCATTATTATATGAAATGGTAAAGGGACTTATTTAAGAAAAAGAGGGTCAAAACTATGCACATTAAAAATGACAACAAACTCACAACTATCAACAACTGAAACTAAAAAAAAAAAAAAAAAAAACTAAGCAAACTACCAGAACAGGAATAGAATCATAGATATGAAGATCATTTGGAGGGTTATCAGCTGGGAGGGGGGAAAAGAAGAATGTAGGAAAAGGTGTAGGGATTAAGAAGCATAATTGGGCCCTGGCTGGTGTGGCTTAGTGGGTTGAGTGCCAGCCTGCAAACCAAAGCATCATTGGTTCGATTCCCAGTCAGAGCACATGCCTGTGTTGCATGCAGGCCAGGCCCCCAGTAGGGAGCGTGCAAGTGGCAACCACACATTGATGTGGATTCTTCTCCCTGCCTTTCTCCCTCCTTTCCCCTCTCTCTAAAAATAAATAAAATCTTTTTTAAAAATCCATAATCAGTAGGTAACAAAATAGGAGGAGCTGTGTGAAGAACAGTATAGGAAATGAAGAAGCCAAAGAATTTATATGCACAACCCATGGATATGAACTAAGGAGGGGACTTCTGGAGGGACGAGGGTGAAAGGAAGGGGGTACAGGGGGAAAATTGGGACAACTGTAATAACATAATCAATTAAAATATATTTTTTAAAAATTAATAAAGCAGAATGGAAAGACTCTGATTAGAAGAAAATACTCTCAATACATACTTCTGAGGAAGGACTTGTAATAAACAATACCCACAACTTTATAATAGGACAAAGAACCTGATTTTTTTAATTGTCAAGACTCTGAATAGACACTTCTAAAAGATGATGTATACATGACCAATAAGGGCATTAAAAAGTGATCAACATAATTAGTCATCAAGTAAAGGCAAACTAAACCACATCAGTCCCACCCTGGCCAGGTGGCTCAGTTGCTTGGAACATCATCCCATACACCAACAGGTTACAGGTTCGATCCCTGGTCAGGGCACATACGGAAGGCAACTGAAAGATGGTTCTCTCTCACATCGAAGTTTCTCTCTCTCTCTCTAAAAATCAATAAACATATACTCGGGTGAGGATTAAATTGAAAATAAAACACCCACATGAGTCCCGTTACACTGCTCACTAGAACGACTGAAACTTACCAGTTGACAACACACAATGTCTACAAGGATATGGAACCGGAACTCGCACACTACTGGAACTGTGAAATGTGTAAGTAATTCAGCAAGTCAACAAAAAGTTTAACATACATCTACCATATAACCCAGTAATTCCTGGATACATGTCTAAGAAAAACAAAACATCCAAGAAACCTTGTACAACTTTCATAGCTACTTTATTCTTCATAGCAAAAATTAGAAACAGCCCAGGTGTTAACAGGTGAATAAGCTGTGATACTGTTAGTGGAATACTACTCAGAAATTTAAAAAAATAAAAATATTAAAACCTACAACATGGATGAGTCTCAAACATCATGCTAAAAAAATGCTGAACACAAAACAGCACATGTTGCAAGATTCTACTTATATAACACTTTAGAACAGGCAAAACGAATCTATCAAGACAGAAATCAGAAACTATTGCTTCTTGGGGTAGAAGAGTGGGATCAACTGAGAAAAGGCGTAAGGGAATTTTCTGAAGGGATGGCAATGTTCTGTACCTTGATGGAACAGGAATTACAAGGATAAGTACTTTTGTGAAAACTACTTGAACTATCTGTGCATTTCAAAGTATGTAAATCATACCACTATTTTAAAAGGTAAAAGGTACATTGGCTTTTGAACCACAGGCTCCCGCTCTGCAACTTACCAGCTGTGTGACCTTAGCCAAGCGTTAAACTGTAAGCTCCTCATCTGTAAAGCGGGGAGAACAAGAGTTGAGAACCTCATAGAGCTAGCACAGAGAATAAATGAGATGTTTCAAAACCATTAGCATAGTGAATGCTCACTAAATATTAACAAAAAAGAAACCCTTTGTCATGTATTTCAGCAAAGGAGAAACAGGAAGGAATGGCTAGAACAGCTAAGTGCTGGGCAATTCACATCCATTATCTCATTTATTTTTAAAAACAACCCCTAACATAACTCCTGTTGTTTAATAGATGAAGAAACTGAGCTTTATAGGTTGCCCATGGTCACTCAGCAAGGAAGCGGCGAGGATGCAAACTCGCCCTGGTTCTTCCACCGCACCATGCTGTCTTCCAGCAGGGTCACTTTCAGGGATGTAACAACCCCGCAACTGCCAGGAGAGCACGATTCACATGAGAAGCTACTAAGGCTCCCTTCATTCTTAATAGCGCCTTAGTGTCAAGCCTGACACTAAAAAGGAGGCCAATCCTAATAGCCTGATGGGTGAATGGAGGCACAGCTGCCAGCAGAAGCCAAAAAATACTACTCTAGGCTTCTACCATGCTCTTGGGCTGCAAGATGCTTCCTGCTACTTGAAGACACTGATTCCTCTTCCTTAGAGTAATCTCAAGGTAAGAGAATTCTGAATGTAAAATCTTTTTTTTGTATTATTACTATCCCATTGATTTTTTTTAAAGATTTTATTTATTTATTTTTAGAGAGGGAAGGGAGGGAGAAAGAGAGAGAGAGAGAGAAACGTCAATGTGCGGTTGCTGGGGGCCATGGCCTGCAACCCAGGCATGTGCCCTGACTGGGAATCGAACCTGCGATCAATCCACTGAGCTATGCCAGCCAGGGCTGAATGTAAAATCTTGATCTAAGTGGGAAGCTGGAGCCCAGCTGACTCAATTTGGCAGAACTGCCTTGGAAAATTGGTAGTTGAAATGAGAACCACAGATTTCTTTTTTAAACATACTGTATCTTTTTCTTAATACAAAGCCTCATTAAAAAAATAAAACATAGAAATAATGAAAATGACCCTATGATCCCATTTGCCCAAAGATACTGCTAATAAACAACTCAGCGTATCCTCTTCCAAACTAAAACCTGCCTTCTCCTTAATGTTTCCATAGTACTCCCACTGCATGGGTAACCACAGCCCGTTTAACTAGGCCCCTATCTATTCAACTTATGAGCTGTTTCCCATTTATTTTTACTATTATAAATGCTGAAAGGAGTATGTGTGAGTATGCATTTTGCACACTTGTGATTTCTTGTAAGATAAACACACATGAACACATGAATATCTAGGAATATTTGTGAACTGCTAAATCTGCAAAAATAAGTGTGCACACTTCCGGTTTTAACAGATACTCTTAGACTACACGTGGAAGAGTTCCCACTTCCCCACACCTTCATTTGCGCTTCATTCTTCAACGTGGGAGCTGAAAACTCGAATGCCTAGTAAGGCTGGCAGGAAACATAAATGCACGAAGGCTGCCACACGGGTCTGTGACGAACCCGAGAGGGCATGCTCACTTAAAGGGGACAGCCACTACTCTGGTCCAGCCACGAGGTGCCACGCAAGCCCAGTGTTAGATTTTTCCAATTTATCCACAAAACCAGAAACACAAATTTTTATGAAACTCTTGCAGGCTTTAAATGTTGGCAACTAACATGCTTTTATTTAAAAGAGCAGCCAAACAATATACATCTATAGGCCAGACTACATTAGGCACATGGAATCTTGTGCTAGGGTAAAAAAGATAAAACATCTTTTCACTTTGAATCTTATTATTCATGAAGCTTATCTTTTCCTGTGCTTACCAACCAAGGATGTATTTGTTCAATTCTGGTTCACAGTGATAGCACCCTTAGAAAAAAGATGCTTATCTTTCTATTTTCAGATTCATATCTACAACAGATACTGGACCAAAAAAAAAAGTATGTAACTTGAGGTACAGAAGCTAAAGCGTGAGCCTGGCTGACCAAAGCGTACCTGGAAAAAGCATGTGAGCACTCATTTAGGACGAGATGCTGTGCTCTCCTCAGCATACACAGAGCACTGCAAGGCTTTTTAGAGAAAACACTAATCGGTAAAACTAAGCATAACTTTGAAGAGGGGGCGTGGCTGTAACAATCGAGAGCTTCCCTCCATGACTTGGTAAGTTTACCTAACACAGCAAATGTTCTCTTTGGTGGGACATCAAAAAAGGTAGAGAATTCTCACACATCCCCCTCTGTTACCATACTGAATTTAAACAAGCACTTTCAGTCTTTTTAAAAATAAAATGAAACACTGGTGTATACAAATCTTTCTCTGCTCTCAAAATGTTGCTGCAGGACTGCTCCCACAGGAAGAGGTTTTAGCAGACTCCCCAGGGTCAGAGTATCTCCTCATTCCTTCTTAGTCATCCATTACAGATCTCCAGACCCAGATGTTCATTCCCCACCCCCGCCCAAGGTAATGACAGCGATCCATGACTACCCACCGTCCCAACAATGACTTCTGAATGCAACTATCTCTTCACCAATTGTAAACAAGCCCTAAACTCTTGGCTCCATAGGGAGTCCCTACCAAGTTAGTATAAACTCTGAAACAGGGGCAGAGGTCAAGGGGATGAGAGCACAGTCTAAGCTCTGGATCTCATGCCACCCCCCACCCTGTTCAAAAGAATCCTTATCAGAAATCCAGGCCTAGTGTTAGATCTTCCCAGGAAAAGGTCACATTCAGGAGACCTGATCCAGCAGATTCGGGGGCAGTTTCAGAAGCAGGCTCTTGGAGCAGTTACAAGTGCTGAATACCTAAATCACTAACAGAATGTTGTGGAGGAAAGGTAACATAGGGGAAAACAGGACATTTGTGAACTTAATTTCATTTTTTTCAAGAAAGAACTCGGATAAATAGTGGATAAATTCTGAACCTGAGTCACAGAAGAACTCTCTTCGGGAACCTACCCCATAGTGAATTGTTCTACTTTGTGTCCAAAATCATTCTAAGATACGCAAAAGAGCCCAAATGACACTTAGTAAAAAGTCTTTATTCTTCTGTACCCAAAAAGCCCCAATGTATATGTTGTAAGTCATTATACTGTCTCAAACTCTTTCATTAGCTGTTGTGACTTGTCACAGTCAAGAGTCCTAGAGAGAGGATAAAAGATCAGTTAGAACAGCAGGTCTGAAGTCTGAGACACTTCTGCACTATGGGCTCTGGGGTGAGCCATTCACCCTCTCCAGGCCTCAGTGTCCTCATCTGTAAGACAGGGATAGTATCTTTGTGAACAAGTTCTTGGAGTGCTTAACAAAAATGCATGTGAAGCATTTAGTGTGTATTAAATATTAGTCATCATTTTTTAAATAATCACCCGAGGATATATTTTTTGATATCAGAGAAACAGGAAGGGGGGGGGAGGGAGAGGGAGGGGATGGAGAGAGAGAGAGAGAGAGAGAGAGAGAGAGAGAGAGAGATCGATCAATTGCTTCCCATATGCCCCGACCTGGGGTTGAACCCACAACCTAGGTATGGTGACCAAGGATCAAACCTGCAACCTTTTGGTGTACCGGACAACACTCTGCCCAACTAAGCAACCCAGCCAGGGCTAGCTAGTAGTAGTAGTAGTAGTAGTAGTAGTATAAGATGATGGTGACAATAATGATGTTGTAGTAAAAGCCACATATCATCAACTTTTGTGTCTGTTTTCCTAACTAAACAGAGTCCCTCAAGGGCAGGAACTCTTGTCTTAGCTCCGCACATACATCAAAGAAGAAAAGGAAATGGGAAGGTAGAAAAGAACAATGAACTAGATATTACAAAGTCAAACTTGAAATCAGATATATTTACATAATATAACCATCCTCGCTCCTAATGAATATTATGCAAAGTGCCTAACACATACAGAATACCCAATAAATGTTCGTTTTCTTCCCTTCATTGATCTCGAACAGGCAGCCTTAAGTCCATTCTCTTCAGACCACACTTGGGCTTATACGAATTATTTTCTGATACCAAAATTGAGACATATAGTTTGACAACTAGGAATGGACCCATTAGGAGATGGTACAGAATATTAGAATTCTGAATAGAAACTACGGTTACTCTAATTGGAATGTACATTTCTCTTTTGTAGCTTGAAGGATCCACAAAAAGTCTCCTTGGAACCCCCAAACACTTGACAGATACATGCAAAACCGGACAGAGCAGGCTAGCGGTGTCGGGCTGTCTGGTTTTGAAGCTGTTTTTATCTTGCCTGTTCACCCACAGACCCCCGCTTCGTGGACGTCTATCAGTCCAGCAAGAAAGAGCAAAGATTAATTCAACTTTCAAGTTTCTTTTAAAATGTTCATTTGTCTAGGTCTCTGCTTAGTAGAAAACAGTATATACATATATATGTTTTAAAGTCTAGGTCAGCAAAAATCTGAATATGCAGTATTTTTTAAACGGTAAGAGTCATTGTACACATGTTTACCTCAGTGCACTCTCTATAAGGTCGTGCTACTTGCCAAACAGAAAGTACATAATCTATTTGTTTTAAGTAAGCAGAGAGTTAATTTCCTAAGAGGTTAAATAAATGGGATGGCAGATGGTCATTTGGGAAGTTACCTGCTACTGGTTGGGGGAAGGGGCCCAAAACATTCTAACAGTCAACCAGATGGTAAAAACCAGTCTTGGCCAAAGTGGTGAGCGCTGTTCCTCAGAGGGAGCTACTTGCGAAGCAGTAACTTACACCTGCTAACATCTGGAATGATTTATCTCCATGTCATTAAGAAATACAGGCAAGTCTAATTGAATAAAGTGCAGTTACAACAGCCCACAAGAACAGAGAGACTGAGCATTTTAACATTACGTTGCATAAACTTAATAGTGTTTACCATTTGCCAAACATTATTCTAAATACATTTAATACTTATCTTAAGCCTCACAACAGCCCAATAAAGGAGGAGTAACTTTTTATTGTCCCCATTTTACAGATGGAAACACTGAAGCACAGAGATTAAATAACTTGGCCAAGATTGCAGAGTTGGTAATTATTGAAGCCAAGCAATCTTAAACCAGAGCCATGGTCTCAATTCTAAAGAGTTTTGGCTTGTATAAAAAGCTAAAAGGGTTCAACTGAAATGCAGAGAAAAAATTTATATAAAAACATGTTCATTGTGACATTATTTGTAACATACAAAAAACCTGAAGCAATCTAAATGTCCACCAACAGGACAATGGATAAATAAATCATGGTAAAGTTATTACAATGAAATATCCTGCCATTAAAAATATTTATTAAAAAATGTTTCATGACTTGGAATAATGTTGCTAATATAATGCTGAGTTGAGAGAATGGAGTATAAAATTATATTTATATTACAATTCCTATTTATGTAAAAAATAAGTTCATGCAAATGGAAGGACAGTCTCAAAAAGAAACTGGCTATTTCCAGGTGGTGAGATTAGAGGTGTTTATATTTTTCTTTTCATGTTTTCCACAATGAGCATGCACTGTCCTACTATCAATGTAAACAAAGGCATTTTTTTTTCTTTTAATCAAGCTACACTAAGATCCTTCAGCAGTTGGTAAAAACAGCTAAAAAGCTCCTACTCTTAACTTCCAAGTAGTTACTTTCCCTGGGATAAAACCCTCTGAACATCAAACAACATATTGTAGTCAGCACATACCAAAAAGAATGCTCATCTTTAACTCCAGAAATGGAATTAAAATGAATATTTTCAATTCTGGTCAATGTTTACTCTCTAATTATTTGTACAATTACTTTGTAACAAGAAAAATGGATTTAACTATGTACAGGCCAAAAACTCAAAAATGGCTTTGCTGAAATAGATAATTAGGGACAAAAGTTTGACTTTGGAGGAAGAACAGCTGTTGCTAATCCAACTATTTACCCTTTGACCCTCTCTTGGCCAATGACTGAACAGTATCAATTGTTTTCCTGTGTTATGTGCTGTTTACAATCCCTGAGAGGCATGAAAGGAATTAATAATTTAGCCTAGAAAGCTGACAGCCTTTATTGGGGAGCCCCTTGTCTATGGGACAGAAATCAGAGCAAGGAGCTGTCCTCAAGTCACAGGTCCCTTTACTGTTCCTGTTTTATAACCTAATTGGCCCCCAAACATAAATCAATTATTTCTCCTGTTTTAAGCAACAATGACTTCCATTGGCTAACTTCCCTTGTATCAAGTCAGTCCTTGTTCTCTCGAGTTTTACAACTACGTGGTAAACATGGTAGCTGAGGAAAAAACTCGGGGAGCATGGCAGACTGGGGTTATTTGGAAACAGAAGCACAGAAAGGTTATGCTGTTTTGAACTCCTCTTGACCTTTCACTGCCCTTGTCCCTAGCTTATGCTAATAGGCAGGGTACAGAGATGCTTCTTGTAGAAATGAACTTAGCCTGAACCTGTGCCCTAACATTGGACTCCAGGAAGCCCAGGAATCATAGGAAGGCAGCTAGAGTATGAACAGCTGCCCATATTACAAACATGGCTGGCTACCTATCTGCTCTATCACAGAAAAGGTGCCAAAAAAAAAAAGGTCATTTGAATTGAACAAAGTTAGTCCTTCCTCATCCAGTTCCAACAGATCCCACCTGTTGTCTCCAACTTACTGTCTACAACCACTGCCAGGCACAATGGGAAATCAGCAACAATGGTACTTCCTGTTCCAAATTAAACAAGTATGAGCAGGCTTTCCCTATCAGGAATTCCGGAATTAGGGAAGCCACTGGGACCTCTAAATTCCCAAGATGCACCACAAAGAAATCCCTATTGTTCTCAATTTTATGTGCAAAAGTCATGAAGTATTAACATAGGAGATGTCCTTTCTTCCCAGGCACAGGCCAAGGAATCTGCAGTATCAACAGCTTGCAAACAATTGAACACAACACACACAGGCCATCTTAGTCTTGAGATTTTCCCCATCACTCAGCAGTTAGGATGAGCATGCTCATTTGAACCTCAAAACTAGTTCAAATCAAAGTGATAAGCTTTTATTTCTGCCCGCTTATTATAATAACATCAGGCCTTCGTGTATCTCTCTTCAAAGAGAAAGAATAAAACACTACTAATTTCACAAAGATAACACAGGTTTTATTGAGATTAGCCACATAAGCTAAGCACAACTTTCAAAAGAAAAGTGTTTTTAGGTGACTCCTATTCTGTACTAATACATTTGTTCATTCTCCCGGAATGGAGAGGTCTGTAAATCATCATATCTAGGTAGAGATGCTATGCAAAAATGTTAAATGAGTTAGAACTAGTTGGTCCAGAAAGATTTATTATTCAATAACAATCTTACGAAAAAACATAAGAAGAGGGGCATGATCTGTTTTCAATTGCTACTAAGTGCAGAAAAGGAGAATAAGGTTGGGTACTTTGTACCTACTTTAAAAAATGTTTTTTAAAATAACTCCAGACAAGAAAATATTTTCCAATAGACATTTAATACATGAAGGTAGGACCCAGACTTATTTGTTTTATCCCTGGAGCACAGAAATCGGCCTAGAGCAGAAGAGAACACTCAATATTTGAGTTCTCAATTATCTGGAATGTTTTATATGTAGTTTTGTCCAAAAGATTACAGGACATCTCAATGACCTTCCTAGTGTAGAAAAGTGCTTCTAAGGAAGAACCATAACTCAAGGCTATTCATATGAGAACAAAGAGAATATACTGTAGTATATGCACACATAGGTACTGGAATCTCGGGTGGCAGGGCAGGGTAAACTGAACCTATACTACCTACAAAACTGATTCTGAACTTTCCAATTTCTAGAAAGACCAATTTATGTCCCTGGTGTTTGATAAGTATTCTGGGATTTATTTTGTCTTGCAAACAATAAGTATTAGTTGAACAAACACAAATGTTTATTTATACTATTAAGGTGTGAGGGGCAAATATATGAGAAGTTCCATGACATCACAGAGATGACATCAGCCAGGATGGTGAGAAGGTGGACTGCAGCACCTACCCCAACACTAGACTGGTGACAAGAAGCCAGTCCCATGACCCTAAAAAGTACCAGAACTAGAAAAATAATTCTAGATCATCTCATTGACTCTCAATCTAAATCATCATTAGACTTTTGGCATTATAGCAAAATAAAGTCTGTATACACTGGATATCCCCACATCCTATTTCTAATAGTTCTAACAATCTCCAAGAATAATGTATGCCACATTTTGAGCACTGGAAACACAGATGATTATCTATGACCAAGACTTACATAGTCCTGAAAAGCATCATTTAATGAGACCTTGAAATGGTTACTCTCATTTTAATCCCTTAAGCATATAAATGAAAAGTGCTTCAGAAATTAAACTCTAGCATAAAAGTTATCAATTTTAAGTGCCTACCAGGGGTGTCCAACCTTCTGGCGTCTTTGGGCCACAATGGAAGAAGAATTGTCTTGGGCCGCACATTAAATATAGAAACACTAATGAAAACTGATCAGCAAAAAAAAAAAAACATTTTAAGTAAATTTACAATTTTGTGCTGCGCCACATTCATAGCCATCCTGGGCCACACGTGGCCTGTGGGCCACAGGCTGGACACCCCTGGAAACCACGCACAAACCGTCTTTGAAAGAAATTGTGTCAAAACTAGTCAATACTTTAGAAAAGTGGCTGTGAATGTAGGCTGTATGCGTACAAAAATGAAAGCACAGTGTGCATTGTTACTGGTTTCATGGGAGGATGGATGGAGGGCAAGGAGATTAGAACCAAATGGAAAGTTTCAGCAACCCAGTTTTCTGTGAAATGGCTTGATCCTGGCCACTAAATAATATCACAAGAAAAAAAATATATAACTAGAAAAGATACAATGCCCTCCCCATAATAACAAATTAAAGTGAAAACAAAGTGAGTCAATAAGGACTATCAATGACACCTTAAGTTATACATTTAAAAGCACACACACATACACCCTTTTCTAGTCATTAACCCTGGAGAATAGTCAGAACTTACTACTTCCTGGGTCGAGCTCTGTCAATTCATCCTGACAAAAACCTACAGAGAAAACAACAGGGAAAAATAATTATGATTTGTGAATTACTCCAAGGTGACTCCAAATATGAAAACACAAATATCATATAGTATTTTAAAAATCTACATTCAGAAGTCGAATTTGGATTTAAATCCTAGTTCTGTAACATTGAGCTACTAGCTATCCCTCTCTGAGCCTCCATTTCAATACCTTTATATCAAAAAAAATGGGTAAGTAACCAAAAAATGGATAGTAACAGCATTTACCAGAGTAGTAATGAGGATTAAGTGAGATACTGATATAAAATGCTTATTTAATACAGTCCTTGGCACACAGTGGGATCTCACCGAACAAAAAGCACAAATAATTATGAGTTAGCTGCACTATTAGCTGGAATAATTCACGAAAAAATTACAACTCATTTAATATTTGTCATGTGCTACTTAATCATTTTCCAGAAGAAAGCAAAATATACTAAATAGGAACTTACAACAAATACAAACAGGGTAATTTTACTTAAAAATTTCACAGATGCTTAAGAATTTTACTTATATTCATAAAAAAGAGCAAGTCTTCTATTAGTAAGTGTGGTATTCAGATAGGGATAAACACCTCGCAAAGCACACTCAGGCCCGAACAGTCTGAGCTACATGCAGCTGACTGGTGTGCGGCTACAACACTGAGGAGAGACACCAAGCACAGCAAATGGCACACACACAGTGAGCGTTCTATACGCAGCTGACGTTTTTTTTCTCCTGCAGTGACTGCCTACTTTCTCCAGTTAGCTTTCCACTCATTATCAGTTCAAGTATTTCCTCAGAGTGCTTTTTCTTTCCTCTTACCTTTGTCTCAAAAGGTCAAAGAGCCGTTATAATTTTCTGTAACAATTCATGTACTCATCAACAAGGAATTAATTACTTGTTCAATGTCTGATTGACTCCACTATTAGAATGTTCCACAGGGGAAGGGACCTGGCCTGTCTAGTCCACCATTGTATCCCCATTACTTCTCACAAGCCTAGCACAAAGTAGCTGTTGAATAAACATCAACTGTAGTATCTCAATGGTAAATTCGAAAATTTGGAGCAAGGCCTGGCCAGGTAGCTCAGTTGGTTAGAGTAGCGTCCTGATACTCCAAGATTGAGGGCTCAATTCCCCAATCAGGGCACATACAAGAATCAACCAATGGATGCATAAATAAATGGAACAACAAATCAGTGTTTCTCTCCGCTCCCCCACCCACTCCTTTCTTTCTCTTTCAAATCAATAGATTTTTAAAAGTTTATGGAATAAAATTAAGACTAGAGGGATATGAGAGCATTTTCTGTCATCAGAGCTGGGCAACCAAAGGCTAGACCAGCAACTGGGAGTCAGGTAGAGAAGAGGGATTCAAGTAGCAGGTAAACTGTTTAAACAACTTTGAAAAGTCCTTTGCAATCCTGAATGTTTCGGCCACACCATTCACCAAACATGCCCATCCCTTCCTGCCTTCCTGTGCTTCCTCCTCCTCCTGCACTTGCTGAAGAGCTATTCCTCCCTCGAGGTCCAGCTCAAACATCACCGCTGGGAAAGATGGAGAAAAGCAGCAGCCCCTCCTACAATCACCAAAAAGATCAAGGAACGATTTAAGTATCTGTGCCCTCTACTAGACAGTGAGCTCTTCAAGGAGAGGGATCATGCCAGGTATCTGTGCAGCTGCTCCGAGGACTAGAACAGTTTGCCCATATTCTACAAAGATGCTAAGAAGCAGGATGAACCAAACAGAAAACACAAGCCTGCCTCTACATCACAGATGGAGGGAAGAAAGTCACAGAATCAGAAAAGTCTAGCCCAAAAAGAGTGTGGAAGGTTTAAGAGAGAAAATATAACCTAAAACCAGAGCTGGGAAGGTGCTAAAAGTGGCTGAGATGCCTGAGAAGGCTCACCTGGGAACAACTTTAAAGTCTTTACAGATAAAGGCAAGGGGAGTAGGAAAAGCTGTGGAGAGATGTGAGGCAACGAAGACATAACTCGTCATTACACATGCGTTCAACACTGCCATCTGAGCATCCTGCCCGAAGTGAAACTGAGAACATTCATTTAATATGAACTAACTCAAAAATAAGACACATGCATGGGAAGGCAGGGTCATATAATGATAAAGTTAAACCTCTCCTAAGTCTTCATCCAAGCCATTTGGTAGTTTAGTTATATGACTTTAAGCAAGTAATACCCTAATTTGGACCTCAGATTCTGGACATTAAATGAAAGGGCTGTACTAGAAGTCTCAAGGAAGGACAAAGCCTAATGCATTTTCTGAAAACAAACAACATTCTGAACTCAGAATAACTAGAAAAAATACAATGAGTGACTGAAAAAAAAAAACAAAGAAAACCCTAAGAAAAGCTAACGTGGCCATCTAGTATTTGCCTAGCAACCACTCTCCCATTCTTCCGTTAATGGCATTCCGATTTTTCTTTGCAGACCTATCCCCCTTTACACTCTCAGTCCATATGCCTGGAGTAGGCTGGACCCTAACGTTACTATAAACAAGGATTAATAACAGCATCTACCTTACAGGTCTGTTAAATGAGATAGTGTATGTAAAGGCTTTGCACGGTACTTGACAAAGTCAGGGCCACTACTAACTAATCCCTAGGGTCCATCCAATCCAGTGCTGTGTTTGTGGGAGCAAAGAGCAGATAACAGGAGGCTCACTACTGACCTATTCATGACATCTTCCTCAAAGACCTGGGATGGAACATCACTAACGTCACTTTAGTTACCTGCTCTGATTCCTGAATCTTTTTTACATGGTAAGCCTGTAAATTGCTTCATGTCATGATTCCAGATCTATTCTACCTCCTGAGGAAAAAAGAACTCTTTATATTTGCCTTTACAAATTCCTTTCATGGTCGCAAAGAGTGCTTATTACGGAATTCAGTAACTATGTCTAAAATCCCCCCCCACCCAGCCCTGAGACCATTGGCTAGTAGTGTTGTCCCTGGTTTTACAGGTCAACGCTAAAGCAGGAGGCCTGAGGAGACACAGAGACAGATGCTACTCCCACCTCCTGACGACAAACAAGTTAATAGAATGGCTAGATCTGGCTGCCATTCTCTAGATCCTCAGCAAACAGATCTAGCCGGCAAAATGATTCCTAACTAGAAGAACCCACATCACTGCTAGGAGTAACCCCAACATGTGTTCAATTCTATTCAACACAAAGGCAAAGGATATCAGAGTTGTTCAGTAAAAAGCAGACTCCTAAGCCACATCAATACACAAACGTACACCCCAAACCATCTGCCTCACAGAGTACAACACATTAAACAGATCAGGAAATGTTCTGAGAAATCGGGGTCTTTGGTTGGTGACTTAAATAGTTTTAAAAGAGGATAGACAAGAAACACAGATTGGTTCCTAAGACGATATATTACCAAGTCAGCATGCTCATAAGCCATCTGAAACTGAGTGCAAATTAACTTAGCACATTTTAACTTAGAAGGCAGGGCATCGGTCTGAGTAAGAGTTGGATTCAAATCCCAGATTTACCACTATTTTTATTTAATTAACTACCCTGTGCCTATTTTTCCTGAAATGGGGGGAAAATAACCATCTTGTTCAACTGTTGTGAGAGCTGGAGGATATACATAAATCATCTACTTTAGGGCAAGTGATTGATAAAAGGCTCCGAGCTTAGGAAATTTCTTTAATTCAAAGACCCAGCTGACAAGCTTTTCTCCAATAGGTATTTGGCAAAAAGAAAAAGATCAGTGACTCCTCGATCTGTGACTGGCTACAATGACAGGTTAAAAAGTGACTTATATTGCCCTGGCTGGTGTGGCTCAGGGGGTTGGTTGGGTGTCACCCTGCAAACCAAAAGGTCCGCCCAGCTGACTCTCAGTCAGGGCACATGCCTGGGCTGCAGGTCAGGTCCCTGTTGGGGGCATGTGAGAGGCAACCAATCTATGTTCCCCTCACACATCAATGTCTCTCTCCCTCTCTCCCTCCCTCCCTCTCTCTCTAACAATGAGTAAATAAATCCTTTTTTTTTTTTAAGTTACTTATCTTTTTCTTTATTTACTATTGTGACTATATAAAATTATGTATTTACCACAATGGAATCTTAAACTTTCTGAGTACCCCCTTTTAGTTTTGCCAGATATGAACAAGTAAAATTTGGGTAATGCCAGTAAGCAAAATCAAGCCTGACACACTAGCTAACTGTAATCTACAATGTGTCTTTTACACAAGAAGTTAACTGCTACTCTAGGAAGGCTTTAATTTAACCGGACAGTAGTAAGCAGCCCCGTCCAACGGAGACCTGGATCTTGGGCAGGTCTCGGACAGACACTCGGTCTATTCTGAAGCCTCAGCCACCAACAAGCAAAATTAATGTGAGACCCTTAAAAGGTAAAATTCTACAATTGTAGTCAAACATCCTACCTTTCCCAAACAGATTTTTTTTTTAATTGATTGACTTTAGAGAGAGAGGAAGGAGAGGGCAGGAGAGAGAGACAGACAGACAGACATCAGTTTGCTGTTCCACCCATCTGGGCATTCACTGGTTGACGGGTCAAACCCGCAACCCTGGCACATCAGGACAAAGCTCTAACTGAGATACGGGCTCGGGTCCCCCAAACAGAAATCATATATATCCTTATATGATCTGCCACTTCAACTTTATTTCTCTCTTCTCGCCCCATCCCACCACACCACACAGTGTATCCTCCACCCATACTGAACTACAGGCACACCTCAGTTTACTGTACTTCACTTTACTGAGCTTCAGAGAGGCTGCCTTTTTTAGAAATTGAAAGGAAGAGGCACCTCCCCCCACCACCCCAGCAAAAAGAGTATGACTCATTTTATTGCAATACTCACTTTATTGCGGTGCTCTGGAACCAAACCCGCAATATTTCCGAGGTACGCCCGTACAATGTAGCTCCCTGAATTCAACATGCTCTGCAGCCTCCATCCATTTGCACATACTGTCTTCTCCACCTGAGCCCACTCTCACTCACCATGATGAGTCAAGACTCAAGTCACGTCTCTAACCCTTCCCCCTCCCTCTTACACACACACACACACACACACACACACACGAGTCAAAGTTAGACAATACAAATACGATAACTGAAGCTATGGTCTTTTCAGGAACCTTTGAAAAAGAGAAGAGAAAACACTGTGTCCAAAATCCAAGAAAAACAAACCAGATCTGCAAATTCTAAGTTAAAATGTTTTCATTAAATATGAGATATAGCACTATTTCACCTAGTCCAGTATAATTCAACCTTTATATACTGCTATTTTAAATGTGAGGTGTGAAATGGAGCAGACGTTCCAGAAGGAAGTCAAGGGTCTGAAAGGACTCTGAAGCTGCTCTGGTTCGTCAGGTCCCTGCTCTGTGCTCCCACAGGTCCCTGTGCTTCCCCCGCAACACGCCACGATCAGGGCCACTGGGTGTGGATTCAGGTTCTACGGAAAGTTGTTTTCCATATTCCCCAACAAAAAGCTAAAAATCTTCACCCAAGGTTTGTACCAACAGTTATTTCCTGGTCCTTCATGGACCAACCAGCTATGGTCATTTGTACCAGTTTCCATCTGCTTTGTCTCCCCTAACTATGATTGGGTCCCCAATGAAACTCTGTATCCTTCTTTCAGTCATATCTGGTCTCAGCCTTAACTACATCCCCAGCCCGAGGGCTCAAACATGTCCCGGGATCCCAAGAAAAATTGCTCAGTAAATGTTGAGGAACTACTTTCTCCAAAAAGCAATGGTTACTAAACCACAATGCCAACACAATGAATTTCTTGCCAAAATACCAAGTTCTAAGAAAAAATAAGTTCACTATTCTCTGCCTTTAAAGTGTAGAAAAGCACCCTGGCTGGAGTGGCTCCTTGGATTGAGCACTGGCCTGCGAACCAAAGGGTCACCAGTCTAGGGGGACATGCCTGGGTTGTGGGCCAGGTCCCAAACAGGGGATGAATGAGAAGCAATCACACACTGATGTGTCTCTCCCTCTCTTTCTCCCTCCCTTCCCCTCTCTAAAAATAAATAAATAAAATCTTTAAAAAAAAGAAAAAGAAATCCTACTGTAATAAATAAATAAATAAAGTGTAGAAGTGACATCCAATAGAAATTCCTACAATGGAAATGTTGTTCTCTGTCAATTATGGTAGCCACTAGCGAAATATCACAGGTCACCAAGGAATGGAAATAAATATATATACCTAGGAAGTTTGTAAACACCAGTTCAACTCAATACTTCAATAAAGGAACTCTAAAATTTCAAGAAGTAAACTAAAAGCACAAAGAGCTATAAGAGAAAAAGTGTGAATATATATTTAATGCTACCTAACTATACACTTAAAAATTATGAAAAAGGCCCTGGCCGGGTTGCTCAGTTGGTTGGAACATCATCCGCACACCAAAAAGTTGCAGGTTCAATCCCCAGTCTGGGTGCATATAGGAGGCAACCAAATCAATGTTTCTTCTCTAACATCATCACATCAATGCTCCTCTTCCTCCCTCTCCCTCTCCCTCTCCCTCTCCCTCTCCCCCCCCCCGCCTTTGCCCCTTCCTCTCTCTCTCTAAAATCAATAAAACAGATCCCCAGGTAAGGATTTAAAAAAATGGTTAAAAAGGTAAAAATTTATGTTACACATATTTTACTATAATAAAAACATGTTTTGTTAAGCCTAATAAAATAAGGATTGTGAAATTAATAATTACTCCTTAAAAATATTAACTGTAGGGAGTGAATGATGGACAGATAGACTGAGATAGATGGACAAGATGCTAGTGGGAAGTAGTACAGAGTACTAAGTAAGAGCATACATTTTGATAGAACAGATTTGAGTCCTGTACCATCACTCACCATCACTTACCAAGTATGTTAGCTTAGGAAGTGACGTCACCTCTTTGAGCCAATTTCCTTATCAGTAGATTGTTGTGAGGATTCAGTGAGATGATACACTTAGGTCAGTGCTTGATAGCTGTGATCATTATCAGGGAGAGAGCAGCTCTGGCTGGTGTGGCTCAGTGGATTGCGTGCCCGCCTATAAACCCTAAAGGGTTGCCAACTCGATTCCCAGTCAGGGCACATGCCTGGGTTGCAAGCCAGGTCCCCAGTAAGGGGCACGCAAGAGGCAACCACACATTGATGTTTCTCTCCCTTTCTCCCTCCCTTCCCCTCTCTAAAAATAAATAAATAAAATCTTTTAAAAAAGAATACGAATGAGAGAGCAGAAACAGCAACCATGGAGCCAGGGTCATGTGGAAGGAAGAAGCATCCAAAAGGCAAACAGGGCTATTTGAGAAAAATATGCAGAGGCAGCCACACGTAAAAGGCACGAACAGAGAGAGGAAACAGAACATCACCTGGTAATTTGATTTTACTGGAACCCTTGCCAGGGCCATAACATAAAGGGTTTTAACTGTCATACATGAAGAGCTTTTTTTACTTTTCGTCTATAGGCAACAGAGTCACTGAGGAAAGGAAATAAACATATACACCTAGGAAGTTTATAAACACCAGTTCACCTCTAACTACTTCAATATAGGGGCTCTAAAATTTCAACCAGTGAATTAAAAGCACAAAGAGCTAAAAGAGAAAGAGGGAAAAAAGCTTTGTGGAGGTAGCCAACATAAACATGGCCCATCCACAGCTTCTTAAATTCTAAGAGCTCTTCCCATTTTTCAGGGCCCTCCCCCACGTCCATCTTCTAGGCCCCTCTTGGTACAATGAATGGATTGGATGGAGGCTGAGAAGGAATGGGGGAGGGGGAGCACTGTTTGGGTTTGGGGGTGGTTTTTGAGTATCAAACATTAGCTAGCCAGACCATGGCCTGCCTTACAGCCAGGCCTGCAGCGGGGAAACGAGTCCCAGAACCAAGCAGATACAGAAACACTTTTCTTTGGATTGGCTGAGCATTAAACTCACATCTGCCTCTTTCCTTTCCATCCAGTGAATGGTGTGCCACTTGGGCCATTAGCTTTTGTTTCTCATAGGCAACCTGAAAAACATATTCCAGAAACAACAAAATGCTTTTCAATGCAGGAGCATAGCACCACAAGTCCATAAGCAAAAGCTGGTTGGCAGAGCTTCAAGTCATATTTCCCATTCTCCACCTACAAATGTCAAGGTCACATCTTTCAAAGTGCAACAAAAACAATGCCCTTTTTTGTAATGTTATTTTCTTGATTTGAAATCTTAGGGGCAAAGAAGAGGAGTGGGGGAAGCCAAGGATTCTCAATTATATAACCTATTGTGCCCATGTTTTTGCTCAGCTTAAATGCTGCTTACGAGAAGTGTCTACATTTCTATGGAAACACTAATAACTTTCATCTGATCAACCTACATCACCTTTCATAGTTTCTCAGGCTTCCAGCTTTGTAATTACAGCCTTGAAACCAGACTGATGGCAGAAAAGCCAGCCCAAGATTATGACATTTCAGTTTTAAGAAATTTTTTTAAAAATGAAAACAGTACACAGCTTCAAGGCTGTGACTACGGAACCAGAGGGTGAAAACAGTTTAGGAAGGCAATTTGGTTTGATGAGTCAGAGGTCACTAGTGTTTCTATGGAAATATAGTACAGGCATTTTTCAGAAAACTGCATGTACTGATGAGCCTCTGACATTTCTCATTTACAATTTCTGTTCCCTGGTGTAACAAAAGGGATTGTTCGTAATTCTTCATTCAGCCTGGATGTTAGAGAAATTTCAAAATGCACACACATGAAAAATGTGTAAACGAATCTGTCAGTTGCCATTTATTCAATCTGTACTATATGCCAGGCATTGGCTTGATGCTCTACATGAATTTTACTGAAAGTTGCTAATATTACCTCCGTCTTACAGGTTTAAGAGATGTGTATTCTGTTACATGGATAGAACCACAAAAATCAAGACAAGGTAACATATCCACAGCAGTTTGGTTAATACATGCTTTGTTACTTCGTTACTTCAAAAAGCAAACCCTGATACTCTCCCAAAAGCAGAGCCTCAGAGTCCAAGAGCCTTAGATGAATCTCCTCCTGAATAATCTAAGATTTCCATGTCGGAAGCAGCTAAAGTAATTTCACCAATCATATCAAACCAAAATAGAAAACTTTAAATGAACAAATAAATAAAATTAGACAAGAACTAGCTTCTTTTGAAAAATTATACGTTGCTCCCAGTAGGAGTAAGGGAAGATTTTTTTGCTCATTTGCATTTCGGAAACTGACTGAAGAAGAGTCTTACAGACCAAGAAGTTCACTTGAACATGAGTCAGAGAGCTTTCAAGGTCATTTCAGAAAGTGCCCCAAACCATCCAACAGATACTCGGATACAACAGTAGAAGCCACCTCCGTGCAGGAAATTGGTAAGGATCAGATGCAACCAAAGAGGTGCCCGCCTGCAGCAGCAGAATGCACCTTTCCCATATTCTCATTGAAAGCCCCCATATAAAAATGGAACATGGATGCACAAAGGTCTTGATGATATTTGTTCTTTGGGGTCAATCCTGGAAATTTATCTGAATTAAAGAGTCCGAAGTGAATAATACAAAATAGGAAGCCACCTAAAACTTCAACCGCAGGAGCATGATTAATGAAATTATGGTACCCTATTCAATAGAGTATTTTTCCAACATTGTCAATATTTATCAAAAGTTTATAATGGACAAATACTATATTTCAAAACATGATATAAAATTGTACTCTCGGAATGAGCTCAGCTGTATTCCAAAACACATATACATAAAAAGGCACATTTTGGTCTATTTTTTCCCAGTGACTATATTAAGTGTGGGTATTGTGGTGGGGTGTTTCTCCCCCATACTACTTTTCTGATTAAAAATATGTTGTTTTCCCTGGCTGGCGTAGCTCAGTGGATTGAGCGCGGGCTGGGAACCAAAGTGTTGCAGGTTCGATTCCCAGCCAGGGTACGTGCCTGGGGTGCAAGCCATAACCCCTAGCAACTGCACATTGATGTTTCTCTCTCTCTCTCTCTCTCTATCTCCCTCCCTTCCCTCTCTAAAAAATAAATAAATAAAATCTAAAAAAAAATGTTGTTTTTATAAACAGAAAAATGCACATTTCAAAAAATCCTAAGAACAAAATGATTTCGCTTAACCCTCTAAAATCAATCACATCAAATGAAGAGGAAAAAAAAGTACCAGACATTCTAATTCTCTAAATGCCTTTTGAATTACTTATTAGAGACACAAGTCTGAGCGCTAATCTCCCTGACACAGTAGTTAGTCATTAATGCTAAAGCTCAGTGCCATCTCTCATGTCCCAGCTTCAGAAATCTACTGTGTGGCAACAAAGAGATACAACACCTTTAACCTTTCACCCAAGATCTTTGAAATCCGAAGTAAAACTAGTTCTATGAAAAAACCCCGTAAGAAATTTTTAAAAACTATTTGAACTTGAAGTCAAGCTAGGAGGGCAACAACCAACATGTTTAACCAATATATTTCTAACACTACATACAAAGGACACTCCACAAACATGATTAACATGAGCCCTGGCCAGGTAGCTCGGTCGGTGGCAGTGTCATCCCCATACACCAAGGTTATGGGTTTAATCCCTGGCCAGGGCACACGCAAGATCAGCCAACAAATATATAAATAAGTGAACAACAAATCAATGTTCCCCCCTCTCTCTAACTCAATTTTTTAAAATGTTTTTAATGATTATGAGTAGAATAAACTCCTGCCTCTGCTTAGATGCTAAACTTCCCTACATCCTAAAATGAAGTTCAACAACTATTTATCTACCATTTTTAACGTATAGGGCATGTACTGTGGTAGATTACAAAAGGGATACAAAGATGAATAAAGCTGGCTACCTGTAGATCCTTACAACCTGAAAGGAAAAATGGAAAACTGACTGGATACGGGAATTATGAAGTTAAGTGACCTAACAGAGGAACTAGCAGCACTGGCCAAACAACACTTACTTCTTCCTAGGGGGAACTGGAAAAGACTTGAGGACTAGTGGCACTTGAATCAGACCAGTCAGGAAGGAAAGGGAGAACGTAAATACAGACAGTCAATAATACTACTCAGTAAGCCACATGTATCTTTTGAATGTCCTTACCCACAGTTGGCAAATATTTCCCCCAAATGCAGTCATAACCTAAAAATGAAGATTATACAGGTCTTACCTGACATGTTCTTTCCCTAAATGAAATCAAGGGGACAAGAAAGGCCTACCCCAGCCCACACACTACCCTCCCATCCTGGGATGAGATCATTTTAGCTACCCACATGTTTTCTCACCTATGCTTTCCCAACTGGTGACCCCCAAACTTTCAATTCCAAATGAGACTGTCCTCCCAAATCACAGACCCAGCTATCCAAAGGCCTACAGCCAAGATCTCCTAGGTGTATCCTACAGAGGCTCCAACAAATTCAACATGTCATATCGAACCTATTATTTTCTCTTTGAAACCTGCTTCTATGTTCCCAAGTCAGGTTCCAAGTACCACCAACTCTCATCTAAACCAGAGATTACCAGGGGCTCCTCCTGGGCTCCCCACTTCACCATCCTCCCCCAAATCCTCACCCCAACCAATCTTATCACTCACCAAGGCACTTTCACTCTTCCTCAAATCGCCACAGACCTAGTTCCAGCCTCCTCACCACCCCAGAATCTTCGATTATTCTGACTGTTCTCCCTGCTACCTTTCTTCTCTCACTTCCTGGGATTCAGATTTCCTAATCTACTCAAAAAGCCTCTGTTAGCAACTCATCTTCAATTCTTGAGCATGACATTCTTGGCGTTAATTACAGAAATAAACAAATTCAATATATGAAGAGCTACTTTTTGTGATCTTCATCTCCCTGGCACCTCCTGAAGCTTGAAAAGAGTAATACATAAATTCCTATTTCCAAACTCTAATTCTTTACACAGAAATAAAAATGTCTATGACAACTTTGGTATTGAAGCAATTTCCTAATAGTAAAATATCAATAAAATGATATACAAGGTAGGCAATTACCTAAACATAGTTTTGCTCTGGTGCAGTCAAAGCTCCATATCTGCTAGTATTGAATCCATGGATTCAACCAACCAAAGATCAAAAATATTCCAAAAACCAAAAAATCCCAGGAGTTCCAAAAAGCAAAATTTGTACCGAGCACTATACTGACACCAAGCAAATAAAGTGATATGTAGGCTTACCCTATATACAAACACAGGTTATATGCATATATTATGCCATTCTATGTAAGAGACTTGGGCAGCCACAGATTTTGGCACCCAAGGGGAATCCTGGAACCAATCTCCCGTGGTTATCAAGGGACCACTACACTAATAAGTAATAAGCCAACTGTGCAATGCTGAGTGATCTACTGTGCTCCATCTTCTCTCCAGTAAAAGGAGAAAGTCTGGCCAATGTTCTCAGTATTCCTTTCAGCTCTAAAGTCTATGAGTTTATCAAAAGTAGGCAGTTGTGTCCTAGGGGTGCAAATCATAATGTTAACCTTTGAGGAACCCTTAAGAGACTGTCAAGATTTTGTTTGTTTGTTTTTTAACTGGAAGAAACCTTGTAAATCATTCCAAATTTCTTCCACCCCACCCTAGCCCTCATTTTACAGGAGAAAGAAATTCTGTAAAGGGAGTAACATTTGCAGCACCTCCCTGTAACTTAACACTAATCGTGGTCCTAAAGGCTTTGGCATTTTCCTAACCCAAAAATGGGAACAGCAATAATACTTAAAAGGCACAGGGTTGTTGAGAGGATTAAATGAAATTCTAAAAATTTAAAGCACTCAAGAGAGTACCTGGCACACAGTAAATATTCAATAAGGGTTAGCCATTATTATCATAGTGGTAAGGTCATTCTGATTTTCATCCTCCAAACCATGAATTTAAGTTTCCAAGAAGTCAGGAAATAGACTTCTTTTTCTTTTTTTAATTTTTAAGATTTTATTTATTTATTTTTAGAGAGGGAAGGGAGGGAGGGAGGGGGGGAGAGAGAGAGAGAGAGAGAGAGAGAAACATCAATGTGCGGTTGCTGGGGGTTATGGCCTGCAACCCAGGAATGTACCCTGGCTGGGAATCGAACCTGGGACACTTTGGTTCCCAGCCCGCGCTCAATCCACTGAGCTATGCCAGCCAGGGCTGAAACAGACTTCTTGAGTTAAAAATGTAAACCACTTTGCAACAGCTCTGGAGAAGCAATTGTACTCTGCACAAGCATAGGGAATAGGAGCTTTTATTAAGTCATCACTCAGTGCTATTATAGAGAGTTGGCTTCTTGATGAGGCTACGGCATTCATGTGAAAATTGACCTCTGGGTCAACCATTCAGAACTCAGATCACTGGACCAGTAAAAATAAAATGATCAGGGCATGTTTAAGAGTTACAGATACTAGTTTACCCTGCCCTACTAAGACTATACTCTACTTATATAATACATGCTTCCTTATAGTCTTTGATATCTATTATAAGTTCTATCAGCTTAGAGGTAAAGTTCTTTTTCTACTGAGTTGGCCAAAAACTTTGTTTTTTTTCCATACCATGGCTCTTAGCAATGCTTAGTTATCTTTAACATCATTCAAAACAATTTTGTTTTGTATTGTGACAGCTGTCATATCAGCATACATTAAAAACAATGATCAAATTTGTAAATTTTTGTGCAGCCATTTTAATACTGAAAGAGAATATGCAACATTTTTGAAATACTATGCTTTATTATTTCAAGACAGGTAAAAATACAACTGAAACCCAAAGAAAGGTTTATACAGTGTATGGAGAACATGCTGTGACTGATTAAAACGTGTCAAGAGTTGTTTGTGAAGTTTCTTGGTACTACTGACATTTTGGCCAAATAATTCCTTGCTGTGGGGCTGTCTTATACACTGGAAGATGTTTAGTAGCACCCCTGGCCTCTACCACTAGAAGCCAATAGCAGGAGATAGCTGACATACTCAAAATATCCAAATTAATAAAGTTACTGGTGAAAATGAAAACCGTCTTTTATTTAACGGAAAAAACTAAATGGACCTTTTGGCCAACCCAATAGCATTATCCTACATTAGCATTAGCACAAAGATAATGTTAGAGTAGCATTCTTACTTCCCTATTATCTCAAAACTAAGTGAAATATGGAGAGAGTCATGCTTCCAAAGCAGAGACCATTATTTGGTATCCAGCTGTTCTGATCTGACGTTAGCAATCCTCTCTCTGAATGTGCCTCACATTCCTGAGTAAGTCAAAATGATCGTAATGTTCAAAGCAAATACTGGCTAACACTGTCAGGTGAGAGGAGCACACACATGTAGGGTAAACAAGGCTGATGGAAATACAAGATGACTTGCAAATTTAAACTGTGGAAACAACTAGTTACTTACAGTCCCTACTACATTACAGTTTTCATGTTTTTACTGAAATAGTTAATGTTACTCACTTTAATTTTGTTCCAAATATTGAAGTATTTAAGTAGCCTAATGCTATCTTTCTCTTTCCTAAAAGGCATTTAAGTATTAGCATTTCCTCCCATTCCACAGAGAGATATCGGCTGGTGTGTCACAGGCCCAGGGCCAGCACAGCCTCCCAGTTGGCAAGGATCTGTCCTAAACCCCACGACAACATTCCTCTCCAACACCACAAACTGGCTTTTGTACTTTGTTCTTTTCTAACACATCTTTAAAGAAAATCATGATCAGTTAAGGAAAAAAGTTACAAATTTTAAACAAGTAATTTCCAAAGAGCACACCTGTTCCCATGCCTAAAACTAGAGGAGACATTACTCTGAAGCTGGGCTTTATTTTGCATCTACCATTAAAGCAAGTCTTCTAAATACTAGACTCCTCAAAGTACAGACAACCCTTAGGATCCTCCTCCTCTACCAGAAGCGGATGCTGAGATTCCAAGAGTGTGAGCCCTAGAGTCCAGAGACACGTGGATTTGAATCCCATCTCTCCCATTTACTGGGCCAAGTCACTCAGTTCTCTCATCTGCTAAATGGTGGTAATAATGTACCTCCCCCTATAAGACTGCTGCATATAATAAGCACACAGTCAGCACATAGTAAATTTCACTTTAAGAAAAATTTTCTTTTTTCTTAAATTTTTAACTACAAAATTTTCAAAGGAAAACAATGGTCAGAGACCAAGTGTTAATTAGGCTAATTTTGCATATGACTAGAGTTGCTAAATCACAATCAGCTAAGAAATCAGTTTCCGACAAACCCTGGAAGAACAAAAATAGTGCAATGTATGCTCTAAACAAGAAAGAAATTAAGTTTTTGTTTGTGACTTACAATTTAAGTGGTAAAATTCTAGACAGAACATATACTTTATACCAAGGCATGCTGATAAATCTCACCCTTGGCTAAGCTCTGGGTTGAAACCTGAGGTTCAAAGTGTCTTAGAGCAGTAAATTATACATTTCGGTTTATGCCAAGCATTAGAAAAATTTTATTAAGATATGAATGAACCCAAGTTTGGCACACCATACACATCAGTCTGGCTCCTGGGATTGGAAACCCATTAAGACTTTATTTAGGCCAAGATGGAGGTGTAAGTAGATACACTTTGCCTCCTTGCACAACCAAAAGAAGGACAACAAATTTAAAAACAAAAATAACCAGAACATCAAACTGTATGGAAATTCGACAACCAAGGAGTTAATAAAGAAACATTCATCAAGACAGGTAGGAGGGGCAAGACAGGAAGCTGGGGGGAGAACTTGCAGCAAGGCAGCGGCTGGAGAACCCAGGTGGGCAAGGTGGTGGCTTGCAGGCTGGGTGGCCCCACATTTGCATGAGGATAAACCAAGATGAACAACTGGGGAGCAAGAAGGACCATGCAACCCAGGGTTCCAGCTCGAGGAAATAAAGCCTCAAAATCTCTGATTGGAAAAACCTGTGGGGGCTGTGGCAGTGGGAGAAACTCCTATCCTCACAGGAGAGTTCTTTGGAGAGATCCACAGGGTCCTCCTATAATGTACACAAACCACCCACCCGGGAATCAGCACCAGAAGGGCCCAATTTGTTTGTGGGTAGTGGGAAAGTGACTGAAAGCCAGCTCAGAGCTGAGTGAGAGGCACTATGCCCTCTCGGACCCCTCCCCCACATACAGCACCACAATGCAGCAACCTGGGTTGCCCCACCCTGGCAAATACCTAAGGCTCCGCCCCTTACTAAGTAACAGGCGAGTGGAAACAAAAAATATGGCCCAAATGAAAGAACAAATCAAAGTTCCAAAAATAGAACTAGGCAATAATGAGATAGCCAACCTATCAGATACAGAGTTCAAAACACTAGTAATCAGATGTTCACAGAAATAGTTGAGGATGGTCTCAAAATAGAGGAAGAAATGAAGGCTATACCATGTGAAACAAAGGAAAATGTACAAGGAATCAACAGTGAAGGGAAAAAAACCAGGACTCAAATCAATGATTTGGATCAGGAGGAAGAAATAAACATTCAACCAGAACAGAATGAAGAATTCAAAAAAACAAGGTGAAGCTTAGGAACCTCTGGGACAACTTTAAATGTTCCAACTTCTGAATCATAGGGGAGCCAGAAGTAAAAGATGAAGAGCTAAAAACTGAAAACTTATTTGAAAAAATAATGAAGGAGAACTCCCCTAATCTGGCAAAGGAAATAGACTTTCACGAAGTCCAGGAAGCTCAGAGTTCCAAAAAATTTGGACCCAAGAAAATACTACACCAAGGCACATCATAATTACATTACCCAAGATTAAAGATAAGGAATCTTAAAAGCAGCAAGGGAAAAGGAGACATTTACCTACAAAGGAGTTCCCGTAAGACTATCAGCTGATTTCTCAAAGGAAATCTTGCAGGTAAGAAGGGGCTGGAAAGAAGTATTCCAAGTCATGAAAGGCAAGGACCTACATCCAAAATCATTCTATCCAGCAAAGCTAACACTCAAAATGGGAGGGCAGATAAAGTGCTTCCCAGATAAGATCAAGTTAAAGGAGTTCATCATTACCAAGTCCTTATTATATGAAACATTAAAGGGACTTATGAAAAAGATGATAAAAAATATGAACAGTAAAATGACAACAAACTCAAAACTATCAACAACTGAACCTAAAAACAGAAACAAACTAAGCAAACAACAAAAACAGAAACAGAATCAAAGAAATAGAGATCATATTAGTGGGAAGGGGAAAATGGGGGAAAAGGTACAGGGAATAAGAACCGTAAGTGGTAGGTACAAAATAGACCCGGGGAACTGAGAATAGTATGGGAAATGGAGAAGCCTAAGAATTTATGTGTACAACCCATGGATATGAACTAAGGTGGGGAATGATGGTGGGAGGTGGCATGCACGGTGGAGGGGAATAAAGGGAAGAAAAAAATGGGACAACTGTAATAGCATTATCAATAAAATATATTTTTTTAAAAAAGGAAACCCATTAAGAATACATTTCACAAGATGATTTATCAAGAATTGTGGTAATCCTGACCACTGTGGCTCAGTTGGTTGGGTATCATCCCAAAAAGCAAAAGATCACCAGGTTCGACTCCCTAGTTAGGGCACATGCCTGGGTTGAGGGTTTGGTCCCCAGTAGGGGCACATGCAAGAGGCAACTGATCAATGTTTCTCACTCACATGATGTTTCTCTCCCTCCCTCTCTTCCTCCCTTCCCTTCTCCCTAAAAATAAATAAATAAAGTATTTAAAAATACATATTTAAAAAATCCAGGGTAAATATTCAAAGATATGCCTAGCACAAAATACAATAAAACAGACAGAGGAAAATCAATTTGCAAAGTAAACTCCCTGAATAAGAACTCTTCCATCTTTAGATCTGCATATTATCATAACTGATTTCTAAGAAAATTCCTAATAATTTCTTTCCAAGCACAAAATGTTTCTATGAAGAACTGTACATGCTGTTACTTAAAATAATTCAGAGTGAAATCTTTTTCTAGTGTAATAGTGGGACAAACTTGTTAAACAAGAGAACTACAAAACTCCTCCTTATGTATTTTTATAGAGCAAGTGGCACAATACAAAATCAAGTAAGAAAAAAATGACAGTAGAAAATGTTTTTTCTATTCAGAAAGTTTTAAAGATTAAAAATCAAATTAATATGCACATCTTTTTAAATAATAGAATTTTTAAAATTCAAATTATAATCTAGACTCCTATGATCTCCACTGGAATATAATGCAATAAAATGTTAATTAAATTTATAATTATTTAAATGTAAATCATAAAACTGAAAGACAATAAAATCAAAGAAATTGCCTTTTATGGCACTGAAGATAATCTGTTTCAAAAACTGCTGGCAATTTCCTTTTTCAAATTTGCTTTTATAATAGTATCCAATTAGAAAGCAAAGAAAGGTTTATAATGTCTTTAAAGGTGTTTCAATAAATATGCAGGCATACAAATACCTACAAAATTACTGGATGTTTTACACCCAACTCCTAGAATTCAGTAAGCAACATGAAATGTCATGTTTGGAGAAAGACCTGATTTCTTTAAGATAAAATCCTATCTCACTGTAGTTGAATGGGGTGGGGAGGATCAGAAAAATGCATCTAAACATCTCCTCCTCTACACCACTCCGGGGTCAGCTGAATTCTCCTAGAAAATGGGGAAGGAACAAAGAAAAGGGGAGGAAAGAGGGAGGCAAAAGGAATGATGAAAAGGGAGGAATGAGAGAAGAAAAAGGGAGGAGGAGGAGAAGGGCAGCCTGAACAGTAAGGTCTGTGAAACTAGTGATTCGACTTGGAACAAGTTCCCTCACGTGGAAAATGAGCACACCATCACCTGTGTCAGTGTTTCCTAAAGTGAGGAGACCACTGGAAGATTTTACTAAACTAGTGCAAAGAGAAAGCATTTTAAAACATTCCAAAGTCGTTCCCTTTTCAATTCTCCTTCAATCCTTCTAATCACATCAGAAGAAAAATCTCTTGTTTGGTGCTAGTTTGTCTATTACCTCTTTAATGCTCCTTAATCACCCTTCCTAAAGAAGACCTGACCAGAGAGGCTTTGGCAGACAATCTCTTAGCTAGAATTTAACACAATATTATTTTTATTAAGTTTATTTTTACTGTTACCTTCTATTTATGGCAATTTTTTTCATTTAGTATGATAAAATTTCCCTTTAAAATAAATGTTGGGATGCAAAGTATTAACTAACTAGCCAATATTTAAAAGGTGAAATAAACAATGTGTTAGGAAATGACAAAAATCATGATGGTGATATAGGAAAGGCAAAAGTTTGAAAAACACTGGTTTAGTGAAATAGTGGTAAGTTATCTTCAACTCTAAGGCACAGTTAACTCATCTGTAATATGGGACTATCACCACATATCAAAGAAAAGTTGTGGAAAGGATTACATTAGTTTGGTACAGTGCCTGACACACACTGAGCACTCACCATTTGTTCCCTTCCCCTTTTAAGGATATAACCAGAAGGCCTTTTAGAGACCTCCAGAGAGGTGGGGGGTGGGGAAGCCAGGCTTCCTGTATGTCACAGACAGGAGCATTTGTTCTGGTTGTGATACTTCCCACCAAGAACCTCCAGGGATCTGGCCTTGCTTTTTTACTCTGATAAAGCAGCAGTTTACTCTCCTAAAGCTCAAAATTCTAGTTACAAGCGACTGGACATACTAAAGTACTTCAGAAAAGTGATACATATCTTAAATCACTGGGAAATCAGAACCTAAAGGGTAACAAAAAAGGCAGGGCCATTTTATAACAGATGTCCAAGCTAAAAGAAGGTATTTCATGTGGGCAAATTTGACAATGTTGTAATGCAGGGGTGTCAAACTCATTTTCACGGGGGGCCACATCAGCGTCGCAGTTGCCTTCAAAGGGCTGAATGTAATTTTGGGACTGTATAATTGGAACTACTCCTTAACTAGGGGCAAGGAGCTCAGTGCTGCCACCAGGTAAAAACAAGGTGCCAGGCCAGATAAAACAAAGCGGAGGGCCGGATTTGGCCCATGGGCCTTGTGTTTGCCACATGTGCTGTGATGAATGTTCCATAAAACAACCTTGATCACTTCATCACTTCCTATTGCCCAGCTAGAGCCCACAGGTGAGAAAATCCTGGGGGTTTAGGTGTGGACAGTTCCCAGTTCCCTGAGTAGAAGTGCTTAGAAAAAAGGAACTGAGTACTTTAGTTAAATCCAACTACTGTGTAGTAATAGGTACTTTATTTTACATACATTGCCTAATTTCTCCAAACATAACTGAGAGGTAACTCCAAGTCAATTCACGAAATGGCCAAATCTTCAAATAGCCAATTCTCTAAATTTATCAAAATTTTATTTTAACTGCTTAGAGAGTTCACAATAATTTGTTTTGATGGAGCAATTTAATTAACTTTTAAAGATTCCTGCCAAATTAAGAATGACAGGATAGCAGCATTTTCAAGAATGTTTCATTTGTCTCTACCCCAGTGCTGTGCTGCTACAAACGGGGGGCCTGGGCAGAGAGGGAGCTCTAGTGCAGGAAGATACAGCCTGGTCTGAGCTGCAGGGGAGGGGGACGAGACAGGGTACAGGAAAAGAGGGAGAAGGAAAAGGGGGGAGATGGCAGGATAGCAATGAAGGAGATGGAGCATGACGACAAACTCTGCAAGTTCAGACTTGGCAAATTGATTCTGCTGAACCGGATATTGGGCACACCAAACACACTTGGCAAGCTAGCTTCAATGCCCTGGATTTGGGTAAACTGGCTTGTTTGTGTATGAACCAGGAGACAGTAACCTCACTCACGGATCAGAAAATTGAGAACTGTTAAATAACTTCCCTAAAATGTAACACAGCGACATTCTAGGTTCTTCACACACCACCTCGCTTCATTCTCCAGGAGTCTCTACGTGGTGATTGTTCCTCCTTTCACCACCACCACCTTCCCCTCACACCAAAAAAATCACAAAAGTAGGAGAGAAAGGATTTTAAACCAAGTCAAATTCTAAAGCTCATGCTCTAACACACCTAGTCACCACTACACAGTAACAATTTACCCAAATAATTTGTAACTGCCACCTCCATCAATGCAGTTTTGTCTGCCATAATACAATAACCATTCACTCTACAGCAGAGTATTTGCTATTCCAAGGTTGAATAGAACTGACCGACTAAAATAGGGTAATTTCAGGAAAAAGCCAAATTTTTATTTTACTTTATTTTATTTACTTATTTTTAGAGAGAGGGAAAGGAAGAGAGAGAGACAGAGAGAGAAACATGGGTATGAGAAAGAAACATCTATTGGTTGCCTCTCCTGCACGCCACACCCCACAACCTAGACATGTGCTCTGACTGGGAATCCAACCAGCAGCCTTTTGCTTTTCAGGACAACACCCAACCAACTGAGCCACACCAGTCAGGGCAAAAGTCAAAATTTTAGAGATATTATTTTATTTAGCCTGGACAAGCTTATTATATATATGATTTCAGAACAAATATTGCAAAATTAAAATCTCTTGAGAAACCTGTCATTTTTACGGGTCCCAAACTGGCAATCCCTGCTGTATGTTACAACTTCTTCCTTTCATCATGTTGGTTACACACACACATACACGCACACGCACGCACACAAGCATACAATTTCCTGATCAATTATTCCTATCAAAGTCTGGGCTAGTTTCATTAAATAAATGTAAAAAAGAAAATAATTCTAAAATCTACAAGATCCATATATAAGGATACAAGTGCTTGCTCAAACTATTTGCCTTACTAATGGACTCTTCAGGGATTCATCACGTTTATACTGATGCTAGGAGACATAACCTATCTCCCCCACCGAATGACACATAAAATCTGACTTTTCATACAGCACCAATTAAGCTTCCTTCTGTCAATCAGATAGTAGTATCTCAAGGATCTCTAAACAACTGAAAGTACATTCTGCCCTTCATGGTAAGCAGAAAAACTCTCTATTCCACAGATCATATGACACAGTCCATACATAAAACATTTTAAAAATATTAATATTTTTACTTTTACACTGCCTGAGAATACTCAAAAACTTTTACTAGCAAACTTACCTTTCCTGTAAAATATTTTAAGAACCAACTAAACTGGTACTTTTAAAAAGCATTGAACATTTGCTGTGATTCCTCATTGATTTCAAAAATCTCTTTGATGTTAAGACAGGGGAAGAGATCTTTTCAGCAAATCTGAACATTGCAAACTGACACAATGGAAATGCCACCTGACCTTAGAAAATTTCAAGTATGTATTTTAAATGCTTAATGAAGAGATGACAAATTTAATTTTTAAAGTCCATTTCAGGGGTTTCTTTTGCACTTAATAGTGCCTCTTTAATTATCTCTGATCTTCAATGTACACCCAAGGCTACCCTTAATGTTTTAGCAAATAGAATGCAATTCTACCTAACCTCTTTTGAAATCAACAAAAGCTATAAATTTAACTCAAGACAGCTTTTGTAGTTCAGTTAGACTCAAGGTCATCTCAAGGCTTTTAATTACTAACCAGGATTTGAGGAGGTTTGCAATTGGTATAGCTGAGGGAAAGAGCAGCTGGCTTATTCACTTTCTTATTAAAGGGCATTATAAAAACCGAGTCTTGGCAAATTGCAACTTCTCTGACCACCAGTGGTGAGCACAAAGAAGCAGAGCAAACGATCTTCATTCGTGTTTACTCTCAATCAACATAAAGTTTCAAAATTACTCAAAGACTCTTTATTTTTAATTTCAACAAATATGATTTATGATTTAATCTAAAATTTGTACACAGCCAGTTTCCATTCTGAAACCACCCTTGTTAAAAACTGTGAATGACTTTCAAATTAGCCTAATATTTATTTAGGTCTCTTCACTATCAAACCCTGTGCAGGGTCAGCATCGAAGTCAGCCACTGGAGAACCCACGCAGATTCTTCAGACTTCTAAAGGAATAAGTTTTAACTTCACTCTTCATGCACTTAATTTCTAATCAAATTCAGTTGTAAGTTTCAGACTTAGTGCCCTGAAGTTTCAAGAGGGAAATGATATAGTTGTGTGACACAGACACACACTCACAAACCATCCTGCGATTTCTGGAGGCAACCAGAGAAGGCTCGAGTGTCTTCACCACCCGTTCTCCCAGAGTCTGTAATACAGAGAAGGCAGCCACAGAAGAGACCCTAAGCACTGTTCTGACTAGGCTAGAGATACTGCGGTGGGGGTGTGGGGCCCGGTACCAGAAATCTAAAAGATTCAGAGGAAAAAAGGCATTGAGAATGACTGTCTCTCTCCCTCCAAAAATGAGAATGGAGCAAATAGCCCACCACAGTGTCTCAATTCTATCTCAAGTACCAGGCATTTATGTAAAAAGTAAGTGCTGCTGACAACCCTAGATTTTATTATACAAGATAATCTTAGCGTAAATTAAAATGGTTGTTGGCAAAGGTACGTAAGTACTTCTACAAAGCATGAAGCATCTTTGCGCAGGGGCAGTACTGTAGTCAATGAGGTTTATCTGAGGCATGATTGTTGCCAATTGAAAAAAATAATTTTAAAAATGAGAAAAAATAAAAACCATCCCTCCAAAATAAGCCAAAAATAAAAGAAAGCACAAGAAGATCTGGGCAGTACTGTTTTATCAGGAAGAAACTAAAAACTATCCCAACGTCCAATAATAAAAAACAATGGGCTGTCATATAGCTATTATAAATTTTAAATAATTTCATGTTGAATAAGTTCCTAACATAAGAAAAATAAAGTTTTAAACAAAAAGCATAAAACAGTGACGCACATGATCACAAGCAAAAAATGTAGGATTTGAAGTCCAGAAGAAAACATAAGAAAACTTGAATGAAAACTACTTGGAGGCAAGATTATATATAGGCAATTTCCCCTTAATTTTCTGTATTTTCTACAGTGACCAAGTATTTCTAATTTTAAAAACATTAGATTCCCTAAGCAGTTGACACCTAAGGACCTACGGGCCACAGGCAATTCAAGCACAGGGCTGAGAGATCACACCATTTAAAATTTAAATACAAGATACAGCTAATTCCCTCCTGCTTTTATTTATATGCAAGCATCTCCAACTGCGTTCCCCTGGCTGTGTCCCTCCAACAGGACTCTGAAGCTGCTTTATAAACGAGGCACTGGAAGCGCTGGGTCTTCTCTAGCCTGGAGCCCCATCTATGCTCATGAAAACTAGCTTTGGAGAATACATGTACAGTGCTTCACATATTTCACATTACCAATAAATGCTCAGTAACTGTTTTTTATTAATGAGCACACTACATGAAAATCAAACTTACTCTGAAAGATTTTGAAAAGGCTCAAAGCAAATAAAAAGTTTTATCTTCAAAAGTTAAATGCATTTCTTCATCACAGTACTACTTCCAGTAACTGCTTGCCATCAGAATTCCAGCCAGCCCAACTATCTTTCAGATTTGATCTGTCAGCAAGTAAGGAAATATTTTTTGTAGGAAAGCAATTGTAATTTCCCACATTAGGTGATTGATTAAGTTCTCTCCTCTAAAAGGCTGATTGGTTTCCTGGTGCCAGTAAAATGATTGATGAATATTTCAACTGCAGCTCCCTTGTTGCCCCCCCCCCATAAACCCCTCCCCCATGCGCTGCCACTCCTTTCCTGCTGGGTTCCCTTTTTACAGACCAACAGCATTTCAAGAGGTTTTTGCCCTTTTCCTTAATAAATCCACATTCTCAAATGTGGCATTTAATCTTAAGAGGATAGAACTCTTCTCAATGTTGAATGAGTTTTGCAGATAAAAATCCTTTCACAAGGAATGAGGGAAAACTCTCAAATTAACTACTGGTTTGACTCAGTAATTAAACGACTTACAAACGAGAAAGTGTGCCATAAAGGGGTTATAAATGGGAAGAAAGTTATCACGTTAAAAAAAATTAAAAACTACATCTAATTTCAAATTTGCATTGTCAATTATCAAAACACTGGACCTTTAGCTGCAAACATTTCTATAAAGTGAACCTGGAGAATGGAATTTACATGTAAAGCATGTGACCCTACAAACTTTAAAACAGCCAGGGGCTCTAAAATCAAAACAGGGCAGCAGTGTCAATGTTCTCGGAGGGATGACGCAACAGTACCTGAAGCCAGAACCATCCTAGAGAACCTGGCTGTCAGCACCGCAGTTATGTGCTTCCGTCAGGGCTTCCCTAAATTGCATTTTCCTGTTTTACCAGCTCATTCCATCATCCAGCTGGAAAAAATCTCTTCAGGAATTATCTAATATGGCTCCTTCATTTTATAGGTGGGCCCACAGAGATGCGCCTTTTTAAACTGAGCTAAAATCAGAACCTGGGCAAAACGAAGGCCGTCAACTGTTTCCTGGATCTCCTTCCCAAAATCTTTTCCTACTCAGGCTACATTGCTACCATAATCTAGTAACCCCCACTGCCACACCTTTCTTACTCTCTCTTTGCCAGGAAATCACTTTCTGTATTTTACAAGCTTTGGACAACTCGGTCTTACAGTTCCATTTTCAAAGAGTCACAACAACTTTCCAGGATTGGTTCTCCTCTCTTTCATATAGCCAGCTTTTGTGTGGCAGGGGGAAAAAGGGTACAAGAGACAAAGGCCATCTTTTCCTCAACTGCATTTCCCAAAGCAGTCAAGCACGTTTGTATCTGCTGTATCTCATCACTTGAGTTACAAGGAGAGTCACATTTCTGAACAGAAACTACACCTAATTCCAGCAGAACCCATAAAACCTTGGATTTAGCTTCAACGCTCTTGACTTATATACTGGCCCCAATTACCTAAAATAACTGAAAAACACATTCCCTTCCCTTACAGCATTTTGTAAACTTCCTCTGACTACCAGCAAAGGACTCAGATTCCTTTCTTTCATTCATTCGACATTCATGAAACACCAAATCCTTGTGCTTAGTGCTGAGGATACACAAACAAGATATGGCAACCCTTCCTTGAGTAGCTCAAACCCCTTTCTTCCTTAGCACCCCTTAGATTCACCAAGGATTGTCCCTGATTCTGTGAAACTGTTTTCTGGTCACTTGTTTTCTGGTTGGCTTATTAAATCCAACATAAAAGAAAAGTCACCTGCAACTTTAAGAGTGGATCTTTGTTGCCTCTAATCTACAGGCAGTTGATTTCTGGGCCTCCTCAACAACTGGAAATGGCCTAGATTAACAAATGCTTGCTTTGGGGCGGACACTATGCTTGGCACTTTGCAGGCTTTGTCACTAATCCTAGCAACCCTGAAGTAAATTTCAGAAACATTGGGGGGGGGGGGGGAGTAAAATCTAGGAATCAAATTATTAATGCTGTTGCTGTGAAATCTGGGGTTTAACTTCTGTGGTCTTCAGTTTTCACATCTGTAAAATGGAGATGATAATAAAACACCTACTGCATAGGGTTATGAAGATAACGTGAGTTAATACATATAAGGTGCTTAGAATATTATATACAACACGCACTATATAAATGTTAGCTGCTATTATTAAATGAGAACACTAAAGTTCAGAGAAGTCAAGTGACAAAGTCACATAGCTGTGATCTTTGTTCTGCCACACTCCGGAGTCCCCGTTCTTTCCCTCTCACACCACCTAACAAAAATCCTTCCTCCCCGGCAGAGACTGCTACTGCCACTTCCAAAAAACAAAGCCCTCTAAACAGATATCAGTGGGGGGTTTCCCCCAGGTGGTTTATTATCCTGCTAAAAGTGCATTTTAGAGGGAGGGTTGTAAGGCTAGAAAGGAAGTCTCCTGACAGGTTAGATTTCAACAATACAGCAAGAATATGGAAGAAAAAAACAAATGTGCCTCAGTTATTGAGTTTAGAAATTAAAGCTTAAACTTAAACCAATTGATTTAACTCAACTGATGAAGAATGCACTCAAAGACGTCATCTGAAATCTAAAATAAAATCCAAGCATTAAGATGAAAAAGGAAAGGGCTGTTTCTTCTTATGACTAAATTGCAACTCCTACAGAATACAAAAATGCTTTAAAGGGTACATTACGTGACACTCCAAGAACATCAAGATAATTACAGAGCTCTCAGGAAGGAAGCCCAAATATCTCACTGATCTTTCATCACCCACCAAACTTCATCTTAAATTCTGATCCAATAACTCCTTTCTGTTATTCACATTGTTAGGTGACATTTCTTCTAGCAATCTCTCTGCAGAGTGAGTTCTACCTAGCAACTATCCTAAGAAATAAATCCCTAACTGTTTAACAGCACAGTAATTGACTTACACTAAAAAGTTACTTACACTAGGAAAGGATATTCTTAAGCCAGAAGAGGAGTTGCTTCTCCGAGATGGACTTGCTTATCACCTCCCTCAGTGAAAATCAGGTTAAATGGCAAACCATCTACAAAATGACAATCGCAACTTTACAAGACTCAAAGAAAATCAAAACGTCTACTGAAAGCAAATAAGCAAACTATTCTTGATGGAAGTTTTGAAAAGCAAGGCAGAATTTTTCTCTCTTACATATTTCATTATTTTTATAGCAATGACTCTTAATAGTAAGAAAGTATTTTTGTGTTGTCAGATTTATTTCCATAATTACAAATCTACCCTTTGTGGGAAACAGGTTCTATTGGAAAATTTCTGCCACAAGATAACTAACAGTTAAGCAACAGGTTTCAAGTAGCAGGTAACAAAGCCTTATCAGAGAACTCAGTGAGGGTGAACTACAACACACTTCATTTAGTCTCAGCAAAAAAAAAAAAAGGTATGCACTCATTTTCAAAATTTTTCCCTCTGTAGTTCCTTTACAGAGGGCAGGGGGGAAGGAAATGAAAGAAAACCCCAAAGTAATTGAATACTAATAATAGTATCTGGTGAAGTCACCATTTTCTTACATTTTAAGTTGAGTCCTTTACAACAGAGGTTTTTCTCACACATTTTAGTCTGAGTGGTATTAACTCATTACATATTAACATAAATAACATTCTAAAAGAAAACTAACTATATTTTCCAACAAAACAAACATTCAGTGAAGAGTGGCACTTTACACTTTTGCTTATCTCTAGCATCTGGCTTAATTCTGGCAGCTAGATTCTCCTATATGCATTCAGTATGTTGTTATACTTGTATATTGCTTTTGTTGAAGTATAGAGGCAGAAAATCTGGCCTTACACAGACTTATATTTGGAAAAGGAAGAAATATGTGCTTATTAAAATAACTGTAGATTTTTTAGTAATATACCAAAACTCAGTAAGTGCTGGTTTCTTAAAGGTTAAGTTCAACCTGACATCTAAACCCACATCAGTAAACTTTGTATACTGTGTGACATTAAAATCCATTGCTTTATATAACATTTTGAACAGATTTTTTGCCCAGGCAGGATTTGTAACATCACATAACCAGATATTTGCGAAATAATTCCCTCACTGAAGTAAGATGCTCTTTAAAATGCTGACATTTAATCACACAATATCAAAAAAATCAGAGTTGTTAAAATCATCATCAGTCTTGTCAGTAAAGGCTTTAAGTATTGAGACACCATCAAACTCAAAGTGACAGGTACAAGATTTCCACAATTCTGCTGCTGCTTGAAAGCTCAAATTTTATTCACTGGCAACAAATATTGGCCATTTTCCTTGGAGTTGCAGGCTCGCTGTTTGTTTTCCAAAAAAACGATCTGCCAAATACCCAAATCTGAATAAACCATAGTTTTATCTACTGTTCTTTCCAGGTAAAATGGTGTTGGGGGGGGCAGCTAATTCAGCTCACAACATAATGAGTTGCACAAGCACTTTTCCTTAAAACAATGATTCTATTTTGGTACGCAACAGAAATGCTATGTGTGTACCTGCCATAGAATGTCAAAAAACAAGTATACTCAAGGGTTGAGTAATATTAATTTAATTAAAGTAATCATTCTTACTCCTCCATCTAAGACATTCTCAAGTGAAAATGCCTTTCTTTTTTAAATAAAAGTGTGTGGAGGTGAAGAATACGTAAGACCACTGCTATAGTTTGGTTCCTTATTTTTCTGCTGAGGTGCCAACAGTTTTTATTCACCACTGTTTTTGCAACATCAGTGCAAATATCAACATGGTGAAAAAGGCAAATAATGTCAGTATTATTATAAAAATACTTTTGAGCCCAAGAGCTTCCTTGATAGGGTCTCAGGGACATCCCCAGAGGTTCATGGACCACAATATGAAACCTACTGGTTTAAATAATACAATAAACAACAAATTTAGTGACTCAATAAGTGGGAAGAGATTAAGTCTGAAATAATACAGTACTGAATGATCAACGATGAATGGAAGAAAATAATACAATCCAACTAAGTAGTACTGCATTAATCATTTATAAATTTAAAAAGCAAAAGATAAGGAAGCAGGCTTCACAGAATTGTAGTGTCATCCTTCTTCTTTTGTGCGGGAAAAACTGCATTGCATAATCTGCAGTTAACTTATGTTTTCTTTAATATAAATGTATGAAGGCGAGGACTGCAGTGAGCACTACCACAGTTTGTTGCCCTGTGATAAAAAGAACACTGCATCTGATCCAGTACAACATAAGGGTTTTTTTTTTTAAAGATCAAGCCAAATTTTTAACCCTTCCAAGACAATACAGCTTCAGGATTGAAATGAGTACATGAATTATATAAAATTAATGTTTTTCTTTTTATTGAATATATTGGGGCAGCACTTGAAAATTACTTTTTTAAATGAAAACTCGGTATAGGTTAAGTAGCTTCCTTCACTTAATCAGTCTGTCCTTCATTTTGGCACAGATTTGTTACTGAAATGTTTCCTCAGTCTTAAACTAAGACTCCAAGGAACTATCATCGGACGTTTAAACATCTGTTTAATCAATCATGTCCTTCTTCAATCAATGGTTTAAGAGAAAAAAATAAAGAACACGAATTTTGACACCACAATGATGCATTGACAAAGCCAGCAGAACCCACTTGTAGACCTCTGAAATGCTTTTACAGAGAGATCTAAAATGCTATGATGCCATGAAACATAAGAAGTTAGAAATAAAAGGCCAAGAAGGCTATCTACCTCTTCCACGTGAGGAATTTAGCAGTGCATGTCTGTCTCAAATATAATTCTTGAGTATATTTTTAAATGAATTATAAGTAATTTCCAATGCAAATAGCTGTTCAGGCAAGTATCTTCGACACCACCACTACAGTTGCAATAAGCTAAAGCTTATTATGCAAACAATTCCCTCTGTCCCTATTACCAAATTCTTCTTATAATGTCTCACTGTGACAACGAAAGAAAAGTCACTATTCTGGTTCGAACCACCCACAGAGTATATCTTCAAATCAAACAGCCAGGATTTGTTTCCAGAATACATTACATGTTGCTGCCTAGGGAATTGATTTTGGAAACATTACACTTACCAGCTGACTTATCAACAGTGCCGGTAGAATTGACACCAACTTAAAGGCAAGAATCCTTCCAGAAAATACAAAAATATGCTACTACTGCCATCTGTAGTTTATGCTTGAATAGGTTCCCAGTGTCAACAAATTGAAAGGTGTACAGTTGGCAATTAGGATCCAAAGACCTCATTAAGTTGAAGATACTTTTCAAAGTTAACTTTATACAACAAATTGTAGCATTTATTTAGTATACGACAGGAAAATTTGTGGTTCTTTTTGTGAACTTATTATATAATGCTGACAGGGAAAACCACAAACTGCCTTGAATGAAAATGGTTACAATGCATAAGGGCTAACTTTTGTTTTCCCCAAACTTCCACACTCCTAAGGAAATTCAAAAGAATGCTTCCTGCGAATTTATAAGTAGGATGTCTTCTCTTGAAACAGTGATTGTCAATTATTAAAACATTCCCAAAATTTTTAAAACAACAAATGTACTTTTAAAGAAATTCAGGAATTTTCTACTTAGACAAGAGAGTTTGGTCAGTTTGCCTACCTCAAGTTAAATTTTAAAGGTTCAATTATTCCTATAGGTTTTTCAACAACAAAAATTCCAAAATGCAAATGAAGACTTAAAGTAGGCTATTTTCACAACTTATTTTCTCTCAGTTTGCTTTCTCAAATGACAACCACTGTAGCTTAGGGATCAAAAGATTTGGTGCAGCTGGGGGTGGGGTAAAAAGCAATTCAGCTCCCCAACAGCCAGCTGAGGAAATTCTGGTTCTCTCCTCCAACTAAATCAGTTAATCAGAATTACCAGGTTACATAGTAAGGTCTTATTTAAATAATCATAACCAGAGGAGAAAAACGTTTTCTTGAGAACCTGTTCTACACAGGCTACTTTTTAATAGCGGGAAACAAGGAAATAACGAAATAAAGTACAAAATGATTTATTCTTTAAAATAAAGTTCTCTGTTCTACCGTTATTTCTAAATCACACTGAAAAGCAGGTTAGACACAACAGTTTTTTCTAATTTCCCATTATTAAGGAAATTAAGGTCTAACAGATAAGGCTTTATCTGTTTTGTAAAGATAAGCCATGTTGGAAACCAAGCAATAAATAAATAGCAGACCGGACTTCATTCTATGAATACTGTACATCAAAGTCACATCCAGAGGTTGTTTTTTTTTTTAAGATTAAGCTCAGATGAATCTGAAACATCAGCTCAACACAAGAAAAGGCATTACTGCTCAGTCAGTACTTCTTGCCGACTTTTAATAATTCCGGTATCTCTAAACCTTGTTATCAATCAAAGGCATCCGTAAACCTCTAAGAAATTACCTGAGCCAGGAATAGCTGACATTAAGAATGTGAAAGTTGAAAAGAAAACATTTTCTTTCACAATTTGTTGGTTTTGTGAATATTTTCAAAGTAGAACAGAGAACTGGGTGTGCTGGATCACTGCTTGTGGGGCATATTCAATACTATCTCCTGTTTAAAATTGTTTCAGAGACCCTTTCATTCTTTGCTGAAATGCAAGTTTTGTTTTTAGCTGTTGATTCAGAATTTTGATTTTTCTGATTATGACCCTTTCCACCTAACAGATGACTGGTTCACACACACACAAAAGGAAAAGACTGGACCAACAATTTCAATTTACTCTGAAAGGGCATCTTCCCAAATTTAACTTTCAACTTAATTATATACATGGAAAAAATGCTTAAACAAAGCAATGTCATTTAACGTGGCTTCAACACAAAAATAAACATAAGAACAAAAAATTAAGATAAGGTCCCCAGGATCTAGATGAGCATGCTGAAAAGGAAGTCTCCTATGTCAAAGGAGTTATCCTGAATTCTGAAGCCAGAAATTGCCATCTGAACACAATTCATTAATGAACCAACCTACTCAACACAAACCAGTAAATACCTACTTATAATACAGATGAAATTCACACAGCCCCAGGTCCCAAAACAAGCAAGTATCATTAGCAATTGAAAGCCAACTTGCATAACAAGCACTATAAGTGATATAACAAACTTCCCTTACCAGTATCGTAGTAGTTGGCATTTCTACCCTTCATCTTCCACTAACCTAAAATGAAGTATTTTAATCTAAAGTTTATTTTCTACCGTTGCTCTACACCACCAGAAAAAAAAGGGAAAAAATGACAAACCAAGAAATTATGAGTAAAATATGGGAATGTGTGATTCGGGGATATTTTAAGAAACGTAGTTTTTTTTTCATTTGCTCCCCTCTCTTTGTCCTCCTCACCTAACTCCCTTTCACATGCATGCGTGTGCGCACACACACACACACACACACACACCTTTCTGCTATAGAATTCAGAATGACCTACAGATTAGGAAGCAAGTCATGATCATACTTTGATTCTATGGGACAGAAATACCCAAACAAGAATTGGTGGATGGTAAATCTAAGTTTAGAAATGTGGTCATCTCACACTTCCACTGTTCAAAATCAACAGTGAATCTTGAGTGTTGTTTGGACGTCACAGAACCTACTGAAAAAAAAGAAAAAACCCTGTGTGCTGCTTGTTCTAAAGAACAGCAGTGCTATGGTATGCATTTTTTGTAGTGAAAGTAGAAAATTCTGAGGTGACTCAGAATTAACTTAATTTTCAAAGTCACAAAACTGAAGTTAAATTGTGGTGGAAAACAGCTGTTCATTTATTTTCAGGGATAAACATTTGGGTAACATAGTGGTAACAGGAAAAAGGCACCCGATTATTTAGTGAACTTCTTCCATTTCTCATCAAGTGCTTGAAATATTTAAGTCTACTCCCTCATTCTCTTAAGACGAAATGAACAAATTCAATATTTAGCACATACTTCCTCAATCATTCATCTGCCTTTGAAACTCCAACAGAGAGCAGTCCTTTAAAAGAGTTCATTTTTGTTAGGAAAACCTACAAGCACACATCTGAATATCCAGTGCAGTTAGCACAGGGAATTCCTGGAAGGGTGATGGTGCATCAAAAGGTTTGCAACTCTGCTCCGACAGAATAATAAAAACCATTTAAAAGACTGTAAATTCAGCATCAATGGCATTTCCGGCGAGAAAACATTTCTGAAATCCCACCCCCAGTTTATTTCTTCATGACAGAAACCAAAGGACCTCACCATATCAAGTTCCCTATCTATGCACATATTTCAGACAAAGTGGAAATCAGTCGGTAGGATTTTAAAAATGAGAAAAATTCATTTTCTCTTAGAACTTTTGCAGTTTCATTTGCTTTTAGAGAAAAATACATATTAGTAAATATAAAAAAAAAATGTCCCCACCATTCCAGAGGTAAACTCTCCTTCCCCCACCTTTTTAGTAAGTCTTCTGTGAGCATGTTAAAAGAGACAGTGAACACTAATTGTAAAACAGGACAAAATGCTCATTGTTACACTAAAAAATAAAGCATCCCTCGACAGTCTAATGTTTCCTGTATTTTCTTTTAAGCCCATCAGACTGTCAAAAGTCCCATGTGTTTGCAACAAAAAGGAAATGTTTGTAGCACTAAATAGGACTGATGTAAAATATTAAAGCCACCTCAGCCTAAATGGATTGCTCAATAACAGTCTTTTAAATGGTTCTGACCAATTGAGGAAATGAGACTATGAATGGGAAATTTGATTGAGTTAAAATTACCATTGAGTTCTTTAAAATGTACTAATGAATAATTAATAGTAAATGCAGTTCCTAGTCTTCCCTCACAACAATATTCTCAAGTAGAACTGAAGTCTGAAGCAAAATCTATCATCTATGTGTTATGCACAGGTGGGTACAGGAAGTATGCACACACAGAAAGACATTATGAAAATACACGACTGTGGGCTGTAAGATCTAGGGTTGGGTAAAAAAGAAATATCGCTGTGGTAAACTTGGGATCAGATCTGCAACATTCACACATTGGTACCAAAACCAGATCTCCACTTTGAAAGCTTGAAAAGTCAAAAGCAGTAAAGAAATCCTTTGTTCCTATGATACTGTCTCCTACCCTAACTGGATTCCAGCCCTTCTTTGTGACACGGGGTTTTATCGATCTCAAACATGTTCACATTCAGAAATTAGTCTCCAAAGACATCCCAAGGGACTACCAACCACCTAGATACCACACATCACAGGCGTCTTTAAAAAGGACAAGAGCTCTGAAAACACGTCACTATTTGGTCAACATCAAGTGAAGTTAACCAGGCTCTCCTCTAAACAGACTTTTCCCTTAACTGGTAAAAAGAGCAGGTCTACTGAATTGGCAATAAACTTATGGAGGTTCAGATCCACCCCAAGATTCCTCTCATTCAACAATTGAGCGCCCGAAGTGACCTATATTCAGGATACTTTCTTCACACCTGCCAGGTCACACTGTCCTGACTAAGAAACTTCTTGCCGAAGCAATTAATTTTTAGTGCCTCCTAACTGTCCCGGGTGTTTGCATTCAATTTGAAATCTGTTACTTGTTAGACACTGTCCTAGATCTTTCAGAGAATTGCGAGTTTATGGCGCAGAGAGGGGAGGAGGCAAGGTTCTCCGAGAGCCTGCCCTTTATTCGGAAATGAGATGTGAAAGGTGGAAGGCAGGGCAAATAAATAAATAAATCGGGTTTGCTGCCGGAGCGTTTGCCGGCCCGTACGAGCACCCTTTGTAATGCGGGCCTCCTGGGGCTATCGCCTGCGCTAATTGCTCCAGGGCGCTTTCCAAGTTCAAAAGTTCACCTTTTACGACCTCACAAAAGCTCCTTACACGTTACCAATAAAAACATTCCGCGGCAAACACCGAGGGGGGAAAATATCAAACAGATACAAATAAAACGTCCCGGAGGGGAAGGGAGCCAGGGGGGCGGAGGACGAGCCAGCCCCAGAGACAGCCCCGAGGAACCTGAGGACTTCGCCCGGACTTAGGGGCAGGGGAGAGAGGCCGGAAGGGCCGGGCCAGGTGAGGAATTTTCAGGGCTCAGGGTCCGAGACCGCGAAAGGGACGTGCAGAACTGCGGCGGGCGGGCGCGGACCCGGACCAGCCGGTAGACGGAGGGGGACAGGTGTCCCGAACACCGGATCGGGCCAGAGCTCCGAGCCAGTAGAAAGTCGTCGCCTAACAGAGAAGGGGAAGGACCAAAGAGAAATGGGGCGCGGAGCACGCAAAGGGGTCGGAAAAGGAAACGCTGGCCGAGTAACTAGCGATTCGAGGGTCCGCGCAGAGGTCGCGTACGGGGGTGGGGGCGCAAGGGAAGTGCGGAGCTGCAGAAGCGGCTCCAGAAAGGTATGGGGCAGCGAGAACCAAGGGCGTGGTGTCGGGTCGGCAGAACCGGGAGGGAGCATCAGCGGAGGGAGCACCGAGGGGACTGGGGGGAGGGGACAGCTCCGCGCGGAAGGGACGCCAAGGCGGAGAGGCCCCCCGCGGAGAGTACCGGGGCCGGGGGATAGGAACAGGAGGCTGAGGCAGAGGAGACCCGAGGGGGAGGGGAAGCCCCCACTGACGGGACGCGAGGTGCGGGGCTGGGGGAGGATCCGGGCTGAAGTGACCCAGGGGAAGGGGAGGGCTCTGCTCCGAGAGGACCGGGGGAGGGGGAGAGGGGTGCGCGAAGCAGGGACCCGAGGTGGGGGTGGGGGGAGGATTCACACACAGGGGCTGGGGGAGAGAGGAATGAAGGTCGGGGTAGAGGGGACAGGGGGAGGATCTGCGCTGAGAACCAGGAGGGAGAGGGAGGGTGCGCACTAAGACGGGGGAGGAGAGGGAGGGTCCGCGCTGCGGGGACCGGGGTGAAGGTCCACGCCGAGGAGACCCGGGGCCGCTGCAGCTTCCCAGAGTACTAGCAGGCTGAGAGGGGAGGTGCCCTGGGATCCGGGGACAGAGAGCCGGTTCTTGATCGGCCCGGACTCCGCACGCCCCTCACCCACCGTTGCGCGGCGGCGGAGGGAGCGCGGCGGGCGGCTCCAGGAACCCCGCGGAGCCTCCGCCGCCTCCCCCTCCGCTAGGCGGCCGTTCGTCCCGCTCCATGCGGTGGTGCTCAGGGCCCGCGCTCGGTTCGCTGCTCCGCCATGACTGGTCCCCTCGTCGTCCGCCGCGGGGAGGGGGCTGTCAGGGGCCTGCGGGCTCCCGGCCGCCGCGCTCTCTGGGTCCCGAAGCGCCCGGCTCCGCGCCCCTCCGCGCCGCGCCCCCTCAGCACTGGCCAGCTCCCTCCCCCGACGTCACGCGCCGCTGCCACGCTCGGGCCTGCGGGGCACGCTGGGAATTGGAGTCCGCCCCGCGAGGCCGGCCACGCGGGACTCCAGCAACTGAAGGGGTGGGAAGAACGATTAGCACCTCTGAGGAGGGAAAGCCGAGGCCTGTCTCAATCGTACACCTTAATGAAAACTTCTGTCAAAATTTAACATATTGCTTCAGGGCCTTTTCTTCATTGTGATTTATGCACGGTCAACTTTTCCTGTGACTCCTGCATCTCCCCGCCCCGACAGTGAGTCTTTCCCTGGAGGTGGGTCGCCAAGGAACCGGCCGAGCACGTGCAACGAAGCCCAGCCCTGGGGGCGGGGCTCAGGGGGGCGGAGCTTGAGGTATTTCTGAGGGTCTCCCTCCGCGGCTTTGGGACAAATTGGACCGGAGATTAAAGGGCCGGAGTTTAACTCGAGGTGACTGCGTTCGTATGCAAATAGAATCTATAAAACTCTCCTTTCCGGGGTACTCTTTAAAGGCTTTTACCTCCGGGTGGGCGGGAAAGACTTAAGTTTCTCTTCCTCTTCTTTCACTTTCCGCCTGCCCGTTGAACGGAAAGGCAAACTAAGCTCCAGGCCATTGATGCCATTAAAAAAATTCTAAAGACTCTTAACGCCTGGTGTCTTGACGCTCTCCGTTTGAGAGACTCCTCACCCATCATCCTCGTTCCCCTTCCGTTCTTAGTTTCCCTGTCTGTGATACGGAGTTGGACTAGGGACGGGGTCCATTTGGAAGGTCCCCAACACCCCCCAGCCCCCGCGCCCAGCTGCCTGCCTCAGTTTCCCGGATTTTATAGTCTCTGCTCTTCTCGGCTGAGCCCACCTCCCGTGGCCACCAGGAGGCGTGCGGCCATAAGCCTTGGGCCTTCCGGCGCGTCCGCCTTCGGCCACCGGCTCACGGAAGGACTCGTCGTGGCTGCCGCCCTAGGTCGAAGACCTCACCTGGCCTGCTTGAAAACAAAGAACCAGAACACGGATGCCTTGCCCGCCTCTACTCTGCCGGGTTCTGCCTCGGCTTCCTCACTGGCTGCTCGTTTCCCGCCCTCTCCCCACGCCGCTCCACCAGTCCATTGGCCCGTCTATGTCATTGCTTAATTTTCAAAAAGTCCTCATCCTGGCATTTCAGTCCCTGTCTGGTCTGACCTCTGCCCCTTCCCTCACCTGCTATGCAGGAGGTTTTGCAACTTTCCTGCAGTCGCGGGTTCTTACCAACAGGAGTTAACCTGTACTGTGTTACCCTTAATCTGTGTCGGCCACTGTTCTGAGAGATTTACATTAATGCAACGTTGCATGAACCTGACACCCATTCTGTGAGGTAGCTCCAATGTTGTCCCTTTTGGACACTGATGGAGTCACCTAGCAGAGGTGGGGATTCCAGACACCAGAACCTGGATCCTTGGTTCCTCCAAGCTGGAATGCTGCTGACTTTGCCCCACTCCCAGCCCCTCATTCATCTTCCACAGCCCTGTTCAAATATCTCCTGGGACACCATCCTTAATGTCTAGAGGACATCTAGGTCCCCTCTGTGCTACCTTAGGGTCCTGTTGAGTTCCCCGTGGGCTGTGAGAAATCTCTCTGTGATTGCTTCCCCACTACCAGTGGGGGGGGGGGAGCCCTTAGTGTGGGGGGAGGGGTCAGCGTGGGACAGAGGAGATGGAACCTCTGAGCTGTATCCTTAACTCGGGGTTCTAACCTGTGTCCGGGCCAGAACTGCCTTTCTACCACAGGCCTCTGCAGAGGGACCCTTCCTTGGAGATCTCACCAGGGGCTTAGGGCACTGCAGAAACCCCCTGCAGCCCTGGGGTCTCAGTGGTGGACAAAGAGCCTGACTTGAATCTAAGTTCAAAGGTGGGCAGAGCCCTAGCTCAATTGGTTGGAGTATTGTCCTGATACATCAAGATTGTAGGTTCAGTCTCAGGTCAGGGCACATGTAAGAAGCAACCGATGAATGCTTGCATAAATGGAACAACAAATTGATCTCTCTCTCACACCCTTCCTCTATCTCTCTCAAATCAATCCGTTCATTTTTTTTTTATTAAAAAAATAAAAGGTGGGCAGAGAGTTAAGCCAAACACCCAGCCCTGGGAAACAACTCACCCTTCAGACCAGCACCGCCATCTCTCGCTCCCAAAGCCTTCCTGGAATCTCCCTGCTAGTCAACCCCCTTCTTTCTCACCCTCATCATTACAACTGCAACTGCTGAGCACAGGGCTTGACCATGGTAGACACTCAATAAATAATTGCTGAGTGGGTGGATAAAACAGATCTGACTTTTCCACATAATAACTGACCTCGGGCACTTGACCGCCGAGCCTCAAAGTCTGGTTCCAAGGGGGTGAGGGATAACAAGGATAGTTGCTACTTCACAGGATTGTTACAAAAATTAAATAAGATGACGCATACAAAGCAATGAATATAAGGTCTGGCCTAAGAAATGGGACCTGTTACTAACGTGACCAATGTATAGAGTAGTCCCAATACCCAGTTACCACTCTTCCAAAAATGCTTCTTAGGAGGAATCTACCACAAAACTGAGGAAGGTGAGGGAAGTGATGATGGACTCAGTCCCTAGCCACTGTCCTGAAAGGTACACACCTACTACACGCTTACCACCTATTACGGATTCTTCCCCCACCAGGGTCCCCCGGCAATCCTAAGAGGTCAGTACTTCCCCCCAAATTTACAAATGAGGAAATAGGGGCTCAGAGAGAGATGCAAAAGACTCTCACCACCAGGAGCACTCATGACTGACCAGCTGGAAAGGAAAGCCTCTCAGGATAGGGAGAGGTCTGCAGGGAAGTGGTCCTGAGGCCAGGAGCAGACAGACTAACAGGACTAGACAGGGATACAGCTAAGAACAAGGCAGGTGTGAGCCCCTCATTACGGGGCCCTTGCCCCCACGATGGGGGAGACAGGCACTAATCACACCAAATAATCACACAAACCCACAGCCGCACGTAAGTGCTACAATGGAACACGCTTAGGAAGTTCCTGGTGCTAAGGAGTGTGTGACAGGGCTCAGTTCCCCCTGAGGTGCTGATCAGGGGAGGCATATTGGGATAAGGAGCATTTAAATTAGATGCCAAGGACGACTAGGAGTGGGTCAGGCTGCACAGAGAGCGAGCTTCTGGGGAAGGAGAAGTGTGTGCAAAGGTCCTGAGACCAAGCTGGAACCGACAGAATCCATGATGACTGGAGCCCCCTCAGGGAGAAAGGAGCAGGAGAGAAGGTGGAAAGGAGGAAACCAGAAACCCAGAAACCGTGGAGCCATGTGGGGAACAGCCAGCAGGGGGCAGACTTCTCCGGTCACAGCAGCCTTGCTCTTTGAGGACCCCCTCGCCAGAAAGTCGGAGCCAGGCTGCCTGGGGAGAAAGGGCTGGGAAAGGAAAACGCCTGCCAGGTTCCGTTTAAGTGCCTTTCGTCTGTTGTTTGGATAGATAGGTCATACATTACAAAACCCCCTGGGTCTAAAAAAAAAAAATGTATTCACTGAAAAGTAAGCCTTTCTCCTCACTCTGGTTCCCAAGAGCTGGTTCCCCTCCTTAGCCATAACCACTGCCTCGATTTATCATATTCATTCCCAGATAGTCTGTTCCACCAATTTTCAACAATTTTCATCTCATGGCACACATAAACTGGTAACTAAAATTCTGCGGGACACCCACAAATATATTTTTTGCTAACCTGACCAAAAAAGAGGTAGAATTTTGATTCATTCATACCGGACAGCTATTGTGTTGGCCGCTGCCATTTCTTTGTTATTTGACCATCTCAATGAAAAGAGGTCAGTGCCACCGACTAAGTAGTCAGGTACTGCACGTTTTAAAAATGCTGGCAGCACACCGGTTGAAAATCACTGGTCTCTGCACATAAAAGCACACACCACATTTATTTTTTTTTACATTAATCTAGCCCTGGTTTTGACACCTCCCCAGGGGACTTCTAATTATGAAAGAAGCTAATTTATACCGAACACCTATGATTCTTTAATTCAGCTGAGACTTACGGAGAAGCAGACCTGGTGCTAGGCTAGTGGTTCGCAATCCTTCAATTCCCTGGAGAGTTTGTTACAGCACAGATTCCTGGACCCCGCTAGGGTTCCTGCTTCCTTAGGTCTGGGGTGGCAGGGCCTGAGCATTTGCATTTCTAACGAGCTTCCAGGTAATGCTGAGGCTGCTAGTCCCCCCAGCCACACTTCAGGACCGCTGAGCTAGCTGCTCCTGGACGAAGTGTGTGCACTGGTCGCTTTATTTCTCTTCCACGTGGGAAGGCACCAACGACACAAAGAAACACACACCAAGTAGATCATTTCATCGAGTGATCAATGCTACAAAGAAAAGGGATGTGCTTGCGAGGGTTGTGCTGGAGAGTAGGGGTGAGGTAGGAGTGGCGGGCAGCAACACTTGTGGCACGAGTAAGTGCTCCTTTTTGAGAGGTTGAAGTTTACTAGTAAACAGACATACAGGCGGATGCCCTGTCTTGGGCTCAGGGGAGGTCGCCTACAGAGACAGGGTGGGGAGGGAGGAGAACAGGTGCAGCCCCACCCTCCCCGGGCGCGCCGAGGCGGAAGGACTTGCTAAAGTGATTGAAAGGGGGCCCGGGTGAAATTCGAGGGGCGATCCGAGAGAAACAGAGAGGAGACGGTTTGAGGAGGGGTGATCGTGAGAGTGTAGACAGGTGCCGCCTTGAGCTGTTTCCAGGAGGTCCCGGGGACCCCAACGAAGCATTTCCACGGTGAGCCTGAGGACCCCTGGAGCGGGAGTAGTGGCAGGGAACCTGAGGAGTGGCGATTACAGACGGCTCCTCGGGAAAGCTTTGCTGCCCAGGTGTCAGACAGATGAGGCACTTTGTCCTGAGAATGGGGACCACAGAGGGCGTTTAAAAGGTCGGAGCTGCTGGGGGTTGACCGGAGGGCTCTCGAAGGGAGGAGGAAACGGAGCACGCGGGAGAGAGGGGTTTGAGCCACGAGAAGGGTACAGCTGGCCGTGCCCAGCATTTCGAAAAACCAAAGTCCTGCCTGCCCTGGAAACCGCACTCATCTCCACTTCACACCACTCCAAAAAGAAAGCACTATTTTCTCCATTTTACCCGCGAGGAAACTGAGACTCAAAAAGGTAAACAGACACGCCCGAGGTGCCACCCCGAACAGGACCTCAGCGCGTGTGGGGAGCCGGTGCTCCTCTCACTGCCCCCGCGGCTCCCGCGGCTCCGAACAAGTCCCTTTTTTGTGTCAGGACAGGGATGCCCTTTGGAGAGCCGCCCAGTGGCAGAGGCACCGTAGCCAGCTGGCCGCGCAGGGCGGGGTGACCCCCTCCACCCTAACTCCTCCCCCTGCGGCGCGGGAGGGGGCGCGGGGCGGGGAGCAGCTGGCGGGGGGCGCGCCGCGCGGGCAGAGCTGGAGGCGGCCCCGAGTTCGCAGTGCAGCCCGCGATTCCCAGCGTCCGCGCCCAGCTGTCCGTGCCCGTCGTGCCCGTCCCGCCATGGCTGTGGCCACCTTCCCTCCCTGGCCTCTGCCTCTGCTTCGGCTGCCGCCGCCGCTGCTGCTGTTGCTGCTGCTGTGCACCGACCCGGTGCGCGCCGAGAGTAAGGTACTCGACCCGGGCGCAGCTCGTCAGGGAGCCAGGCGCGAGGGGGCGCTGTGGCGGGAGGGCGGGTGTGCGCCAAGGAGGGTGCCTGAAACCCGGAGCGGAGGACCAGTACAGGGGAACCCAGACTTTGGGCTTAGCATGGAAGCCACTGGGGCCAGGACCCCGGGAGAGGAGCGCATGGGGAAAGAAGCACTGGAGATGATAGTGGTGCTTGGGACCCGGAGCCTGAGGAAGGGGCGCTGGGACCCAGTCCAATAGGGAATGGAGGTCAGCACCGAAACGCAGGACCTGGGAGAGGGGGCGCTAGAAAGTTGGAGGGGTCTCAGACAGGAGATGCAGTCCGCAGCCGAGGGAAGGGATTCCCAGGAGCCCGGGCACAGGCAGTGTGGAGATCCGGCGCGAAGTTTTCGTGGAAGGCTGACTCCCTGGGTAACTGCTACCCAGCGACTCCCAGGTTTGCAGCCGCCCCTGGGCCAAGGCTTTCAGGCCATGCTGGGGATCCAGTATCCCTCCCCAGTGAACCCATCTGGACTGGCCACGTGCCTGCCAGGGATCCCGCGCACCCTCTGGAGGACACTGTGCCTCCAGCAGTGACGTGAGCTGTGTTCCCGTGTTGGCTACGAGGTTCTGCCTTGGCGTTTGTCCAGCAGATCTGGGTTCAGAGCCCACCTTCACCTCTTAGCTGGGTGACCCGGGTCTTCACCTCTCTGAGCCTCCACTTCCTGCATCCTGCATCTGCGATCTCTATGTTAGTGGAGATCATGCCTGTAAAATGTTTAGCCCCTGCCCTGGCATCTCGTAGGTAACCAATAAATGATACTGTGATTATGAAGTCTCACCACAGGGACCCTGAAAAGGAGGGTGAGACCCAGAATGCAGAGAGAGTAAGCACTTACGGTGTCAGAGAGGGGCCCCTTGAAGGTGATCTGGGAATGAGCCAATGAGGATGAGGACAGGGCTGGAGCTAGGGAAGGGCAGGAGGGAGGGAGGGCCCTGCCCACCCAGCAGGAGAGCGCAGGAGTGATTTCTCTTGATGTCTCTCCAGCCTCTTTTCTGGAGAGAAGGGAGGCTGCCCTGTCCACAGGCAGGAGCCAGGAGCCACACAGTAAGTATATGAGCAGTGGGCGCTGGTGACGATTCAGCTCAGGGTATGAAGACAAGTGGGCTGCAGTCCCGGCCACATGCTCTAAAGACAAGAAGGGAAGGAGTATCGTTCCCATTTTATAGATGGGGAAACCAGGGTGCATGGACAGGCAGCTGGCTTGTGAATAAAACAAACAAACAAACAAACAAGCAAACAAACAAAAAGCAACCCCCTAGCTTCTGGCCCTTTGTTGTTCTCTGACTGTGTGACCTTAGGCAAGTCCTTGCCTGTGTTTGAGCCTCAGTTTCCCCATCTGAAAAACAATGTCTCCATTCCCCTCCATATAGGACCTTCTAGGACTCCCTGACCTAGCTTAGGTACAAAGCCCCCCCGCTCCAGATAACCTGATCAGCGCTCTGCCCCTCTCTTCTGTCTGGCTGGGAGGAGTATCTGGTCTCGGGCATCCTCTGAGCGAGGCAGAGAGCAATGCGGCAGCGCTTGTGGGGGAGGGCTAGCATTCGAAACAAAGGGAAGACAAAGAAAACCGAACACCCTGTTTATGTAGTGAGTCAGTCAAACACTTGCTAGGTTGGGTGTGTATGTGTGTGTGCATGCGTGTGTGTGTGTGTGTGTGTGTGTGTGTGTTTAGTTGTCCCAGGGCAAGATGGGGCTGGTGGGGTGGGGAGGCACATCCTAGGGTTCAGAGGACCAAGCAGCTGGGGGACTCAGCACAGCCCTCCCCCAGACACTTCCCACCCCACACTGCTCCAGCCAGCTGGGAAAAATAAAAATCAAGTGATGGGTGAATTTACTTCACATTCCTCAGCACAGCCGGACTCCTGCTGGCTCTGTAGAGGGCTGTTTTCATTATCACCCTCTCCCTCCCACATAGCAATCCTTCCTCTCCAAGCCTGTCCTGTTTTCCCAGGTTGTGGGGGGCGGGGGGAGTGGTCCTTGGGGCGGCCAGCCTGGGACTTGAAGTCTATCTAGGGCTCCAAAGGATTAAGCTGCCCCCCACCCCGCCCCCGCCTCAGGCTTTCTGCTCCTAGGAGGTCCAGGCTCCTCTCCTCCCCAGTACTTTCTGGGGTACAGGGGCAGCTTCACCCCAGCCCAGGACAGAACTCTGCAGCCCAGCCAGCAACTTGCTCAGTGTGTGTTGATTTCGTGTTTATAGCAAGGTCTCTCCTGATCAGCATTTGAAGTTTCCATGTAAGGAAGTGCTTTGTCCAGCTTGGGAATAGGAGAGGGAGTTCACAGCGTCCCTGGCATTTCTGAGGAGCACCCGGCGTGGAGGTTGGTTGGAAGGGAGAGACAGGTAACCACGTGAAACCCAGCCATGGCACTAGAGATCTCTGGGAACCTGCTTTTGTGCTGAGCATCCTTGGAATGTGGCTAATCCCCCATTTCTACCTCAGTGTCTCCATCTGTGAAAAGGCTGCTGGTGCCTCACTCCTCCGTGAATTCGGGTGTGGAGAGGGGTCTTTGGCCAGCCCCGCCACAGGGCCCGAGGATGGGGGGAGGCCATGACTTGGGGGAGCTGGGCCAGGAGAGCAGGAGCGGCTGGATCAGATGTTCCAGCCCAGGCGGGTCCCCGGGGCTTAGGTGTTGCTGTGCCTCCGCTCCAGGAGTTTCCGCCTGTGGGTGTAACTGGAAGCAGGCTCCGCAGTAGGCCAGGGATGCACAGTGATGGAGACTCGCACACAGAGAGTGTGGGGCCAGCCCCCCAGGGTCTCTCTGCAGGGAAGGTCCTCCCCAACAGTCCCGTGGGCTAGGGGACCCAGGAAGGACAGCCCTGAGACACATCCCGTGTGCCGCCCCCCATGCCCAGCACTTACATGCAGGACCTTACACGACCTTCCTGCCAGTACTCTGAGGCTTCAGTGGCCCCTCCCCACCTGACAGACTTGAACACGGAGGGGCAAAAGAGTCAGGGTGGGGCTGCCCAAGTACCCTGGAGGGAGCTGGAGGAGTTTGGAGAATCCGGGGTTCCAGGATGCTGGGCCTTTGGGGGGCATCCAGATGGTCTGGGGAGCTTGAGAGTCTGAGGCGAGGGAGATGGAGCTGAGGCCAAGGCACCTGCATCCTGCATGTGCACCCTGGCTAATGCTGAGCCACATCCTCCCCCAGCCGAGGGAGAACTCATGGAGATGACAGGGAGTCATGGAAGTTTGTCGAGCAAGAAAGTAACAGGTCATCGAGCAGGAGCTTCAGGAAGGTTAATCCAGCAGAGAGGAGGTTGCTGGGTTGCCCAGGTAGCAATTAATGCAGCCTGAACTCAGGCTGTAGCCACGGAGTGAAGAGCAAGGGAGAGAGACGGGAAATACTTTTGGGGGAAGAAGCAGAGGAACATGACTGATGGGTTGTCCTGAGTAAGGAAGCTCAGAGATCTCGGCTGGGCAGGAGGGTAGGTGGACTGGGTTTGGGAGAAGATGCTGGGTCCTGTTTTGGATAGATGCCTGTGGGCAACCAGGAGGTGGTGTCCAGCCCGCAGTGACCTCTAAGGCAGAGAGGTCTCTGCCTGCAGGAGAACATGGGAGCTGGCCATGAGAGGAGAGAGAAGGTGTCACAATTTGGACCCGTTCCATTTCTGGAACATTTCACAGCTTCAATCCTCCCCTTCCCAATTCTAGCCAGATTTCTCCACCTCTCTTCAGAAAAATCTCAAGGACGCCCTCTCACCATCTTATTGTGGGATTTCCTTGCAAGTACCTAGGGACCTTTTTAAACATGATCCACCCACTCTTCCGGGGGCTTTGGCAGTCTGTGCTGAGTGAGGCTGCAGGGGGAGATGAGGGGCTGAGGTAAGGACTTTCTTGCTTGGCAGTAGCTCCAGCCCTCATGCCCAGGGCAGGTTGGGTCAGGCCCAGTGGGAGCCCCAGGTCCTATGCTCCCTCCTGGCCCAACCCAGGACCGCCATCTCTGTCCCCCGTGCCGAAGAAGCCCTTGCCTGGTGACTGGCTGGTCATGGGAGGAGCAGCATGTAAAACAGATCTTGGAGTCAGGCTGTGCTGTGTGACCCCAGGCAAGCCCCTTGACTTCTCTGATGCTTACACTTCTCCTCTCTAACGTGGGGTTGTGGTGAGAGCAGAGAGAGGCAGAAAATGACGTGCAGGTGTGAGGGAGGGGAGTTGGCAGCTACTGTAATAACCTGTGCCACTTAGAGAGCGGTCCCTCTGTGCCAGGCTCGGTGCCAGGTGCTCTGTGTGCATTGGCTCATTTGGGCCTCAGGACAAGTTTGCAAGGAAAGGACTGTCGTCCTCCCCATTTTCCAGAGGAGAAGGCTGAGGCTCAGAGGGGTCAAGGCCCTGCAGGAAGGGGATGTGGGAACTGGGATTGGAGTCCAGGCGTGGCTTCCCACCATGGAGCTCTGCCTCCCGCAGTCGAGCACCACAGGACATAGTAATCACGGGACATCGGGCCCTGCCTGATGGGCTCCTGGCAGCTGGGGCTGGGAGCAGAGGCCCTCCTCCGCCTCCTCAGGGCATCAGGGCTGCAGCTGCCCCCGTCAGGAGGTAGGACTTCATCCGCAGAGGGGAGGAATGTCGCGGTCTTCTGTGGAGGCTGCTGCCGCTGGGGTGTGAGTTGAGATGAAGGACAGTTCCAAAGGCGGAGGCCTCCCTGGCCTGGCCACACAGAACACACCCACGTCCACCCGCTGGGCTCTGAGCCCAATCTGGGGGCGTGGGTGGACGTGGCTGGGATCCCGGCAGAGCTGGGAAGGGGTCCAGAAGTCTTGAAGAGAAGGTGCTAGCGGTGATCCGAGGAATGAATGTTCAGGACACCAAGCCCGGCCGCTGGGAAGACGCGCCCTGCAGTGCCCACAGTACCCGCTGCCCACAGAGGGGCCAGGACGAAGCTTCCACCGTAGCTGCCCCCTTCCCCACCACCCTCCTTCCCCAGGGGCCTGGGAGTCCACCCGTTCTGGGTTCTAATCCCCTTCAACAAGTCCGTGGATGGCTCTGGGGCCCAGTTTCCTCCTCTGTGGGGCAATGCTAAGAATATCTACCACGTGGAGAAACAATGGGCCAAACAGCCCCCGTTCGGTATCACTGGCGGTTATAATAGCTACACTGCCCAGACTTCTGTGTTGCTTCTGGCACTGGACTCGGCACAGTTCTCGTGTTCCATCTCAGTCCTCACGCCGCCCTGTGCTGGGTAGGCGCCAGTAGTGCCCTCCCTTTACAGCCGAGGAAACCGAGGCACAGAGAGGTTAAGCCCATGGCTGCGTTCTAACCATCACCCCACCCTTCCCCAGCACGCAGCGAGTTCCCAATGAACGTCTCCTCCCTGTCCTCCGTGCTCCAGGTTCGTCTCCCTCACCTACCGTCTGTCCACGAAGCATCAGCTGAGAGCGCTTGCCATGGTGCAGATTCGCCTCTGGCTCCCCCCGATTAAAACCCTTCTGTGATGCCGGGGTGTTTTCAGGAAGGAGCCAGGATCCTCAGCCAAGCTGCAGGGTCCTCCATGAGCCAGGCGCTGCCACCCCAAGCCTTACCTCCTGCCACCCAGGAGGGGGGCTCCTCCAGACCCCCAAGATGCCAGGCTTGTCTTTATATATTTGACTCGCTCTCGCTCTTTCTGAAATGCTTCCTCCGTCTTAAAGATACCCCGGGGGCCGTGCTGCTCTGAGCAGTCTCCGCGGGTATCCCTGCGCTCTCAGACCTCACCGAGCCGGCTTCTTCCTGGACCTATTTCTTCCGTACCTGCAGCCCTCACCCGGGGGCTGGAAGGGGCCCGGGGCTCAGACAGGTGTCCGAGGGCCCAGAGGAGACGTGGAGTGCCTACGGCCCCTTCCCAGAGGGCCCTGAGACGCGCGTGGGTGCCGGGCTTGGCACAAAGCCCAGGACCTAGCTGGCACTTTGTGGCTTTGGGGAGAGCTAAGTAGCCATGAGCGCTGGGGTGTTTGTTAACTGAGCCATAAACAGCTGTGTCCCAACAGCCTGGAGCTGAGGGTGAGTGGGCTGAGCCAGCGAGGGAGGTGGCTGGTTGGGGCTCCACAGCCCCCCTGGTGTGTCAGGGCAAGGCCCCTCACCTCACTGCGCTGACTCCTACAGGCACCAAGTCCTGCTGCCCCAGTGACCGGTGACCACAGCTAGACATTTGGGTGCGTGGAGCCCTGGGGTGGGACTGAAGGAAACGGGAGGAGTCGAGGGAAGCCACTAAACGGAGGTCACTTTATTTCATTTGGTCCTCGCCACTGAGTGGCTGGATATGGAGAGTCCTCCATTCTACCAGCGAGGAAATGAGGCTCAGAGAGGTTCTGCAACCTCTTCAAGGTCACACAGAGTGTGAGGGAACAGCTCGGTAGGAGAAGCAGCATAGGCCAGTGATGTCGGTCCAGAGTCGGTCTGCAGCCAGATCTTCCCAGTCCAAGCTGCGTGACCTTGGACAAGTGACTTCACCTCTCTGAACTCTGTTTCTTCAGCTGTATGAATAAAGGCTCACTCTCACTAAGTGAGAAGCTCTGTTCTTTACCTATATTAACTCATTTATTTAATCTGTCGCAACTACTCCACAAAACAGGAGTGAGGAAACAGGCACAGAAGGGTTGAGTTGCCCACGAGTTCGCAGTTACTAACCCAGGCTTCAGCCGCCATGCCGTTAGCCCTGCACTCCCGCATGTCTGCAGAGTGCAGGCTCACTTACCCAACAGGTACTCTCAGAGCTCCCACTGCAGCCCAGGCAGGCACTGTTCTGGGGACATGCACGGGAGCTAGACAAAGTCCCTGCCTCTAAGGGTGCCTTCAGTAGAGTAGGGGAGACAAAAAAAAATAAACACGGATATGATATTTCAGATAGTGGTAGGTGCAATAAAGAAAAAGCCACTAGAAGAAAGGACCAAGAGTAATGGGAAGTGGGTGGTCAGGAAAGGCTTCCTGGAGGAGGTGACTTGTAAGTGATTTGAGGGGAGGAGCCAAGGGAGTGTCAGAAGGATAAGGGTGTCAGGATGAAGGCACCGCATCTGCAAGGGCTCTGAGGCTGCAGTGGGAGAAGGGCAGGGCGGCAAGAAGAGAAGGGGTGGAGGGACGAGTGTCGGCTCACGCAGGCCTGGAAGGCCGTCACAGGGACTTTGGAGGTGGCAGTGCCCTCCCCACACAGGTGTTATTAAAGGGTGTGACGCCCACGGCATCACTGGGATGTTGTGAGTGCCCACCGAGAGGTCTCCGTGTGTTGTTACTATTGTGGTAAAATGCACATAACACAAAATGTATCATTTTAACCATTTTAAAGTGTACAGTCCAGTGGCATTTTGTGCATTCACAGAGTTGTGCAACCACTGCCCCTACTTAGTTCCAGAGCAGTTTCTTCACTGTGAAAGGAAGCCCCGTGCTCGTTAAGCAGTCACTCCCCATCCCCCCATCCCCCCTAAGTCCCGGTAACCATTAACTGCCTTGTGTCTCTATGGGCTCGCCTATTCTGGATATTAATATCAACGAGACCCTGCGAGGCACAGCCTCTTGGGTCTGGCTTCTTTCACTCGGCATCATGTGTTCAGTGCTCACTCGTGCTGTAGCAGGTATCATTCAGCACCTCGTTCCTGTTCATGGCTGCATAATGCTCCACTGTGTGGGTGTACCACTGTCGTTTATCCATTCATCAGCTGACGGACGTTTGAATTGCCCCCACCTTGTGACTGTTGTGAACCATGCCGCTGTGAACATGTGTGCCCAAGTCTTCATGTGAACATCTGTCTTCAATCTTTGGGGTATATACGTAGAAGTAGAATTAGGGGGTCATATGGTCATTCTACGTATTACTTATTAAGGAACAGTCAAGTCGTTTTCCACAGCATCCACTCATATTTTAATTAGTGTTATTATAACGCCCCGTTTCCTTGTAAGGGCTGCTAGCTAATCCACCACCTCTGACCACCTGCACAAAGGCAAGGGGGATGGTGGGGGGAGGGTGGATCCTACTACCCCACCCTCTCCTCTTTTTCTCTTTCCCTCCCCCCAGCACTGGCCTTTGGCTCACCCAAACCCCTCTTTCAGGTCTTTGGCGACGTGGACCAGGTGCGGATGACCTCGGAGGGCTCCGACTGCCGCTGCAAGTGCATCATGCGGCCGCTGAGCAAGGACGCGTGCAGCCGGGTGCGCAGCGGGCGGGCGCGCGTGGAGGACTTCTACACGGTGGAGACCGTGAGCTCCGGCAGCGACTGCCGCTGCTCCTGCGCCGCGCCGCCCTCCTCGCTCAACCCCTGCGAGAACGAGTGGAAGATGGAGAAACTCAAGAAGCAGGCACCCGAGCTCCTCAAGGTAGATTTTCTCGGTTGGCAGTAGGGACGGGGAGCACTTTGTGGATGAGCACCTGGCGGGGGCTGGTGCCAGGCTGTCCTGCCAGTGAAAAGCCCTCAGCTCTAAGGCAGGTGCTGCTACTGTCCCATTTTGCAGGTGAGGAAACAGAGGCTCCCTGTCCCTTGAAGGGAAGCTGGTAAGTGATGGAGGCAGCATTCTTTGGCTAGTTACCCAAATACACAACCCCTGGCCATCTCGTCCAGTGTCCTGTACTTTACCCAAACCAGTTCCTCTGTTGGAGCCTCTATGTGATATTTTAAATTTTGTGATGTTATTGTTTTCAATTAGTAATAATATTTCCCATATTCAAGCGCCACCTGCCTGCTGGGTGTTGTGCCAACCTCTTTTCACAGATTATCCCACTTAATTCCTAAGCCACTCTGTGAAATACAGGAGCTTTGTCATTTTATAGGCAAGAAAAGAAAACTGAGGTTTGGAGAAATTCGGTCACTGGCCCAAGCTCTCACACCATGACCTGTGGCCTCAAGTCTACAGCATACTTTATGTGACTTTTGTGTCCACACCCTCCTTACTGCACACCATAGGCAGGTCAGAAAGAAGCACCAGTTCTGGGGGACACAACACAGCTCATGCCGGGGCCCCCACGAGGGCCCATGGCTTGGCTAGGCATGTGCAAGCCAGGTCAGTCCCCACAGCCAGCCAGGCACCTTTGTGCCATTCACACAAGCCTCAACTCAGGGCTTGGTGGGGCTGGGATTTGAACCCAGGTCCTGCTGTGTCCAAAGCATGCGTTCTAAATCACAGTGCTTTCCTGTCTTCCTTTCTGTAGTGGACCAGACAATTGTGGTGCTTTTGAAGCTATCCTTTTTTTGTTTGTTTGTTTCATAATTTCTTCCAAACATGTGGGTGTCAAGAATTGTGAAGTTCAGTGAGCTGTGACCCTACTCAAAAGCCAACAAGTTAGTCTGCTGTTGTCGTGGATGCTGGCAGAAGTCACAAGCCTCCAGGGTCAGAGACAAAGGACTTTATTTCTCAGAGCAGCCAGAGTTTCTGTATTTGCTTGCCCTGGTTCTCCCACTCGAACTCCCACAGTGGGTGCAGTGAGGGCCAGCTGACACCTGCACACAGTGGGGTGGTTTTTTGTTCTTTTAAAAAAATTTTTTAAAAATTATTTATTGATTTTAGCGGCAAGACAAAAAATGGCCCAAATGAAAGAACAGATCGAAGCTCCAGAACAAATAACATTGAACGATGAGATAGCCAACCTATCAGAGGCACAGCTCAAAACACTAATAATCAGGATGCTCACAGAATTGGTTGGGTATGGTCGCAAATTAGAGGAAAAAGTGAAGGCTATGAAAAGTGAAATAAAGGAAAACGTACAGGGAACCAACAGTGACGGAAAGGAAACTGGGACTCAAAAAGTATTGATTTTAAACAGAGAGCCGAAAGGAGAGAGGAGGGAGAGAAACAACTGATCTGTTGTTCCACGTGTTGATGCGTTCCATTGATTGATTCTCGTGTGTGCCCTGATCGGACATCGAACCTGCAACCTTGGTGTGTTGGGACAATGCCCTAACCAACCAAGCAACCCGGCCAGGGAAAGGTGGGGTGTTTTTCAAAAGAGGCGTCCCCACTCGGAGAATCCAGTCTGCTACAAAGGGCCCTGCGCATGCCTCCCCTGCCCGCGGCCCCAAGGCTGCTCCGTGTATGACCAGACGGCCTGGAATGCACAGCCAGTGCCTCCACAGGCAAGACATGAAGAACTGTCCCCACATTTGGCTGAAAATGTGTTCTTTACATTTAACTCTAGCCCTGGGCAGTGTGAGTTGGCTGGAGCATTGTCCTGCAGACCAAAAGGGCGCAGGTTTGATTCCCCGTCAGGGCACACAGCCAGGTTGCAGGTTCAATCCCCCCGTGGGGCACGTCTGAAAAGGCGACCAATTGCCGTTTTGCTGTCACAGCACTCGCTCTCTCCCTGCCCCTCTCTCTAAAAGCAATGAAAAAATGTCCTCGGGTGAGGATTAAAAAAATAAATAAATTTAGCTTTAGCTTTATTTTTGTAACAACTGGATGGATACCAAAACTCTCAAATTTGGTGGGGGGAGGAGGTTGTAAACTTTAGGCCAAGTGGCCCCTTGACATCTGGGCGGTGCCTGGACCCCACGGCCTCCTTGGGGCCTCGCGAGGGCTCTGCGGACTCCGGGCGCGGAGGCCATAGGCCCGTCTTCCGTTACAGGGACAAACCCAATTTCTGCCCAGGCCCACTCCTCAGTAACTAAATACCCTCCCAGACTACTGGGCATGAGGATACCCAACACCTTTTCATAAAAGCTGGCTGATTTAGGCCTTACCACCACCCTTTGGAGAGGGAACCTGGGTTCCGGCTTTGCTTGCGGAGGAATCTGAGCTGCAGAGAGGGATCTCGACTTGCTGACGATCACACAGGAAGAACTTGGCAGCACTGAGACTTGAACTCAGGAATTGTCTGCCATGGCCCCTCACCCAGGGGAGAGGTCCCCAGACAGCTCTCCCAGTCAGGAGCCCATTGTCCCCGGGGCCTTTTCGGTACACAGCAGCCTTGGGGTTCCTTTCGGCCTTATAGGAGTGGGATGGGATGGGGGCGGGATTGACAGCGGGTGGGGGTGTAGGAGGAAGAGAAGCTATTCCGCCTCATGACACCCTAGGAACAGAACCAGGTACACGAGGGGTACCCAGAGAACCCCAAGAGGAGAAGGGGACAGGGGAAGCCCTTTGTTTACGACAGAGGGCTGCGGCCTCACCCATGAGGGAGGGGGCACGCTTGCCTCATACCCGCCCCTTGCCCCTCCCCCATTCCTTCTCCTCCAGCTAAGAAACCCTGCTACGATTTGTCCTCAGTTGCTTGACTCTGAGTAGAAGTGAGGGGAGCCCAGATCCCCTTTCTTGGGGAGTTTGGCTGCGGGGGCTGTGTCTCGCCTCCTCACCCCTCTTCCTTGAACACACACCAGACATAACCCCACCCTTGAGGAATCTCCAGTCTTGTGGGAACATAGCTCCCGACCCCGATAATGGCAGTGTGATTGGTGCTGGGTTGGGGATGTCCCAGGGACTAGGGGAACCACGAAAAGGTGGTAGCATTAGAACTGGGCTTTGAGGGTTGTGTAGGAGTCCCTCCCGCAGAGCAGAAACGAGGGCATTCTGGGCGAGAGCAAGTGGAGTGTGCCTCTCTGCTGCAGCCCCACGAGCCGCCCGCCAGGGTCTCTGGCACAGCGCTGCTCGGACTATCTGTGACGAAAGGCCGGCTGTTTAAAAACTCTGTCAATAACCCGTCCTTTTGTAAAATACTCTAAAAATGCATTCTTAGAAAAATGACACATGCACGCTACTAGTCCAATGTTTGATTATTAAGAGTCAACAGATATAAAATCACTCTGTCAAATGGTTGCAAAAGTCTATGGAAGCCTCTCTCACTTTCCATAATCGCCTCATCACGGACAGTCAGGCCGAGCACGGTCCGCAGCCCACGCCCGGGGCGGCAGCACACCGGGACACACCATGTCTCTCCGCGCCACCGGCTCTTTGCACGAGCCGTTCCCTTGGCCTGGAATGCCTTTCTCCTGCCACCGTGGCTTTCTCAGAGCTCGCCTCCAACACAGCTTCTTCCTGGCAGACTTTCCTAATCTGTACCCGCTCCCAGACAAGGTCACACCTGGTCGTGAAGCATCTGGGCCCCTGGGTGTGACCGCCTGCGTTCCCCGGCCTGGGCACCACTCTGTTACTCTCGGCACGCCTGGCCAGCCTGGGAAGGACCGTGAGGCCTCGTGTCTGTCTCACTCATTGCCATCCTTAGTGCCTGGCCCGGAGTAAACGTTTGCTGAGGCTGAAGAGGGTCGCTGGGACAGACCAAGGACGGCCCAAATGCCAGGCTCAGGCGATGACAAGACACACATGGGCAGCGGGGAGCCACAGGAAGTTATCTAGCAGGGGACAGACTCTCGGTCAAAGCCGAGCTGTGAGGAGCCAGCTGCGGTGGCTGGAAGGCTCCCACTCAGCCCCTAGTCAGTCGTCATCGGTGCCCATGTTCACGGAGCCCTCGCTGTGTCGTCCTCGCTCCGTGCTGAGCCCTGTCCGGACCTCACTGCTGCTCACGACCCTGTTGACCCCTTTCACAGGGAAGGAAGCTGAGGCACAGGAGGATCCATGTGCATGTTTCTCAAACTATGCTCCACAAAGCCCCACACGAACCATGCAGCCTGGAGGCCTGAGCAAAGTCACAGGGGAGCCGAGAAGGCTCAAAGCGCCCCCCTGCTCCCACTGGAGCCCCGCCCCCTTCTGTTTTAGCGATCCGAGTCTACTCCGAGAAAAGCTCTCCGGCTTAAAACAGCTCGAACACCCCTGGGAGAGTGGGAGTTTTGCGAACTGTTTTGGAAACAGCGGGCTAGGACCCAACAGGAGCACTGGCCCGCGCAGGCCCTAAAGAACGCTGCAGGCCTGGGAGCGGGGCTGTGCTGGAGGGTGGGCTGGAGGAACCGCCCTGCCCAGGAAGCCAGGGGAAGCTGATTTCCCAACCTGTCTCTTGGGCCATGGTGCCCCTGACACCCTTGCTGGCATCCCAGCCATCGGGAGGGGAATGTCCTGTCCTGACCAGGTGTGACAGAGGGGAAGCGGGGGGCAGCTATAGAGAAGAGCCCTGGGCCGGGCAGGGGAGACCCAGCATCTGCCACTGACCTGTCCTGCGAGCCCCCCTTCTTCCTTGTCCTGAGTCTCCCCTTCTGGACCCAGGACAGAAGCAGTACAGCATGACAGAAAAGAGGTTTGGGTTTCAGCAAGCTGGGCTCTGCTCCCGGCTCCACCATGGGGCACCCGGGTGACCTGGGGCAAGTCCCTTCACCTGTCCAAGCTGCAGCCCCCAATCTGTATGATGAAGATAAAAAAAAAAGTCCTAACCCTGCCTGCGGCTGGGTCCCCAGAGGCAGACCCTGCGGCAAACGGTGTGTGTGCAGGTGTTTCACGAAGAACATGCTCCTGGAAGACACTTGTGCCGAGTGGGAGGCTCGGGCGCAGGAAGGGAAAGAAGCCCAGCAGGGCTGCGGTCTCAGGCCAGCACCAGCCCCAGCCCCAGCCCCAGCCCCAGCACCAGGGGACAGATGCTGGAATATGAATGACAGCTCAGTTGTCCCACTGAGACTAGGGAGCTGGTTCTTTAGGTGCGCACGCCAGGCAGACATTGGCCTCAGGGCTTTCCCAGTAGGACATACGCTCTCAGCCGTGTTTTGGGGCAGAGTGGCTCTTTGAAGTGAGTCACAGGTGCAGGCCAGGCATGGGCACAGGAAGCAGGAGGAGGGACCCTGGGGGATGGTCGGAGCCTGCCACCACAGACTTTCTGGGGCGAGGTGAAGATTACGTGGCACCGCTCACGGGAGCCCCAGCACAGTGCCGCCACACGGTGAGTGCTCAGAAGATGGGGCCTGTTGCTTTTCTCCGAAGGGCCCAAGAAGGCCATTCCGAGAGCCTGGGGTTCTGGGGTTCCGGGGTTCCACGCTGTGGTGGGACCTCTCTGCTCTCTGTGTGTGGGTCCTGTGCTCTGCTCCCCCACTAACCCTCACCCTTCCCTGGCAGCTACAGTCCATGGTGGATCTCCTGGAGGGCGCCCTGTACAGCATGGACTTGATGAGGGTGCACGCCTATGTCCACAAGGTGGCCTCCCAGATGGACACGCTGGAAGAGGTAAGGGCAGGGCATGGGCCAGAGGCCAGGCTGCTGCAGTGCTGGGGGCTGAGGGCAGTGTCAGCAGGGAGCCTGGGCCATTCTGTCTCAGCCCTGGTGGCTGTCGGGAGCTGGACTCCAGCAGCGAGAGGGGAGGGAGACACAGGCCACAGGGTCCCGACTGTGGGGCAGAGATCTGATGGGCTCAAGGGCCAAATGGCTTTGTGGAGAAACTGAGGCACCTGGCTGGGTCCTGCTGGTTGTATGAAAGGGAGGTGGAGGGGGCTGGAATTGCAGTTGTCCTCAGTTCACCAAGACCAGGGCCACTGTTGACACAAATGCCGCGTGAGCAGTGCCCCCTGAGGTGGTGCATCGGGGTGCAGGACTGGCGGCACCCACGAGGGGCCAGGCGTGAGGCACCTACCCTGGAGACGGAGGCGCTGAGCACCTACTCCGGGTCAGAGTGACTGTGCGGGAGGGTGGGCCAGCAGCTGGGACTGCCCCCTGAGGTCAGGGGCAGAGGCGGGCGAGCACGGGCTTCCAGGCCGCAGGTTCGAGGTTTGCATCTCCACTGGCACAGCCTGGCCTCCGCCTGTTTCCTGCATCCGGCCTCTGCTGGGAGCCTGGGGACCCGCAGCTGCCAGGAGCGGGCGTGGGGGCTTCCTTTCCCAGCTTCCTCTCCAGAGGGAGGGGGCACCTGGGCATCCTGTGCCCCTGGGTAGGAGATTAACCCCTTCCCAGACCTGAAGTTGAAGTCACAGTGGCTTTTAATTATTCAAAAAGCGTTTGGTGAGTATCCGCTATGTGCCCGGCCCATGCCAGCACGGGAGAAAGTAATAATGACTGGTTCCCACTGAGCACTGGCGTTTCCTGCGCACTGAGGACATGCCAGGCTCTCCCGTGGCCGGCTCTGCAGCCACCCTGTGCCCGTTCCTCTGGTAATCTAAGGAAACGTTAACTCGCTTCACATAACCGGGAGCAGCCCGTCCGGAGGGCATGTCTGCTGGGCCTGGGACAGATCAGAAGTGACTTCCTTCCACAGCCACATTTAAGAAGAGATTTCTAATTATCCTCTGTTTTGCATTATCTGTGCTTTGCTTCTGTTTGCTAAGTGATAATTCCATGGAGGAAAGATACTACTTTCTTGCTAACCTGGGAGGAGGGGAGAGAACAGCCCCCCTCGGGAGGAGCTGGCCCCCTCTGCTCTCTTCCCTGACCACAGAGGTTCTCGACCAGGGCCCGTTGTGCCCACCAGAGGACAGTTGGCAACATCTGGAGGAATTGGACTGTCGCAGTTTGGGGAAGGTGGGTGGTGGGTGCTACTGGCTTCTAGTTGGGTAGATGCCAGGGATGCTGCTAAACACCCTATAACGCACAGGACAGCCCCCCGCCCCAAACACAGCTGTCTGACGGATGTCAGCAGTGCGGAGGCTGAGGAAGTTGCCTTCTGCCATTTGACTCCTGCCTTGCCTGTGTTCTGGTTCAGAACTCACTTTCTTGTTCCCTAGTATTTCTGGTCCTCACAGTCACCCTGATAGGCAGTTGTCATTATGATAAAGACCCTCATTTAACGGGCAAGGAAACCGAGGCTCAGACGGGTCACGTCGCTCACCAGCTCCAGGCGACTCAGCCAGGAAGCAGAGAGCAAGGATTTGAACCCAGGTCTGTCCGACTCCTGCCTGCTGCCTCTGGGGCCCTGAATCTGTTCACACCCAGGTTGATCAGACATCAATCACTTGTAGGTTATCTTCTCCTCTGTAAAAATTCCTGTCCATGAAATTCAGAACTCAGAAGCTCCAGGGCTGTGCAGCAAAGAGGTGCTTCCTGCTTCTGACTCTAGCTTCACCTGCTTTGGCTGAGAAGTAGACTCAGACAAAGGAATTCCACACATACCCCAGACCTGCCTGGGCTTTAGGGACCTGGGGCTGATACCAGGCTGCCCAGCTTTCCTGAGTCCTGCCCAGTGGACAAGGCCAGCCCGGGCAAGAGCCCAGTGACAGGGACCCCTGGGTTACGGGGTCCATAGAGAGGAGCACAGAGATTCTGAGCAGTCCTGTGTCCAGCAGGATTCAGAACCGGGGGCCATGAGGAGGTCGGGGGGGCCGCTAAGGCCAGGCAGGCAGCATCTCCAGCCAGGGGAGACAGGCAGGTGGACAGGAGAAGAAACCTGGAAGTAAAAGCCGGGCGGTGCCGGAGGCGGAGCCAGCACCACCCTGGAGAGAAGTCAGAGGCTTGGGGGTCAGAAGGGATCCGAGTCTCACCCATGGCAAAAATCCAGTTTCATTGTTCGAGCATTTTATTAAAAGGTTTTTATATACTTATGTATCACTGGTGAAAGTAAAAGGTAGTTTTAAAGTAGCCAAAGGATGGTAGCAAGCTAAATCACGAATTCTCAGGGACTGACCAAGCACACTACGGCCGGTCCATGCCGTGTGGCCAGGGAAGGAGTGGCGAGCGCTGCACGTGCAGACGCGGAAGAGGTCTCAAGGGGGGCTCACGTGAGCAGGCAAAGTGTCCAAAAAATAAAAAGGAACCCAGAACAATTGGCTGAGAAACAAAGGTGGGAGGAAGATGTTTTTATACCCATTTGTACTTTTTAATTTAGTACTATGAAGATATTATATCTATTTTTCGCCCATTCACTCTTTAAATAAAAAATAACTACAGGGTCTCTTAGCAGCCGGCTTTTTTCCAGCCAAGCTCACGGGTGCTGGAAAAGCCCGTTGGCAGGTCCTGGGTGTCCCCCCCAGGACGAGGGGTGGGAGGCTGTGAGAGGAGGCTGGAAAGACCTCGGTCCCACCCCCACAGAGCATCAAGGCCAACCTGAGCCGGGAGAACGAGGTGATGAGGGAGAGCATGCGCCACCTCAGCGAGCAGATGAGGCACTACGAGAACCAGTCGGCCATCATGGTGAGCATCAGGAAGGAGCTCTCCAACCTGGGCCTCCAGCTGCTGCAGAAGGACTCCGCTGCGGCCCCTGCCGCCGCCCCAGCCACCGGCCCTGGTAGCAAGGCGCAGGTGAGACCGTGGCTCTGATTACGGCTGGGCTTCGGGGCACCGTGAGCCAGGTCCTCCCTGGGACTGGGCGGAGCAAGGGGGTGTGTGCACCACCGAAGCGTCCACGGCAGGGCGGGGTGCAAGCGGGGCCTGCTGTTCCGTGAGCACAATCGGCACAGCGAGCTGGGAGCAGACGTGGGGATCCAGCCAAGTGGTCCGTTCCCTGAGCCAGGCGTTTGGCAGAGTCCTCATTCCCATTTCCAAACCAGTGGGGACAAACCAGTGGGGACAAGGGCATAGAGATGACCCTCCCCGCCTGGCCCCAGGGGCCAGGTCTGCTGCAGCAAAGCACGTCCAGCCTCCCCTGCTGTTGCCGGGCCGCTGGCTGGGTCAGGCCTGCTCAGGGTCCGTCAGACAACGCCTCAGGGATCCCTGCACGCGAACACCACGTCCTCCAGCCAGCCTGGGCTGAAGGACTCCTGCAGCAAACCCTTAGACGTTCCATGTTCAAGCTCAGAGCTCAGAGTGAGCAGAGGTTTTGTCACCAGGAAAGCCACCCTTGACAAATAACACACCTTTGTGCAAATTTGACAAAGGCCCTCCAAAGGCAGGCAAAGTGCAGAAAAAGCTCTTCCTCAGGGAAGATAAATTAGAAAGAGGAGCCCCTTTGAGTGCACAGATTGTACAAAGGCACCTTCCTATGATGGACACGCATCAGAGCGTAGGGCTTGGCGAGTGGAGTAAGACTGTATCTTGGCTCCACTCATGGCCCTTCAGCCGGTCACCTGCGCATGCGCGGACCGTACCCGCACCGCCCTTGGCGTCCTTGTTTCGGGCAAGTGGGGGATGGAGGGAGCTGATGTTGTAGAACTCTGCGTCCTCGCAGACTTGTTCTCGGTTTCTCCCGTGACCACCTGCGAGGAGGGTGATCCTCGCCCGTTTGGCAGATGAGGAAACATGGAGTGAGGTCACAGGGGCAGAGGGTGTCTGCGCTGGGACCTGAAGGGGTTGCGTGTGCCTGCGGAGCCGCGCGCCTGTGTCATTGGCCACGGAGCCAGCGCGCTTTGTCGCCAGCCCCCAGCCTGCCGGCGGTGCCTGGAGGAAGCCTGGAGCCTTGGCCCAGAGCTGGCTTCCTGCTCGGGCGGCAGCCAGTTCCACAGGCGGGCGAGTCATGCAGAGGCCCAGATACCGCTCTCACCGTATCTCCTGAAGACTCTGCCTAACAATGGTCGGAGTCACGGGCCCTGTGTTCTCGTGCCAAGCCAGCAGCAAGGACATTTAAAAGGAAACGAAAACAGCAAAATTCACAAAACGTTAGAAACTGCATGCTCTAAGGGCAATGCCCTGGCGACCAGCCGTCCCAGGCCTGAGGGGTTTCCCAGAATGCAGGGCTTTCAGACCTCGAACTGGGGACGGTCCAGCCACACTGGGATGGGCTGGTCACCCCGCCCCCAGGGGCCTGAGAACCTCCCTCCGTCCGTGAACAGAGGCTGATGAGTGAGAGAGCCAGCATTGGAGAAGCAGACCTGCTGGCTGGCTCCCTCCCCAGGGAGCTGACCACTGTGGGCAGCCCCGTTAGGGGAATGACAGGAGTTAGGAAATAGGATAGGAATCCATCCAGTCAGGCTGGTCTTCAAGCCTACAGGGGATCGAGAGAGCTGAGTAGGGAAATTGAGGCACGCCCCAGTCATGGATGCACCCACTATGGGAGGAAAGCTGTGACCTGACGACCATCCGGGATGTACGGCCTAGGGCAGCGTGGCCACTCCAGCCCCCACCTGCGGAGCCTCCGTGACACCCCCCCACAACATCCCTTCTACCAGCCCCCAACTCTGGCACATCCCTTCTCTTCCAGGACACGGCTGGAGGGAAAGTCAAGGACAGCAACAAATATGGCAGCGGCGTACAGAAGAGCTATGTAGACAGGGCCCTCCCAAAACCTCCTAAGGAGAAGCTGCTGAAGGTGGAGAAGCTGCGGAAAGAGGGCGGCCAGGGCCGATTCCCCCAGCCCACAGGCAAGCCCCGGGCCCTGGGCCAGCAGCAGGCGGTGATCCGAGGCATCACCTACTACAAGGCGGGCAGCAAGGAGGTGACCGAGGCTGGTGAGTTGGAGGGGCACTGGAACCTTGGGGAGTGGGGGCTTGCGGGTGGACGGCCACACCCCAAGGATCTCGCACAGGGCTCCAGGGTATTCTCCTCAGCCCAGGGTTTCAACTCCACTGCTTACCTATTTGTTCGTGCATTGGTTACACAATGGCATACTGTTCCCTTGGGGACAGAATGATGTGACCAACACAGGGGCCACTCAATTCCTTCCCAGTATTCACAGCCATCTCTACCCTCACTGGACTTTTCCTCCTCCACTCAGAGATTTGCTGAAGGTCTACTGTGTACTTGCCGTGTCGCCCAGAGATTCTGCCTAATATGGAACCCACAGTCTAGTGGGAAAAACCGTGCCCACGACCAGACAGCTGCCAGTCTGGGGCGGGAGGGTGCAGGGGCCGCAGCCTGGCCCAGTCTCTGAAGAGTGACGTAGGCCCTTTGGGGCACCGCCTGTTTCCAGACTGGCCTTGGAACGGACGGCCTCCCCAGCACCTGCTCCCGCTTCTTATCCCCCCAGAGGAGCTCCCACAGGTGCCTATACTTTCCCTGCAGCATCTCGCCAGACCACGGTGAAGGATGATGACAGTGACCCACTGAGAAACAAGGGACAAGAGTCCCAAGAGCACCCAAATTGCAGGCCATCCCCACTAGCGTGGCTCCTCACTCTCCTCTGAGAACTACCCCCCCCCCCACCAGATGCCTGCTCTCCTCGGATGTCCCTGAGAAGTGTCCCAAGCCTGCTCCCCCTTCCTGGGCCCTGCTGACCACCTCCTCCCGTGAGGCCCCCTGCCCAGCCCATGTCCAAGAGCGCTGGGAGGTGGAACTGTGAGGAGCCCATCTGCTTCGAGAGTCCCCTCAGTTCTTGGTCTCTCAGGGCTCAGGGGCCTGTTCCCTCAGCGCCTGGTGCCAGCTGCTGGCCCTGCGTCCTGCCAGCTCAGCCTGGCCTCTGACCCCAGGCTGGGACACTGCCCAAGAACAGCTGCAGGCATCTGACGCTGCCAGCACAGCCCGTGGGAACAAGCCCCCTGCCCTGGCAGGCTGCCGAAGCCAGGCCCCCCAGAGGTCCCACTGACCAGAGGTATGGCCCGTTCCCAACAGACTCCAGAGGCTGCCCTGCAGTGGGACGCGGCTAAACCTTTGTGCAAAGAGGAAGCCCAGCCTGGAGAGTACAGGAAGGAATCAGGTCACTGTCCTAGAGTCAGGGACCTCCGGGCACCTGCTGGGGGCCACTCCGTCGCAGTAACCTTGGCGCCTTTCCTTTGGCCCTGGCATCACGGTTTTCTGAGTTCTTTCACCCTGTGTTGCCCTTGACCCAGGGGAGGAACCAGGCTCAGAGAGGTGAAGTCACTGGCTCCAGGTCTCACAGCGAGTTGTTGGGACTGGAACCCGGGTCAGCAGGCTGCAGAGCCTGCCTTAGACGCCTTCACAGCTCTGTCCCCAGAGCTGAGGAGTCTTTGTCCCCTGCTGTGTGGCACTGAGTCTTCCTGCTCCCCCTACCCAGACCCCACCCAGCCCAGCCAGGGAAGTGTGTGGGTCAGGGACCACCCAGATGGCTCCCAACCAGGTCCCATGCATTCAAAAAAGTCCTCCTGTGAGCAAAGCCCATGCCGGCAGGGGAGAGAGAAAATGGGGAGAGGGGTGCCGAGAGAGACAGGAGACAGGAAATAAGTGAGGGGACGGACCGAGACAGAGACCTGGGTTCCGGAAGCTGACAGGAAGTTGGGCGCACCTGCCCCTACTTGCTTGCAGGGTGGAATACTGGGTAAGAGAAAGCAGGGGGTGGGCTCCAGGGGGCAGGGCTGGGAGGAGGTCTGGGGATGGCTCTCTGCCTCCTGGAACTGAGCCTAGGAAGTGAGAGAATCGGTCCAAGGAGTTTGACAGAAAGGAAAGGGGTCTTGCATTCAGCAGAATCGGTGCGAGTGTTTTGTGTGAATTTTTCTCTAATCAACAACAGCCTAACGCGGTGGGCCTCGCGACTCTCATCCCACCGAAGGGAAAGCCACTTGGCCGGGGGGCTCGAAGCAGGCCTGCAGACCACAAAGCCCACTTTCCCAGGCCGTTCGCTCCCCAGGGCCTCCCCTGTCCACTTCCCAGGGCCCCAGATCAGGGAGCCCACTGGCCTGGGGAGGACCCCAGGGAGCAGCAGGTGCAGCGAGGATGTGAGCTCAGGGTCTTCTCTCCGCAGACAACGCCCTCCTCAGGGGCACTTCCTGGCTGGAACAGCTGTCGCCCAGGCTGGAGGGCAGGCCACCCGAGCCCAACTCTGAGAAGGCTGGGCCCAAGGCCTCCGAGGGAACGGACTTGGCCCCTGACACTCCCTCTTCGAACCCAGCCATCACCCCCACCCCCGCCACCAGTCCCCTGCCCACTGAGCCACCTTCCCACCCTTCAGTCCCCAGCCAAGGTGAGTAAGCCTCTAGGTCGGCAGGCTCCTCCCCTGCCACGGGCCAGAGCCAGCCTGCAGCCCGTGTTTGCAAGCCTTGGAGCTATTGGTACATGTTTAAAGGGTTGTAAAAAAAAAAAAAAAGAGAGAGAGAGAGAGAGAAGATGGGGCCAAAGTATGTGGTCTGGGAAGCCTAACATGTTTACTATCTGATCCTTGACAGAAAAAGCCTGACAACATTTCCAGTGAAACCAGTAGCGTTTTCAACAAGTTCTTTTGTAAAAGTCCCCTAGAATCCCATCATCAAATCCAACAGCTACTATCTTCACATCTTTCTCTCGTCTGTCCAGTGTTTGGCTCTGTTTTTAGGTCAACATTTGTCGATTTTGGCTTGTGCCTTTTGGTAGAAGTCCTCCTCATGAAATCACCACGCCGCGCCTTCTGAAGGGCATCCTGGCTGCTGGGGCCGGGAGCCACGCTGGGTCCAAGGGCGCTCCGTGTTTAGGGATCTTCCCTAAGGGTCTGTCAGCCACTTGGGCAGCAGCTGCAGCTTAACTGGTTTCCCCGCAGCCTGTTCCTAATGCCGGGAAACAGGACAGAAGCTAAGGGTCTGACACGGAGGGGTCTGGCTTAGGAACTTCGAGGGCACGGCTGTCTGGCGGCCTGGAGAACCCTAAAATCACGTCACTGAAAGGCCAGTTAACGATGGGACAAATTGCTCAGTGGAGGGAAGGAAAAAAAAAAATAGACCGGGCCCATGAAACTGTGTTCAGAAGGACCGTAGGTTTGAAAGTACGTCTGCACGACTAGACGTGTGAAGAGAAGAAAGGAAATACAACACGTTAGAAAATTTCTTTAGATAGTAGGATTTCAAATGAGTTTTATTTTCTCCTTTTCTGAACGTTCCGCCTTTTTGCAATGTTCAGACATTGCTTTGATCGTGAGGGAAGAAAACACCAGCCCTGGCTGGAATAGCTCAGTGGATTGAGCGCAGGCTGTGAACCAAAGCATTGCAGGTTTGATTCCCAGTCAGGGCACATGCCTGGGTTGCAGGCCAGGTCCCCACTAGGGGACGCATGAGAAGCAACCACACATTGATGTTACTCTCTCTCTCTTTCTCCCTCCCTTCCCCTCTCTAATAAATAAATAAATAAATAAAATCTTAAAAAAGAGAAAGAAAACATGAAAGGCTTTGAACAAAAGGTCAGGAGGGATTTAAGCTAGACCCCGAGAGCGCGCCCAGGACTGTGGCTCTGACTGGGGCGGGGGCGGGGGGGCGGCGTGCGTCTGAGTGCCAGCCCCCGCACCCCTCGCTCCCCACAGGCAGAGAGGCCGGCTGCGAGGGTACCCTCCGGTCCGTGGACCCCCCGGTGAGGCACCACAGCTACGGGCGCAACGAGGGAGCCTGGATGAAGGACCCCGCTGTGCAGGACGACAGGATCTACGTCACCAACTACTACTACGGAAACAGCCTGGTGGAGTTCCGCAACCTGGAAAACTTCAAGCAAGGTCGGGGACCCTGGAGGTGGGGATGGGGTGGGGGTGGGTGGTCTGGGGGGAGGCCCCCGTGGAGACTCGGCCCCCTCGCCTTGTAGTTTCCTGTGATCCAGACTTCCCCAGCCTGGCCTAGCTCCGAATGGCCGGCCAGCCCGGGAAGGGGCATCTGGGGCACCCCGAATTTGCTAGCACTGTGTCAGGGGTTGGAATGCCCCAGCAAATGAGATAGACATGGCCCTGCCCTCAGGGGTGTAACTTACTGCCAAGGGAAATAATCCTTCTGGTTTCCACTAGTGCTTATTCTGTGCTGATCACCTGTGTGAGTCAGCTGTGTTATCTTTATAACTGCGGGAGGTAGGGGTTATCGCCCTGCCTTAGAGCTGAGTGGGGCCCCAGGCCTTAGAGGAGCTGCAGGTCTCGGCAGGGAAGGACAGAAGTTTGGTTATCAGATCTGGGGCATGGTGGGGGAAGGGGTCATTGAGGCAGGACCCACGCTCCAGAAATGCACAGTCTTGTGTGGGAGGCAGAGACGCAAAGCAGCGATTTGACCAGAGTGTTAGAGGGAGAACTCAGGGGGCCATGAGAGGCCAGTCTGGAGATCAGGGAAGACTTCCCAGAGGAGGTGACGCTGAGCTGAGCCCTGGAGGAAGAGCAGGAGGGAGAGGAAAATGTGTTCCAGGCAGAAGGCCCAGTGCGTGCCAAGGGTTGGCAATGAGAGGACTTGCGGTGGCACAGGAGGGGGGAGGGTACAGTGGGAGAGGAGGCTGAGGCAAGCCTTATGTGCCACATGAAAGAGTTTGGACTCCCCCTGAGCTGTGGTGTCACAGGGTATTGATCCCGAACAGCTGAAGTCCTTCCTCCGCCAGATCCAACTGACCCGGCCCCTGCCTCAAGGGGCGCATAGGCTGGCGCTGGAAAAGCCAGGGAAAGGTACCAAGACAGAGGGTTATGGGAAGCCAGAGCAGAGGCCCTCACTCAAGGTGGGGAGATCAAAGAGGGCTTCCTGGAGGAGGTAACATTGGCCCAGGGCTCTGAAAGATAAGGAGGCATTCCCCAGACCAACAGGACAGGGAATGGCAGTCCAGACAGAAGGAATAGGGGCTGGCGTCAGCTGGTTTCTGCGTCCTGGCTGTGCCACTCCATCACTGGTGACCCTGAACTCCCTGAGCCTGTTTCCTCCCCAGCAGATGGGTTACTGGAAGTCCTTCCTTCACTGGCGGCCGGGATAAGATGTCTGGCCCAGCCCCAGACTCACAGAACACTCAGAATCTGGCTTGCTGAGCCACTCCAGAGCCCTGGGCAGCCTCCATGTCCCTGGGTGGGCTGAGGGTCACCAGAGGCCTTGGTGTGACCAGCCGCCCTATGCACGCAGGCCGCTGGAGTAACATGTACAAGCTGCCCTACAACTGGATCGGCACGGGCCACGTGGTGTACCAGGGCGCCTTCTACTACAACCGCGCCTTCACCAAGAACATCATCAAGTATGACCTGCACCAGCGCTTCGTGGCCTCCTGGGCGATGCTGCCCGACGCCGTGTATGAGGACACCACGCCCTGGAAGTGGCGCGGCCACTCGGACATCGACTTCGCCGTGGACGAGAGCGGCCTGTGGGTCATCTACCCCGCGGTGGATGACAGCGACGGGGCGCAGCCCGAGGTGATCGTGCTGAGCCGCCTGGACCCCGGCGACCTCTCCGTGCACCGCGAGACCACGTGGAAGACGCGGCTGCGACGGAACTCCTACGGGAACTGCTTCCTGGTGTGCGGCATCCTGTATGCCGTGGACACGTACAACCAGCGGGACGGCCAGGTGGCCTACGCCTTCGACACGCACACGGGCACCGACGCCCGCCCGCAGCTGCCCTTCCTCAATGAGCACGCCTACACCACCCAGGTCGACTACAACCCCAAGGAGCGCGTGCTGTACGCCTGGGACAACGGCCACCAGCTCACCTACACGCTCCACTTCGTGGTCTGAGTGGGGCCGGCGCTCGCAGGAGAGGATGGGCAGTGGACACAGGGGCTCACCATAGCGACTCCCGCAAGGGACTCCGTCAGCAAATACTAGTTGGGGACCAGGCCGGGGGCTAGGTGCTATGGCACGTGAGGCAGCCGGCCAAAGCTTCCCGAGCACCGGGTGGAACCATCGGTGCCGCCACTTGCAGAGCACTGCGCCGAGAGCGTCACATGCACTGACCCGCTGTGTCCTCCCGACAGCATGCTTGGAGGCAGAGACAGTTAAGCCCATTTAACAGGTGAGAACACTGAGGCTCAGAGAGACAAGGTCCGTTGCTTGAATAGCCTCGGTTTGGATCAGGCAGCATGCTGCCACCACAGCCCCACTTTACAGACAGACTTGACCGTGCTGTCCCCTACGCATACCCCACTCCCCCCTAATCTGTCTTGTTCTGGCAACTCTGTCTCCTTCCCCAGGGCTTCTGGAAATCAGAGGCCTTCAGAACCGAGGAAGGGACTGATGTCAGGTGGAGGCCAGGCTCTGGGTGCCACCTCGGGCCCCGTTCATGCTGAGCTGTTGGTGGCCCTGGGCTTCGGGCCCCTTGGCTAATGTCCCTGCTCCTTGCCTTTGGCCAGCCCTCCCTGCTTCCCCACCCGCTGTCCAACCACATTCCAAACCTCCATGGTCACCCAGCCACCAAGTAGAAACCACACCCCAAGAAAAAAAAACCCAGCCCCCGATCCAAGAGCCCCTCCCTCTGCACTCATTGCGATTTTCTCTTCCTTGTCAGTGCCGTCACTTGTTTCTGCCGCAGCAGCTGAGAAGGCTGCAGGCAGCTGCCTGCCAGCCACGACACTACCCGGGTGGGGAGCTGGGCCAGGCCCCAAGGCTCCCTCTCCACCCAGGAGTGCTGCCTTTGGCCACATACCCAGACCATGAGACCGCTCCCCGTCCCCTCCCAGAGCCTTTGGGCCTGGGGTCTACCTTGACCTTTCTCTCTGGTCCTCTCAACCCACAACCTGTGTGTACTCAGGGATTCCTCCAGGTCTGCCGTGAGCAAGACCCTAGGCCTGAGGCCAGGGTGGGGCAGGAATGAAACAGCTTCCCTCTTCCTTGTCAGTCCTGACCTGGGCATTAGGTGGAGTGGCCGGCAACAGGGGGGCCTGGGGGATGCTGAGATCCAAGCAATCGGGTCCAGGAGAGGCATTGGACCTTCTGGTCACAGGGAACGGCCAGAGCCCTCCTCCTGGCTTCAGGGATACTGGTGCCAGGGCGGCCCCGAGCACAGTGCCTGGGGCTGAGGCTGCACTGATGGGCCCCCCACACAGCGCTGCTGGCAGCTCCCTGAGCCTCAGACCCAGGCAGCCAGACCCGCAGGCCTGCCCCTCACCTGCTTCGGGCAGTACTGTTAGAGCTGGGAAGAAACAGCTCCCTCTTTCACCGAAGAAGAAATAGGCCCAGAGACGTTTGGAGAGTGGCTCGGAGCCCCACTGGGAACAGGATACAGCCAATTCCTTCCAGAAGGTCTTTGTCTCCATCCCTTACTCCCCTCGCCTAGAGGCAGTTCTGCCTGAGAGGGCAAGGGCCTACCCAACACCCAAGCCACCCCACAGCTCTGAAGGGCATTTCCTTCTGACCCCTGCACACCACCCAGACCCCGCTCCCCTCGCTCTGGCCCCACGCCAGCGCTGGATGCACGTACGCCCGAGCACCGGTTGCCATGGTGGGAGATCTAGCTGCGTACCTAGGAGTTCAAGGAAATGCATTCTGTGCAGAACACATTTCTTTGTACCATCGGGTGATCTTGTATCGTCAGGCATTGCCAGGTGACGTCGTTTTGTCGAAGCGGTAACCCACCCCTGAAATAAGGGAGGATGACGTCGCCCAGTGGAGCAAGGCCTGACTCACGGCGGGGGACGCACCCAGCCTCCCCTGCCCACCCGTCCCCGCTCCGGGCGCAGGCTCTTCAGGGGGCTGCGTTTCCTCTGGCTTTGGGTGTGGGTTTTATAAGACTGTGTCTTTTATGATATCACAGCCCAACCATGTGAGCAGTGTTCGTGCTCCTCTCTCTCCACTAATCGAGAAAAGGGAAAGGGAGAATGGACCAGTTTTGCAAAGTGAAAGTGCAAAAGCAACGTTGTTGTCTGGGGAGATGGTTCTGGCGGCACCCTCCGAACGGCACTCAGCCCCTCGGGCCCCGGCACGTGGGCTATGCGGTAGCAGCAGGGACAGTCCTCGTTTTACAGGTGGTCAAACTGCAGCCCGGAGAAGCTGAGTCACTCGTCATGTGGGTGGTTAGGTGGAGGGCTAGCTTCCAAAGTCAGGTAACGGGACCGACCACCTTCATCGTCCGAACATCAGCAGTGGGTGCCGAGCACGCCACGTGCTTACATTTCCATAGCAACAGAAGGTGTGCACTCCGAATGTGTCCATTTCACAGATGAAGACACTGAGGTGGAGGGACTCACCCAAGTCCCTTCACAGAGCAGCTGAGTCTGCGGCAGAGTTGGCTTTCCAGGGCTGGTCGGCACCTTTTCTTTGCCGCCCGTGTGCCTCTGTAATAGCAGCTCCAAATGGCGGCCTTGGCTTTTATTCAGCGTGGCCAGACCGCAAACTACATCCACGTGTGACCCAGGAAAGAGGTTTGGGTCAGCTGGTAAACAGCCTCGAATGCCAAGCCGAGGAGTAACTGCCTCCCATCACATTTGGAACAAATTAACAGAAAAGCAATCTCTGGGTCAATTGCATTTATACCGAAGCCCCAAACTAACTGTTCATTGTTAGGGATCTTGTAAGCTGTCATGTTTTTTGTTTCGTTTTGGCCACTGGGAAGCTCAAGGTCAAATTTGATATTATTTTGAACAATTGTACTGAGTCTCCCACTGGACTCTGGCTTCATTCTAGCCTCCTGCTTTTACCTTGACTCTAACCTCTTTGTTTTTATTCTATTGTATCTGTTTGTGTAAGTTGCCACAATATCTTTTTTGCAACAAGGTGGCATATACCTAAATAAATACATGATCACAAGCTTGATTTAAGACCTTTGACTAAATGCCACGGGCTACAGTCCTTATCCGAACACAGACAATCAACAACTTTTTAAAAATATTTAGTTCGCCATGAGACTTGGCCTTGTCACCTCACTGTTGCTGGAAAGTGATCTGAATAGTGAACGAGGGCGGAAGAACCCAAGTCCGGCCGCAAACCTGACCCTCCCGGGCCGAGGAGAAGTGACTCGCTCCCATTCCCAAGACGTTCAGACGCTGCCCTGCAGCGCCCCCTTCGCCTGTGCAGAGAGGGAGGGCGGACCTACGCTTGCTCCCTGAGGGAGAGGGGGGCGAGGGGAAGAAATGCTTTCCTGGAAAAGGGCATCATGGCATTGGGGGGGCCCCTTGAGCATCACTTCGTCCGTGTTCCCCAAACCTGAGTTATTTGCATACAGACCTCCTTTGAGGTTCCTTTTTTTGTGCAGCGTATGTGTCGAGGTCGTCCATAAGTCGGGTTCCATGTGGAAAACTCTAGAATGCAGTCTCGGATCGTGAAGGCTGGGAGCAGGCAGGATATTCCTGGTGACTTTCTCCACCCTGCAGTTCTGTGGAAATGAGAACACCCAGCAACTGGCTCAGCAGAGAATGCGGTGGCCTTTCTGTCATCTGTGGCAATAGCAGTGCACACGGTGCCGGACTCGACAGGCACGCAGCTCTGCGCCTCAGGTCAGGGTTCAAGGCCGCTCAGTGGCTGGCAGAGGCCAGAGGCTACAGAGTTCACTGGGTTTGGGGACCGGATGGAGTTCTCTCTCACCCTTAGCAACCTGGCCCACGGCGTTCCCTGCCAGAGGGGGCCATGGCAATACTTGTGCGGCTTTGTAAACCCCGAGGGGGATGGCCAGCGCGCTGAGGGCACCCAGGAAGCTGTAGCCACTGCTGGCATTGTGACTGGTCCTGCACTCCTCCAGTTCCCCTGGCAGTCCATGTCACGCACTGTGGGCGATCCAACATGACTGTCACCCCTGTGCCGGCCACAGGGGTGCCGAGCTGAGCAGGTCTCACCCCTCTGCTGAGACCTTGCTGGGAGGTGGGGGAGCCTGGGGGCCACCACCTCCGCATGGTGGCCCTGTGGAGCGGAGGACCCGGAGGGGCCCCACGTGCCTTGCTAAGGAGCGTGGGCTTCTCTTGGAGCCACAGGAGCCACGGAGAGACGGACACCTCCCAACACGCCTCCATGTGGGAGCAGAGCCCCCTCTGGTCACCTCCAGTGCTGTGGTCCTCAAAGGGGACTCCTCTCCACCCTTCTGACATCCTCCCTGAGATGTCAAGCCCTAAAATCTCCCCTTGGCTACAATGAGAAGGGAAGAAACAGCCATAACTAGCCAGGGGAACTCTCTCGGATATTGTAGCATCTGAGCGAGTGCTCCAGGCCAGCTGCGGGGCCCAGTCTTCTCGGCACTATCTCACAGAGCCCTCCCAATACCCATGACGGAGGCTCTGTTGCTGTCCGGACCTTACAAATGGGGAAACTGAGGCACCAACTGCTCCATCACATGTTCTGGGCTGGTGGTGGCTGAGCTACAGCACTAGCCTCTCAAAACATCACATCAGTGGTTCCCAAGCCCGCCTCCAGCTGGAGTCACTGCGATTGATTTAAAAGGTTCCCTGCCGGCCCTGGCTGGTATAGCTCAGTGGACTGAGTGTGGGCCTGTGAACCAAAGGGTTGCTGGTTCAATTCACTGTCAGGGCACATGCCTGGGTTGCAGGCCAGGTCTCCAGTGCGGGGGCAGATAAGAAGCAACCACACACTGATGTTTCTCTCCTCTTTCTCCTTCCCTTCCCCTCTCTCTAAAAGTAAATAAGTAAAACCTTTAAAAGGTGCCCTGCCCGGGAGTCACCAGGACAAGGAGTGAGAGCTGCTGTGTTTTAAAAAATGCCCCCCAGGAGGTTTTGCCATGCATTTGAGGTCGAGGGCTCCTGCCCCTCTCGGGCTCCTGCCCCTCGGGCTCCTGCGGCTCAGAAGGAACACCCCAGGTGTGACGCGGGAGGGGTGGGGCGGTCAGATGCCAGGCTGCACCCAGGAAAGCTCCATCGCCCGGGCTGTCCCAGAAGAGGAAGCAGAGAGAGCGAGGGCGTGTGTCAGCTGTTTCTCCGCAGGGGAGCGACGGCAGGCGTGGGTGGGCTCCTGGCCCAGAGCACAAAGGCTCCCTCTGCCCCAGGCAGCGCCCAGACGCTGCCCTGCTCACCCAGGCCAGTCTGAACTCTGCCTACGTCTGGGGCCAGCCTCCCGACCCCCCACATTCCAGCAGGGACCCTGTGAGGCGGGAACAGATGGGGCTTTCAGGATGCACGCCTGCCGGGGGATGAATTACTACCGAGAATTATCTGCCATGAGCACGGGGTGGCATTTCACGTGCCAAAGGTTGTCTGGCCCCTCCCCGGCCCTGGCTGCTTGGCTCCAGGGCCCTCATTCCAACTGCGCGAGGACAGAAACTTTATTCTCTCCCACTGCCAGAGGCCTCCGCCCCTCACCATTTGTGCGGCACCCCTCAGCCGGCCCCCACCCCAGCCCCACCCAGGGCCCAGAGCCTCCCTTTTCCACAGCTCAGCACGGAGTGGATTAGATAAGGGTGATTCAGAAGTCAAGTTTCCCAGGTCTTTTTAAGCCGGGGATTTCTATCGGCAGGGAAAGTCATTGTTACCGAGATGTCAGCCCCAACCTGTTCGGGCTTTTCTGCATGAGGCCCTGACAAGTGCAGGCCGCTGGTTCAGTGCGCACGAGCTCCTGCTGGAAGGAGCCGGGGCTTTTGGAGCCAGACGGATCCTCGGTTTGAGTCCTGGTCCTGCCACCTGCTTGAAGCCTCCGACCTCAACTTCCCCATCTGTAGAATGGGGATGACAACCTCGCCCTCCCAGGAATGTGGTGGGTGGAAACGAGACAATGGGCATGAAAAAGCTCTCGGCAAAAATGCGGACAGAGGGCACACAACAGGTGAGGCCCGGTGACTGAAAGGGGCCTCAAAGGCAAATGTGGGGCCTCCCCCTCGCTCCCATCCCCGGGCCTCAGGCTGGGGGAGCCCCAACGTGAATCGCCAGCGAACCCAAGTGTAACCACGAAACTGACGACTCTCTTTGCCTTCTATAGCGGAGAGCAGCGAGGGCAAATTTCTTTCACGCCGTGTGCCTGCTCAGATGGGCTGGGAGCGGCTGTCGTTGGCAGCTACGCACCAGACCCAGGGCGGACACTGAGCGAGTAGCCACGTCTGCCGTGAGAATGAGAAGCTCGGGTGGTGGGATGGATGCTAAATTCGCCATTTCTATGTTGTTTTAGGGCAAAATCTAGATAACCCTTCTCACTCTGGTTTTTGCCTGGCTTTCTGTGCCAGTCACCACACTGATCTCTCTGCTTCTCGCCACCCTCTGATCCCCCACTTCAGCTGCTAGACTGAATCTGAGAATGAAAACCTGGCCATTTCGCTCCTTCACCGGTCGCTGTCCCGTGGCCCCGCCCGTGGCTCTGAGGATCGAACCGTGCTCCCAGGGCTGACATTCAAGGCCTCCGCTGGCCCTCCCAGTTTCATCCATGGCCACTCACTTCCAAATACCCCAACCACAAACCCCATCGGCCTGAGGATCTTTAAGAACCAAGATGTGATTTTCCTGGCTGGCGTAGCTCAGTGGACTGAGCACGGGCTGCAAACCAAAGTATCGCAGGTTCGATTCCCAGTCAGGGCACATGCCAGGGTTGCAGGCCACGGCCCCCAGCAACCGCACATTGATGTTTCTCTCTCTCTCTCTCTTTCTCCCTCCCTTCCCTCTCTAAAAAAATAAATAAATAAGTCTTAAAAAAAAAAACCAAACAGATTCTGTTTAAAAAAAAAAGGACCAAGATGTGAGGATTGGAGGACGTCTGGAAAGTCAGACTGAAAGCCGGTGCCCAGACTCACAAGATCAGATGGAGATTGGAGGGACAGCCCCGAGACCTCACTGCATTTGGTGAGCAGCTTGCCCAACTGGAAGGAGCTGGAGAATTTCCAATGAGCACCGAGTGCAGCTCAGTGGAGCCGTCACCCCGCTCACCCCGAACCACGCTGGTGGGATCAGTCCCGAGTTGCCCCTGCAGGGCGGGGACTTTCCCTCCTCTCTCTCCTGGTTGCCCATTGCAAGACGAATCCCTTTGTCAGCGAGACACGGGGCGGAGGCTTCCAGGCACTGCTGTGTGCAGAGCCTTTTCGCCCAGGGTCCAGGCATGCACGAGGGTCCCTGCCCCACCGGAGGCCAGTGGGGCTCCTCCCCGTTCCCTCTCAGTTCCCAGCTCTCGCTATTCCCCCGATATTTCGATCTCCCAGTTTACAAAGTCGGACCCTGCACTCTCGCTCTGGCCCGGTGTGGGGATGAGCCTTGGGGATTCGGATAGGGCGCGGCGGGCGTGTGCACTGGATGGACGTGGTCAATGAGTCTGGCAGGAAGGGGCGGTGGTCGAGCCTCACCCTGCACTGCACAGCCAGGGAGCGAGGATCTCATGAACAAACCTCGGTCTGTTTCCGCAAGATTAGCATCTCTGCCGAAGTCACTAAGGAAGAGTCCGGGCTTGTTGAAGACACAGCCATCTGAATGAGTTCCTTGAGGGAAAATAGCTTCTTTAAAGAAAAGCATCCAAACAGGTTTTCTTCTTTCTTTTTTTCTGTTCAACTTTTTCCATTGACGTAATGTTGAAGTTACAGAAAAGTTACAAGAATAGCACAAAGGATTCCCATATACTCTCTCCCCAGATTCACCGATTAGTCACGTTTTGGGACATGTGCCTTTTCATTCTATCTGGGTGCCTTTTTTCCTAAACCATTTGAGGGGAAGTGGCAGACATGATGCCCCTTTCCCTCTAAAGACCTCAGTGTCTACTTCCTGAGAACATGGGCATTCACAGAACCACAGTACAATGAGCAAAATCAGGAAATTGAATGTCAATGTAATGTTACATCTAGCCCCAGCCAGGTAGCTCAGTTGGTTAGAGCATTGTCCCAACACAGCCCAAGGCCATGGGTTTGAATTCCAGTCAGGGCACATATGAGAAGCAACTAATGAATACATGGATGAGTAGAACATTAAGTCAGTGTTTTTTATTCTCTCTCTCTTTAAAATCAATTTTATCCCTGGCTGGCGTAGCTCAGTGGATTGAGTGCAGGCTGCGAACCAAAGCATCGCAGGTTTGATTCCCAGTCAGGGCACATTCCTGGGTTGCAGGCCATGACCCCCAGCAACCGCACATTGATGTTTCTCTCTCTCTCTCCCCCCCTCTCTCTCCCTCTCTCTCTCTCTCTCTCCTTCTCCCTCCCTTCCCTCTCTAAAGATAAATAAATAAAATCTTTAAAAAATATTTTAAAAAAATAGCTGGCTGGTGTGGCTCAGTTGGTTGGAGTGTCAACCCGTGGCCGAAAGTTTGCAGGTTTGATTCCTGGTCAGGGCACTTCCCCAGGTGGTGGGATCAGGGACTGAACCCTGATCCTGGTTCTGGTTCTGGGCATGAACCATCCCCGGTCCAGGTGTAAATAGGAGGCAACCAATCGGTGCTTCTCTCTCACACTGATTTCTCTCTCTCTCCCGTCCTCTTTCTCTAGAAGCAACGAACAAATGTTCTCGGGTGAGGGTTAAAGAAAAGTAAGCACGCACACCATTTGGACGGCAGCCACATCCAGGACTTTACTGCGAGGAACTGTACCCACGGCATGCTCGCTTCGCCGTGTGTACTCACGAAAAGCTGGAAGTGTGTGGAGGCCCACCCAGAGGGGACCAGTCTGCCCTCCCCCGGCCTGCGCGCTGGAGCGCGGGGCTCCAGACTCACTGATTGTTTTTAGCCGCATCATTTATTCTGCAGACATGAAAAAGGGTTGTGCGGATCTGCAGGAACACAGAGAGATGTCTTTGATACTTGATTGTGTAAAAAAATACGATGCACCACAGGCATCGGATGGTTTGTTTCTACGAAACCGTGTATACGCAAAGCGAGGGGGAGTGCCGTGTGTAGCAGGAGGACGCAGTGGCCCTCGTCCTGGTGTAGGACACAACCTGACGCGGCGCATGGTGCGGAAGGGAGGCCGGGCACGAGAGCCACGTGTCGTGTGGTTCACAGGCCACGGGGTCATCCAGGCAGACCTATCCAGGCAGGAAGGCCGGTGGCCTCCAGGGGCTGCGGGGGAAGGTGAGGACGGGGGCGCAACTGCCGATGGGTTTGGGGTTTCTGGCTGGGCTGGCAAAAACGTTCTGGAATAAGGTAGTGATGATGGTTACACAAGCTTGTGACTTTACGACAAACCACCGAATTGTGTACGTTAAGAGGATGAACGTTACAGTCTGTGAATAGTGTTTCAGTAAAATGAATTTGGACAGCGCTGCCAGGACAAACGGACCGAGCCAGAGCCGTGATTGGGAAGCCAGGGACGTGGCAGAGAATCCGTGCACCCCAGCAAGGCAGGGGACTCTTGGGAAGAGGCGCTAAAGTTGGTTGACTATCAAACGGGCCTGGGCAACGTGAGGACAGCTGGGGCTGACTCGTGGCTTCGGCACAGACCGGCACGTGACCATTTCTCCCACCGTTTCTCCGGGCACCCCCCCCCATTCATTACTCTCTGCAAATAGGCTCTGGGGTTAGCGGCTGCTCCTGCTGGTGGGCTTTCGTGGGGCCGAAGGGCAGTCTAAGGGATGAAGCTCTGGCTCCGCCCTCATCATCTGCGCCAGCCCCCATTCCCCCCACCCCCCCGGGGAAACCCACAACCCGGGTTTCAAAAAATGTGCTCCTCTCATTACGCAATCACCGCAGGACAAAATCTTCACCACCCCCCCACTTCCAACGAGACTGGTGCTCCCAGAACCCAATCCAAAGTCACTTCAACAGCAGAAAGTCCGGGGCAGGGCACTCAGGGTTGTTTATCCGAAGTCTGCATAACATCATGAAGGACCCAGATTCTTGCTCTTTCGGCTTGGCCGCCCTCTGTGTTGTTGGTCTCGTCCTCCGGGGTGGAAATGGCTGCAGCGATTCCAGACATCTCATGGCATCCCTGGGGTCCAGAGGCAGGACAGAGATGGGCCGGTTCTTCCCAGAAGTCCCCCTGCAGACCACTCCTTCTCTCCTCAGTCAGAGCCAGACCCGGTGCCCTCCCCGCCCCCAGCCCCTGGCAAGGAGAGGAGGAGCCAGGGATTGGCTCAGACTCGTCAGGATCTGCTGGGTGTGTTAGTAAACACGTTGGTGGAGGGGGCGACGCAGAACAGAATCTGATCTTTGCAGCAAGAGAGGACGAGAGAGCAGCCGTGGTAGCCACATTGGAATTCCTTCTCCAGAGGTCTTGCCCTCTGGCTGGACATGTCCTTTCTCAGTCTCCCCGGGGTAAGGCCTCCTCTTCCTTCACACCGCCCATCACCTCCTCCAGAAAGCCCTCCCTGTCCACACTGGCTAGGTCAGAGAACCAACCTTCTGCACAGAGCTGGCCACAGTGACAACTAAATAAGTACATGTGGCATTTCTTGAGTAAAGTCTGCCCCTCAGAGGGAGTTCTATCCTTTACTCCCAGGACCCGGCCAGAGCCCGGCACACAGTAGGTACTCAGCACACGGTGAGTGGCTAGGCAACTGACTCAGTGTGTCACAGGAGGCAGACGTGAGGTCCGGAAGACGATCTCAAGAACTTCCTCCGGGTGGTGAGATTTCTGATGAGCGTGCACACGCAGCAGAGAGCTCACACTTACGCGGGGCTCGATGAACACACTCGTGTGAAGGGCTGGGCAGTGGGATGTGGTCAACTTATTTTCCTCTCTGTCTTTTTCTGGGTGGTGCCCATCTCTTTCAGTGATGTGAAGAGCATCACCTACAAGGGGCTGAGTCTTTTTTTTACTAAAACAAAGGCTTTATTATTATTCTTTCAAACAAAACAACATTTTCAACTATTTGGTTGTAGAAGAAATCGTGGGGCGCTAAGAACTTCCTTCCCTCTTTTATTTTTCAGCTTCCCGCCCCGGCCCCGCCCCTGGAGCTTGGATAACCTCCTCCTACTCCCGCAGGGTGGGGCGGGTCTGTGACCAGGGCCGGAAGGCTGCAGCCTGCCGTGGGCTCAGAATGAAAACTGAGGGGAGGAGGTGACTTTCCGTGAGAGAATCATTACAGGTGTTTGGGTTTTGCATTTCTTTTTCTCCAAAAGCAGGAACTTAGGGGATTTGAAACGTCTGGCTCTTTTAATAAAGAATTGGAATCGGTTCTCAAAGATATGCCCAGGTGATTTCATCATTCAATGTGTATGTGATGAAGTGTTCATTCATTCATTCATTCATTCATTCATTCACGGCCGTCTGCCCCCGTGCCTGGCCCATCCCGTGTGGGGGGAATACAGAGATGGATCGCATCTGGTGTCCGTCCCCAAGGAGACAGACACAGTCACAGCTGTCCCTTCAAACCGTGACTGGTGCTCTAACGAGAGCTGGGTGGGCCTGGTGCAGAGCAGAGGCTGTCATCCAAGGAAAGGGCATTTGAGATGGGTGTGGAAGAACACATAGCAGGCGGCCAGGCAGAGACGGGGTGGAAAGGCATTCCAGGCAGAGGGAACAGCTGTGCGAAGGCGCAGAGGCTGGGACAGCCCAGTGCCTGGAGTGCGGATGTCTGGAGTATGGACGGACAGCCAGGCTGCCCGGGATGGACTGCCGCCTTACCCCTGTCTTAGCTGCGACCTGGAGCAAGGTGTTTACTCTCTGGCCCCAGTTTCTTCAGCCATGAAGGAGAGATCGTGACAGCACCTCCCTCCACCCAGAGCTGTTGAGGATCAACCCAGACAAACCGCCTGGAGAGCGCCGACCAGCCCCTGCCCAGAGCAGACTTCAGTGAGTCGTGAGCTCCCGGTTGTGGTGTGATGGGTGCTGGGCCTGCGGGCGGGCGGGAAGGCCAAGCCCAGGCTGGGAGAGCTGCCGGAGGCCAGGGCAGTTTGCAAAGGGGATTGCCACCGTCAGACCGGGGCGCCTGCAGGAGAGAGTGAACTGGAGGGGGCAGTAGCGAGTCGACTCGGCGGTCGGAGCGCGATGGTGAGGCCGTGAGCGCAGGGAAGGCGGAAGATTCAAGACAGTCAGCGGCCGAACTGTGTCCCCTCAACATTCATAGGTTGAAGCCTTCACTTCCAGTGCCTGAGGATGTGATGTATTCAGAGTCTTTATGGAGCTAATTAAGGTGGGAGGATGCCGTTAGGGTGGGCGCTAACCCAGCGTGGCTGGTGTCCTTAGGAGAAGACATCAGGGTGAGCCGAGCACACAGGAAGGACCCTGTGAGGACACAGCCGGGAGGCGTCGCCTAGCCGCGAGGAGAGAGGCCTCAGCAGGAGCCAGCCCTGCGAAACCCTGGCCTCAGACTTCCAGGCTCCAGGATGGAGAGAGAGTGGGTTTTGTTGTTCAAGCCATCCAGCCGCTGCTGCCTTGCCATGGCCGCCTGAGAAAACTACTGCAGAGTCCAGCGGTGGAGACACTTGGGTTTGAGTGGACGTGGAAGCTAAGGGACAGAGAGGACAACCCTTGGATTCTGGTTGACACAAGAAGTGGAAAGAGGTGCCACCAACAAGATGGGACAGGTGTGGGGGACAAAGGGCGGCCGCTGTGGCTTGCTCATGGGACACATCCGTGACATGAAATGTGCCGGGGTAGGGGGCGATGTGGACCCCTGCTCCTGCCGCCACCCCTCCCAACTCATGCCTCTTGGCCTCCTGGGACCTCGGCCCCCAGCCCTGCAACGGCTCCCCTAGGTGCCTTGGGCTCGCCAGCTCCGTGCACTGGTGACAGGTGGTGACACGCCCACTCTCAGTGCAGCCCAGGCGGGGCGCTGCCAGCTGGGCACTGCCTCAGTGTGAGCGAGTAGAAGGAAGGGGGGCCCCGCTGAGGCACAGGACCCGCAGACAGGGCCAAGGGCGCCCATCCTCCCAGGAAACCAGGCTAGTCACCAGGACACGGCTCGTCACCTATCTGCGGGCCCGGCCCAAGTTGTAGATTCTTGGGTGCATTGGGGGCTTTTCAGCGACCGCTTCACCCCTGGTAGTATTAAGCGCACCACTCCCCAGGTGTGACATGTCTCCCCAGGCTCAGAGAGGTGAAGTGGCATCTGGGGGCACGCAGGTGGGCGGACGAGCCTGTCTCACTCTGGGACTCGCGCTCTGAGCCACTCGCCCTGAGGGCAGCTTTCATTCCAAGTTTCCTTCCACAGTGAACTTGGGTGCTCGCCACTGGCTTTCACAATGACTTCCCCAGAGCGTGGAGGTTACACAAAGAAAGGTCATTTCTGAATGTGTTTCTGAATTTCATGTGTAAGAAATTTGTTGTTGTTGTTTTTTAAGGAGGTTGCAAGGCTCATCTAAAACATTTGTGTAAGAACTTGGAAGCTGTCAGAGGCCGGGAACAGTAATTACCTCAAAGAACACACAAATGCTTGCCAATTCCTGGGCCATCTGGGGGAGACCGGGCCCTGCCCCGAGGAGAGACCCTTGGGGAGCGCCCCACCCCCTCAGGGGTCCTGGCCAAAGCCACTTCCGCGGACTTGGCCGGAGCTCGGAGCCCGCCTGGAAGCTGGCCTGCTTCCCGGCTGCGGTTTTTGCCCTGATGTGCTGGGAGCCATCCCACGGCCTGAGGCCTGGCTCCTCGCCTCCCAGGGGAGTCTAGGGGAGGACGGGAGCCTGGATGCAGCCGATCCTGGGTTCAAATCCCACCTCTACCTCCTCGAGGTCCACAAGCCCTGAGGGTGGGCTCTGCAGCCAGACCCTGCGTTAGAGCCCAGACTCGACCACTTCCTGGCTGTGTGTGGCCTTGGGCCACTCGTTGCCCTCTGTGCCTCAGTTTCATCGCTCGTGAGACTGACGTCACGGGCTTGGATTAAATGCATGCAGTGCTCGGAACAGTGTCTGGCACAAAGGGCCTGGTACATGCGGGATGTCACTGTGGCGGTGCTTGGGCACAGCGCCCCTCAGCTCCCTGAGCCCGTCTCCCCGTCTGCACAGTAGGGACGGTCAGCTCTGACCGGCTGATTAGACGAGATGACGCAAGAACACCACTCGGCACAGTACCTGGCAATTAGTGAGTGTTCAGCAAATTCTCAGCAATTATCCCCAAACCCTTCTGGGAGCTCTTGCTCTGGAAAAGCTGCCTGAGATTAAAGGATTAAATCAGCGGGAACAGAGGCAAAGCCCAGCCATTTAACGATCTCTAGGGCAAGGGTGGCCAGCAGCCCCCAGGCCCTGGAAGCACCTTGGTGAGCGGCACAGGGTGGGCACGAGGGACACGGAACCGCGGGTGGCCTGGAAAGCAGCCTGTTCCGAGGCAGAGGCTGCACGCTGGCAGCTGGGAATGCTGAGAGCAAAAGCAGCTGGAGAATGTCAGTTGTGGGGCTGGAGGATGAGCTGGGGGAGGGACACCGCCAAGGCCAAGGGCAGGGTACAGAGCGGCAGTCTGGAAGCTGAGACTCTGGGGGCGCGAGGGGGTGGGGTTCCAATCTGGCCGTGAGCTCAGCAGAGTCCCTGCCCCTCTGAGCCACACTTTCCTCGTCCGTTCAGTGGGGTGAGTGATGCATTCGGTGACTCAAAGGACACAGGTGCACTCCATGCCAGGTACCCAGTAGGCGCTCAGCAACAGGGCTGTTATGACAACTTGGAAGCCTGGTTAGGTGTGGGTAGAAGCTGGCAACAGACCCGCCTGACTGCAGCTGAGACAGCCCAGCCAAGGGCACCAGGCTCCCCAAGCCTCCCCCACTTGGCTCCCCCTGCAGGCCGAGTAGACCTGAGCGGTTTCCCTGGGGCCCTAAGGGGTGGCAGGGGACAGATTTCCCAGCCCAGAGGTGGGCCTGGGCCTGGTGCCAGTGGGCACTGGAGAGGGGCTCTGTGGGTGAGATCACCCTCCTAGGTGCCTTCTGTACCCCCAAGTCCCATGCCCTACAAACTACTTCCTCCTGACAGGCCTCAGGCCCTCCCCCAACCCGGCTGGTGTCAGGACCGGCGCAGCTCCTCCCCAGGCTTGTTTGTTGTGTCCATAGCAAACAAGACAGACTTTAAGGCCAAAATCATTGCTTGAAATGGATCTCCATTGATCGTAGAGAGAGAGGCAAAGAGAGGGAAAGAGAAGCATTGACTGGTTGCCTCCTGGACTCACCCTGCCCGGGAATTGAACCCAAAACCTCAGTATGTGCTCTGACTGGGGATCGAACCCACAACCTTGTGGTATACAGGAAAACGCTCCAACCAACTAAGCCAACCCAGCCAGGGGGAAATAAAGACATTTTATAATGACAAGAGGTTTGATTTGTTGGGAAAATTAGCAATTTTGAAATTATATGCACCTAGTAAAGTAACTTCAAATTCCGTGACATAAATGTTGGAAGAAACACAAGGATAAACAGATAAGCTCAACCGTTGTGCAGAGAGACTGTAACAGTTTCTTCCTCGGTGCCTGACAGAAAAGGCAAGGGAACCACCAGTGAGAAGCCAGATTACGGAGCCGGACCTGCCGGACCCGCCCACGGCCCTGCAGCCCCACGGGCAGAAGGCACAGGCTGTGCAAGGGCAACGCCACGTGGGCAAACCGTGGCCGCAAACTGGGCATAAAGCAAAGGGTTCAAGTCCTTCGGAGCATGGTGTGACCGCATGCATTCAATCCAGAAATACGTTACAAAAAGGATAACTAGAAAATCCCCACGCATTTGGAAGTTAAGGAACACACTTCAAACACGGATTCGTGGGGAAAAACTCAAAAACAGGCCCACCGGGGGCCTGGGGGAGGGGCAGCCGCCTGGGAACCCTGGTAGTCTTGGTTCTGGGGGCTCTGGGGGGTGTGGCCTTCTCGCCTGTTGCTCCCGAGCTGTTTCTCGAAGCCAGCACTCACTGAGCGCCCAGCGTGTGCCACGGCTGTGAGCTCTCCAGAGATTTCCCACCAGGAATCTCCGTGGCAGCCCCACTGCCGTCTCTGTTCTTCCGAGGGGAGAGCCGAGGCTTGGTGGCATCAAGCGACTCACCCCAAACCGCCCATCTGTAAAGCAGCCCAGGGCTGTCGGACTCCATGTCTTTAGTTACCCATGGAGCCGGGGCCATCAATACTCCCATTTTTCAGATGAGGAAACTGAGGCCTATTGGCACAAGGCCAACAAGTGGTAGCATTTGGACCCCGTTCTAGAAGGTGCTTAAGCCATTACAGAGTGGGAAACTGAGGCTGAGGCCTGCTGGGACTCGAATGGGCCCACACAGCTGGGAGCGGCGCCGGGCCGAGGTCCAGGTGGAGCTTCTGGAAAGGGACACAAGTCTGAGAGGAAAGGACCACACAGGCCTCCCACCCCCACCCCACGGGAAGGAAAGGACAGTGCCCCAGACAGATTGAAGGAAGGCGCTTCTCCCCCACCAGCCCCAGACCCAGGGGCCCCCAGGGCTGACAGGAGTCCTTTATTTTTCATCACGAGGTCCCCGGGTGGTGGCGGCTGAGGAAAGAGCAGTCCCCTGGCAACAACACAAAATGGCCATTGAGGAAAGTCCAGGCCTGGGGGCAGGGTGGGGCTGCTGTGCCCAGCCCCCACGTGGAAGACGGAGGGGAGGGTCTGCCTACAGGGCACCCCAGCCCCAACCCTGTCCACTTGACGAGGAAGCCAAGACCTGGGCCCGGATCACTCAGCCCGTCAGCACTGCGGGCTGGTGAGGGCGGCACCTGTGGGAGCCGGGGTGCTGTTCCCGGCAGGAGTGGGCGAGCCCAGGAGGCCATGAGTGACCTGTAGTTAACCCTGGAGCCTGAGAGCCAGGGGGCTCAGAGCACTGAGCCCAGAGAGGCCCGGCGAGGAGCTCACGGCCACACAGCAGGTGGAGCCTGCTGTTCTCTCCCTGCGCTACCAGAGCTGCTCCTGCCCCCTGGCTGGAGCTCTGTTTCCCACCCCACCCCGTGTCCCTGCCCCCATTGCCAGCTGTCTCCTTGGAGGGCAGCACAAGGCCGATCGGATTTCCACAAGGCCTGTGGGTGCCAGGTGTGGCGGAGACAGTTGGAAGGGCAGGTGTGCCGAGGAGGCAGGAGGCCCCCTTGGGATCAGGCCCCACAGCAGCTGCCCTGCACCTGCTCTGGGCTGCCCAAGGGGCCGGGCACCTGTGGTAGACCAGGCTCCGGGTGTGCGCCCTGGCTCTGCCACTGTGGCTGATGGGAAAGCCCAGTTTTGAGTCTCTTCTGCTCCCACACACTCCATTTATTTCTGCATCTCCACGCTGCCCACCCGATGCGATGATGTAATGGGGTTTGCAAGGCAGGGCACCTGCTGCCACTGTGATGGCCGGGCGATCATTATTACTGTTACTTCCTGGTGGTGGCCTAGGAAGGAAAGGTCAGGAGGCCGGAGAACCTCTGCAGAGGCCTGGTGGGCCACTTGACCCCTGGAGGTCAGTCCGTCCTCTCTGGCAGCCAGCACCCGCTTCCTAAAGCCCACGCTGGGCTGTCCGCTTGCCCTTGCCGAGCGCCCTTTGCGGCTGCGCACCGCCTGTGGCGGCAGAGTCCGTACATCTTGTGAAATCAGAGCCATTCTGGCTGGGGCAGGGCGGCCCAGAACTTGCCACTGGTGCTCCTCCCCCCGACCTTTCACCCTCAAGGAGCTCTGAGGTTCCTTCTTGCACCCTCTGGGTTCTGGGTCATACACTTTGAGAACTGCTGCCCAAAGAACGCAACCCAAGCCCCTCAGCCCAGCATTCAAGGCCTCCGTCCCAGGCACCTCTCCTCAGTGTCTCATTCCGGTTTCCCATAGATGACCCCTGCCCCCAGGTGTCCCAGCGCCTGCAAATCCTATTCCTGCCTCCCAGTCTACCTTCTCCCTGTTTTGTGTCCGCAGATACTTTTTCAATTCTGGGGCCTAGAAGCCCACAGTCTCCTCCCAGAAAACCTCCCTGACCGCCCGAAGGTCCCGTTCCTCCGCCCCAAGCCCCCCAGAGTGCCGGTGGCAGGCTCAGCGGGGTGGAGGGGCAGGACTGGGCAGGAACAAGAGGGCGCGATCCGAGTGGAAGGGGGTAGTGGGGGTGGAGGACAAAACAGGAAGAGGGAAGGAGGGGGGGAGGAAGAGGAGGGGACGGGCTGGGGTGGGGTCTGACAGCACCCTAACCTGGGCCTGGCATCGGGAGGGTCGGTGTTCCGGACCTCCCTGGTGCTCGTCCCAGGCCTCAGAGACCTCTCCTTCTCTGTGAAAGTCACGGGGGAGAGGCCCGAGGGACCTGTGGGCTCGAGCCCCTGAACCAGAGCTGGGAACGCAGGCACCGGGCCACGGGCCCACGCTGAGGACAGTGGGTGGAGGTCAGGCCCCCTGAGCTTCTCGGGTTTCTTCTGGCGTCGGGTCACTTTGCTACCCAAACAAAAAAAGAGTCTTTTATGCTAAAAATATCATAAGGTAAATAAATAAAACCAAGTTCCTGGGTCTAGCAAATTGTGCCCCAAGAGAGCCAGAGGAGAAGGCGGGACTCTGACATCGTAAGAGCGGCCCAGAAGCCAGGAGAGAAGAAAAGCACCATGGTCCCAGGCTATGAGAAAATGTGAACCCAGTGGTCACGGGCTGGCTGGCCTGACACTGACTGCCCAACAAGGTCAGCACAGGTCATTTGGCAGCGGTCCAAGTGCTCAGAAAACAAGTGGCGACCAGAAGTGCCGACAGGGTCCCAGAAATCGAACCTCGTCACCCCTGCGTCTCGTCTCTAATAACCCAGCAACCGTGCCCAGTCCAGATACAGCTGTCAGTGCTTCCTGTCTTCGGGGCTGAGTGGGAAAACGTGGACCCGCCACGTAATGACACTTCGATGACATGGCTGGCCAGCAAGGAGTCCTGACTCTGTGCCAGATGCTTTGCCTACAGTAACTCCTTTCCCAGGGCAAACCCTGCAAGGTGGGAAGCAGTCACTGCCCTCACTGAAGACGCAGGAAAGGGAAGCACAGAGCAGGTAGCTGGTGGGCAGTGGAGCCCGACTGGAATGCAGCGGTCGGGCTCCAGGACCCACAGGTGCACGGCAGGTTTTCAACGGACCTGGGGATCCCTGCGTGATTAACAGAGGAGGCTGCAGGTGGGAGTAGAAGCCCAGCGCTTACCAGGACTGCCAATAAAGACACCCAGCCCTCCACTCACTAGGCCAATGTCAAGCTCACCAAGGACCCGGAGCCCCCTTTTGGCCACTGAGGCCCCTGTCATTTGCAACCAAAGAGCCTTGCTTGCGGTAGAAGTTCATCGCTCTCCTGCCCCACCCACGGTGAGTCCGTGATCCTGATGGGTGGGGATGGGCGCAAAAAAACGTGAGAATAACTGGCAGTCTCTAGTGACAGACCACGGGCTTCTGTGCTCACCCTTGTCCCATTGATCACCGTTTTCACAATTTGGATGGAGAACACAGAAGGCCTGGTCATCAGATTCGCAGCCGCCACGGCACAGAATCAATGCTTTGTGCCACAGAGGCCGGACTCATGCTTTCTAGACCAGACGGCTGGATGGGAGCCAAGAAGATGACATTTAACCAGCATAATGTAAGGTCTTGCCTGAGTTTCCGAAGAATTCATTGTGCAATTACCAGATGGGGGGGAGAGAGTGTGCCAGACAGTAGTTCATGGGAAAAGGCTCGCACTGCAAATTCAGTGAGTCACCAGAATAGTGTAACTGTTGAAAACCTGAATGCCTCTCGTAATGTGGGTGGCATTACTAGAGACTGAGAGTCCAGAAAACTGGAAATGACAGCGCCTGTCAGCTTGGCCCTTGTCGCGCCGTACAGAGAGCACGTTTCCGGTTCCGGCCTCTCCGCTGCAGGAGGGACGGTGACATCAAAGTGCCTCCCAAGACCGAGGGGCCAGGTGGAGGGGAAAGCAGAGACCTGAGGGCATTATCACCCTGGGAAGCTAGGGTCTAGGTGTGCAGGGGAATCCCAGAGAGGAAGTCCCAAAGGCATAACACTAAGGGACCAGCTCTGGAAATCAGAGATGTTTTAGACGAAGCCTTTCAGGTGGCGAGTAACCAAAACCATACTGGAGATTGCTCAGCCAAAAAAGAGTGGGGGGGGGGCAGATTTTAGGAAACAGGCATGTTTTAGGGCGGCAGCGTCGGGGGCTGGGGTTGGCAGCTGAACAGCTGGCAGAAACGGGGCGGGCAGACTCTCCACCTCTCTGCTCCCTGCCAGCTCTCCGGCTGCCCAGCAGCTTTCTCTGCTTCCTGGGGAGTGCATCCCAGCCCTGGCACTGCCCAATCCGCTAACTGCCCAGAATGGGGGTGGCAGGGACAAAGAAGGGAAGAGTGGGGAAGGGGGCAGGAGAGGGGGCGCGAGCCAGATAGGAGGGCCCAGGTACCCCTCATGGGATGTGGAGGGCCTGTCGATCATCGATCATCGGGGGGCTGTCTGGCTTCCTGCCCAGCGCAGGCTGCCCCTGCAGGGTGCCCCTTGGACTGGCCTTTCCTTCTGGGAAGCCTGCCGCATTCTCCCCTCCCTCAGCCCAGACTGTCTGGGGAGGGGGGTCCCACTCTCACTCCCTCTGCTGAAGGTGACCCACGGTCCTGGGACCAGCCTTGCTCTCTTCATTTCCTCAAAGCAGCTGCCTTTGCAGGCTCCTTGGTTCCCTCCGAAACTGCCATGGGTAATGGCCACTTGAAAGAGAAAACCGGACATTCGGAGAGGGGAGGTGACTTGCCTCATACAGTCACGCAGCTGGAAAGTACTAGGTGAGACTCGAACCCATGTCCCATAGCGCCAAGCCCCCGATCGTTTGCTGATGGCCCCCGATCCACAGGCCCTCCCATGAAGTGCACCCGGGCCCTGGGCCCTGGGCCACTTTAGGGGAGCCTGGCAAAGGGCGTTTGTGTCTGGGCTCTAAGCTAAAGGGACTAAGGGGGGTATCGCAGCTCCAGCCTTCTCGGAGCACGGACTGCACCCCAGGTGACGCCGACAGGCACCGTCTCACCGACTCCTCAGGGGGCAGCCACTCTGAGCGCCCCTATTTTACAGACGAGGAAACCAAGACACTGCGTGATCAGGTGGCCTGGCCAAGGTTGCAGAGCTGGTCGTCGCTAGAGCCCAGGTTTCATCCTAACCTGTGGCTCTAGCGTTCCACCTCGGGCAGGAGCTCTGACTGGGTCTGGGGTGGGGAGGGGCTGTTAGTTGAACCCGGTCGGAAGGCAGACATAGGCCAGGAGGGTGGGGAACCCCATGTGCGGAGGCCTGGGATGGAGGAATTGAAGAAAACAACCTCGTGGCTGAGTTCAGAGAGCAAGGCGGGAGCAGGGGACAGTGGCAGGATGAGGCGGGAGAGGTGGGCATGACGCTTGAACCCCTGAGACCCCTGGAATTCGTGGTGAGTGGTTCCGACCGGAGGCTCCTGGGTGGAGAAGAAACATTCTAACCTCTGCTGGCCGAGCAGTTGCTGGGCCTGGAGGACAAGGCCTGCCTAGAGCGCTCGGGGAGCGGTGGGCTGCATTCTCCAGGTGGAGTAGGAACAACCAGGTGGCTGAAGAAATGCCGGGCGGGGGGGAGTGGGCTGGGGGCGCCTGAGCAGAGAGCGGGAGAGAGGGCCTGGGGAGCCGGCTGTGGAAGCACTCTGTCTGGGACCCACGTCTGGGGGTGAGGGGTGTCCCTACAGGCCTAACTCAGATGGGTCCCTGAGGAGTCAGTTCAGGGACCTCTGGGACTTAGAATGGGGGTGGAGCTGCCTCAAAGCCACCATTGTCACCCCCTCTCCCGCCAGACTGTCTGGAACCTAAAATAGAGCTGGAGCTCGGGGGGAATCCGTGAGAAGGGTTTCTGGCAAGGAGGTCTGGGGGGAGGGGCGTGAGTCACCACTGGGAACCCTCAAGTTTGAAGCTCCCAAAGCCCAGCTGCCCCACCCCCACCCCCACCCCCAGGGACTCTGGGATCCACTGGACAGCGGAGTGGAGGGTGTCTTAGTCGTGTCCCCATCCAGCTGTAGGGAGGGGAACTAGGTCCCGGCCCCAGCTCTGCCATGGAGGAGCTGGGCGGCAGGGCCAAAGCTCCCCTGTCAGGACCTCAGCTTCCAAGACGTCCCAGGAGTCAGGGCCCTGGGCATCTGCTGCAAAGCCCCCAGAACTCATGGCAGGTGGTGCCAACATGGGCCCCCAGAGTCAGACATACAAGGGATGAAGTCCCAGTTCTTTTCCTGTGGGCTGGGTGACCTTGGACACGTGCCCCCCTTTGCTGGGGTTCAGTTTCCTCATCTGTAAAGTGGTCATTGAAACCAGGTCCTGTCCTTTCCACTGTCAGTTTGAACTAGCCAACAAGCATCACAACAGCCCCCGGGGCCTTTCTCCAAGGCTCCTCAGCCTCAGTGGGCACACTCTGTGCTGCTAGGAATGTTAGCAGCAGTGACTCCACCTCTCAGTGCCCCCTGCTTCACCCACACTTCCTCTGCCCCACATCCCGGAGTGCAAAGGTGGGCACCATCTCCTTGGAAGCTCTTCAGCCTCCTAGAGAGAAGGGTCTTGGTTCCAGGGCACATACCCGGTGTCAGGCTCTACGCTCTGCCGGAGCCTGGAGTGCTTGGGGGCTGGGATGGTCCTCCCCATTATGCAGATGGAGAAACAGACTCACCTCGGAGGGGTCTGAGTTCTTTGCAAACTGTTGGCCCTGAGCGTGGCTCAGAGCAGCGGGAGAGAAGTTGCGCTCTGTGGGTCTGGTGTGCCCTCTCGTGGCCACTGGGCGCACAGCCTTGCTCCGCAGCAGGAGCCGCCGGCCGGCTGCGGGCCCCACCTCCCACGAGCTAAGAACTCTCCCAGTCAAGTCTTCTAGCTTGGCTTCGCAGAGACCCCACAGCGGCTGCGTGCCCCGCCTCGATTGCCATGGAGACCAGTAGTAAACAGTTTCCCCCTTCCCCTTTTCCCCTGCCCTAAGTCCGGGCCCGCGGCCCCACCAGCGCCTGCCTAGGAGGGACACTGCCACCCCCTGGGGCTGGCTGGCCGCGGGCCCATGAACAGTAGGGCCCCAGGGATTCTGGCAGTGGGGAGAGTGAAATTCTTCCGCCGGCACCGTGGCGAGGTGAGGCCAGCAGCCTCTGCCCAGACTGTAGGCCCCTGGCTCCCTATGGCGGAACTCCAGCCCCCGAATGGGTGCCAGGTTCTAAGCTCGGGTGCCAGAGAGGGCCCACACTTCTGTCTGGCTCCAATGTTCTTTGGACTCTGGCTTTAAAATGAGCTCCTGGTTCTGGGCTCCAGCTCTAGAATGGACTCTTGGCTCAGAATCTGGTTCTAGAAGAGGCTCCAGCCTCTGGTGTCAGAGCTGAGCTTCAGGTGCCAGTTTCACAGGGCTCTGGGGAGGGCTCTCGGCTCTGAATGCGCAGTGGTTCCTGGGGTCTGGGCCGGGCTGTAGAGTGAAGCCATGGCTCCAACCCCAGGCTCCAGGGGGCGTGTTTAGGAATGACCCAGGGGCCAGGGGTCAAGAATGGACAGGCGAGGACTTCTGGTCCCACAGTGGGACTGCTCTTGTGCTTTGTTCCAGGTCACCTTCTCCGCCTTCTCCCCGGATGGCCAGACGCTGCTCACGGCCTCCGAGGACGGCTGTGTCTACGGCTGGAAAACCCAGAGTGGGCATCTGCTGTGGAAGCTGGGTGGCCACACAGGTGGGGCTCCTCAGCCTGCATGGGGAAGCTGCGGCCCATGCTCTGGCATTTTGCAGACATTACCATAGTGACCTCCAGTGTCTGAACTGGGCATCCGTGCAAGACTGCCTGGGCGAGGCTGGGGCAGGAGGGCACGGCGACAGGACCTGATCCCTGGGGCCACAGGCCTCTGACTCTGGCAGACCTGGACTCGACCCTACTTTTTAAAAAGGGACTTCATTGTCCCGGCCGGTGCTGCTCAGCGGATGGAGTGCTGGCCTGTGAATCAGAGGGTCACTGGTTCAATTCCCAGTTTAGGGCATGTGCCTGGGTTGCAGGTTAGGTCCCCAGTAGGGGGTGCATGAAGGGCAACCTCACACTGATGTTTTTCTTCCTTTCTCCCACCCTTCCCCTCTAAAAATAACATCTTTAAAAAAAATTAAAAACAACATTTTATTTTTAGAGAGAAGGGAAAAGAGAGAGAAAGAGAGAAACATTATGTGCAAGAGAGAAACATTATGTGCAAGAGAAACAGCAATCAGTTGCCTCTCACGCCCCCAACCAGGACCTGGGCCCACAACCCAGGCACGTGCCCTGACTGGGAGTCCAACCAGCAACCTCTGCACCCGCAGGCGGGCACTCGGCCCACTGAGCCACATCAGCCAGGGCTCAGGTCCTACTTAAAAAAAAAAAAGTTTAAAAATACACATATTTACTGTCTTACCCATTTTCAAGTGTACTCTTATGTATGTTCATATGGCTGAGCAACCGGTCTCCAGAACTCATCTTGCAAAACTGAAACTCTGTTCCTATTAAACACCCCCTCCCCCCAGCCCCTGGCAACCCCATCCTGCTCTGTCTCCATGAACTGGCGACTCTAAGTACCTTGTGTAAGTGGAGTCTCGCAGGGTTCCTCCTGGTGACCGGCTTACTTCCCGTAGCACGTCTCTAAGGCTCATCTAGGTTTTACCCGCTATTGTGACTGTGACTGTGTCACGACACCTCTCCAAGCTGTTTCTTCCTCCTTACAATGGGGGTGGTGGTCGCCACCCTGCAGGATGGAATAATGCTAAGTGCCTAGCACTCGATAAAGGACTCAGTAGGTATAATTTATGATTAAGGAGACAAGGGGAAAACGCTGGTTAATTACTGGGCATATTGATTAATGCTATAATAGGAAAACCCGGGGACACAAAGGAGGCAATGAACCTATGCTAGGTTGTTAAGGAGTTTCTGAGCGGTGCCTGCATTTGATTGGGTATTGATTTTGCGGATGGGCAAATGGAGGTTGGGTATTCCAGGAACTCCCAGGTGGATGGCGAGGGTTAGAAGGGAGTGAGGACAAGGGAGGCAGGCTGCGAGACTGGGGAAATTAGCAGGTGTCAGTGAGCGGAAGGGCCAGAGGTGGGGCAGTGCTGTTCTCTGACCCTGGGCACCTGCCGCAGGCCCCGTGAAGTTCTGCCGCTTCTCCCCGGATGGCCGCCTCTTCGCCAGCACCTCCGGCGACTGCACCATCCGCCTGTGGGACGTGGCAGAAGCTAAGTGTCTGCAGATATTAAAGGGTGAGCGGGCTGGCCCTGGTTGGGTGGCTCGGTGGAAGTGTCGTCCTGTGCTCCAAAAGGCTGTGGGTTCGCTCGCTGGTTGGGGCACACACTCGAGGTAACCTATTGATGTTTCTCTCTAAAGCCAGTGAGTATTTTCCTCTGGTCAGGATTTAATTAAAAAAAAAAAAAATCTGGGAGGAAGGGTGAGTAAGGTAGATGGGATTTGGAGCCAAGCAGCCAGGCCTGGGTTCCCTTCCGCACTGTGCCACCTTGCAGGTCACCAGCGGAGTGTGGAAACAGTCAGCTTCAGTCCTGACTGCAAGCAGCTGGCATCGGGTGGCTGGGACAAGCGGGTGACACTCTGGGAGGTGCAGGTACCGTGGAGGGGCAGCCAGAGAGCCTGAGATCTTGATGAGACACCCTCCACACTGGCTCCAGAAAGGTCACCCCCAGTATCCCCCACTGCCTGTGCCCACACCTGGCACCCAAGACACCTCGCATCTGGCTGCAGCTACCTACTCGCGCCTTCCACCACACCTCGTGCTCATGAGGTTCCCCTTGCCTCTACTGCCCTCTCCTTTTAAGCGTGGGGAAGTCTCCCAGACCCTGTCTTATGCCTCGTTACCCAGGCAGCCCCCCAAAGGGGAGCCTGGGTCTGACCCATCTGAGGCCTAGAACCCTGCACCGAGGCTTCTGGGCTGCGCCCCGAAGCTCAAGGCTTGCACCTTCAGTCTGGCCAGATGCTGCGCCACTTAGCAGGGCACCGAGACTCCATCCAGAGCAGTGACTTCGCACCCAACTCAGACTGTCTGGTGAGCCATGCCACCTCTGCCCAGGCCCCGCCTCAGGCCCCTCATCTGTAGGATGCTTCAGCAGGGCTTGGCGACATGGTGCAGCTTTCTGAGCCCGCCCAGCCTAGGAACTGGGAGGGCGGGCATGGGCTTGCTGGTTCGTGCTCACGGCAGCAGCTGTCTGCAGGCCACTGGCTCCTGGGACTCCACCATTCATATCTGGGACCTTCGGGCAGGGACCCCAGCAATCTCCCACCAGGAGCTGAAGGGTCACACTGGCAACATCAGCTGCCTGTGCTACTCAGCAGCCGGCCTCCTGGTGAGCTGGGGCTGCCCTGCGTTCTGGTCTGGCCTCTTGCTGGCCACAAGACAAGTTGGAGGGTCATGGGCCATTGTGGGGTCCAGTGAGCATGCAGGCCCCAAACAGAGCTATCTGCTGTCCAGGCATCTGGATCCTGGGACAAGACCATCCACATCTGGAAACCCTCTACCAGAAGCCCGCTGGTCCAGCTCAAGGGCCACATCACCTGGGTGAAGAGCATAGCTTTCTCCCCGGACGGGCTGCAGCTGGCCAGCGCTGGCTACTCCAAAATGGTAACCCTATAGGCCCCTCCTTCTGGCCAACTCCGACCCCCCAAATCCCACTTACACAAGTCCTCTCAGCACTGTCTAGAAAAGGACCACATCCCAATTCCCCCTGAATAGGAAAGTGCCGAAGGTGGGGCCCGGGTGTCAGCCACTCCTATACACAGTGCCTGGCACTACGGTCTGTGCTAGCCCAAATGTTAGTAACATGTCTACGACTCCAGCAGCTTCAGGGGAAAGACCGTACTGCACTCAGTGTTATCAGGTGTTACGCTAGGTATGTTAAATATACCTCATAAACAAACCCAGACGTTAAGAGCCTAAGATGGTGGCTAGGACTCACCCCCAAAGTGATGTCAAAAACGCTTGTGTTGTGAGGCCTCCCTGCCTTTCTGCTTTTTATTTCCAGGTCAAAGTCTGGGACTGCAACACGGGAAAGTGCATTGAGACCCTGAAGGTAAGGCCCGTGGCTGCAGCACCCAAGGGCACAGGGGAACGTGTGCCAGGAAGCCGGAGGTAGGCGGGACTTGAATTCCCAGAGGCCAACGATGTGTTTCCGGCAGGGAGCCCTGGATGTGGCCCACACCTGTGCCTTCACCCCAGACGGGAAACTCTTAGTGTCTGGAGCTGCTGACTAGACCAGACACCAGCCCCGCCACGTGACCCAATCACCCAGCGCCTACTACTGTGTAACACTGCCACACGCGGCTCCTAGACATCCCACTGCTGCCCCTCCTGCCCAGGGCGCATGTGGGGGGCAGAAAGGGCAGTCAGGGCAGTTCCACGCCACAGGCCCAAGTAATGGTAACACAGCACCCAACAGATCCTTGAGGCCAGCACCGTCACACCCCGCACCAGATTCAAACAGCTACAGGCAGGCCTGCCAAAACCCACCAGACACCGGGGCCGCATCAGCCCACCTCCCCAGCATGGTTAGCTGAAACAAGTGAAACACAAAGCAACATGAGCCAGTTTGTGCTTTATTGGCCCCGCGATGCTCAGGCCTTGACCGCGTACTTCCGCAGTGGGTAGAGCCGCTCCTTCCGCTGCTGCTTCTTGGTCTTCAGGTTCTCTTCGTGCTTGTTGAGCCGGCGGCGCATGGCCCGTGTTTTCTTGGGCCGCAGATCCAGGGGCTTGTACTTCTTGCCCTGGGTGACAGAGAGCAGGGGGAGTCTGAGGACCACGGCTCAGGAGCTACCAAAGTAGCTAAGGAAGCCCCCGAGTTGGGACCAAGGTGTTGGGAGGGCACTGGGAAGACCTGGGAGGTGACCGAGGAAGGTGCATGGTTGGTTGGGGACATTAATTGGTAGGCATGAGTGTAAGGAGCTGTATGACATCCAGCCCAGCAGGGGACTGTCAACGTGGGACTAGAGACAGGCCATGCATCTTATTTACTAGTTCATATCATTCCCCCAAACTCAAAGGTTGGGGAGGAATCCTCCCCATTAAAAAAAAAAAAAAAATCTGTGAGTTACAGGGCCCAAAAGGGACTGAAAATGTCCGAATCTCAGCAAGCTGTGGCAGAACTGGGGTCTGCACGTATGTCAACCAACTCCCTGGACGGTGCTGTTCCCACCAGCCCGATTCCCTGCCATGGTGTCAACACCACACCGAGCCCAGCGAGGGGCACAGGGTATCCAGCAAGTACCAGAGCAGCAAGTACTAGGGGTGGTCACTGTTATCTTGGCTTAAGTTATGCAAGCCAGTGCTTGGGGTGTGTGTGAGGTTTAATCTGATAAATCTGGGGTGCCCACCAGGGACCGGTGGGTATCCCCTGTAACAACGTTCCCACTTAACAAGGGTTCCAGAGGGAAGCTCTGTTGGCAAAGGCAATCCTGTCCCAGAGGCCACACTGCCTTCCCGGCCTCCCACCACTCCTGCTTCCCGCCTTGAACAGGGCCACCATCTCTCCATCCCTGGCTCCGACCTATTCCCAGTGAACAGGTCCAGACTAAGGCAGTTCTCCCTCCTTTGCTCTGCAAACGTTCCCTGGACCCTCTTTGGCTCGAGGCCCTGTGCTGGGTGCAGGCTTGGTGACGAATCAGGCCTGGTCCTGCTCAAGGAGCTCCCAGCCCAGCAGGAAAGACTGAGCAGGTAACAAGTGGCCCGTCAATGGGGAGGAGGTTTCACCTAGCAACTGGCAACAGCCCTGAAAGCAATACAGACGCCCGCTGAGAGGGGAGAAACAGTGTGCACAAAACCCCTGTGAGGAGGACAGCTCAGGCTCTTTCCGGGAACCACCAACAGCCTGGAAGAGCAGGCACTGGGCAGAGGACTGCAGAAAAAAGCCAAACAGGAGATGAGGGCAGGCTCTGGAGAGAACTTGGAAGTATTCAAGTCCTAGTCCACCTGCATCCTTTTCATCAGCTGTCACAGGCCAGGACCGTGTCCGTTTCAAATTCACTGATGAGCCCCTTAGAGCTCTGCTGCCCAACAGGGCGGCCACTGGCCTGCACTGTTTACATGAAGGAGTCAGTCCTCAGACACCAGGCCCATGAGGTGTTCGACAGGCACATATGGCCGGGTGACTGTCCTGGACAGAGAAGACACAGAACACGCCTGTCTCCACGAGGTCTGAGGGACAGCACTGCCGCACAGGCAGAGACTTCACCTCCACCTCCCCGAGTGGGGCCTGGAGCGGGTGCACGCACTGCTGGTCATGAAGACAGTTGTTCCAGGCCACCGTCTCTGCCTGGGCCCCTCAGAGCCTGATGAGAGCTTCAGACCCAACCCTCAGAAGTACGCTCCCCCGCAAAATGTGCACACACCCACGGGTGGCAGCATCCCCTCCCCCTCATAGCTAGCGTCCCGTGGGCAGCTAGCCTAGACACAGCACGATGGCTTTGGTGGACATCAAACCCTCCAGTTATTCGAGCACTGATTTGGAAGTTGACGTGAAGTCATTTCATAGATGTGACTGAAGCCACTAATCAGTTGATTTAAAGTAAGAGATTATCCCGGGTAACCTAGGCAGGCCAGATAAAAGCAGCTGGAAGTCCTTGAAGGCAAGGCTGAGACTTCCCCCAAGAGATCCCAGCAGGACAGCTGCTCAACCTCTGTCACAGCCTCCAGCCTGCCCCCGATCTTCTCCTCCGACAGCCATAGCCTGGACGTGCCATTAGCCGGCCCCCACAACTGCATAAGCCAGCTATTTGTAATAACGCAAATGCACACATACACACATGCACGCATGTAAAATGTCTCCTACTGGTTCAGCTTCACTGCTTGGACTCTGGTGAGACTAATTTGAAGACAGGACTAGAAAATGGGTGTGAAAATCCTAAGCTGAGAGGCCAGACACCTGTGGGCTCTACCAAGGAGCACTCCACCCTCCCCAAGACGTGGTTGGGAACCTCAGCCCCATCACTGCATCATTTGTAGGTGACCCTGAGTAACTCAAGTTCTGCAAGACTTGAGGTCCTTTAAAAAAACAAACAAACAAAAAAAACCCCAAAAACCAGAATGACAGGTGCTTGGCAGTGACCGACACATGGTGCTGTTAAGACAAAACATTTAACAGCCAGCCCTCGAGAGTGCCCCAACAGGTACGGTGCACCCAAAACCCAAGCGTCCGGCCGGACCCCTACCACACCACTGATTCCTTGACAATTGCAGCCCCGAGGAAACGCAGTCTGCACACCACGTGCTGGGAAAAAAGGTGAACCCATCTACAAGCTGGGAAGGCTCTCGAGAGCCCAACAATGTGGGGGCAAAGCCTGTCCCACACCCCCCAGCAGAAGAACCTCCTCTTACCGACCCCCTCGGCAAAGGGGGCCGGTACTTTGCTCTCCATAGCCAGACACCCCCACACGGACCCCACTCACCTTGTAGAATTTCCTGAGGTTCTCTTTCTGAGTCTGGTTAATGACGGTGAGAACACGGGCGATGGATTTGCGAACAACTCGGCTACAAAAACAGACAACTCAGTGAAGACAAAGAAGACAGACAGTGCTTCCCAAAGCATGCCATTCAGGGCCTGCCCCAGATCTCACAGGGCAGGGGCACGCCCCACCAGCTCATCCATGTTCACCCAAGGGGCGCCCAACCCAGCCCAGGAGGAAGGTAAGGCTGGGGAGGCTACAGTGTACGGGCACCCCAGGCATGGGACTAGGGAAGGACTGGAGTGTCCAGTGCTTTTCGCGAGTTGTGAAGTGTTCACTCAGGAGGCATAATGAAAAGCGGTGGAAGAAAAATCTTCCATCCCGGGCCATATATCCCCAGGGCTATGAAGCCAACCTAGCCCATGCCCACCTTAATGAGCTGACCAGAAAGCATCATGCAGCAAGCTGGGCAAATCAGGGAAGCTTAAGGAGATGCAGCAGGAGCCACTTGGGAGGGAGAAACAAGGGGAAGTGGGCAGCCTGAAGCTGGGAACCAGATCAATCTGCAGTCATGCTGAGTAGCACCCACCTACCAATTGAGGCGGGTGGGGAAATCAGGTGCTGATGGGAGGGGAAAGAAAACGTCGAGTTGGGTTTTTTGAGAGCAGCATTAAAATGGGTCTTCAAGGACACCCTGCTCTTTCACTAGCCAAAGAAACTGAACACAGCACTCAGGGCAAAAGGACCACAGGGTCAAAGGCAGGTAAATGGAGCAGGTCTCCCAGCAAGAGGGCCCGGTTCCATTCCAAACCACAGAACCACTGAATGGGCACGTAAGCGGACAGCTCCTAGGACAACTTCAAAAACCCACAGATGCTCCCGGGGCGCACAAATTCCTCTCCCCCTACCCCCGCTCCCCGGCCCAAGGGACTGTGGTCCCCCCGTCCCTTACATCTTAGAAAGCTTGGAAGCCGCGCCGCCTGTCACTTTGGCGACACGCAGCTGGGACAGTTCCACTTTCAGGTCGTCCAGCTGTTTGAGCAGCTCCTCCTTCTTCTTGCCGCGAAGATCTCGAGCCTTAATTTTGGCCTGCGTGCAAGGAAGGGTCTAGGTCAAAGGCTCGGTGGCTCCGTCTCGCCCTCCGCCGCTCACAGAGGCCTCCACCAGCCATCCCCTCCTCTCCACTTGCGTCGTGGCCATTCCCAGGAGTGCGCGCGCCTCACGCGGGGTAACCGAGGCCCAGGCCGACGCCGAGGCTGGGCTGCCAGTCCCATTCCGCAGACGGGAAGACAGTGGAGCCCCAGCAGCGCACGCGCACCTCTCCTAGCCCAGGCCGGCAGGGGTCGGAAGAAGGCTGGCTGTGGTGGTGCCAAGCCTTTCTGCACGGTGCCCCACAGACCAGGCTGGTAGATGGGATCCCGGGGTTCACCCCGCACTCTTCACCCCAGCTCCCGAACCCCTCAACCCACGGATGGCAACCGATTTCACAGCCCTCACCATGTCTGAACGAGCGCCGCCGCCGCTTCCAGGAGAGAAAGAGGAAGGGGTGGGGCTGACCTCCAAGACTACTGCCGGGTGACGGCGGGCGCGGCCAATAGCGTCGCAGCGGGGGAGCACGGTTCCGCCTCCGCCACTCTCCCCAGCTCCGCGAGTAGCTCAGTGGTACCGCTCGCTCAGACGGCTACGGTAGTTCCAGCGTCTCCCTTCGGTCCCCGAAAGTTTTTTAGGGCTGCCTCAATCCATGAGCAGAGCAGTTGGGGAAACCGAGGCATGGGAGAGGCACTTTACTAGATACGGCATAGTGAGGATTCAAATTCGTGTACTCAGTCGTGTTTTCGTTTATTCATTCGTTAAATCTTTGCAGGTCCCCAGTTCGTGCTACTCTGAGCGGAGCGCGCGTGTTCTGTGGATGGGGGGCATGAAATATGAAATCCTAGGGGTTTCAAAGATGAATTAACAAGGCTCCAGCCTTGGAGTAAAGTCCGAGGTGGGCGGGGAGGGGCGGGGTCAAACGGCCGTAATCCAACTCCATAAATGTTCCAGTGGCAGCAGCGTGTGGAGGGAGAATTCATGTCCTTTTTTAGTGAAAAGGACACGACTGGGTTTCAGACTCTTGCTCTGTTGCCTGGAGCTAGCTGAGACTCAGCAAATACCTTCCCCTCTTTGGGTCTGTTTTCTCACCTGTGGAACGGGGGGTATTCATGAGAATTAGGAAGGTAACACTTAAAACTTCTCACAAGATCTGACGAGTAACAGTCGCTCAAAAATACCATCCGTATTAATGTTCCCTCCCAGTGGAATGAACACTTGAGTTGGGCCCTGAAAGTTAAAGGGGAATGAATTCACAACGCAGTAGGTATGCAGGCTTTCAGGCTGGGCTGTTTCATGGCTTCCCTAACCAGCAAGCATAAATCAGTGCTCCAGTGTCACTCCATTGCCGTCAACAAAGGCACACCAGCACCTCTGAGAGTTCTAGTTAGTGCCAGGTTGCCCCCTTGTTGCTGTCAGATGTCACCTCCAGGGGCATCTTCTCCCATCCCCTTCTGGGGTTTGGTTAATGGACATTAGCCTTGGAATAAATTGTGACACAGGGGACTGTGTCCCAAGTTTTCTGTGCAATCCTTTCTTTAGCTCCAAACATACTGAGTTAAAAATGATATTTGTGTGTTGTCTGCACAGCCAGCCTGCGTTCTCTGGGGGCAGAAGTGCGGCTGACACCCAATTTGGTGTTTCTTGTCCCCAGGCCCAGCCTGTGAATGCCTGTTGGATGAATGAATGAAACTTGCCCCAGGCTACAATGAGAAAGACTTTTAAGAAGTGGAGGGATATGGGGAGGAGTGTGCAGACAGTGTGCAGTCTTGGCACAAATTAGTCTTAAACGGAAATCAAAGAGTGCACAGGGACTTGGCTTTGCTCACACATAGTTCTGGTAGAGCTAATGATTGTGTCCATCTTTCTACACTTGAAGTCATTTGACTTCCATTGCTGTTACATGCCACATCCAATCCACCGGCAAACTCTGTGGCCTCTACCTTCAAAATATACCTGCACTCCTCCCAGCACTTTTATTGGCACCTGCCCGGCCCAAGCAAACATTGCCTGTCCTCTGGATTGTTGGTGTCCCCTCTTTTTTTGTTTAAGATTTTATTTATTTGTTTTTAGAAAGGGAAGGGAGGGAGAGAAACATCAATGAGTGGTTGCTGGGGGTCAGGGCCTGCAACCCAGGCATGTACCCTGACTGGGAATTGAACTTGCGACACTTTGGTTTGCAGCCTGTGCTCAATCCACTGAGCTACGCCAGCCAGGGCCTGGTGTCCCTTCTTAAATCATCTCTCTACTTTGGCTCTTGCTTCCATATGTGTTCTCGATACAACTGCTGGAAAGATCCTTTTCAAACTTAAATCAGAGCATGTCACTGCTCAGCCCAGAACTTCCAGGGCTGTCCCATCCCCTGTAAGACCACATCCTTTCCTCACCCCATGAAGCCCAATAGCACCCCCTCCACTTTCATCTCTTCTCATTCTTCTGCTCCAGTATGGCCTTGCTGTTTCTGGAACACACCAAGGTTGCCCCGCCTCAGGGCCTTTGCTTGGCTCCCTCCTTCATGTCCTTCAGGTCCCTTCTAGGGGACACCTACCTCCCTTGACCAGTTTCTGTATGGTACCCTCTCTCAGGCACTGCATGACTTTTCTCCCATCAGCACAGTCATCCCTGACATAATGTAGTATGGGTTTTTAAAATTCTGCCCCCCTGACTGGACTGGGGGTCCACAGTGATAAGTAGGGATATTATTTCATTCACCAGTTTATTTGGAGGCTATTCCCTTTTTATAAAATGGGCATTTCTGGTCATCCTAACCAGGCTGTTCTGCGGTAGGGGACAGGATAGGAATTCTTGCTGTCTTGTGGCCTGCCTGAGTCACAGAGGTTTATCCCAAGGTGTGGAGTTGAAAGACAGATGGGCTTTGCCTATCTCCAGGACCCTCGGGACTTACTCAGCATCTATTTCCCACTGAAAGAGTCTATCTTTAGCACCCAAGAATTAGGTAGCATCATGGTCTGGCATCTTTTTTTTTTGATCTGCAGAGACAGTTCAATTAGAAATACTCAAAGCAATAAAACGAGTCCCATTTCATTAACGTCTGGCCTTTATTACAGAGCACTATTCTATGAAAACAAAGACCCAATTTAATCTAAGGTTAAGCCCTATTAATGGAACCCTTCAAGCAACAGCCTAGGCACCTATTCCTGGCACGACAGGATTTGTCGTCTTTGACTGTGCCCTACCTCCTCCACCCCCGTCTCTCCCCACCTCAGACTCTGGGCTTCCTGCCAGCATATGCCTCTCCAGTCAGGTCCGACTTCTAGGCCTCTAGGACCTCGCCCTTCCTGCCAGGATGGTGGCCAGAGTCATCTCTCTCTCCTCACCGCCCCGCCCCCCGCCCAGGCCAAGGTGACTGCTACAGATACGGGGCCACCGCACCCTCAAGTCCAAAGGTCTTCATTGTCTTGTCAGCACCCTAAATACACTTTAAACGTCTTTAAATTCTCCTGGTACGTTTAAAAGAGGGTCATTGTGGTATACAAGGCAGAGGCCACCTCCTCTCAGCTCAGTGTAATGGCGTTCAAGTCTCCTAAAATCTGAGACTTAGGCTCCCCCAACCCTCCTCACTCCCAGGGCAAAAGAACTACTACTCATGCCTCAGTTCGAAGGTTTCTTCTCCAAGAATCCTGCCTGGCATTCGACAGGAAGAATCGGGTCCCTTCTCCTGGGGGTCTCGTGCTCCCTCAGTCTCGGCAGTGATGACCCCGGGAGTCCGGGGCTGTGCCTGCGCCAGCTCCTTCCAGGGTCAGGGGCTCCTCCAGGGCAGGAGGGAAGCCGAAGAACGAGCGCAGTAGTGGCGTTCAAGATGCTGGGCCAATGAAGATGAGAGTCTAGCGGGAGGTGGTCGGGGAAACTACCACACGGGCTGCAGAGTGCTTCCAGTAGCGCCCCCGCGAGGCTCCGCCTCTCCCCACCGGTACTTCCGGTTCCGGTATGGGACGGAAGTGGGCGGGCAGCGGCGGCGGCTACGCGCGGAGGAGGTGGAGGTAGTGCCGGGCGACCGCTTCCCGCCCCCGAGCCGGTTCCGAACCGAGTGGATCTGAGGTCGGGCCCGGAGCTGAGCCGGCTGAGCGGGCGCCGAGCCCCCGCCATGGCCCGGAACACGCTGTCTTCGCGCTTCCGTCGGGTGGACATCGACGAGTTTGATGAGAACAAATTCGTGGACGAGCAGGAGGAGGCGGCGGCGGCGGCAGGCGAGCCAGGCCCGGACCCTAGCGAGGTGGACGGTCTCCTGCGGCAATATCCTTCCCCGGCGTGGCGGCTAGGGCTCTTCTTTGGCTCAGCCTTCCCACTTTCCTCCTCCCCCGGCCCCTAGGCTGACTCCCCACTCCTCTTTACCCCAGCCCCCTGTGGTCAGTCTCCCAACTCCCGATCCGGCTCTCCTCGGGCCATGTTCCTTCCGTCCGAATATCCCCGACTTGCCTCTGACTCGCCTCCCCAGTCCTCTTGTTCCTAGCCCCGGCCCCCGAAACCTCCCTCAGTAGCGCAGTCCCACGGTGTCCCTAGACCCTGGTGGGCCCGCGTGGTCGGCGGCTCCGGGAGCGTGCCGGCGCGCCTCCGGCCCCGCAGGCCGCTCACTCCTCCGCGAGGCCTCTCTTTTCTTTCCCCGTGCCGCCTCATCTCAGGCTGTCCCTTCCTTGGACGCACCATCACTCCGTCCCTCCATCCTTCCCTTGCAGGAAATGGGGTCAAGCTCGGGCTTCACCGGCGGGAGGGGCGGAGGTGAGCCACCGCTGAGTAATCGAGTGCCCTGGGCGGTTCCCGGGCACAGTCCTCTTGTCCCAGCTGCAGCACCACACGAAAATAGGTGGGTGTATGGTTGCGGGAAAGAAAGGACGCGGGCAGCGAAGGCTGAAGCCTTAGTGCATCCGTGAGGGCTGAGATTAGACCTTTCTACTTCTCACTCCCAGATCATTCTGACCCTCCAGCTTAATGCCGGTGTTTCCCACCTATTCTCAGCTTCCTAGGAACACCTTAGGCTTGGGACCTCGATGGCCTCAGCCATGTTCAACAAGTGAGTTTGGCTCCCTCCCCCCACCGAACAGCCGCCTTGTGCAGAAAGCAGTGGGAAAAACTAGTAGTTTGGTGCTAAGAAAAACCAGAGAGTACAATGTGAAATGTGAAAGTAGAGCCCCACGACTGGAAATGACTATTTTTGTGGCCGCAGCAAACGAGCCTTTAGAAAACAAGATTAAAAATAGAGGTGGTTTTCGCAGCCTGCTTGGTCCCTTAGCAGTTTGAACACAGGAAACTGACTTATTCTCAGAGGAAGGATTTTTCTTGATTCAAATAGTGTTACAGGAAGTGCCTGCCCCTCCCCCGCACTTGCCAGGGCAGGGTTGAAGGCTCATGCTGTATATAAATCAGGTTCTGAGTGTTTAATCGGTTGACTCAGCTTGCCTGGGGAGTCAGGCCCATAGACTGCCTTTGGGAGGAGTCCTGCAGTGTTCTTCCAGTGTGCCTTTAAGACAAAACCCTTCAGACTTTGTTTGGACGGGAATGTGTTTTCAAAGGTGGGGTACAAACTTGTATTTCCTGCCCCATCAGGATCACCTTGCGGAGTCCTTTGGTGAAATGGCGGCACGAGGTGGGCCCCATGAGGGGTGGTGGATTCTGCAGTATGGTGCAGGACCCACACTTGGGCAGGTGGTACCAAAAGGGCTGCAGGGTCAGGCCTGCGGCCCAGAACTGCCGGCAGATGGGGAGAACAGGGTCTGCCTATCTGCTCCCTGGGTCTCGGTGCTGTAGGGCCTTGTTGGAGGTCATCGCTTGCATGCCACTGACTAGTGATGGGTTTCTTGCGGCCGCTTGGAGGCCTAGGCGGAGCACATGCAGGGGTGGTAGTTTCTCCACTGCTGGCAATGTCAGGAGCCTTGTTACTATGGAGAGTGTACCTCTAGGGACTGGGGAAAGGAAGGTTAGCAGGTGAGAACTGAAATCCTAGCAAATGTGAGGCCCAGGGAAGGAGGAAGAACTAATGTTGACTGAGTCCTTACCATGTGCCAGGGATGGACCTCATGTTAGACCATTGAATTTAAACTATGGAACAGGCTTCTGGGAGTCAGGACGGAGGTGAGGGGAGTAGAAATAGGGGTTGATTGATTGGAGTGGGAAGTGCAGGAAGGAGGCCCCTGCGGCTGTGCACGGAAACGGGTCACAGTGGGAGATAACACAGGCGAAATGGATGGAGCATGGGCTGCACATCCACATGGACCCAGCTCTGTCATGCCATAGCTGTGTGACCTTGAGTAGCTCGCATACCCTCTCTGAAGCTCAGTGTCCTCTGTGAAAAGGAGGAGAATCATACTGCCTGGCAGGTTCCGTGGGAACATCGCTAGACGACATCCCAGAAGGCTCCAGCACACTGCTAGGCACACAGCGGGTGTTTTGGCCACGTGACGTGGGTCTGTGGGCGGAGTGCAGCAGGGGATGGTGAAAGGAGCTTGGCTCTGGAGGCAGGCATACTGGGCTCGAAGGCCAGCTGGACAGCTTTGTGACCTTGGGCAGGCCACTTCCCTTCGCTGAGCCTCAATTTCATTGCCTTTAAAATGAGAATAATGATTTTTGTTGCAAACAGCAAGTAGTCATTAGCAGTAATGACATGGGAAAGCACTTGGTACAGGATCTGAGTCCTTGCAGAGATTTTAAGTAGTATGAGTTCCTTTTCTTCCTCGCTGAAGCACCTTCTGGTCCTCAGGAGCAGGGTTCTGTTCAGAGTAGTGGTGGTGAGAGATTCTGCACTCTCCTGCCCCCGAGGAAATTTGTCAGTGTTTGGAGACATTTTCAATGTCATGGCTTGGGGGGTGTGCAGAGATCTAGAGGGTAGAGGCCAGGGAGGCTGCTAAATCCTGTCTGTTGCGTAGGGCCGACGCCACATATGTCGTCTGGTCTAAACTGTCATTGGTGCCATGGTTGAGAAACCCTGATGCAGAAGAGACGAGGGGCTTTGCCCAGCCCCCACGGCCTGTTCTGGGAAGGGCCGGAGGCCGGCTTGGTAAATGGTATGCCCTCCCTGCACCCTGTACCTCCCCAGCTGCCGAAGGTCCGCTGTCTGTCAACACCTACAGCGAATGCTTGGGTGGGTTCGTGCTGCAGAGAGGCAACGCCAGAGCAGTGACTTTTTGTCCCCACAGACTAGTCATGCTGCCCTTCCTTCCAAATGATTTTGCTTGCCAGCCGTGCTACAGAGTGAAGAGCACCAGCCCGTGTTTCCTTTCAAGCCTCGGAGTCTCTGCTTATGGCTCTGGAGCACCACATTAGAGGAGAATTCTGAGGTGGAAGTTACCGGGGGCTGATAACAGACTGGCCCTCGCCTGGCTGGGAAAGAGGAATTCCAGAGCTGACGGAGAGGGCGGTGGGCTGCCTCTCAGAGCCCAGCAGGCAGCCGGGAGCTTGGCAGGAGTGGCTTTGGGGTGCCATGGGCCCGCTCAGTGAGGATGGAGCCCATGCTAGGGCAGACAGGACAGCTTTGCTCCAGAGGCCCTGTTTACACGTGGGCATCGCTGCGTGAACAGGAGTCGGGACCCGATTGGGCAGAAGCCATTCCTTGTTCTATTTTTGAAGCCTTTTGGCTGCAGCCAGTGTTTCAGATGAGGAAATGAAAGTTGGCTGATGTAATTCAGTTTAAAATAGGTGTCACCTTCGGGGACCTAACCTAGATTGTAATTATCTTTTGAGTAGAGGCTATTCAGAACTCAGCAGAGAATCTGTCAGGATTGCAGCTAAGGCTTGGGGAATGAGGTGGGGAGGATTGGCCCATTTTTCGGCAAAAGTTCTTACAGACAAATGAATCTCGCTCCTGGTAGCATTTGGGACCTCGTTGGCCTGGGGAGGTCTTGGAAGAGGGAAGTTTCAGCACATTTTAATTTCTTTAGTAGTCAACTGATACAAAACATCGCATTAAGAGTGAGAAGACCCCGGTTAGTGCCTTTGTTCTTCGCTTTTGAGAATGAGAAGGTGAGGGCGATAACCTCACTCGGCTGTTGTGAGGACCCAGCAGGGCCGAGACGGGGCTGGGAATGAGCAGGTGCAAGCAGGCCCAGTAAGATTTTGCTGGAAGTTACCCCTCGGGGGCAGCTGGCTTTGCTACTACCTTCCAGGGGCAGGGAGGGAGTGTCCAGACGTGCTGCGAGGGGGGCGGGTTAGGAGGTGGCAGAAGGAGCGACACGCAGGGTTGGCAGAGGTGCCCTCCGTCCTCCGTGTGGCTCAGGGAAGCTGGTGGCCGCCCTCTGAACAGGCTGTGCCCTCTGAACAAGCCCCAGTGGGAGGTGGATGGATGAGAATAAAGTGCCATTTGACTCCACTGTCCTGAGCTGTTTTTGAGATGAGTTCATTAGTCAAAGCACGGACATGCTCGAGCCTAGCCATCCTTAACTGGTGGTGATGCACAGGGGACATGCTTCGGGCGTTTCATGCAGCCTTACGGAACTCGCCCGTCAACACCAAGAATCAAGCCGTGAAGGTAAAGGAGGCTGCGCTGCAGCTCTGCCGGGGGGTGTGGGGTCAGGGCTGCAGTTGTCTCCAGCTGAGCGTGAGCTCCTTGGGCCCGGGCAGCGGCAGCCCCGTCTCTGCGTCAGTGAGTAATCTACCAAGGCAGTGAGCTGGCATTGGGCAGCGCTTCCGCGGAAGCTGCCTGGTGTTCCCGACATCAAAGCTATCCGTGTTTGTAGCGAAAGCTCCCCAAAGCAACTGTTCACTCCTCCCCAGAGCCTCTTGGAGTGAGAAGCCAGCAGCTATAAATTAGCTTGCCATGTGAGACTTACCGGTGGTTATGCTTTTATAGGTATTGAGTAGGCTTTATTTGCATAAGGATTCTCAGTGCTTTTAAGATTTCCTGCCTTTTAAAGCTGGGTGAAAAGATAGAGTCATGCTTATTGCCTCCCTGAGGCTAACATTTCATCGCTGAAGCTAGAATTTGGTCCAGGGAAAGGGGTCTCAGAAGCGGGCATTCTGCCGTTTTGTGACAGCATCTTGATGTAGACAATGGCTGCACCTCTCAAAGGTGGAGGGGGATGGCCCCCGTTACTGGGGTGAACGCAGAGGGAAGCTGCAGCCAGATAAACCTGTTTACAAAACAGATCTCCCAGTCCTGCTCCTGTGGAGTCTAAGGCCTGGCCGGTCCCATCAGAGGTGGTGATGCTTCTCCCCAGTTAACGACTGATGACTTCCCCCAGGGTAGTGGAGCAACTTGCTGGCATAAGGGATGCTTTGAAATTTAAATCAGTAAGGAACGCCTGCCCTCTTGTTTTTTTAAGTATTCCAGACAAATTAGAAATGATGTGGTGTTTCTAGTGAGCTCTGGCCCCTTGGTTTGGGGTTGCTGGGCCACGGCTCTGGGCCTCACTCCCCTTCTCTGTCCTCTGCAGGAGCGCGCCCAAGGCGTGGTGCTGAAAGTGCTCACAAACTTTAAGAGCAGCGAAATTGAGCAGGCCGTGCAGTCACTGGACAGAAATGGCATTGACTTGCTAATGAAGTACATTTATAAAGGGTTTGAGAAGCCCTCAGAAAATAGCAGCGCAGTGCTACTCCAGTGGCATGAAAAGGTATGTGAACATACTGCCCACCAGGCAGCCCACCGACTCGCCCCAGCCCCAGGGTTCACAGCAGCAGGCCAGGTTTTCCAAAGCAAAGGTCAGACGGTCTGCTAGGCGTGTGAGGACGAGCGGCCACACCCAAAGCAACCTGGGCATTTGGTCACTTGCCTCTGCCAAGGAAGCGCTGGTAGGGGTCCACTGTCTATGGTGATCACTGTTGGTTTAGCTGCTGATTTATGCCAGGCAGGTCATGGGCAGATGGCTTGTCGTGTCCCAGGTGGGAGGGAGGCAGGCTAGTTGGTGGCGGGGGCTCCATAATACTCCTTGCTTTGGTGGAGGTGGTGGGGCAGGGGGCGCTTAGGCATGTAGGCTGAGCCGGCCAGCCAGCTCTCAGGGCTTCCTGCTCTGGCCCCAGCCTTACCGGGCTAGAGGGGTGGTGGCAGAAACCTGGACAATCACATAAAGGAAGGGGCCTTCACCTGGAGCAGGAAAAGCTGTGCTCGTCTTTTGCTCATGGTGGCACAGGAGCGAGGCTTTTCCTCAAGCCTGGGCCTTGCCTGTGTGTCAGTGTCCCCTCACCCAGAGCTGCAGGAAGCACGCCCACCGTCACGGCAGGCCAGGCTGTCCTTCCAGAAGGACTCCATTGTGTTTTAAGGAAGTGGTTCTCTTACTGGGGGGTCAGTCACTTGGGCAGCCTCAGTGCTGGGCCGGGGTTGTGGCCTTCGGTCCTGCTGGTAGGTATGCTGCCTGCTCTGCCAGACGGTGAGCTCAGGCTCAGGAGATGGGGGTGGCTGTGGTGTGGGGGTAACTGAGCAAGCCCTCCGCACGGTGTGGAGGCCAGGCCTTTTGAGCCCTTTAAGGCAACCTGGCTCTCAGCCCTACTGGCATTTCTTTTTTCTTCTTTTATTTCCTTTTTTTAAAGGGTTTATTTATTTACTTTTAGAGAGGGGAAGGGAGAAAGAGAAACATCAACATGTGGTTGCCTCTTGTGCTCCCCCTACTGGGGACCTGGCCCGAAACCCAGGCATACCATTTGACTCTGCCGACTGGGAATTGAACCAGTGACCCTTTGGTTCCCAGGCCAGCACTCAGTCCACTGAACCACACCAGCCAGGGCCCTATTGGCATTTCTAACTCGGGTGCCGTGAGATGGCCTCAATGGGCATGTGTTGGTTCCAGTCCCTGGGGCAGTGCCAGCAGGCTGGAAACAGTGAGCTTGTCAAAAGGGAAGTTTGGGGGCTTGTCAAAAGGGAAGTCTGTTGCCTCCTAACTGCGCCCATGCTCCTGCAGGAATCCTTTTCAGGAGGTCTGTGCCATGGTGGGACCTAGGTCAGGGAGAGCACCATCCTGTGTCCCCTGGCGAGCCAAGCCCCCCTCGTCCAACCAGGTTCTGACACGTGTCCTTTTCCTGCCCCCACAGGCATTAGCAGTAGGAGGACTAGGCTCCATTATAAGAGTTCTTACAGCAAGAAAGACTGTTTAAAAAAAAAAAAAGACTCATGTTACTTTGAGAAGAATTTTGGATGCACAGGCTGGTGAAGAAGGGATTGACAATGGACCACCTTCCCAGGAACTCCCAACTATTTCAGGACGTGCATCCGCTGAAGTGTATTTTATTTTCAAGGTGGAGGGAGAAATTGTCTTACTGTTTCCTAAATCCTTTGCAGGATCGATAGTCTATGCCTTTGTCCACGAATAATGCAGAACTGACATTGTGACTGTCTGCCAGAGTGGCTAGCCACCACTGTTGGTCAGGTGTGTCTGTGGGCACTGCCCGTTTAAAGTGGGGGAGGGATGGCGGGGCAGGTGCAGATCCAAGGGCTGCCACGAAGGGGCGAGCTGGTGTTTCTGAAGCGGAAACCCCCCGGGGGTTTGTACAGACGTCCCATCCTCCCAGAGAAGGCGGGCTCTCTTGGGTTCATTGTAAAGTGCCTGCTGCATCAATAAAGCTCTTGGCTTATTAGTATATACTCTGCGGTGTGTCTCATGTATGTAAAAAAAAGTGGCAGTGAATGGGACGGTAATGAATGAGGGATCGGCTGTTCCGGAACCCCCCGGGGACAAGTGAGGCCATCCAGCCTCTTGCACAGCAGTGCCTCAGGCCTGGGCCACCGTGCTGCGGCTGCTGTGGAGAGATGTTTTGCTGAATAAGTATTTATTGTTTTTACTCTTTTGATTTGTATGTAATTTTGGAGCTTATTTAATTTAATAAAGTGCCAAACATTCAATAATTGACCTAGGCTTTAAAAGTCTGTAGTTTGTGTGACTGCACTGGGAGCGGGCCTCAGACGGGCCTGGCCCCGTCTCCTGGCACTGGGTCAGGCTGTGTGGCAGGAGCATTCTCATCCTGGAGTCGACACGTTCTCTTTAAAGGACTGAAACCAGAAACAGGTAGCAGTCAGCCTATAAATATAAAAAGAACATTTTGTTCCCTATAGCTACTAACAGTGAGCCTCTTTGAAGAGCAAAGATACTTTCTCCTCGTAGCACACGCAACTACCCTGTCTCCTGTTAAAGGTAAGGACCCCGTTCCTACTCCTGAAGCTCTCCCCAGTCACCTGGGCCCGGGACACAGTGCGCCCAGCTCCTCTGCAGAACCCCCACCATTCTGGGGAGGTGGGCCCAGGCTGCCGGCTCACTCAGTTGCATATATTTATTCACTCAGACCCTATCTGGGGAGGAACTTGCTGAAAAAACACATGCTCTGTGGCTCTTGAAGTATACAAGATACAATGTTCTGGATTTATATTATAATAAGTCAGAAATATCGACACACCATACTGTATCAAGTAAAACCCACTGTAGTTGCATCTGGATTGAAGAGCTTTAATCAAAAAGTATATTGCACCACATGTGACTTTTCTACAGCAGTTTTAGATAATATAATCCCTATTTACAAATGGAAGGAGAGAAGATCCAATGCTTATAAAGGGCTATATATATTGTCTATCACAGAATGTTTATACACGTGAAAGTGCATTAAATCACTTAGAATTGTTACTCCACTCTTCCTCTTAAAGCTGAAGGAAGTTCAACATGCAAGAGGAAAGCCTCACCGGAGTGAATCCTCTCTAAGCAAGTCCAGACTTAGTGATGGCCCTGCATCTACACCTAAACCTGCCAGGGACGCGGGTAGGGGCCGGCCGAGAGGCCATGGAGGCGTTGGACGGGCTCCACAGCTGGGCTGTGGCTGCCTCGGGCAAGCCCTAAACTACCTGAATTTCAGGATTCTTTGTGGGAACAGCTGGAAAAGTTACGTCTTCCTCATCAAAATTAAAGAACAGAAGGGAGTCCTGGTTTGTGCCCCCAACAGGAAAGTGGAACATAGCATGCGAACAGGACAGACACCCGCAGGGAAGAGGTAGGTAAGCGAAGAAGGGCTCCCTCGGAGGGCAGCTAGCCCAAGCGGGGACAGAGGTGGTGCTGCCCTTGCTTGGTACTTGCAGGTCTGGAGATGTAGCAGGTTAACTCTGCAAACCCTCGTTTTTCTGTTGAGATACATTTTATATGTGTTAACTCTAAGCATCATTGAAGAGACGTAACTTCACATCATGGGATAATGATAAATTTAGGAGCTCTGGTTACTAATCCAGTTTTCTAACCAGTGAAACTCATCAGACTAAATCAGTAAAAGCTTTCTCTTTTGATTTGGTATTGTGGCTTATCCAAGGCGAGCATGTTCCCCCTTTTCAGGAATAGTCCAAGTCCTTGTCAGTCCCCACCAGTCTCGTCTGCAGCCCGCTGGAGCTGTCTGGGCCCCACACAGGAATGTAGTGTCATCTTAAGTATTTGGGGTAGGGTGAGGGGGAGAGGTGGTGGCGCCAGTACCAGGCAGACCACCTCCAACGTTTTGGCCAAGGCTGGGGGGAGGGACAACTGCTGCTGCCTCTGAGTAGAGCAGACTGTCCTTAACAGTAGAAAACCTGTGATTAGCATTTGCTCAGTGTTACAACCCAGAATCAAGAGCAAAGCAAATGAACCGCCACCACTGCTTCAGAGGGAGCAGATGCTACAGTATGCTAGTGAAATTACAAAGGGAAGGAATCCCAACCTTAGAAATAATTTCATCTTGATGCTCCAGTTTCCCTTAAGAACACCCCTTCCAATACAGAAGACATGTTTGTAATAGTGAAGAACTTAGCTATAAAAAATAGTTTAGAATGGTTTACCAGCAACCTATCCAAGACAAGTACATTCATTAAGAAGGCAATTGAGGGTATTTGGTACTAAGGATCTTTTGATATATTTGCGAGTATTCATCAGTAAAATGAGATACTGCCATCTTCATTGATCCACACTGACTCCAGATCTTAAGGATGTACACATTAAATTTCTAGGTTTTAGAAACAAAGGTAAAATGTTTTCTGGAGAAGAAAGGTCAAAAACCTCTTCTAATGCATCTGAACCCAAACATCCTTACAGGGAAGGGGAATTTTTAAAAGCCACCCCCCACCCCCCGAGTGGGCTCCTGGCAGGAGCAGGTGAGTCTGGCCTGCAGGGCACCATTTCAAGGGGCGCTCGGGGCATCCAGCACCAGCACGACAGGATGGATCAGCGGCCTCCTCTCTGCGAGATGCTGATGCTTCAGCTTTAAGCACTGACAAAGGTCGGAAACTCAGGTGCAGACATGCTGGCCGGAGCTGAGATTTTAGCAGCACTGGGAATGTGGGTAGTGCCAGGACCTCCCTGTTTGTGACCAGAGTGACAGGATCGGCTACCTCCTGAGGTTCACGTCAGTCTGAGGGAAGTGGACCTTAAGTCTTGTAAACAATGTTTAGACACTTGTACAAAATACTGCAGTTACAGTGATTAAAAACCCACCCAGACTGGTGTGTCAGTGTTCTTTTCACAGAAAAAGTGTCAGCCCGTGGAGCTCCATCCTCGGGTAGTTTCATCTAGGACCATGGTGTCCGCGGGCTGGAGATGGATGGCCGGATGCTGCCCTTGGGAGCTGGCTTGGACCCGAACCAGGACATCTGCGTTTGAAACAGGAAAGGCTCCTGAGATGAAAACCAGGTGTAGGTGCAGAGGGAGCTGAAAGAGCCCTCTCGGGACCCCTGGGCCACCCCCTCACGCCCTCCACACATCCTGACTCCAGCCGTGACCACAGCAGTGAAGACCTCGGCTGTGGTGACCAGTGTTGGGTCACTACATTCTAAGGAAGGGAGGGAAACTAGAGAAAGAGTTGACAAAAACAAGGGGCTAAAGTTGTAGGTAATTTTTCTTGAAATTGTTTTCTATTACAGAATTTACGCAGGTAGTTTGAACATTCTCTCTCTCTTTTAAAGTCTGGGTGCCGGGGCCAGGCCTGGAGCTATTGGTGAAGTGACACCAATGAAACTGCTTTGGAAAACAAGGTCTGCTGGCCAAGCCCAGCACAGACCTGGGGTCGGAGGGCACGTCCTCAGCAAACACTGCCCGAAGCAAGCTCACTCAGAAGCGCCTTCGCATCTGGTGCGGCGGCGTGGGCTGCTCGCACCTGCCAGCGCTGGGGTCGCTAGCTGCATTTTTGGGAAGCCAGACGGTGAACTAGGGAACCCACCTTGTACTCCAGGGTTTCTTTGAGCATGTTCTCTTCCTCGTGTGAAAAGTTCAGCAACACCGACACAGCTTTTATAAGATGAAAAGCCTGAAACAGAGGGAGTTTTGCTGCCTCAGGTCCAGGTGGGGAGGGTGAGTGGGGGCTAACGGCAGTGTCCCTGGCTCTGCTCCTGGCGTGCGCTCCCGACGGGAGCCAGGGCCATGCCGAGGTCTGACGGCAGTGCCACGTGCTCTCTCTCCCTCCATCTTTCACTTCGGGGACCACACGATGACCAGGACACCCGCAGCAGCCATCCTGCTCCTCTGAGGGCCCAGGGGGGCCAGGTGGATTCGGTTCCCTGGACTCTGGTCCCACCCCCTGCTGCTCGGTCGGCAGGTCAGTGCCAAGTAGAGAAGTGACTCAATGTCCCCTCTGGTCAAACCCGAACTCGGGACAGGAAGGAAGCAGTGGACGTGAGGGAGCTGTCTGGGGCTCCGACAAATGAGCCAGGCCCTGGGGTGGAGCTCAGTGCCCGAAGGCAACTCAGAAGCCCTTTACCTCAGACTCCCGACAGGACATGAATTTTAAAACCACGTGTTTAAGGTACTCAAAGTTGACCTCCCGGGCATCAGTCAGGTCGGTGTGATTTGTGACAGAAGGCGTCAGGTTTGGCATCTCAGGGCCCGGCTTCTCCCGGACTTCAAAAAGCTCACTATCAGGTTTGATTTTCTGAAAGGCCACAGGAAAGATGCTACATTGAACCACTTAAGACAGCTCAGAAAACCACATGGGAGCTTCACGGGGCCCTCGCTGTGATCACCTGCTGGTCCCTGGCCACAACCTGCACAGGGCAGACTGGAAGGGCCCCACCCCCCAGGAGGAATCACCAGCGGCTGAAGAAGGCTCAGCCCCTCCGGGGGCAGCAGGGTGGAGGGTTTGAGAGGAGGGAAAGAGGTGACCTGGGGCAGTTCAGACATTCCCTTTATCTGTGTCAGGACACGTGTCCTGGGTGGTGAGCCAGGGCACAGGCCCTGCTCGCCTCCTGCGTCTGCGCCTGGCCCTCTGCCATTCACACAGTGCACACACCACCTCGCTGACTTCTCGGACAACGCGCAGGCTTGGAGAAGGGGGGTACATGCCTGCGGTCACACAGCTGCTTCACCCAGGCATGTTAAAGCTGGCAAGGCCACTGTCCTACCAGCCAACATGTGACATCTCAGAGACCCCTTGCAATCAATGGGGGGAAGAGCAGCATTGTCAGGCAGCAAGGGAGGGGGTCCGGGGAGGGCACAGGCAGCGGGGAGAGGAGAGGCACTCACCAGTTCCTTCTGCAGCGTCTTTTTGAGTTCTAGCATCCTCTGCTGCATCTGCTTTATGGTCTGCAACAAAGCCCCCACCCCGGCCAAAAGCCATTCATTAACGCACATCTTGCCATCTTTAAGGTGCAAAGGACAACAGAACAGACGGACCCTCTCTCGGATCCCCACACACCTGTAGACGCCCCTGCTTTGTCTCCTGAGAGGCTTGTGCTGTCACACCTGTGTGCCTGCTGCCCTGGGCTCTTCCCTGCACACGGAGCAGCTGTGCACACACTTGCTCCTCAGGCCCATCAGTGGCCAACAAAGTCACCACGCACCCCTCTGCGCAGCTTGCAAACGCCCCAGTGAGGCCTGGCTCAGAGGACCAGGGCTGCTCCCCAGTGCTTTCCTCCGTAGTAGCACAGCTAGAAACATCTCTGTCCAGTCTGTCCTTCAGAATTACATGTATGGGCTAGGAGCTCAAGCAGGATACGCGGGCTCAGCCCAAACGTATGGTTCACTGCTGCTCTCCTGAAGTGCCCTGATCGCGGCGCTGTTTCATTGGAACAGCATGAAAGATGAGCGTTCCTCTGCACATCCCACCAACACTGGGTTTTATATGGTTTACTTATTTCATTTTTTATAGTGAGTTTAGTTAGCATTGTGAACCTTAAATAGAGTGTGTAATTTATTACACACTCTATTAATCACTACAACAGCTGAATGTTTTCCCAATGACAGAAATTAACTATATAAGCAGCAATACAGGGAAAATTTTTAAATACAAATTTTCTCCAAAGCCTCACAACTGTGACATATCAAAACGAGATTTTCCTGTGGATTTCTAGTCCATGTTGCTCTTCTTGCATCGAGTAAATTCTAAATGAATAGTATTTTTCATTTATCAGAGTGCTCACAGCTTCCTACAGTTTTCCTAGTTAAAACTTTCAATGGGACAGCGACTCTAAGGGCTGTCCCCTGTCTCACTGTGTGGCTAAGTTTCCGTTTTTAAACAATGCCACAACACACTTTGTTTTCTCCAGAGAGGCGTCTCCACATCTCTCTGGAGGGAGGCGAGGACTGGGCCAGAGGAGCGCCCGAGCCAGAGCGGCACGGAGGCCCCGGCAAGCACAGTACGCTGCCGCCAACCTCCCGTGTTATAAAACGGTGACAGGTGGCTTCAATGTGTATTCTCGTGGCTGAACGTGAGGCTGCACATCCCTCCAAAAGTACATTTGCTACTTTATGTTACTTGATTTTCTAGGTTTTTGGCTCATTCATTCATTCATTCACTCAGTCAGCCAACAGATATTGACTGAGTCCCTACTATGTGCCTGACACTGTCCTAGAGGCTGGGGAAAGAGCAATCAACAAACAAAAACTGTCTGCCCTCAGGAGGGCAAGTGTCAAACCAAACAGCAGCTTGTTAGAAGGCGTGGAGAAGACGACCAAGGTTAAGTGGACAGACAGTTCTGGTGGTGAGGGCTGACAGGAAGAGCTGGGAGGCCTCACTGACAAAAGTGATACCATAAAGGAAGTGAGGGTAATTGAGGGACGAATTTCCCAGAGAGAAGGCACAGAAAGTGTAAAGGCCCTGAGGCAGAAGGGTGCTTAGTACTCCCAGAGGGCAAGGCCTGTCCACGTGCCTGAGAGGGGCGCTGGGGACAGCAGAGGGTGGGTGGCGGAGGGCTGCCAGGGGCCAGACCTCATTGGGCTTCATGGGTGCTGCAGAGACCTCGGCTTTAGAGAGAGACGGAATGCCATCCACGTCATCAGAGGGCTAGAGCTGAGGAGTGACGGGGCGACCAGCGGAAGCCCAACACTGTCCTCTAGGGCGGAGGATGGCAGCATCCTCTGGTAGGGACGAGGTGGGACAAGAAGGAGCTGGGGACAATTTAAAAGGAGGTCCGGAAGGATCTGCTAATGGTTTGGATGTCAAGGGGGTTGAGGACGACTCCAAGGTTGCTGCCACTTACTGAGACAGGAAGGATGGCAGCAGATGCTGGGAGCTGGAAATGTGCAGTTTGGTTTTGGCTGCTTTAAGTGTCAGACGCCAGGCAGACATTTGTGTGCAGACACAGAGCGGATGGACGCAGGAGTGCGGTGTCACGGGAGCTGCTTGGAGCTGAGGCGGGGGTGTGCGGCCAGCACTGTGCAGTGTGGGCGAGGCCACCGAGGGCGGGAGTGCAATTCAAGAGAGCAGGTCTGAGGGCTGCACCCTGGGGCACACGGTGTTTGTGCACTTTTCTACGTCTAGTGTGTTATTTCACAAGAAGAAATGAACTGTGGGTAGGCAGAAGGGAGGGGAGAGAAGGGGGTATAGGAGGGCGAGGGACAAGCAAGAGAAAGAATGAACCCTTTTCCCCTTTGTTAAAGATCTAAAAAAAATCACACACACAATCACACAATTTGGGGGTAGGATTTCAGGTCAGAGCAATAACTACAGCAACACATTCCACTTCGCAGGGCTATTTAAAAGCCAGGATCAAATGAGACCCTGCATTTATAGGTGCAGAGGCCTGGTGGGGAGGCCGGACTCATGGATAAGGAATCACTAATTAAGCCTCTACCAAACACCAGAAATTTTACAGGACACCTAACATACCGTTTCACCTCATCCCCACCCACCGCGAACACCTGAAGGCAGATTTCATGCTATCCTTTCACAGCCGCAGAAAGGAAGGACACAGGGAAGGTGAGACTGTGGGTCCAACATGACCCAGCTGCTGACAGCCAAGGAGGCTGGGAATGCCGAGACTTGCAAGTATTGCTCAAGCTCTAATACTCTGGATGTGATCTCAGGTGGGTAGCAGGAGTGGGGCAGTGTGAAGAAAGACAAAAATGCAGGCAGGAAACAGAGGAGGAAAACCAGGAAGAAGCCCTTTTAACGAAAGAGGATCCCCTAAGAAGTGCCCAGGGGCATCAGAAAAACTCTCAGAAGGGACTGAGTGGTTTTAGGCACAAGGACAGGGAAAGGTGGATATATAAACAGGCAAGGGAAAGAGCATCCCTACCTTATTTTTCTCCAGAAGTTGCTGCTCCAAGTCCTGTTTTTCCTTCTGTAGCTGCCCTAGATCCATGCCCCCCACCTCACCGTTTGGTATCCCCTCCGCAGGCGGAAGCTGGTACGCAGGGTCCTCCATGGCCCTCAAGGTTACCTGTAGGACGATGGCAAGTTGAGAGCCAGGACAGGGGTCAAGCTAAGCCACAGGTCCATGGGAAGGGGATCAGAGTTGTCCCAGAGACGTGCTTCATTACACCAAGAACCAGACAAACTACGGAGAGCCTGCCCAATGCCTTCCAGAGGGGCCCTCGGCTTTCCACGCCTCGCGTCCACCTGGGCGGAAAGGGTGTTGACACCTGCACACTGACAGGTGCTGCACACCCCACGGGCTCCTTGACACTCACCACCTCTGAGTGTGTCAAGCAGCCCCACCTTAAGGAAAGGAGGTGCAAACAAGAGGAAGTGGCTTGCCCACTGTCCCTTAGCTCGAGAACCCAGAGTGCTTCCCTGAGTCTTCCCACTGCTGCCTCCTCCTGGCAGACTGTGGCTTCGCCCCGTGTCTTGCTGCAGCACACACGGCAGCCACTACACCGTGGCCTGGGGCTGACGTGGGACTTACGTGAGGGTGAGGCTCGCTGACTGACAGCGCCAACCCCGGCTCCTGGCCCGGCAGCCTCAGCCGGTCCTGCCGCCCGGCAGCTGCCTCAGACTCCTCTGCCCTCAGGCTCCGCAGGGCCTCCAGCTCGCTCTGCAGCTGGTGCGCTTGCAGCAGGGCCGCCTCGTGACCTAGGCCAGGCAGAGGGCAGGGCGCACTGTGAGCCCAGGGTCTCCACGCTGCTTCACGACTGGGCCACCTCGGGCAGGGGTGCTGGGCAGAAACAGGCAGACTCCTCACCTTTCTTCAGCTGGAAAATCTCCTGCTCTTTCTGGAGAATCTCTGCGGCTTTTTCCTGCAGACTCTGCTCCTTCTCATCTACTATGGATGTCAGGTTAGCAGCCTTGGGGAGAAAAACCAACCTGAGAGAAGGGTGGCAGCAGTAACCCCGTCTCCTCCAAAGGAACCCCTACTTTTCCACTCCCCAGGGTCTCCCAGGATCCCCCCTGAAGTCTGCAGCCCCAAACATGCTCCAAGCTAACCTCTGCTCCCAGAGTCATGCAAAATCAACTCCCCTTGGCGGGGGACAGGGTGGGGAGCCTGCACACAGGCAATCGCCCTCACTGCCCTCTGGCCTGCACTGGGCTGACCAGAGACGTGGCCATTCTGCCCAGCCTTCCGACAAGCTGTTATAACTGTGACTTCCGTGTCTAGAGTGCCTGCGACGTGCCTGGCATTTGCTACACATGACATCATTATGGCCTCTTGGAAGGTGTGATTATCCGAGTCTTTTCAAAGGCAACCCTGAGGCTCCGTTAAGGACTTAGCCAAGGCCTAGAGCCAGCTCACTGGAAGGCATGGCGCCAATGCTGAGTCTGTCTTCAAAGGCAGACCCTTCTCTCCCTCTCTGCTGAGGGCTCAGGTGTCTGTGGCCCACCTCCCAGAACAGAGCCCAGTAGGTACCTGGGTATGGGCTTTTCCCAGATGACGTTTATAATAATAACTGACCATCACAAATCAAAAAAGGCATCCTGTGGGGTGAGGGTTTCTTGATAACATTTTCCTCCCACCTTTTAAGAGACTTCAGGGGAATCACGCAGCTGCCAGCATTCCTGAGACCTGTGCCCACCGTCTGCCCTGGACAGATGGGGAGGCAGGTTGGTCCCGCCTGGGAGCGAGGTCGGGGTATCACCCTTCGGCCTACCTGCTGCTGGAACTCTTCCCTCTGCTTCTGCGCCTCCTCCAGCGCTTGAGCCACTGTCACACTCACAGCTTCTCTTTGGCTCCACTCTTCCTACAATCCAGAAAACGGGTCGGGGGTTGAACCCGAGAACTCAGCACATACTTTCAGCTCTCATTTGTCACGAAGCCCACAGAGGGGGTGGGGACTGTCTCGCAGGGCCAGACTAACATCGCTCCTCCTTCCCCAGATTCCCCAGCTGCCCTCTTGCTGCAACGCCTTCAGTATCCCTCTGGAAACCAGCGCCCCGCAGGGGTACAGCAGCCAGTGCCTGGGCAAGGCTGGGGACCTAGCATTTGGAATCAACACAGAACAGGGAGAAAGACTCTCGGTCTCACGTGAATGGCATAGTGCACCAGAACAATCGGTTACAGAACAAATAATAAGCAATTACTGAATTTTAATAGGGCAAAATGTCACAGGCTCACCAAAATGACTCATTTTATCAGAGGAAACCGAGGCTCCTGAGAGGGTAGGTAATTTGCCCGAGGTTTCAAGCCGGCACCTGGCTGAGCTCAGCGCCAAGCCTTGGGCTGCGGGACTCCAGCACGCAGAGTGTCTTCTACCACGGGCAGGGCCGGCTGCCTGCGCGGCCTTCCCCAGGGCACAGGGACTCTCGCCCGACAAACAGGTCAGTCCTCTTCCTTGAGACGGACGTTGTGCTTACCCTTCAGCCCCCAGTGAGTAATGTGACTTCTCAGGTGCCCATGTGACCGGTCTGAGATGTCTGCTGTTTCTGTCTGCCCAGAATCACCCCCAGTTTTTGGGGTAACAGCCTCACTGTTGCTACGCCCTACTCCCACCCCACAATTCCGCAGGGTTATAGTAGGGCTGCCAATGATGATGCTCCCATGTTGTGGCCACAAGGTTAGCACGTGATAAAAGCCTGGTTAATCATAGTGCTTCACTGCCCTGGCCAAATCGATGTGTCCAAAGGGTGGCTCTGTCACCCAAGATGAACCAATCGGCATCCCTTTGCATATCAGAGCCCTTTTCCTAAGTATGGTGGAGCTAGGGGGAAGCCCTCCTTCCCCTGGGGCTGCTAAGCTGGAATGTTCCCAGCCTGGAGCGGCTGCGGCCTGTCCTCCCAATCTGTGGGATGCAGGCTACACTGTGCAGAACAGCAAGGACAGGAGTCGGTGACGCAGGCAGAGAAGAGAACCTGAGGCCCCAGTTCCAGTCAGACAAGTCCTTCTGGTTTTGTGAGCTACTCACCTCCTCCTAGAAACCTCCACTCCACTATCCAGTGGGAGGGGTTAATGGCCAGGGGCACTCTGGCTCCTGTTGTGCAGCTGTCAGAACTGACTTTCCTGACTCCACCTCTACCAGTGCAAAAGGCTGGTGGTGAGACCCCGAACTACCCCAGACCACTCCCCTCACTGGGGACACTCAGCTCTCCAGAGAAGGAGCCTGAGGTCTCAGGCTGGGTGGAGCTATGCACCCCTGGCCCCACCTGCCCCTGTGGGGAGGAGAACAGAAATGCCACGCCTCTGCAGGAGCTTTTCTGGGGAAGTTTCGAAGAGATTCGGTGACTGCTGGTGCCTAAGAGGACAGGACACAGACTGTGAGCCAGAGGACAGGGAAGCAGGTCTGGGCAGGAAGCAGAGACTCAGTGCCTCCCCGCCAGGAACTAACTGCCTTCACACTTCCCAGTCACGGTCACACCTGATCGATCGTCGGGGCAGTCCTCTTGAGGACGAGGGTTTAAAAGAAGGAAACTGAGTTCCCTCAAGAATGGGCTAGTGAAGGGTGAGGCTGGCCCCCCGAACTGCAGCTAGGGGGCTGTGCAACCTGTGCTGCCACCGCAGACACAGGCGCTCCAGGACCGTGGGCTCGAGGCTGGCGGGCATGGCTCCGGTTTGCCGCGCAGCCCTCTGCACCTGGGGACGCCTTCCGCAACAGGCTCAGGAAACAGCTCTATTGAAAAATATGGACACAGACAGTTCTAAAAATGTACGCACCTAAAAAGAGTGCTTCAAAATTCCTGAAGCAAAGACTGACACAACTGAAGGGAGCAAGAGACAAGTGCATGATCACAGTGCAAGATTTGCACACCCCTCTCAGTAACTGATGGAACAAGCAGACAGAAAAAAAATCAGAAACATACAGAAGATTTGAACAGTACTACCAACCAACTTGACCGAATTAGCATTCCTAGGATGTTCTCTCTGCAGCAGCAGAAATACATTATTTTCAAGTGCACTGAAATGTTTACTAAGGTAAACTTGGATCTTAAAACAAGTCTAAAGAAGTATCAGAGGGTTGAAACCACTCAGAGTGCTAATGGACCAGAGCGGCACTAAACTAGAAATCCCAGATACTGAGGAAACTCCCCAAAGTGGACATGAACTGCACTTCTAAACAGCCTGTGGGCGCTGGCTCTGAGTTCCTGCCTCTCAGCCCGCACACGCCCTTCCACGTTCTGCTCCGGACGCCCACCTGGGACCCTGCAAACCCTGCTCCTGTCTGCTCACCCAGCTGGCTCCGTGTTGTTCTTCGCCGAAGGGAGGAAGCTCAAGGGAGACTGGAAGGCAGGAGGAGGGAGGGAACGACTTGCCCCCTCCTGTGAGCTTCCCGTTCCTGTGCGCAACACTGCTCCGGCCTGCACCGTCTGCAGGAGGCAGCCGCTGCCTTCACCGTGCGCTGCCTTCACCGTGCTCGCAGTCTTTCCTGCACGCGGGGCTGACTTCACTCACTGCCCTACCCCCAACACACGACACAAGTGCCAACCGTACAGGGACCACCCGAGGTCTGAGGGTCAGATCTGTGGGGCTCCTGGTCTTAATTCCTGAACTTAGTAACTTCTTCACTGAGTTCTTCGCCCTAAGGTTGGGAGCTGCTTCCTTCAGTTGCCCCCTTTGTGGTACCTTTCACCTGTTCTAATGCTGGATTAAAAATGTTACATTAGAGTGTCGCAGGTTCAATTCCCAGCCAGGGTACATGCCTGGGTTGCAGGCCATAACCCCCAGCAACCGCACATTGATGTTTCTATCTCCCTCCCTTCCCTCTCTAAAAAAAATAAATAAAAATCTTTAAGAAAAAAAAAAAAAAGAACCACTATTAGAAAAAAAAATGTTACATTAGGACATAAATTCTCACTCAGATACTCAGAGTGGTTCCCCTCTCCTGCCTGGACCACGGCCGACACAGGCTGACAGGGCCAGATTTCTGTTTGTTCTTATGCGTGTATTTGCAATTCTTTCTTACCTCCTTACATCCTCCACACTCCCATCTAGAATTTCCCTTGACCTGAAAGGTGCCCTTTAATACTTCCTTTAGGTGCAATCTGTTGGTGACTACTTCTTTGTTTTTGTTTTACTGGTTTTCTTCAATTCTATTACCATGCTGTGTCTGCATATGCATCTGAAGATTTATCCTCTCTGGATTTCTAAGGGTTCCGACATCTGTGCCTGTGACTTGACAGCTTTCATCAGCTTGGGACACTCTCGGCCGCCATCTCTTCGATAACTGCCCCCGACTCATCTGTTTCACTCCTTCTGGCCCCGATGGCACAGGACAGAGCACCTCACCGTCCCCTGTATGTCTTCTGTCATTTCTTTTCTGTATTTCATTCTGCTCTTTCCTTCTTTTCACTAATTCTCTCTTTGGTTCTAATCTGCTGATAAACTCATTCATTGTTTTATTTTTTTTTTAATTTTTATTTATTTATTTTTAGAGAGAAGGGAAGGGGGGAGAAAGAGAGGGAGAGAAACATCAATGTGTGGCTGCCTCTCAGGCACCCTCTACTGGGGACCTGGCCTGCAACCCAGGCATGTGCCCTAGACTGGGAATCGAACCAGTGACCCTTTGGTTCGCAGGCCAGAGCTCAATCCACTGAGCCACACCAGCCAGGGCTAATTTGATTCCTTTTCAACACTGCTGTCATTTTTTGCAGTTTCCAAATCGCTGCTGAAATTTTCTATTTTGTCTGTTATATCCTTAAACACGTGAGCATAGTAAAATCGGAGCCTCCTGACAGGTTTTCCTGTTTCTGTACTGCGTCCTTAGAGAACTCTCCACACAGAACCAGAGTCACCATTTAGAAACAAAACCCCTCACACCACTCATCTGCTCAGGACTTCCCAGGTCTTCCCTGCCTCCCAGCTTCCTTCACTGTTCTCCCCGCCCACCAAGCAGCCGCTGCACCACATCTGTGCTGTTCTTGGAACAACCCAATCTTTTTCTGCCTCAGTGTCTTACTAACTGCTATTTCTTCTGTCTGGAATATCCCTTGACCAAACATTCACATTGTGAGCCCCTTCTCGTTATTCAGAGCTTTTGCTCAAATATCACAGAAGCCCACCCTACCCTCCATATTTAAAAGCCCTCTCCTCCCTACTCGCGGTTCTTCACCCTGCTTTATTTTCTTTATAGCATTTATGACTTTTTATCACTAGGTTACTGTTTCTAGTTACAAGCCCCACCAGGGGGCGGGGAGAGGGAGGACCATCCGTCTTGCTCACTGCCACATCCCAGCACCTACAGCGGTGCCTACAGGTACTCAAAGGTTGGTTGAAGGAATGCATGAAAAAATAACTGACTCCGAAGTGCAGGCTGCCACATGCAGCTCTACTGCAGTAACAGCTGCAGATCTTAGAGGCGACTGCTGCTGAGAGCCGACTCAGCGCAGGCCCTCCGCTGTGGGTGCTCTCAGAGCAGACCCTGGCCACAGGACCTGTAGCATCTCTGCGCCGTGACCAACTGGGCAAGCACCGCAGTGACCCATGACACACTACAGAATGGACAGCTGAGAAGGGAGCCTGGCGGCCGAGAAGGGAGTGGCCGAATCTCTCTTTCCTCCGCATCCACGTGTGTCCAGGAAATGAAGGGAGCAGCACCTGATTAGAGCACCAGGTTCTCAGACGGGGAGGGCGGCAGTCCAGCAGACTGCATCCTCATCCCTGCACATGGCGCCTGTGTAAAGGAGCAGTAAGGGCCCCGCCACCCTCCAAGGCTTTGCTGTATAGACTGGCGGTGGCAGTGCTCTGACAGCAGCACCTTCGGGCAGCTCCTGACGATGGCCCTGGGGAAGGGCTGCACCTCTGCGCTGGGGTGAAAAGTCAGACTGGCACCGCCTCCAACTAACTATGGAACTCAATGCTGAGAAACGAGCACAATTCTTCCTAGTCCTGGACCGCTGAGAGGACTTAAGGAGGTAACAATGTCTAGCAAATGCCTAACAGAACCACTGAATAAAGGTTAGTTCCAGTCTCACTCCTTCTCCAAGTGAAAGGCATGACGCTCTTATGAAACTCTGAATCAGTTACATAAATACCTTTAGCTTCTTTAATTCAAGCTGGTGGTGGTGTAAAGAATGTTCACATTCATTCTTATTTTCTTTAAGGACTGCATTTTCTTGTTCCAGCTCCCTCTGCAAATTGAGAAAAGCATATATAAAAAGAAAAGCTCTTTACCATATTTCCCCTGGGCACAGTCCTATCTCTTTGACACTGAACCTTTAAAAACAACCCCCAAGTCTTTTCTGGGGACATGAGAATGGGGTAGGGGAGAACCACTGGACAAACTCCTCACAAGAAGAAATAGGCACTTGATTCTGAAGACTGTGGAACAGGAAGTGGAACTGGAGAAAGCAGAAGCCATTAGGGAAGAAAAATATAAACTTTACAAAGACAGTGGGAAGCAGCTGATGGGACTGGTCAGGAAGAGTCAGGAAGTCCCCATGCAGCCCAAGGAAAAAGAAAAGCCACCTGTTTGGGTTTTTTTTTTTTTTTAAAGCAGCTTTTTTACATCTAGTCTCCTGAGCAGGTGTCTTGTTGGAAAGAGAAAAACTGCTCCAAAGAGTGTTCCCTAGTTCAGAGTGGCTGGCCCCAGTCCCTTCCTCACTCACCACCCGACACTCTGCAGCCAGCTGGTCAGCCGCCCGAGCTGTCTCGAGGGCAGCCAGCTGGGCCTCCAGCGTGTGGACGTGCTCCCTGCACTGCTGCTGTGCACGGCCGCTCTCCTGGTTTGCAGTGGCCTGCGGGGGTAACAGAGGGCAATTATTCATGGGGACAGCGGGGGCCTCATTCTGCTCCTCAGTGACGCAAAGATGGGTGTCCGATACAACCATTCTTCCCAACTGTTTCCAGCCTGGGTGCTACTGCGGTCCCTCCCTGCAGGCTCTGCCTATTACCCGCAGGCCCTGGCCTGCCCAGGAGCTGGTGTCTGGGATTGGTCTTGGTGCTGGGGTGCAGCTCCGGGCACCTGCCTGTCCTAAGACACATCCCTCCCTCACCGTACTCGGTGCTGCCCTCTATGGCGGTGGCTTTCCCCTGGGAGGCAGCCTAACCCAGTAATAAAGGCGAACAAGGGTCTTGCCCTGAGAAGAATGCTGGTTCTGCCATTCACTAGCTCGGAGACCATGGCCTAGCAACCTGGTCTTTCTGAGCCTGCTTCCTCTAGAGAATGAGGATAACAGCTCATACCTCTTGGGTCTGCTGCAAGGACTACAGAAGAGGTGCAGAGTACTCAGTACAGTGCCTGGGACAGGGTGACCATGCAATGAGTACCGTTCTTACTTCTCTAGTTTCTAACTCAACACCCCTCCTGGGACTGTGACAACTGACCAAGCGCGCACCACCTTCTCCCCAGAGCCTGGACCTGTTCTCCACCGCCCTGGCTGTAAGCTGAGGTTTGAGTGCCAGGGCACTACCACTGACTGTCACAGTCCCAGAGCTAGCCTGGGCCCTCCGGCCAGCTGTCAGGTGGGAATTAGCCCGTCACTCTGGGAAACTCAGGGCCTCCGCCAGGCCCTGACTCCCTCTACCTGCAGCTGCCAGCTGCCTTCACCCAGTGCAACAACTGTATCTAGAGTCAGGTCCAGAGACCATTCCAGAAGTTGGCAGTGAGGTTGGGTATGTGAAAGGTGTAAAGCGACAGCCTCCAGGGCCTGGGACACAGCAGCCACAATAACCACTTACAAGCTCCTGAATCTGAGCTTCCTGCGTGGCGGCGATGGCCCTGCTCTGCATCAGCTTCTCCTCAGAGGCTTGCAGGCTCTGCTCCAGTTCCTTCACCTGAGCGGGGGAGACAGAGGCCGAGAGTAAGAGCAAACGGCTTTCAACACCAAGTCAGTTTAAGTCTACCACTAGAAAACGCCATCGCCCTTTCTGTAAAAAAAATTCTTTATTTTTAGAGAGGGGGGAAGGGAGGAAGTGGGGGACAGAAACATTGACTGGTTGCCTCTTGTAAGCTCCCAACTGAGGACCCAGCCAGCAACACAGGCATGTGCCTTTATTGGGAATCGAACAGGCGATCTTTCGGTTCACAGGCCGGCACTCAGCCCACTGAGCCACACCAGCCAGAGCACTATCATTTTTTTTTCTTTTTTTAAACACTATCATCCTAATGTATTTCCTTTCTATCTATTTTTACTTTAAAAAATAACTTTGTATACAATTCTAGTAAAACTTTGTATTTTCCTTTCTCAATCAAGTTTTCATCTGTGTTTTCATGTGGTCTTCATACCTGAGATTATTTTCTCAAAGGCTGTTTCAGAATTTACGGCTACACTGCCTACTGCGCTGGCATTTTCCCATCCAAATAATAACGGCGGTTAATATCTTTATGCAGAGTTGTTGGCCTGGTTTGAATCACTTCGTTAAGATAGATTCCCTGGCATGGAAGTAGGGTTGCTGCTATGACACAAATTTTGGTCATTCATTCCACAAATGCTGACCAAGTCTGACTGTGATGTACCTGGCCCTGCGCTCAGACACGAGGCTGACCCAGGTGACAACACACTGTCCAGCTCTCAGCTAGACCTGACTCTCCAGTGGGACATTTTTAACTGACCCAAGCCATCTCTGCCAATTTCTCTGATAAAGTCCCCCGTTTGTGGAATAAGGTCTGCCAGCGGGGAACTTAACTACTGAAATATAAGCACAGGGCAGGTTAGAGCTTTGTCGAGGAGGAGGAGGCACCCAATGAGAAAAGGATGTTTTTGGTCTCATGGTTCCTCAGATACATTCCCATTCCATGGTTTCACTGACAACCCCATTGAAACTGTGTGAGTACTTCCATAGAAGAGACCAGTAATGCTAACTGTCCACGATCATAAATTTTATCTGTGATAGAGACACGACCAAAACCTAGCTTTTTAAACTCCTGGCCTAGGTTCAGAACACATCTACTCAAGCCCCAGTTAGAGGCAGAACTCAAGAATGATTTCAGATCTTCAGAAGGTTAAGCACAGAGTTACCATTACATCCCAGCAAGCCCACTCCCAGGTATATATACGATACACTTAAGAGCAGTGAAAGTGTGAACCCTCGCCATAACCTCGTCCATTGCGCTACACTGATATTCAAGCAGCATTACCCGCAAGAACTAAAGGGTGGAAACAACCCAAACGTCCATGGATGAATGAATGGACTAACAAAACATGGTACATCCATGGAACAAGAGCCTGAAGTGGCTTATTCAGCCTTAAAAAGGAAGGATTCTGACACATCCTACAACACGGACAAACCCTGAGGACATTATGGTAAGTGAAGTAAGCCAGACACAAAAGGACAAATATTGTACGATGTCACTAGCACGAGGTACCTACATCCGTCAAATCCACAGACAGAGAAAGTGGAATGGCGGCCACCAGGGGTAGGGGAGGAGAGAATGGGGAGTTATTGTTTACTGTTTATTTTTTTAAAGATTTTATTTATTTTCAGAGAGAGGGGAAGGGAGGGAGAGAAACATCGATGTGTGAGAAACATCAGTTGGTTGACTCACATGCCTGGCCCACAACTGGCCCACAACTGGCCTGGGTTGTGAGCCTACACCTGGCCCACAACCCAGGCATGTGCCCTTTACAGAGAACTGAACCAGTGATCTCTTGGTTCACAGGCCGGCGCTCAATCCACCGAGCCACACCAGCCAGGGCCGGGGAGCTACTGTTTAATGGGCACAGAGTTTCGGGCAGAGAAGGTGAGAAAGCTCTGGAGATGGAGGGTGGGGACAGCTGCACAACAGTGGGAGTGTACCTGACACCACTGAACTGTACACCTGGAAATGGCAGAAATGGTAAATTTTACGTTACATATATTTTACTACAATAAAAAAATGGATATTCAGAAATACAACGGAATTATAATAAAACAAATAAAGCTGTATTTAGAGAAAACTATACCTTATAATGTGTTTATTGGGAAGTAAGATTTTATAAAATGAGCTAAATTGCTATGATCTGAAAGTCCATGGTCGCCTCCCCTCCACCACAATTCACCTGCTGCGATGCTGACGTGGGGCCTTTGGGAGGGGCTTAGGTCCCAGGGTAGAGCACTCGTTAAAGAGGCACCACAGAGATAGTGTCCTTCCCACCACTTTCCACTCCTTAAACTGGCAAGAAATGAAAAGACTGGGAAATGCCAATGTTAGAAAAGCCCCCAGATACGGACATGGTGTGCATGCTGGGGGGGTAGTACCAGGTGCAGCCCTGCTGGGAACATCCTTTCCTAGTTAGTCACATCAGGTCACATGCATTCTCTCTCCTCCTTAAGGTGACAGGGATAAGGGTGTTCACTGCAGTGTAATCTGTGGTGGCAGCAAGAAGGCAATCTGTCTGCCACCTAGAAAATAGCTACAAAATAGAGCAGGTACGTACAGTGAAGTAGACACAGAAGATGGAGCTGTTGAAAGCAAGGGAGAAGACACTCATGGCTGTATTATTCACATAAATCCGTACACGTGCACACCAACCAATGCCACCAATTTTAGGGTAACCCAACAATAGGAGGGTCTCCACTACCCATGTCAGGATGGTTTCTCATGGGAGGAAGTGAAATGGGGATAAAAGGAAATAACAAACAAGAAGAAACCTCTGTGTGGAACGATGATGATAATGTGGCAAGAATGAAGAAAATGCCTACATAAGTCAGATCCAAAAACAGCCCCTTCAAAAGAAAACCTCTGACCCAAGGGGATTCCTAGCCACAGCCGAGGCCTCCAACCAGGCCGCCACCCAGACGCTGCGATCAGTAGGAGTGAGGTCAGTACCCGTGTCTCCAGGATGTCGATGGCCTCGGCCTGGCTGCTTCTGGCTACCGAGAGCTGCCGTCTGGTCTCCTCCAAATTCTGCTCGGCAATTGTTTTCTGTAAGTGCGAAGAAGAGTAAAAGATAAAAATTCACATATCATGAAGTGCACACAGATAAACTCGACACCATCCTTTGCTCTTGAGGTTGGGGCAAAAGAGTAACAAACAAATTATATAATAGAATGCAGTCTATTGACAAGGAGGAGCACAGAGCAGGAGAGCTCACAGCCTCGAGGAAGCGGGGCCTAATTCACAGGTGGCAGGGGCGGGGTGGGGGGTGGCGCACCCAGACAGAGGGATGACCACCGAAGGTGCAAAACTGCCGGGGACATTCGGGAGCTACAACTTGTCCAAAGATGAGAGTGATGGAGGGTTCAGGTCAAGAAACCAGACTGGTGAGGCAAAGGGCCAGATCATAGAAGCTTTCTATGCTGCAGAACGGAGTTTGAATTTAATTCTGTAGGCAACATTTTTAAAAGTGGAGTTGTCCAAACACTGGCATTAAAACTTATAATACTTTGCTAAACTTGAGGCTTTAGTCCAGGCCAATTACCCCAGAAATCATAATTTCTGAGTGTAGGACCAGAGATACACATACTTTTAACAAACTCCCCAAGTAATTCCTATGCACACTAAACTTTAATAATGATGATGGTGGCACAATAATGATTACAATATTAATAGCTGAAAATATATTAAGACCCTACTATGTTGTAAGCCTCATTCTAAGCACTTCACATACTGTAACTCATTTAATCCTAGTAACAACCCTATGCATTTGGTACAATAACCCTGTCTTAGAAGAAAAAATAAACACAAAGAGATTACATTACTAGCTCTAAGTCACTAATAAACAGTAGAGGTGAGACACAAAGCTAGTCTGGCTCTAGACATTAATTTACACCCTAGAACCCACAGTGCATGCACGGCCGACTGTGGGGAGAGGAACCGTGGAAGATCTCTAAGTTCAGGAAGAGCAGTCTGGCAGCACGTGTGGAGGGCTGTGTCAGGTGGTGGAAGAGGGCAGGCTGACGCTGGTGGGCCGGTCCGGAGACTTCTAACATGAACTAGGCTCGGGCTGCTGGAAGCCCTCAAGGACAACAGTGGCAGTGGAGATGGAAACTAACTGAAGACAGAAAGTGAGGGTCTAATCTAGGCCCAAGGCCTTGGCTTTGTCACCTCTGTCATGGTGAGGCCCATCACTGGTATAGAAGAGGAGGAAAGGAATGTGGGCAGACAAGGAGCTCAGACCTGGTGAGAAAGCAAGCTCACCTACACCTCTGGGCAGAAGGTCAGCCTTCTCAATAGCCTCTTTCCACTAAGGAGAGTCCACTTACCGCCCAATTTTTGCTCAAGCCAAAGGCAGATGGTAACTGTCTTCCTTGGCCAATGGAAAGTGCAAAAAGGGAGAAGTAAACGCAGCAGTACCAGACAGCCCAAGTGGAGCAAATCCGTAGGTGGGTTCACTGGTGATCAGGATGCTATTTATTCATATGCATCTCTGAACAAAGCTTTCCCTGAGGAGGACATGTCACACGCAGGTGACATGAGGCTGTTTTCTGCTGCAAGCAGGACAATCAAAAGCCAGAGGGAGTGTCCTCTCACCAAGCTGTTTGCAGACTCTCAGGATCTGAAACTCTAGGGTTTTATGAATCTCCTGCCCCACACTGGCTGGCCCCCAGAGAGTTCATTACCTCTTTCAGGAGTTCCTGCGCCTGCTCTTCTCCTGATAAGTTCTGCTCCAGTCTCTTCTCTAAGGATGCAACTTTCTCCTGGAAATGGGTGATGAGCTTTTCTTTCTCTTGAGTTTCAGCAGTGACCTGCAGGTGAACGCAGAGATGACATTACACTATAAATCCTCCCTTCCCTGTCCCTCCCTTCCTGTCTCCTCTAGGACCACCGAGTGCCCCTGAACTTGTTCTCAACTGCATTCTAGAAGAGTATCCAGCCACGAAATCTTCCCTGAAAATGGGTCAAAAAAAGATACAAAATCAGAATCCAGTGCCACTTTGGCATCCAGTTCAGACCCTGTTCACCAGGAGGCTAACGCCTGCCCCAATTTAAGCCACCTGGGACAGCCTGGGAAGAAGCCACGCTCCTACCGCTGTGGAATCTAGCCTGGACCCTGGGAAAATGCTTCTCCTCTTTACAATGACTAGGTTCACTGCGATGATTCACTGGCTAAGGGAACATGTCTCCTCTCTCTCATCAAGCATGTGTTTAATTCCATTAATCCAGTGTCCAACATCTTTACCCCATACCAAAACCCAGTAGAGATAATCCCATGCAGGAAGCTCCCTGCTAGCCCCACAGTATCCCACAGAACCGTGCTCCTGGAAGCGTGGGGCTGGATGAAACAACAATGGTGCTAATGCAGCTGCCTTAAGGCTGAGGACGAAACTTCTACAACCAGAGATGATATACACCCTGGCTCACATAGGGACCACAAGAGAGCTGCTGTGCCTTAAACCAACAGCTGCCCAATTCTTTATTCCAGTTTATTGCTTCAGCTCTGATGGTAGCAGTGGGTTGGGGCTGGATGAATGGGAACATTATGCAAGGCAGAACACACAGAAGAGAGAGGGAATTTAACAGGAAGGAAAAACTAAGCTTTTGCCATATTGACCCATCTTTATGGGTCTCTTACTAACAATGTTAATAGCAGTGACAGGGATGATTATGATGGCATGGAACAGTAGCACAAGCAGCTGTAGTTTTCAGAACATGTGCAAGCCTGCCCCACTGCCACTAGTCCTCACAACCACCCCTCACCGTGTCCCTTTACAGGGAAACTGAAGCGTAAGGACTAAACCTAGTCCTTAGTGATAGATAACGGACTCAAAGCCAGGTCTTCTGGGTCCAAAGCCTGTACTCATTCTACTACATATCAATCTGAACTTGAAAAATACAAGTGACCCTTCCCAGTGAAACCAAAAGGACAAACAAGGCTTATACCAGTCACTGCGTCAGGCAGGGCTAGGAACAGAAGAGAATCAGAGTCTAATTTCCATGTAGACTCTGCGCACCACACCCCACGTGGAGTCCCCTTCTCCACTCGGGCTGCTTTAACGCAGGCCCTCAGCACCTAATGTGCTACAGCTCACATCACACTTAGTGGTGTGGTGAGGAACCGCAAAGCTTTCCCAGTCAGATCAGTGACAAGGCCAGTATGTCCCCTCTCACCACTCCTGTCTGACACTGTACTGGAAGTCCTTGCTAATGCAATAAGGCAAGACAAGGAAATAACAGGTGTACAGGTTAGGAAGAAAAACATAAAAACTGTATTTGCAGATGACACGATCCTCTGTGTAGAAAATCCAAACGAATCGACCAAAAATGCCTGCAGCTAATCAAGGCTGCGGGACACAGGTGGTCCGTGACTCCAGGTTAGCTTGAACCTGATGCCCTCTTATAGGACCCCACCGCATCCTGTGGACTTCCTCCACAGCACGAGTAACAGTTTGTAATCACACACTCAGGTGAGCATTGACTAGTGTCTGTCGTCCCTGCTGGACTATCAGCAGTATCCACTCTGCTCACCACAGCATTTCTAACACTTAGCACAGCACAGAGCCTGGCACATAATAAAGCTCAAATCATATTTTTAGAATGAATGCGAGAACTTAGTATTACCAGCATCTGCACAGTTTCCCCAATTATAAAATGGATAGTTCTAATTGATATCAAACGGTCCCTTCAATCCCAAAGTTTTGTATCTGTTATCCCCTCCACGCCCAGCCCCCAAATGTATTCTGTACCCTTCTGCTTTCTCTGCCTCCTGCTGTCCTACTCATCCTTGAAATTCCAGATCCTCCAGGAAGGATTCCTTGACTCCCGAGCTGGAAATGCATTCTCCTATAGCATGCCTTTGAATGTGAAAAATCTGCTTCATTTACTTGGGACCTGTTGAGTTGTGATGTTTTTCTCATGGTCACAGTAGGTTTGAGTTCCATACTGAAGTTGTAAGCCTCTCAAAGCGAACACTGGATGTGTCTAAATTTTCAGTTCACTGAGGACAGAGAGCTTGTCTCACAGTCATTCATTTGTGCAAGATCTATTTCCTAGGTGCTCCGTGTTGTGAGGCAAAAGCCCAGAACAAGCATGAGCTTTGGAGAAAGACTTGGGTTAGAATCCAGCTCTGTCACTTACTGGATAAATCTGAACAAGGTGTATCACCTCTCGTAGTTTCCATTCAGCTATCTGTAAGTGTGCTAGTACTTAGCTGGAAGGGGCACACAGACTTCTATTTACACGAATCTGACTGCACTGTAACAATGCTGCAGTCTCCCTTGCCTGTGAGATTAGTCGTTCCCAGGGGGTGAGGGAAGAATGCATGGGGCGCCCTCTAGGGGGTGTTCTGTCACAGCAGGGCAAGGGCTGGATTGTTGATGTCTGACATTCAGAACCCAGGGTTCAGGAAAGCTCAATGTCCTGCAATGTGCAGGACAATCACACAATACAAACTGTTCTGCTCAAAACGGTGATAAAAAAAAAAAACCCACTGAGAAACACTACTTTACAATCAACAATGTTACTAGTGTTCATTTTTATATTCTCAGAATTTAGCATGTACCTAGAGTAGGAGGGCAACAAATGCATGTTGGACACAAGAAAAAAGAAATTGTAATGATATCATGTATGTGCTTTCGAACACACTGGAATAGAGCCAGGAATGTCAAACTTGGGCTGTGTCGATCATGACTATGACATTTTCTTGTGCTCAGGGTCCCTCACATAGAATTTTAAAACATATCTGAGTAGGCCAAATGGCGCACTCCGAGAATTCCTGTCAGAACAACACTGACCTCCTTGGTTAAGCTGCCCTTGCTCAGCTGCGTGGCCGCGTCCCTGTGAACGAGGCCTGGCTAGACCGGGTGGCTAGGGTGATGTGGGCTGCATGAGAGCCAGGTTTCGGGAACCGTCCTCACGTGGAAACTTCTGACAGAATTGGTTTTTTACCCCACTCATGAATCCTAGAAACTGAGTCCACTCCTAACACTCTCTTTACGTTTTGTTTTTTGTTTGTATGTATGTATGTATGTATATATATCTGTATATATGTATGTATCTATCGAGAGAGAGAAAGGGAGAGAAGCATTGATGTGAGGGAGAAACATCTATCATTTGCCTCTCATCTGCACCCCCAACTGGGGACCAAGCCCGCAACCCAAGCACGTGCCCTGACTGGGAATCGAACAGGCAACCCTTTGCTCTGTGGAACTATGGATGCTCAACCAACTGAGCCACATCAGTCTGGGCTGTTTATTTTTTTATTTTCTGTTTTTGTTCAACTTACCTTTTGCAAATCAATGGAAAGCTGCTGAATGAAAGCTTGGAGCTCTTGTTCCTTTAGCTCCAGGGCTGTGACCTTATTTTCCACACCTGTTTTTGAAGCTGTCACAAGATCTCTTCATTGAAAGAAAGCAGATAATGAACAAATTTGGATATCTCATCTAATACACACTCTTCTGCAGGAAAAATACAATGATTCTTTAGATGTCAGGGCTGTGAACATTCACTATGTGAAGATTATCAATGGAGAAGACTCCTTGGCCCTCTCTGAAGCAGAAGCCCAAAGAGAAAAATTCCACCCAGGCTTAAGCAAGAAATCCTGATCTGCCTTTGGCTTCTCAATAGCTTAGAAACTAAAACATACTGAATTGCTCAGCACGGTTGGAGGAGTTCTGAGCTTAGGGAGGTGAAAGGGAATGAGAGTTTGCGGGTAGGGATCCTGAGCCCTAGGCAGAGAAGGGCAAGCCCAGAACCTGTGCCAGAACTGAGATCAGAAAGTGTTGCGAAGAGTAATGGGGAATGGTGGGCGGGTTATAGCCAGAGCTACACTAACACCGCTTCCCATGGGCCCCACAGACCAAGCAAGAACCTCTGCTCTTCCAGCGCTGAGCAGTGTCTCTGCAATTCTTCTAGCTTCTGCCTTAAGTCTGATGACATCTGATTGGAAGTCATCAACTCCTTCTGGGTGCGACTAAGTTCTCTGGTTTGTGCCTCCAACTCTTGCTCCATTTTCCCCAGACTTTCTTCTTTTTTTAAAAGCTGACACAAAGATAAAGTTTCACTGAGCCACTACTAAGAAATATAATTTAAAATAAAAATCTGGATCAATAGGCCAAATTTTCATTATATTTGTATGGGCTTCTAATTGGCCTTATATGCCCATCAGTGAAAAAGAAAGAAAAGAAAATCAAACTGAACTTTTCCACTTTAATAAATTAAAAAAATAAAAATATGATTAATATCAATGATTACTTGGCTATGTTTATCAGTACTGAGAGGGTGATGACTAGCAAAATCAGAACAATTAATCATCCATTCAGCACGCAGTGACTACAACAAAAATGCGCACCATGTGTTTTACTTTACTTAGCTCCTGCTGCTGGAACCCCTCTAGTTCGTCCATTTCATCTCTCCTTTGGAAAAGATTCAAACTCTGGTTCTTCACTTCCTGTAACTGAGCTGTCAGAAACCTTTTCTCCTAGGTGGAAGAAGAAGACATCAACTCAGGCAACTAAGACATTAAAATCATACTATATAAGCAGAATTCTTGTGTGGTTTTTTTTTAAGATTTTATTTATTTACTTGTTGGAGACAGAGGAAGGGAAGGAAAGAGAACAATGTGTGAAAGATACAGCAATTGGTTGCCTCTTGTGAGCCCCTAACTGGGGAACCTGGGCTGCAACCCAGGCATGTGCTTTGACTGGGAATTGAACCTGTGACCTTTTCGTTTGCAGGTCGGCACTCAATCTAATGAACCACATCAGCCAGGGACAGAATTCTTAATAAAGGAAAATCTCAAGGAAATCTCTTGTCAGTAGATAATAATATATTGATAATAGAAAGCTTTACAGTAATATGACCAATTTGTCATTACCTATAAATTCTTTAAGTTAAAAATAAATGTTTTAAATTACTTAACCCTTTAAGTCTTAAGTCTGACTAGCAATTCCGGGTATCCATTTTACACATCTATTCTCAGTGACAGACTCAACTGGCTGACAACAATAACTGAAGACCAAATGCCCTTAAAAAGTTAGATGCATTTTAGTAGAACTGATTCCGTTAGCATGCCAACAAAAACTAGACATGACCGGTGTCAGCAGGTAACAATTTACTACATGACAGCTTCCCGAGATGGATTCTCTTAGGGACAAACACTACTATTGCAGTTTCCAAATCCTGATTGAAAAGAAATTAAAACAGCCTAAAAATAACATTTCCAAAAATCACAGTGGCTACACAGTGTCTCATGAGTCTTTCCCAATCTAAAATAGTTCCCAACCCCTCCTTTGGTGAGGGGCGGTGGGGGAGAGAGACAATCTCCTTAGTGAACTAAACCAGGTTTTATTTAGTACAGTCCTATATGGATCCCCCTTTACCATAATTTTAAAAGATAAAAAAACAGTCCAATCATAATTTCAATTGCTACAATCATAACAGTTTCTTTTAGGGTAAGAATACTTTGACCTAACCCACACCACCATATTTAAGAAAACCATCATTAACACCATGTTTCGAAGGTTTTTTTTTGGCATACTTTCTTTGGGAGATAGCTTGACTTTTCTGTAACTCTTTCCTTATATATAAATATGTTAAAGTATTCTGATTTAATAATCAGATTTCTACAGAACACACAGAAAATCACTGGCTTAACTTGGTGCTTTATGTCAAGAATAAAGCAATAATAAAGTTCATCTGTTGAATAAAACTAATGGCAAATATATTTTGCAACTTACTATATCAATCCAAGAAATAACTTTTCTACCATGAAGAGTAACTTAGGAGTGCTCAATGAAAACAAGGAATGACTCAAGTAGCAGCACATAATTCAGGCTGAAGGCGTTGACTACTTATTATTTTAAATTAAAATATTCTTCTAAGTCAAATGCCGTATGATTTCACTCACATGTGGAATCTGATGAACAAACTGAACTCACAAGGAAAGTGGGGACAGACACAGATGGGGAGCAGGATGACGGGCAGTAGGATGACGGGCAGTGGGGGCACGGGGGGAAGTTGGAGGATGGAGGGGTTGAGTCAAAAGGAAAAAGGACTCATGGGCATGGACAACAGAATGGTGATTGCTGGGGGGAGGGGGATATAAGGGGACTAAAGGATAATGGAAAAAATACAATAAATATTTTTTTAAATTAAATTTAAAAAATTAAAACATTTTCCTAATTGTAGCCTTGAAATTCCATCTTCCTGTCCACGCCTGGGGGCCAGGACTCCCTCAGGCACCAACACAGCGCTGGGCAAGCCACAAGCCACGGGGCTGGAGTAATCAGCCCTCCTCGTCTGCACGCGGCCAGCAGGCCCTCTCAGCTGCTCGATGCCGAGCTCGGAGAAATGCCCTCGTCTCACTGGGTCCTCAAAAAGGGTTCCTAACGGGACGAGAGTGTCGGTCAGGGTCCCAGCAAGAAAAGAGATGGCAGACTGAAATTAGGTATTTTGAGAAACGTTTAATAAAGGGACTTCTCAAAGCTTTGGGCAGAGTAACAAAACTTAAAAAGAGAAAATGTGCTAGTAGTAGATAGGCACGAAGGGGCGAAGGGATGAAGAGGTTACAAGAAATCCAGAGGGAGAAACTGTCAAGAGGGGAAACCAAAGGTCCGACTCAAGCTGTGACCTTTGACCGTGGGATACAACCAACCTTGAGGGACCCCACGTGGAGAAGGCTGTGAACTAAACATTCTGACCACAGTCTTCTTCCACACACGGTTCTCTAGTGCTCCCCTGCAAGTGGGACCCAGTCGGAAGGGAAAGGGCAATGGAGCCCTACTGAGGCGCTCCTACCCGCCTTCAGGTACACCGAGAAAGTTCAGAGCCGGGTAGACAGTATGTTGGCAGGGGCCTGGCCCCCAAGAAAGTGTAAGACATGAGGTTTTCAAGTCAGTACCTGGCTTCGAAGAGGTGACATAGTTATCAGTACCCTGGACACTGCAGAAACCATTTCCTAAGCCCACAGAAAAGGCCAACATTCACCATGAGGCAAAAATAAAGATGAACTAACCTTTTCAAGCTGATCCATTTTCTCTGACCATTCCTAAAACAGAACAACAAAAAAGTATAGTTTCCAGGGAAGAGTATCAATAATAGCATGATTTTCAGAAAACAAAACCACCTACCACTCCCCTCCCCAAAGTAACCCAGCAACCAAACAAAACAGAACGTTTTTTAAACACCCATGAAGTTGGCTTAATATTAAGAAAGCCAAGAGTCCTAAAGGAAGAAAATGAACTTTATACAAGATTCTAGAACACAAATATAAGCCTGGGTTTGTTTACTAAGTAGACACCCAAACAGAGCTATCTCTGCTGTTCAGATGCGGCTTTTCAGCTTCCTTCTGAGTGTTTTCCCATGATTATTACTGTAATTTCTTGGGATGGGTAGTTTGGACCAGCAGAGTTGGTAACTCTGCAATTGATGTTTAGAAAATAATTTACTGAAGGGGAAAGTCTTCAGCAGCCCCTAATAATTATTTTCCTTCTCGTCTTGATTTTACCAATATGCTTCATGCCATCTAGTGTAAGTTAAGAGAAAAGGGATTATGCCCCTTATTTACAAATCACTGTACAGGGGAAAAATACCTGCTGGTTCAAAATGCCCGATACCAAGTGCCTACAATCAGAATCTACCGATTTTAGAGTATTTCTTCATTTACAGACACTCATACCTTAGTTTGCCACTAAGTAGTGGTGAATGATGTTTCTTTTGTCTAGTAAATGTCCTACTTGACAAATATACACTTTAAAACCAACCAACCGACCGACCACCCCACCTACTGCAGGTAAATCATACATTTTCTTAAATGCAGTAATATAATATTGATAAATTGACCCTGTCTTAATTAATAAGGATTATCATGATAACATTTTGATGCTTAAATTTAAAACGCCATTGTACAAAATATACCTCATAACAGCTAGTGATAGCATTATTTTCCTTTCTTAGTGTTGCTTATTGAGCATCTTAAAACAGATGATTCTAATGAGATTACAGGCCTTCCTTTCTGTCCAGCTGGCTGGAGCTGAAGAAACTTAGGGGCCTGAGAGTGTAAGAACTACGTACATCACAGGTGATGGCTAGCTTGAAAGCATCTTTTCCAGTATAAAGGGCAGGCGTTTGAGTCTAGGTTTTGAGACAGTTTTTCAGAGGACAGAGACCTTTTCCTTGTCTTGGGCTCACCACCAGATTATGGACACACAATTTCCCTTTTCCATTTTACAAAGCTACACAGTTGCAGACTAATACTCTCCCATTCTGGACACATTTCACAATTATAACTGTAAAGTTTCTTGATAATATCCCACCCTGAGTCCAAATGAAATCTCAAAGAACATATATAACAGCATTCCTTTTCTCCTAGGCTGTAAATATTTTCTACCAGGTTTACGTCATGATTTTTTAAAATCCCGTCACTAAGTGAAGTCTCTTCACCAGTCTTGGGCAGTGTCACACATAAAATACCTGGTCCTTTCTGGCTAATGCCAAAGCCAGTTCTTCTGCCATTTTGGCTCTGTTGGCTTGGAATGTCTCATTCTGCTCTTGAAATTTCCGCATGGAAGCTGTTAACAAATAGGCTTTTTTTGAGATATGGAAATATTTCAGAAACAGTATGACAAATAACCCATGTGATTACTTTACAATTGTTACCTAACCAAAAAGGCTGAGGTCACATAAGTGAATTATGAGCCTGGCAAAAACCTGATCCATCTCGACTTTCCCAGAATCTTTTTGGCCTTAGTAATAGACCACCGTTTATTGTTTGTTTCCTATTTTTTTTTAATAGTTAAGTATATACATTTAGGAAGATGCCAAAAGGTGACTTTTCAAATGGCACAATGATAGAGCACTGAATTAGGTAAGGTACAAGAAAACACTAACACTGTTGCTAAGTGATGACTACTACCACTTTACAGAAATAAAAACAAAAACAAAAAGCAAAGCAACATACAAAAAATATTTCTTTCACTTTCTTTTCCTTTAAAAATATTTTTAGTATGTATTACATCAATAAAAAATAACTTTCTACTTCTGGTAGCATCTCCTTGGATTGGGCCCAGCGAAGCACACACGAGACAGGGCAGAATGAACACAATGCATGTTCTGCTGTGGGAGGAGTGGGGGCAGGCAGAGGTTTCCCCCCCACTTCTTAGCAGAGCAGGGAGGGAGCTACAGCCAGAACCAAAGTCTCCCAGTCTAGGTCCAGAAGCCAGGTACAACAGACTGGCCAACTGGATGGACACAGCTGATAATGACCTTCTCCTAAGAAGCATGCCCATAAGACAACATAAATACCAAACAAATGTTATTATATATAAATACTGTAAACTACTCATAAAATATAGATTTGAACTATGGCAAAGTGAAAAACTTGACTATTTACTATTGTTTCATTTCAAAAAACTAAACCTTAAAAGGATTAAAAAAAAAAGGAAAAAAAAATACGTACAATCCTGGTGTTTTTCTAACGCAATTTCAAGCTTCTCTTTTATCTTCTGCAAGTTTCGGACCTGCTCAGCATAGTCTTGGGTGAGGAGGATGACGCACGTACCAAGAATGGACAAACATCAGGAAAGGAAGTTAATTAAACAAACAAAAAAAAATGAAAATGATGATTTTCTCAGCCTGAAAACCGTTCCTGTTAAGGAAAGCTAGGCAGACAGCCTCCATTAACGATGAACAACACAGGCAAACAGGTATAGTACAAACTGTGCGTGGTATAAATGGTGAATACAAACAGGCAGATTTTTCTAGCCTTGATAAAGAACAAGAACCAGGCCTGGTTTGGTCATCAGAAATGCCCTGCTGTGAAAACCAATAATATCTCATCATTTAATTTCAAATCTCAGTTTTCACTTCCCCTTCCAATCTTAGCAAGACAGACCAAAGGGAACTCACTAGATACTCACTCACAGTCCACACAACCAAGTGACAGTGGTTAGGGCCACGCAGACACCTTACCACAGGACTGCCTTTACAGTGAAAGTACTTCAAGCTTAGAAAAGCCAGCTTCCTTTCTACACAGGAACTGAGCTGCCAGTGCCACTTCACAGGTGCAAGTCAGAATTAATTACCTGGGCACAGGTAATTATGTGTCCTCTGGCAGAGAAGATAGCATGGTACAGCGGAAAAGGAGACAGGTTTCAGCTCAAATTCTGACAACGTCAGTCCTTAAGCAAATGACTGATCCTAAGTATTAGTTTCCTCATTTATCAGATGATATCAACTGCACCCCGATAATGAACCATTTTGTATGCCTCATGCGCCTGGCACACAGGGCTCAATGAAAGGGAGCTGCTAGTGTAGCTGTTATTATTCACACTGAGCTTGTAGGAAGATACCCAGGACATAAGTGGATATCAGTAAATGTCAGTTCTCTTCCCTGTCCCTTTCTCTCTAACATAAATCAAACAGACTATTCTCCCTTCCATATTAGGAAGGGTACCTATTATTATATAGCTTTCCCCACAACATTCAACAAATGTACAATTATTTCACCTGTGTTACTGGTATTATTTACACTAGAGGGTACGAGGAGAGTGACAGTGGGGTTTAAAGAAGACTGTAATTAAAAGTATGGACTCCGGTATCAAGCAAATCTGAGTTTGGATCCCAGCTCTACCACCTACTACGTCTGTGGCCTTAACTTCACTATGTGTAGTACGGCCACCTACTGTGGGGACTAAATGAGGCAACGGACTAACCGGAGGCTGTGAACTGTACTATGGACCTTCGATAACTGCACACACACAAATATTTCACATAGAGTTTGGTGAATTTTGCAGTCCACTGCTTTCACTCCAATAAAATGGCCAAGGGACAAAAAGAAACACAGAAGGCAAGGACCACTTCACAGAATGAAGCTTTCAGAATGTGTCCCCTGGCAGAAACCAACATAAAAACTTACAACTCTACCACAAACATGACCAGCTCAGGCAAAGGAAAAAATGGGAGTTGTGTAAATTGTGAAGTGCACACAAAAGACACAGTGAGAGTTACTGCTCCCATGCAGGTGCCGAAGTTAGAAAAACTACTGAAAAGTGGCCCACACACCAGAAAGACACTTACATAGGTGATGCGTAGCTGCAGCAAGTGGCAACATAGCACCAAACCCCACTGGTGTTGAAGAATCCAACATCTGCTGGTCATTCCCTATAAATGGCATCCTCTGCCCTTCTCCACCCAAAAGCAAGCTATGATAATGGCTAAAAAAGGTGGTCAAATCTATTCTACACACATTTTTAATACCTTTTATATTTGTGGCTAGAAACCTCAGGAGTGGAAAAATGTAAGTTGTTTTTTTTAAACCTTAAAACTCAGTTTTGAATTTACACTATATAGTACACTAACAAAAGAAAAAAAAGGTACAAATTGCTCCTTTTTTTTTTACTAAGAAGATCAAAATACCTCAAAATAAATAAAAAGTTATGCTATTTTATAGGGAGAGATGGTTGGTCAAGGCAAATTTCCTGGATTTGCTTTTTATTAACCCTTAGACATACCAGAGAGCCTGGCTTCTAGTTTCCGTATCTGTTCATTTCTTCTCAAAAGCTGAGACGACAGATCTTCTCTGGAGCTGCTTCCGTCAGAAGCCTGTTGAGATAGACACGAGAAGAGGTCGTATTCTCGCAGGCGGTTTCAGACGTGTGAGACCACAGTACTGAGCCAAAAAATAATGACTCTTATTTGAGGTTCGGTTACACTTTGTGATAACTGAAAAGCCTCTTAACTTAGCTGGGCTCTAGCTTCTCAACCTACAAAGTAGAAGCAACACTATATCCATGTATAGTTGAAAGAGATAAAAGACGCTAAACAGATAAATTATGTGTGTGTGTACATGCTATCAGAATAAAGGGTGGTGGACTTCCGGCCAAGATGGAGGCGTAGGTAGACACACTGTGTTTCCTCACACAACCAAAATAAGGCCAACAACAATTTAGAAACAAAATAACCACCAGAACTGACAGAAAAGCACACTGTATGGAAGTCTGACAGACAAGGAGTTAAAATAGACTCATTCGTCCAGACCGGTAGGAGGGGCGGAGTCGAGCGGCTGGGCAGAGAGGGGCTGAGGCATAAAAAGCAGTGGCACCAGGCGCACAAGGTGGCGGCTGGCAGACCACAGGCACAGGGTGACAACGGGCAGACCCAGTGAGGCAATGGATTGTGGAGTCGTGCGGAGCGCCAGGCAGCTGACTTACCGGGCAGTCCCACATTCGCACACAGATAAACCAGGCGAAACTGGGGAGCGAGACAGACCTTGAAACCCAGGGTCCCAGGGCAGAGAAAGCCTCAAAACACCAACTGAAAACACCTGTGGGGGTTGAGGTTCCAGGAGAGACTCCCAGTCTCACAGGAGAGTTTGCTGGAGAGACCCATAGGGTCCTAGAATGTGCACAAACGCACCCAAATGGGAATCAGCACCAGAAGGGCCCAGTTTGCTTGGGGTAAACGGCAGAAGGGACTGAAATTCAACTGAGAGTGAAGCAAGTGCCACTGTTCAGTCTCGGACCCCGCCCCCACAGAAGCTTCAGAACCCAGCAGAGGTGGGTTGCCCCACCTTGGTGAACACCTAAGGCTCCACCCCTCATACGTAACAGGTGTGACAAGACAAAAAAAAAAATGGCCCAAACGGAAGAATAGATCAAAGCTCCACAGCAAATACAACTAAGCAACCAAGAGACAGCCAACCTATCAGAATCACAGTTCAAAGCACTAGTGATCAGGATGCTCACAGAATTGGTTGAATTTGGTCGCAAATAAGATGAAAAAATGAAGGTTACGCTAAGTGAAATGAAGGAAAATGCACAGGGAACCAATAGTGATGGGAAGAAAACTGGGACTCAAATCAATGGAGTGGACCAGAAGGAAGAAAGACACAACCAAACAGAAAAGAATGAAGAAACAAGAATTCACAAAAATGAGGAGAGGTTTAGGAACCTCCAGGACATCAATAAACGTTCCAACATCAGAATTATAGGGGTACCAGGAGGGGAAGAGGAAGAGCAACAAGTGGAGAAGTTATTTGAACAAATAATAAGGGAGAACTTCCCCAATCTGGCAAAAGAAATAGACTTCCAGGAAGTCCAGGAAGCTCAGAGAGTCCCAAAGAAGTTGGACCCAAGAAGGAATACACTGAGGTGCATCAAAATTGCATTAGCCAAGATTAAAAAGAAGGAGAGAATTCTAGAAGCAGCAAGAGATAAGGAGAAGTAACCTACAAAGGAGTTCCCATCAGACTGTCAGCTGATTTCTCAAAAGTGACCTGACAGGCAAGAAGGGGCTGGAAAGAAGTATTCCAAGTCATGAAAGGCAAGGACCTACATCCAAGACTGCTCTATCCAACAAAGCTTTCATTTAGAATGGAAGGGCAGATAAGGTCAAGTTAAAGGAGTTCATCATCACCAAACACTTATTATATGAAAAGTTAAAGGGACTTATCTAAGAAAAAGAAGATAAAAAACATGTACAGTAGAATGATAGCAAACTCACAATTAACAACCACACCTAAAACAAAAACAAAAATAAAAACAAACTAAGCAAACAACTAAACCAGGGGCAGAACCACAGAAATGGAGATCACATGGAGGGTTATCAACAGGGGAGTGGGAGAAGGAGAGAGGGGGAAAAGGTACAGAGAATAAGTAGCACAGATGGTACGTAGAAAATAGACAGGGGGAGGGCAAGAATAGTATGGGAAATGTAGAAGCTAAAGAACTCATGACACATGGACATGAACTAAAGGGGGGGAATGTGGGTGGGAGAGGGTGTACAGGGTGGAGGGGAATGAAGGGGGGAAATGGGACAACTGTAATAACATAATCAATAAAATATATTTAAAAAAAGGGTGGTGAACAAACCCATTATGACCTTATTACACCAAGTACCCCATACAAAATATATATTGTCAGTGATAAAAAAGGAAATCACTGTATTTTTCTAAAGGTAAAATCCTGGGATAAAGAGGGGAAAGCTGGTCTGTGATGAAGAAACCATCGCTGACATTGAGTAAGTTTCAGTATCTTCATCTATAAAACAAAGCAATGTCAATCTAAAGCTCTAAAAAGCATCAGCAATTTTAGCAGATAATGCACATTCAATTTATCAATATATTAATGAACTATCAATTTTCCCCAACAATCTACATTGTCTTAAAGCAAGGGCACTTTTATTATTTTAGGCACTGCTTACTGTTGCTAATAAAGAACTTGCTTCATCTTTTAACCTCAATTACAAAATTTTTTAAAATACAGAAGAGCAAATGGTTTAGTGAATATTCTCTATCTACTATGACAACTGCTGATGTTTTCCCACATTTGCTCCATCAATTTTTATGTCACTAAAGTATTTTAAATAAAAGATACCATAGCATTTCATCCTAAACATTTTTCTTTTTTTAAAATAAGATTTTATTTATTTATTTTTAGAGAGAGGGGAAGGGAGGGAGAAAGAGAGGGAGAGAAACATCAATGTGTGGTTGCTTCTCGTATGTGTCCCCCACTGGGGACCTGGACCACAACCCTGGCATGCGCCCTGACTAGGAATCAAACCTGTGACCTTTTGGTTCATAGGCCACCACTCAAACCACTGAGCTACACCAGCCAGGGCTGATAAACATTCCTAAAATATAAGGACATTTTCCTTTATAACCACAACACCATTATCACACCTAGCAAAACTAAAAATAATAGACCCTAATATCTTTATATTTCCCCATTTTATTCCCAAAATGTCTTTAGAGGTGGTTGAACATTTCACTCTAAATCATTACGCACCCAGCCACTTGCCCGACCAACAATTACAAAGATGCAGTACACTGTATAGTTAAAAGGGAGTCTCTGCAGGGAGAAGGTCCAGGTTAAAGTCCCATCTTCACCACATATGAAGTATAGAACTTGGGCCAATTATTAACGTCTCTGTACATTGACTGCTTACATAAACTATGACAACAAACACGATGTACTTCACAGAACTGTGATGAGGAGTACCTAAGTCAAAACTCGTCAGGTCCCTAACATGCAGCCAGGCACATAGCTGGTTTTAATACATGTTATCTATTATGAGTAGAAGTTACGATTATCACTGTTAGTGAGACATCCTATTCTCAGCACTGGGCTAAGCACTGGGAATAGTGGTAAAACAAAAAGTCCTTACCTGAAACAGCAGTAGCTGCAGCAACTACTAATTTTGACATGTGTGTTAAGAGCCAGCCAGTATGCTACAAAGTGGGTGTTTTCAACTGTATTTTTTCCATCACCATTTATCCCCATTATACCCTCTTCCACCTGCCGCACTCCCCTAGCCCTGCAATCACCACACTGTTGTCCATGCAGCAACTGCTAACTGTGAAATGCTTGCTAAGAGGCAGACACGACATTACAAAGCATTTTGTATACTGTGCAGAAAAGAGTTAACATCATGGGCCTGAGACTGCTATTCTTAGCAAGGCCTGCTTGCAAGGTCAGCCCTCAGCTGGCCTATGGGAACTTAGATTTTCCAAAGGTTTCTACTGTTCCTAGTAAGAGTGGCTCATTATACCCTAAACTGATTGTGCAAAAAATATGGTTTATGCTAACCTCTGTCTTCCTTCCAGGAGTCTGAAATTTTGGACAATGCTAGGCAGAGGATGCCTCTGTGACTAGTATCCCAATAAAATCCCTGGGCACTGAGACTCTTAGGAGCTTCTCCGGCAGACAACATTTTACCCTGTGTGGTAACAAATCACTGCTGAGGGAATTAAGTTGTCCTGTGTCACTCCACTGGGAGACTACGCTTAGAAGTTTGTGCCTGGTCTCTCCCAGGCTTTGCCCCATGCACCTTTTCTCTTCGCTGGTTATGCTTTGCGTCCTTTCATTGTAGTAAATGATAGCATCAGTAAAACTATATGCTGAGTCCTGTGCGTCTGCCTAGTGAATAATTGAACCTACAGGTGAACCTCAGGGACACGACACCTACTTTAAGAGAATGGTACAGTTCTTACCTACTGTTACAAATGGGGAAACTAAGTCATAGAAAAGTGAAGGAACTTGCCCAAAGTCATGTAAGAATGATGGAGGCAAGGAATCAAATTCAGGCCTCACTCCATAACCTCACCTGAGTTTCCAACTGCTACACTCTACTAGGAGCCTCTCATAAAGCTCCTAGTTTAGTGCGAGAGACGAGCAAATCATCAACAATGCAATGCAACAGGTGCTCTGACGGGGTAAGCAGGAAGCCAGGGACCAAACTCAGCCAGGAGGGATGAAGGGTAGAGGGGATAAGAGGGGCAGGTCCGGTCAAGGGGGCTTCCTGGAAGTAACATGTGAACCAGTCTTGGAGGATGCACAAGAGTCTGTCAGAGGGACCCAGAAGTGAAAGGACACAGGAGACGTTCCAGAGAATGGAAATTGCACATGCAAATACGTAGGCATGAAGGAATGCTGTCCATTCCAGAGGGTACAGTAAGTTCACTATGGTGCAGCACAGGGTGTGGGAAAGCAGAGTGACATGAGGCTGGACAGACCATGACTGTTCACCACTATATGACAATAATGAGTTTGCACTTCCTCCCGAACATGATGGGGAAGCCACTGAGGATTTTTAAGCACTAGAGAGACATGAATGTATCTGCTTTGGGGAGTTACCGAGGGCAGGAAGCCCAAATAAGTTACTGCATTTGTCCAAGAATCAAACACAACCTGAAATAAAATGGAAGTGAATGTATCACTGGCAAATCGAGTAGAGAGGGCACGTTTGAGACACTGAGGAGATGGAAGCCAAATACCTGCTGATTGACTGGACACCAAGAGGCCAAGCAGGAAAGAGTCTAAAATGCCTCCAGCGTTTCCTGTTGGTGACTTGGGGGATGAAGGTGCACATGTGGAAATGTAGTTACTGATGTCAGTTTTGTTCGTTTTAGAATTTGAGACACCAGAGGAAAAACGTCTAGTTGGAGAAACATACGCAGCAGGATATGTGTCTGAAGGTAGGGAGGGAAAAGCATGAATATATATATATGTGTGTGTGTGTGTGTGTGTGTGTATATGTATGTATGTATGTGTGTGTGTATGTATAGTACAAATCAATTACTTTAAAAGTCTCAGAGCTAAGTATTTCCTGAATTCAGGCCAATCTGGATGTCTGGAATACATCTGAGATGAGAGCCTTCATGTAGCATGTCAGCATGCAGGTATTTCTGCCACAGAACTCAGAATTGAAACTATATCTTTCAGCCTGGTGATCAAATGCGCATTTATATTTCCTGTTAATTATAGCAGCCAATGATAATTTAGATCTGGTAATCTTATTGTTTCACCTCAATAACCTAATAGCTTCTGCCATGTAATCTGACCCAGACAGGTAGTATAAGAAAGGAGGAGGAAGACTCATCTGACCATGGAAACAACTCAAGTGTCTATCACCAGGAGTAGACAGAGATCAACTGTCTTCAAATGCTGGAATCTTATATGGCAGTAAAAATAAGTGAACCACAGCTTCATATAACACAGATGAATTTTAGAAACACGAAAGTTCAAAAATAAGCAAAATTAAACAACAAACTGACTATATGCATATCTGGAAGGATATTTTAAACAGCAAGGGAATGATAACACAGCATTTAGGATAATGGTTATCTGGAGGGGATGAGGGAAAGGGAATTGGGATGGAGCATACAAGTGGTTCAACAGTATTGCCCTGGCTGGTATGGCTCAGTGGACTGAGTGCCACTTTGGCTTTGTGAACCAAAAGGTTACCAGTTCGATTCCCAATCAGGGCACATGCCTGTGGTGCCGGCCAGGTCCTCAGTACGGGGCACAAAAGAGGCAACCACACACTGATATGTCTCTCCCTCTCTTTGTCTCTCCCTTCCCCCCTCTCTGAAAAGAAATAAAATCTTAAAAAACAAAACAAAACCCAGTATCAATAATGTTCTAGTTCTTTGGGTAGGTGAAAGATTAACAAGCATTCATTTTATTTTTATGCTTTATACTTTACATTTACATTATACACATTCTTTTACATACTCAAGCATTATAAACCTTTTTTAAAATACTCGAGGATATATATTTTTTAAATTGATTTTAGAGAGAGAGGAAAGGTGGGGAGGGAAAGAAAGAGAAACATTGATGTGAGAGAGAAACATGGATTGGTTGCCTCCCATACACGCCCTAACCGAGAATTGAACCTGTAACCCTTTGGGGTACCAGATGACACTCCAACTGAGGTACCCAGCCAGGGCATTATAAATCAGTTTTGAAAAGAGTCTTATCTGATGTTAAGAGGATCCTAACATATGCTAAAGGCATACTTTTAATCCTAAGGCTTGACCTTTACCTAACACAGCAACATCCACGTTTTTAAAGATCTTTCCAACCACAAAGATACTTTACAAATAACAAACATAAGTGCAGTCATCAGTGCCAACTTTTCACCAACTTTCCCAATAAAAGAGTATACTCTGGTTCACTCCACACAACAATTCACAGACCTTGTTAAGCAATAATGACTTAAAGTATACATGTCTGCAGAGACAATAGACTGAAGTACTGAGAAGTGAAATGTAAAAGAAGATGCGTAAGCTATATACATGAAAAAGAAACCAGGGACTTCTGGTCAAGACGGTGGCAAGAAGGCTTGCTTCCTTGCACAACCACATCAAAATATAGAACCATCACTCAGAACTGTCAAAAATCGAGTTGAATGGAAGTCTGACAAATACAGAATTCAAGAAACCACATCCATCCAGACTTGTAGGAGGGGCAGAGACATGGAACAGGCTGGTCCCACATCCATGTGTGGTGGATAAAAATTCAAAAGGGACATCTCAGGAGTGAGGATTCCCAGCCCCACACCAGGCAAAAAACAACCAATTAGAACTACAAGAAATAAAAAGAATTAAAAAAAAAAACAACAGGGATAGTGTAAGCAACTTCTGGGAAACCTTAAAGTGTTCCAACATTCACATACTAGGGGTGCCAGAAGGAAAAGAAAAAGAGCAAGAAATTGGAAATCTACTTGAAAAAATAATGAAAGAAAACTTCCCTAATTTGGTGAAGGAAATAGACTTGCAAGTCCAGGAAGCATAGAGAGTCCCAAAGAAGAAGGATACAAAGAGACCCACTCCAAGACACAGCATAATTAAAATGCCAAAGGTTTAAGATAAAGAGAGAATCTTAAAAGCAGCAACAGAAAAGCAGTTAGTTACCTACAGGTGAGTTCCCCTAAGACTGTCAGCAAATTTCTCAAAAGAAACTTTGCAGGCTAGAAGGGACTGCCAAGAAATATTCAAAGTCAAGAAAAGCAGGGACCTACAGCCAAGATTGCTCTACCCAGTAAGCTATCATTTAGAATCGAATGGCAGATAAAGAGCTTCCCCGACAAGAAAAAAACTAAAGGAGTTCATCATCACCAAACCATTACTATATGAAATGTTAAAGGGACTTATTTAAGAAAGAGAAGATAAAAACTATGAACAATGAAATGTCAATAAATATGTATCTATTAACAACTCAACCTAAAAAACAAACTAAGCAAACAAGAACAACAGAGACAGTGTGGGGGAATGGGTGAAGAGGTGAGGGGATCAAGAAGTACAAATAGGTAGTTACAGAATAGCCCTGGGGACGCAAAGTACAGTATCAGAGATGGAGTAGCCAAAGAATCTACATGTGACTCACAGATGTGAACAATGGTGTGGGGATTGCCTGAAGAAGTGGGGTATGCTGGGTATGGGAGAGCAAAGGGGGAAAAATGGGGACAACTGTAATAACATAATCGATAAATTATAATGTAAAAAATTAGCCCTGGCTGGTGTGGCCCAGTGGATTGAGCAATGACCTGTGAACCGAAAGGCTGCCAGTTTGATTCCCAGTCAGGGCACATGCCTGGGTTGTGGGCCACGTCCCCAGTCAGGGGTGTGTGAGAGGCAACCGATTGCTGTTTCTCCCACTGATGTTTCTCTCCCTTTCTCCCTCCCTTCCCCTCTCTCTGAAAAAAGAAAAAAAACATTACTTTACATATATATTGAAATGGTACCAAATATTAAAAATTAATGAAGATACTTACAAAGTCATCTCCTGAGTCAGCACCCATAGAGGCAACCGATTCCTTGCTCACGGACCGTGGGATCCTAGTAGTGCCTCCTGGTCTCTGGGAAACAGCAGTCTCTTCAGCAATTTTCTTCTTTAGTTTAGCAAACATTTTGCTGTGGGGCTATCCTGCCCTGAGGACCAGCTCCTAAACCACAGCAGTCTTTAGGCCAGCAACCAGGAATCCCAAGACAGGTGCCTAAAGAGTTCCAGATATCCAAGCTAGCTTCATCCCTTCTTAGATGTGGGCCAAGGGCCTGTGGCAACACAGTATCTATAAATCAGAAGAAACAGAACTCTAAGTTAAACACTGGAGAGATTTCACATTCTCAGTTGGTATGTTAAGCTTCAGGTTTGAAAATTAACCTTCGTAATTTTACACATATACTTAATAGAACACCATTACTAAGCATTTTAGAAAGCAGTCAGGTGCTTCATATGCATATACAGATAAGGAAATCCAGATTCGAGTTGGTGAAGTAATCTGCCAAAGATTGCTAGGTGGCAGGGCTGGTATCTGAAATAAGGATTCTGACTCACAAGTTCCTACTTTTTTTTCTTTAATACCATGTTGGCTACGGCGTATAATAAATACATTAAGTAAAAATTTCCAGAGCTAACATTAACATCACATAATGCTTTTGAATCTTTCTCCCAATAGTACTAACTATAGTTTAGCATGTTTTAAGATGAGGACAAAAACATGTAAATCAATTTGAGGAAAAAGCATGATGTTCTAATGTTCCAGGATGGCTTGCAATCAGCTATGTACCAGAAAAAGCTGACCACCCGGAAAAGGCATTCCTGGAAATGCTGTGTGGTTCTCTTTAAGGGCGATTAAAATGAATCTCGAATCAGTTTCTTTTTTTTTTTTTCAGAATGTTTTACATAATATTCAATAATGAGATTCAAGTTCTTTTCCTCCCATTGGTGTATAAAAACACTAATATCCCGGTTCCAAGCTAAACTTTTCATGTTTTGTGGAAAAAGTCCAAGCTCTACTACCTAAGATCTACAAAGGACTTCTTACATTTCCATTTAGGTCTGTACAATTCTTCAAAAACTTTACCTTCAATGTCTGTAAACCAGCTACTCACCTAGCTTATATACTAGAGTTAAAACAGCTTGGAGGTCAAAGCATTCTGTCCTGCATGAAGACAAAGATAAAACGCATTGGATATTTCCTTCCAAGTGTAAGGTGAAAATGCTGGGGTGGGGGTGGGGGTGGAGGTGGGAGTGGAGGGGTTGGAGGAGTAGGGAGAGGGATTAGAGGGGAGAGAGAAAAAGTTGCCACTGCCCCATCCCTCAGTGAGCTACCTTCCCACAGCCTGGTCTCCTCTGCATTTGTGATTTGCCTAAGAGTTTCACTTACAGGCACAAAGAACAAAAACCTCTCATTGCAGGAGGTCCATAAATTCACTTCACACTGGCGACCCGAGCAAAAACAACTCGAATGAGATTATGACTTCTCAGAACCAATGATTATTTCTCAGTTGATTCTGAGTCACAAACTACCTGGCTAGACCAGGGTAGTTTGATTCACACTATGAAAGCCGCCGACAGAAAGGATGGCTCAGCTGGGTAAAAGACAGCTGCCCAATGCCCAAGGAGGCAGGCTGGTACCTGCCGCGACAGTTCGGATACCACTCTGGCTCCGAGACGCGCTCGGGCGTAGACTGTCAAAGAAGGGAGCCCACGTCTGCCCAATTTGACAGTAGTGAAACTGAGAGCCAGAGAGGAGTGACTTGTCAAAGGTCGCGAAAGGAGGAATCCTGGAACCCTAGGCTCCACGCTACCAGGACGGGCAGCCCTCCTCTGCCCCCACCCTCGCCCTTTCAGCACCCCGGTACCGACCCCTGCCTTGGGACTTGGGGCAACCCCGTCTGGGCCGCTTTGGGGGCAGACCGAATCTACTGAGAGGATGAGGGGCCTCCTCGCGTCTCTGGCCCCGGCCCGCGCACCTGCCGCTCTCTGGGCAGCCGGCAGAGCCCCGCCTCCGGGGCTTCTCACGAACGCCGAGGCGCGTCACCAGGCCGAACGGCCGGCCGGCGAGCAGAGCACTGACCCGGAACCGCACTTGCACGAGCGCGCCGGAAGTGGCTGCGCGTGGGGCCTGCCCGTCCGCCGTGCGCAGGCGCCTGAGAGCGGCCTCCGCAGACCCAGGCGCGGTGTTGAAGAGGCGGTTGGGCCACACCCACTGGAGGGCGCGGGCGCGGGCGTTCCCTTCGGCTGGCCGGCCACGTCAGCAAGCGGCCGATCAGAGAATGTTGACGGAGAGGCCGAAGCCTTTCTTTTTTAAGAGTCGGTACGGAACGGAGGGAAGTGGGCGGGGCCTCGTGGCAAAAAGGAAAGAACCCAATTGGTGCGGCGGGGCCGACGTGTGGTGAGGGGGCAGGGGGCGGGGTGCTGGTGGCTGCGCTGGGCCAACCCGGAGCTTCCTTTCCTCTCCCAGCGTCCGGTTCCCCGCACCCTAAACAGCCGCTTAGTCACTTAGTAGGTGACCACTCCAAGCCTGTAATGGGTGCCCCGTGCCTTGTGATTAGTTTTGACTTTTGTGCCTATGACCTGTTGTGGGTTACACATTTTTTATTGCAACCCAGGGCACATATGCTGTACCATTGAAAGAAGTTTCCAGAATCATACCCTTATTATATAGTGCACTCGGATACGGTGCATTTAGTTTAAAAAACAAAAACGCTGGTTTGGCAACCCACTGCATTCGTTACGAGGTACAAACTGCCTCGTACAAGGTTAAGAGTTCAAATTAGTAGCCTTTGCCAGGTCTCCGTACTCCTCAATGCTAGCCAAGCCAGACATTCCACACTGCAGTTGGTCTTGTTCTTGCCCCAGACGCAACACCAACGGGCCCCAGAGTCAACAGCTTCTATTGGATTCCCTCAAACAATCCCTCCCTTTGCGTGTTCCACTTCCCACCATCAGGAGCAGGGGAGGGAAAAAACCAAGAGTGAGACTAAGAAGAAATACACAAACTAGGAGAATAAGCCCTGACTCCACAGCCCCGAAAGAAAGAGTTGGAACTGTATGACACATTATCTGAAATAAGCAAACAAACGGTAAGAGTTTAGCACTTAAACTTGTCAACAATTATTAAGAACCAACTACTTGTAAGCAAATAATGTTTATTTTTATATTGATACACTTAATATATATGTGAATTCAAGATACAAAATTCATTTACAAGAGTTCACACCTGATGAATGTAGTCACATTTCTACAGTACATTTATTAATGTAAAAATGCTCTCAATACACTGACAACAAAAATCAAATGCTGTGTAATCTTGTTACTCAATAAACATAAAAGTGACAATGTTTAACTTTCCATCCTCTAGTATTGAAGCGCCCTCAAGGTGGTAGGCACCATATAAAAGAAGGAAACTGGAAAGACAGGGGCCTACTAAATCTGCTCTGCAGGGTCACAGTGTTTAATTCTGAAATTCATTTTGTGAAGTAGTTCGTGAAAGGCTGACTATTCTTTATGACAAATCACATATACAAGAGTCAAAAGTGATGAACTCCAGAAAAAAAAAGTTTCAATAACCTCTTAATTTTTATAAGCCATTAACCATAACAGACAAAAAGGCTGCTGAAAAAGAACATAAACATCATTAAGAGTATGTATGGCTTAAGCAAGTTTGAAACACAACAGACAAGACTTACAAGATCACAAAAGTTCAAGTCAAATGATACTGACAATATAATTTTCCCTCTTAGCCATTGGTAGTAAATAGCCCCTTCAAAACTTACTCTACTGACAATGCATACAAAACTAATGAATTCAAATGGTTTGCTGTCTCAGAGACTGAGTTGATGGATTCTGTTCTAAACTATTAACCCACAATACCAAAATTTAATACAAGTGAGCAACAAGACTACGTCTCAAGGATACAGTCATTTGTGAATAGCTAGATAGGCAATCAAATAGCTTCATTATTTGCACGACAGATTAGCAGCACTTGGATAAGAACTGTTACATGAAAATTATTGTGCTTCAATGTCTTGAGGAGAGCTAATATAACTCTATAATCCCTATATTGTTACAATTCTATAACATTTCAGTTACAGACAAGCACAATTTTTAAAAAGTATTTCACACCACTAGAAAATCAATTATATTCTCCAAATGTAATTCTGCTATGATTGAAACAAGTGCATTTCTGCCTAATATCCATAAGACAGACAATAGGTTCACCATTATTTTCAGGGAAAAACAATCAAACATAACTTATTTTAACCCCTATTTGATTATCTTAACCTTTGTCATGATTTGAATAAAGAAAAATGATATTCAACCTGACAGTGGAAACCACTCAGCAAAAAGAATGTGGCCTGAAATGATAATAATCATTAGAGCAAATGAAGGGATGATTTATCACTGCTTCATCAGATTCCCTGACTCAGGAAACCCCTATCTGTACTGGTGCTACACACTGAAGACGACCTATTTGGATAAATTCCTTCACTTGTAAGCTCTGCTATGAAATATTAGGACATCACACCTGCCTTTCCTAATATCTAAGATCTTTCTACCTTAAAAAGAAGAAACCTTTAAAACATAAGATGCCGATTATTTAATGGCAGGTTTATTAAAAACAAGAAACATTTGGAAAACTAGCCACGTGGTCTATGTGACAAAAGGAATGTACCCAGATAACTGTAAAAAGCCGTGAAAGTCAAGTCCTAAAGCATTTTATTGAACCATTAAAAGTTATTTTTAATGAAAGATGAAGAAACAAGAGATTGTTTTTAAAGAACTCATTCTTCAAGGAATAGTAATAATTCTTATTGCCCTAAAACATTTAATGCAATTTTTCTTGCAGATTTTAATATATCACAACACATTTTTATAATTTAGAAAAAAATCAGTAACATGCAAAGGAGGGTAGGAATAAGATTTTTAAAAACACTGCAGTTATTTCCCTATAGTTTGGACATATTTACTTTAGGATAATCATATATAATCATCTCACATTTTACAATGGTGGATCACACTGATTTGACGCTTGAGAAAACTTATGGGTCAAGTTGTAATGTTCACTAATCTTGATTTTCAATCATGGACAAATGGACATTTGAAACAGCTTCAAAAGAGAAAAGAACATTAGTGATATAAAATTTTATTTTTAAATAGACCTCTAAAAATTTAAAGATTTTACTTACTTATTTTTAGAGAGAGAGGGGAAGGGAGCAGGGAAGAGAGGAAGAGAAACATCAATGTGCGATTGGCTGCCTCTCCCCGCATGGGGGACCTGGCCTGCAACCCAGGCATGTGCCGTGACTGGGAATTGAACCGGTGACCTTTTGGTTCTCAGGCTGGCACCCAATTTACTGAGCCACAATGGCCAGAACTAACAAAATTCTAAATATTGTTTACTGCAGACCTATAGGAAGGCTAGCTATAATTTTCTGTGTCGTTCTGAAAGTGATAAAACCACTCAGTCTATTAATTTTCATTCCATAAACCTACCAGAAAGGAAGGATCTGAACCCTGAAATTACCAATGTCTCAATAAACACATTACACCTAAAAAGATGATTGTCTTAGGATATACTGGAATTGTCCTCCAAAATAGGAAAATACTCCCAATTTACAGTCAGTTCTGTGACCAAATTCAGGCTTATGATTAAGTGAATGTGGAGTGCAAAATTAATATACTTCAAACTATTTAAAAATTCTGACCTACTATTCAAATCTGGTTTAAAAAATTACACAAAATTAGTGTGATAATTAATTTTAAAAATAACTTTAAAAAACAAATTAAAAAATATTTTAAAATTAGGAAATGGTGCTTCAATCAGTGATTAAGTAACTGTTATGCAGAAATGAAATTCTTCTCAAAAGCCAGTATTACACCAAATAAGTGAAAAATACTAACTTTAGCTTAACAGAATATTCCATATCTGCAGATGGAAATATTTCTATGGCACAAAGAAATTAGTTATGTTAATACATTTCTCTTCACCCAGTTAGGGGCATGTCCCTTACATCGTCCTTCTGACACCCTTCTCTTCAATAGGTGATTGATTCCATTAACATATCAATTATTTTTCCTTAAACAGAAGGTATGCTTAAGAAGCATGTGTCCAAAAATACTCAGTGAAGCTGGACATAGTGTAATATTATGTTTTGAAATTCTAGATTGAGGAAGACGAATTGCCATTTAAAAAAATGTCTCAAGTAAAGTGGTCATAGTATGCAGGAAAGAATGGGAGGTCTAGCACTACTAGGTTGAGAGCATCAATGTCTAGGAGCACAGGAGAACAGGGGGAAAGTGCTTGGTTTTCTAAGCCATCCTTACACAACCACCAAGCAACTGGCTCGGCAGCCGTTAGAGTCCTGTTCACAATGGCCACTCGTCTACTGCACTTACTGTTGCTGCTCTCCTCAAATCAATGTCCATATTGAGCCCGAGTTGGTTCCATGAATTTTAAATACTGGGTTGGTCAAAGTGTCCGTTTAGTTCTTTTCGTAACGGCAAATTTTTCATTTTCACCGATAACTTCATTGATTTGGATATTCTGAGTGTCAGCTCTCCCCGTGTGGTATAATGTTGATTGTTCTCGATTTGATCGCTGTCAGCTTCAACTGGTCTATGACCGTGGAGCATTGTCCAGCGAGAAATCTCCACCACAAAACTTTGCAAACCACTTTTGACACATTTGATCATTCACAGCACCTTCTCCATACACTGCACCAATCTTTTTTTTGCATTTCAGTTGTGTTTTTACCTTTCTTGAAATAATAAAGCATGAGATTAAGAAAATGCTGCGTATTTTCTTTCATCTTTAATATTAAAATAGCCACACAAAATGTCTGATAAGCTTTTAAAAAATGCACGCTGATACGACAGCTGTCACAGTACAATCTTACAGAAAAAACCAAGCGAGCGTTTTGGCCAACCCAATAGCATAACTCCTGCTCTGCTAGTCTCCGATTGCAACAAATGATTTGGTGAACATCAAACTCTATGAACGCGTTCACTGATTTTTCAAAATGCTACAATGCCAAATTTTAATATTTATACCATTATTTTAAATGTAAGACTTGAGAAGTGTTATGCATAGTTGACTGTTTTATTAAAAATACAATGAAGAGGCAAATGTAATATTTTGGGGGTGGTAAAATTGATTCCTGATTCTAACTTCTCTAAGATTTTCACATTGGGTCAGACAGAATTAATCTTCTGAAGGACACTGGGGTAAACAGTTGTTTTGCAGTTATATTTTATCATGCAAAAATAACCTCTAATTAATTTCTGTGGTGACTGTATTCAAGTGTATATTAAACATCTTTTACACGCTTCCATGCAAATAAACATGCCCAGTGAAGACAGGCGTAACTGAACATTGCTACTCTGTGATATCTCACAGGTTCACAAATTGGCACTGTACATAATTACTATCCTCTTATCTCCCCCACCTGTCATCTTTGGTAGAGGTTTGAAGGCCCAGAGTTTAGAGCACGCCATGCACCTAATATTAAGAATCCTACTTCATGTATGAATATATCATCAATTTGCAGAACACAAGTGATCTCATAGAGACAAAGAAATACAAGTGGAGGCTTTTTATTCACTGGAAGCATTTGCTCAGATGAACACGCTCATCTTCGATATGCAACCCCCGTAAGAAACATCTACAGTCAGAAATGCCACAACGGGACTAATGTGATCACAGCTGCTGTAAAATGCCGATTAACAACCCCCTGCTCTCAAGGATGTTCACCTAACCTCAGTCCCCTAGCTAATGCCCCTTTTTCTGCCTCACGGAGTCAGATATAGAATGAGACACACTGGTGAAAACAATTGTTCCAAAATTAAAAGTCAGTATTAGGCAATAAAATGGCAACTAGGAACATATACCCTAGTTAAAGGACATTTTCCTCTCTATTTTGAAATGTGATCAAAGTAATTTTTCCCACAGTCCCTCAATTCTCAGCATAAATACTTTACTATTCAGTAATAATATTTAACTATGGATCAAGAAAATAAAGAACTAATACAGCTTAAGAACCTGCTGGTGTCTCAGTTTCATATACTTAGGTTTTTCAGGTTTATATCACTAATTTTATCATCAGTTTAAAAGAAAATTGGCAGATGAATTTAAAGCTAAGAATACCCAGCCTTCTGTTCAGATCTTCGTACCCTAATTTCAACCCCAAATTTACCCATTTTACCCAAACAAAAGCCCCTTAAAATAGAGGCTCATGAATGAGATACAGCCACAACCTAATTACAGCAGCATGAACAATGCCACTATGATGTCCTCACAGAACGTAAATAAACTCAGCCCACAATGGGTACAGCTATATAATATACACATACTATATCACTGCATACCAATATATTTACAAACATGTACATATATACAAAAAGTATACAGATTGCATTTAGCATCATAAAAATATACACATGCCATTACAAATAAGGATTTCAAGTAAATAAAATCAACAAAAGAGCCCTCAACATAAATACTCTTTACCCTCTCCAAACAAACACGCAGGAACACATATACACCCAAAATACTACCAGGAGATTCATACCATTCATATTAAAAATCAAATCTTTTACTCACTTAGGGTGGGGGGGTGATTCTGAATCACTGGCAGTGGCCAAGTTTGCAGACCTTGGTACCTTACTATATTTCCAGTGAAGAATGTTCTCTGCATATCAGGCTGATTACGAGTCTCCATGGATAACTAAGTACAAAATTTTTCAACTGAGGCCAAACCCCTTCTAAGAGACAGAAAATTACAAAGTCACACAGGTCAGAGATTAAACCTGAAGAATGCTACAAAAAACTCCAAAATTGATATATAAAAAAGCAGATTTGTTGATTTCCCTCCACCTCAATGAAATTCAGTTCAATCACCACCTAATCCATTTCAGGGAATTCTATTACAAAAACAAAACAGGGGCAGAAGCCATACATGAGGAAAAATAAAACCCAGACTCCAGATCAGAAAATTTTCATTCATGACTAGATTGCACTTTGTTTTTATAATCTCAAAACATTTCAACTTGGTAAAAATATAAAGGGTACGATAAATTCTATGTGCTTTGAGAGGTTTTGAGAGCACCACTTCCTAAGAGGAAAACACACACACACACACACACACACACACACACACAAAATACATCCTGGCTAAAATCAAAGACAAAGTGTCTAACTTGTGGATTCTTTATAATTAATGCATAAAAATTTGCTAGGGCTGACTGATTTACTGGTTTTAATATTTGATATTAAAAAATACCATAACCTTTGTGCCAAAATATAAATCTCTAATTATTTCTTTCTCGTTCACTATAGAAAACCACCTGAGCTACTGGAAAGACTGGGCTGAGATTAGGAGGTTTGAGTTCTAACTATCACTGTGAGTAAACGAATAGTTTTGGTGGTGGTGGTGGTGGGGGGTCGTAGATTATTTCTCTTTTGTAAAAGAGGGAAGATAGATGCATTACCATCTTCAGAAATACATGGGTAAAGAAAGAGAAAATAATTCCTTGTGCTTAATTTTGTTGCATGTATAACTGACTTCTTGTAGTCTTTGACTCCCTATTTTGTTTATAGTGATTTTAAGGGTAAGAGACTGTATCAGAATCTCCAGGGGGAAGTGTGTGCAATTTGAAAACAAAGAAGTGCCCTTTCCTATTGCTTTGCTCTGTTCTTAGTTCCAATATTTCAATTTCTATGAAATCTAAAAATAAATAAATAAAGGGCTTAATATCTTTACATTTCTAAAGGGGAGCAGCATGCACTGGGAAAAATGAGACCCTTTGCCACTGCCATCCTGACCCTACTGGGTGATTGTCCTTCAACGTTTCTTTGTCCTTGATTAAAGTAACGCCTTAAAGTGTACAAGCTGGGTAGTGGGCACAAGTGGGTTCAGTAACCTCTGTTTACATTTAAAACTTTTATAGTAAAAGGTAAAAAACCAGAGAGAGAAAAGACAAAGAAATACAAAATGTTTGCACAAATGTAATCTTCTCAATAAGGCCTACTACCCTGATCACTCATTTCAACATTGCTCTTTGCCCCAAAACAAACTAATAAAATTTCCCTTACAGAGATCTAATTTTTCTTCAAACAACTTACAAATTTCTAACGTAAAATTACTTAAATTATTATACGTATTGCCTGACTCCTCCTACTCGAATGGAAGCTTCATGAAGACAAGAATTTTCAAGTTTACTTTGACTGCTTCCCCAGCACCTAGAACACAATCTGGAGTGCAGGTGTTATTCAACACACTTTTTTTCTGAAGGCATGAATGAAACAATAGTCGAGAGTTTTCTAGCAGTTTTCCTCTTAAGATCACTTTGGCTTGCTTAAAAACTTTAACTACCAGTAAGCAATTATACTACTCCTAGCTTAAGAAGCAATGCCATCATCTAAACCCTCCCTTGTTCCTAGATAAACGCATTTCTCATCACAGAAGCTCTGATATTTCAGGAGATCCTCTCTCTGAACTAGTTTCTAACAACAACTAAGTGGGACCTAGACATTTTCTTGAATAAAAACTAGTTAAATATAATCTGGAAAAGCAAATATTGTGTACGCTAAAATCAGGGAAACTAATTTTCCAGGTGACATGGGTATAAAGAAATCAATACCTTTGGAATCAAGAGTTCAAATTATAGAACCATTCAATTGGACAGCACCCGGGGCCAATGCCTTCATTTTACAGATGAGAAAGCTAAAGAGCAGAGACATGCAGACACCCGCCCAGGGCCTAAAGCTAATTACCAGGAAAGCCAGGATTAGAACTCAGGCCTCCTAGTTCTCAGACCAGTGTTCTTCATGCTAAACAGGTGAGGATAAAGCTCAGGATGTAATATTATTTTAATCATCAGAGAACAGGAACGTATGTGTTGCTGGGAATGTCACTGGCACAGAACTTCGGGAGAACTGACACAGCAACCAGACCACTAAGGCCTGTCTTGCTGGAGTCAGGTGAACATGGAGCTCACAGGAATGCTCCGACATTAGCGAAGGGACTGAAAAAAAGGGAAAACGGTGTTTATCTGCTAAGGAAAAACCACCCACAAGCAAAGAAAATCTCTACCCAGAATAATGTTTCCAAAGCTTTCTGAAATAATGTTTAAAAGAACAAACAATTCAAAAACTAATAAAACATCACCAAGTCCCCCCGAACCAAGAACAATAGCTTCAAGACTTCAGGTGAAAAATCAGCCAATTGAAACAAGTATATGAATAACTTAGGCCCAACTAATTCTGTATGACAGAAATGAAAACCAAGTTAAAAATATTACAGAAAAAAATTCCCTAGGGACATAGGAAAGCGGCCGCAAAAGCTATCACCATTTCCCCTGGGGCTGCCAGAGGTAGAATGCGAGCCTGTACAGAAAATTAGGCAGCAGGGCTTGTGATTCATAACGTTCTGAACTTGAATTCTGTGGAGTTAAAAGGGGGGGAAAACATCACAGCTAGTGCCTGCGAAATTATGAAGGGGATGACAGGGAGGAAAAACACAAACATCTTTATATTATATACTGAGCCCTATTTAAAATAATAAAAAGAACTTGTGCATGAATATAAAATATTAAATAAAACAAGTTTTAAAAAATCTTATCGCCAAATTGTCAATGCGAAATCAACTTCCACTTTAGGTTAAATAACAATTCAGTTACCCTCAGCTAAAATGCATAACATCTCTGACTCTGAAGTCACATACATTTGAACTATGCAAAAAGGTTACAGACTCTCAACTGCATTCCATGGGCTTCCATCTAGACAGTCTTTAAACCTGACCTTACAAACGAAGAATTTAAATAGAATTCCCACTGCAAATACTGTCTTATGAAACCAACAATCTGAGTTTCAAGTGAAATACTTAGAAGTGGTTCTTTTTCATTTCAACACTCAGAGACTATGAAGGAAACAAAGTATGCAAACATATCTCATAGCAACACAGGACCCACACATTCCAAACGATATTTATCCCTCTCAAGACCCCAATGAAAGGTTTAGCCTTCAGATGCAAATCAGTCTTACACAGTTTCTGAAATTCTGACAGTATTTAAACAAGTGAAATGATTTCAAGAACTGTTGATTATACTTCAGAGAATCATACACTTTCTACGTACTAAGTTGGAATGCAAAGAAATAGTATGGCAGGACTCTGTTCTTGATTTCTAATGGTCCATGCTGGCTAGTTTCCTCTCTGAACAATTATGTATTTTCCAAATCCACACACGTAAGGTCCAAGTTTAAGAGTTGGATTTTCTTCATGTACAAAAATAAATAATTTACTCTTCACAGGGTGAGAATAGTGACTATTTGAGTGTAGGGTTAGATGCTGGAGGCAAGTTTCCATACCTCAAAAACGAAAATGAAAAAAAAAAAAAATCCCAAGATTAGTCGAGTTTTTAAAAAGACCCGAAAGATTGTATTTTAAAACAATTACCCTAAAAGTATGAACAATTTTTTCAGTTTGTTCTTAAAATGGTGGTCCTAAATTAAAAAATAAAAACTTAAGTAACACCACTGTGTGTCTGTCATCACATTAGAAAACGGCACCATTTAAAATCTGTGGCAAATGAAAAATCTGTTTCGACAAGAGGATTTCTGTGTTAATAGTCATCTATGGTATTTTCAAAGAACACGTTTCGAACATCCAGAATGGACGCCAATTCCAAAATGTGCTTCTGGAGGTGAGGGTTCTCCACGGTCTCATCCCTTGGCAGCTGTGGGTATGATTCAGGATAGTTTCGTGTTTCCTAACAGGCGAAGAAGAGAAAAGTCAAGTTTTATAGTTTAATGACAGAAAATCATAAACATTAATGTTACTGAATGATTGTTCACATTAACAATATCAAGGAGTAACATTGATATTATGTATTTTTCTCTTTCATATTGGTATGATTCTTTCTGGTAACACATTTTTGAACATATAAAATTGCTGGCATTTGACCACTTTGACCTTAAAAAATGACAATTTCATATGATTCAACCTAATCTATTAATTTAGTGAGTTAATTAACAAATGTTTACCGGGGCCAATCATTTCTGGGCACTATGCTATGTTGTAGAAACCATGTAATTTTTACTTGTTAGGGGAGAGAGAAATCCTAGCATGTTTCAACAAGTATTTGTTAAGTGAATGAATAAATAAATTTGCAGTGGAAATTAAAATGAGAGAAAAACGATAAGAAGCATGGGCCTTCAAAATTAATTTTAAGAGAGGGATGTGCCAAAATGACTGTAAGATTTCAGGAGTGGGTGACTCGAGAGAAGAGTCGGGAACCACTGAGAGAAAAAGAGGAGGAGGAGCTGATTTGGGGGTAGTATGAAGCTTCAGGTTTTAGGTATATTTTCTTTTTATTTTTTAAATATTTCATTTATTTATTTTTAGACAGAAGGGAATGGGGGGGAAGAGAGGAAGAGAAATATCACTGTGTGGTTGCCTCTCACATGCCCCGTACAGGGGACCTGGCCTGCAACCCCGGCATGTGCCCTGAATGGGAATTGAACCGGTGACCCTTTGATTCACAGGCCAGTGCTCAATCCACTGAGCTACACCAGCCAGGGTGGTATATTTTATTTGTGTTAATAGTGTAATACAATTAGAACTGCTCAAACACAATTTGAAAATTTAGGGCTGTATCTCAAAAGACAAATTTGAGCAATATATGTAAACACTGATATAATCTGCATGGCAAGAAATCTTAAAGCCATAAAAATAGATGAGATTTCTAAGAATATTACCAAAAAGTAAAAGAAGGAGTTCCTAAAAAGGCAGATGAAAGTTCAGAAAAAGGAAAAAAAAGGAATAATAAAATGGAAAAAAATTGTATAATTACAGGAAAGCTAAAGAAAAAGACAATTTCAAAAACCTGGTCATTCTCATTTGGCCATTTCTATAGACCGTAATTTTGCCACACATTTAAAATTTCCAGAAGAAACAAGTTGCTACTTTTCTATGCATCTCACATGATGGCTCATATATTCAAATGTCATTTCTCTGTCTTATTCCTATAGGCCTCACTCATTAACACTTACAAAGACCAGATTATTTTTTTTAAGATTTTATTTCTTTTTTTTTAGAGAGAGGGGAAGGAAAGGAGAAAGAGAGGGAGAGAAACTCAATGTGTGGTTGCCTCTTACACAACCCCTACTGGGGACCTGGCCCGCAACCCAGGCATGTGCCTTGACAGGGAATTGAACCAGCACACCTTTAGTCCGCCGGCCTGAGCTCAATCCACTGAGCCACACCAGCCAGGGCACAAAGACCAAATTTTTGTTTTACTACATTAAATACAGGAAACTGATAGAAGATTTCCTAGTGGCAATGTTTATTATAATAAAAAATTGGAAACACCCCAAATGTCCATTATCAGTAGGCTAGATGAGTAATTTGCGCTACATAGTCAAACAATGAAATCCTATACAGCAGTGAAAATGAATGAGTGAAAGCTATAGTCAGTCATCAACATGGCTCAGTTTCAGGAATACAATAAGGAGTAAAAAAGCAAGTTATAAAATACATAAAATATGGATCCATTTATCTGTTGTGTAGGAATATAAGCACATGTGGCAAAACTTTAACACAAAGTGAATGACAGTTATGAAAATCAGGATTTTAGTTTCAGCTGAGAAGAAAACAGGATTACGGAGGACCCAGCCTCAGAAGCAATGAAAATGTTCTACCTCTTAAATTGAGTGGCAGGTAATCAGATATGCCTTATTTTGTCCATCTGTAATACTTTAAATACAATACAATTTGTTTATATGATTTTGGATCTATTCAAACTCTATTTAATCCAAGTGAAATATAACATGTTTCTTAAATACCTAACATGGTAAAATTGGTCATTAAAATACTCTTTGCCTACCCGAAAAATCTTGTGCATCCTCATGGTGGCTGAACAAAAGACAAATCTTGTGAGAAGCAAGCGGAGAAATTCATCTCCAAAGAACTGCAGGAATGCCTGATCTGCAAAGAGGAGAAAGATGACAGTAAAACAAAACTTAAAGGGAAAAACACATTTCCAAGGGGAAGAAAAATTCAGGAAAACCTTCTCAACTTTCCTGCCTTCGACAAATACCTTTAAAAATTCAAACAATTTCAATGATTTTTAAAAATTTTAAAACCATTATAGTATGTTCTGTTAAGTGTGCCGTTAGATACTAGTAGGGTACCTATTGAACGTGAATGCGTCAGTAGCTGGGCAATGTCGCGGTTGATTTTTCGAAGATATTCTTGACACTTTTCCCACAGGCCTCTACGCATGCTTGACAATCCAGAGACAAATAGGAAGGCCATTAGAGGATTGTTCAAAAAGAGAGTGAAGAGGCTACCTCGTTGAGATTGATCTGTAATAACAAACATGTTTTATATATACAGATACACACATACATAGAAAACACTTTTGTAAAAGATAAGGATGCATTTGACGAACATTTTAATATACTGATGATGTATAAAATTAAAGCTATATCATTAAATCATAATTCAACAAAGTAGATCCTGCAAGGAACTACAAAAACATATTCCAGGTACCTTGATTTTCTGCTGAACAAACTTTAGAGCCTAGTAAACTAAGAGAAAGAGAACATGAACATATTCCTTTGCCGTTTCCCCTCCAACTCACAGATCTTATCCAAATACAGCAAGGTCTGGCTTACAGGCAACTCATGACAGAATTCTCTGATGAGTACTAGGATTGCTGGTCTTTTTCGCTCTTTTGTTAGTTGCTCTTTCTCCACTTATCCCTTCAATATCAACCCTTCCCCTCTTTGGCCTGATATATCACTGATCTCACCTACTCCCATAATTTTGGTTATCATTTATATGCCTATTGATTCCCAATTCTCTTAGATTGAGCTCCTTAGGTCTAGAACCATGCTGTCTCGCAGCACTTAAAAAGAACTTAAAATGTGCCCTGACTGGCAAAGCTCAGTGGATTGAATGCGGGCTGCGAACCAAAGTGTCACAGGTTCGATTCCCAGTCAGGGTACATGCCTGGGTTGCAGGCCATGACCCCCAGCAACCGCACATTGATGTTTCCCTCTCTCTCTCTTTCTCCCTCCCTTCCCTCTCTGAAAATAAATAAAATTCTTTAAAAAAAAAAACAGCTATGACACCACTGATTAAAAAAAAAAAAACAACTTAAAATGTGACTGGTCCAAAATGAGACACTGTGAAGTATAAAATGTACATGGGATTTCAAAGCAGGAGTACAAAAAGACACATTTTTTTTAATCTTTAAAGATTTTATTTATTTATTTTTAGAGAGAGGAGAAGGAGAAAGAGGGAGAGAAAAGTGGTTGCCTCTCGCACATCCTCTACAGGGGACCTGGCCCGCAACCTAGGTATGTGCCGGACTGGAATCGAACTGGTGTCCCTTTGGTTCTCAGGCTGGCACTCAATCCACTGAGCCACACCAGCCAGGGCTTAAAAGGCACATTTTTTAACTTTAATTTCACCAGTTACTTTCTACTTTTTAAAAAACATGGCTACTAGAAAACTTAAAATTACATAGGTGACTCCCATATATTTCTATTGTAGAGTTGCTCTAGACTACTAAATTCAACCTAACTCTCAAAGGTAACTTTAAACTCAACATGTCAAAAATTGACAACAAATTTCCCTCCTTTTGTTTTCTTATAAATTCACTTCTTACTCAGTATCGTTATTTCTACCAGCACATCAGCCAGAAACCTGAAGTCTATTCCTGCCTCCTTCCTCTCCCTTATTTCCTCACCATCACCAAGCCCATCACCAAACCTGTTGGTTCTTTGGCTAGTATTTTTTGAAGCCAGCTAACCAGCCACTGTCCTACCTTGGCCACCACAATCTCTTTATTTCCATCAGTGCTCCTGTCCAGTTCATTTTACATAAGATTAACTGAATGCTCTTTCCCATTATGCTGTTTAAAATCTTTTGGTAGCACCCCACTGTCCTCCATTTAAATCAGAAAAGGTTTTTCTTAATTCAGTCCCACGATTCCAAACCCCACCTTTTAATGAACCAGAACTATTTTAATTGCTCCAAATGTTCTATAATTCTACATGTCCTTCAGCTCCACTTTAGACATCATTTCATGCACTTCCTTCACTCTCAAAAGCTGTTAGGAGTTCCTCAAGTGTTTCGCAGGCTTCCTCCTGAGACACTAGGGGCCCCGGGATAACTGTCTGGACTGCTGGCTGTGTCTCCTGCCAGGCACCTGGCTCCGCGAGAAACAGACGCTGTCTGTCTCGTCAGAGTGTTAGCTGCAGTGCCAAGCACTACCTGACAAATAAATGTCGAATAGATATTTGTTGAATGAATGAAGGAACTCTTGGGTAAGGAGAAAACTGTAGACTTTAGATACCAGAGGCACAAGAATCTAATCTGACATCCAAATACTTAGACACCTGCTGGTTTTGTGCCCGGAAGGGGCACATTTAGGGATTAGAAGGCTAAACTTTATAGCACAAAAGATAGGATACTGGACTAAAAAATATTAAGGATGTACATTATAACTAAGCATATTAATAATGATAGCTGGCACATACAGAATACTTATACGGAATACTTACTAATAATATACTTATTAGTAATACTAATACTTATTAGCTGGCACATAAAATACTTATTATGTACTCAGAGTTATGAAACTGGTACTATTACTATCTTCATTTGATAGGAAATACTGAGGCACAGAATGGCTAAGGAGCCATCCAAGGTCATACAGCTAGTAAGTGGTTGAGTTGCAATTCAAGTTCAATCGGTTTGCCTCCAGAGTCTGTGTTTTCATCCTATGTGTAATAAAGCCTTGCTGACCAGATGATCTTGGTATTAACCCATTACATCATGCAACTTTAACTAAACCTCCCCCTTGAGAAGACCGATTGACAGCAAAAAGTACTCCCAAGTCACTGGAAGGGGTTACACTTCTCCAGGACAACAGGTTAACAAAGTTCTCAAAGCAGGAGAATTTTACCGTTGTTTGAAGGTAAGTTCTATCCCTCAGTAATTTGACTTTTGGTTACAGGAACTTAGTATTTCTACATGTTTCTCCCTGTTAAATAGCAGAACTTACCTTAAAACAACAGTGACAAGTCTCCAGCTTCTCTCAGGCATTCAAATGCTGACCATCACTTCCTGTGTCAAACTATGTCAGCAGACAGGGCTTCTGGCTGGGAAGTAGCAGTAAAATGCCATCCCCCACAGAGAGACATCAGCACTATTCACAGTCAGGGAGATAGTGAATTGGTGACAAGTACTGCTGAAACAGCGTGAAGGTTTGTTTAGTATCGTACCTCCCTTAATGCCTGGGCCACAGAACCAGATGGCACGTGCTGCCAATTAGGGACAAATTATTCAAAGTCTTTCACTTCTTATTCATCTGAGAAACGGCCAGAACACTGACCTGTCTCTCCGGCACACTGAGAAGAGGTTCTTTTATTTATAAAATACAACCAGGTAAAAATGTGGATGAAAGAAACCCTTTCCCTTTAAGTTGTGCCGGTTAGGGTATCCTAACTCATAGGCATAGGCTGAGGAGTCTTCTTGACCAGATAGCTTACGGTCTTAAAAGATGTAGCCAGTCATTACAGGAAATCACGCTAGACAGATGAGAACAAGCTCTCCAAAAACATAGAGCTGTAAAACAAATTTTTAAATTCACAAATTTTAAGTTCCCCAAGAGCAAGAGACCAAAACCACCCCTGACTCAGGGATGCTTTGCCATTTCTTTGAGAACTATCTCAAGGCCTAATGGTAGCAAGACTTCTGGCTGATTTCAGACTGACACGTGCCACATCAAACACCACACATCCACATGTGATCATTATAGGTAGGAAGCAAAGATCAATATTACTCAAACTGTAAACAGTGTTTATTTGCAACCTATGGATAGAAGAGGTAATGACAAAACATACCTTGTAAAGCTTTTGGATATGCTGTAGGAGAAAGCAAGCAGACTAGTGGCTGTCCAAATAAGTTTGTGAAATTCTGTAACATATAAGAATTTAAAGCGTTCATTAAAGGCTTGACCAAAGATAGTAATTTTCTAAAGCATATCATTAGTGTTTAGATTGGGCTCTCTGACTCATAAGCAGCTGCAGATACATCAGTAACAGCTGAAGAGACTGCCATTCATGTATAACTACTATGAATAATAGGCTTTCTTAAAATAGTGACACTGACTAAATGAACTATTGATTTTTTTTAAATAAAGGCACAGATACTGTTGCAGTGTTCCAGGTTACAGGGGGAGGTCATCTGGCTGTCTACCAGGAGGCCACCCCGTGGGCAACATGCCCTGATGGGTGCATGCACAAGGGTGAGTTTTCTAAGCTCTGAGGTCTGGCTCTAAAACCCGACTTAACAGGTCTGTGAAGACAGAGGCACCTCTCACTGTGAATCTCATTCACTGCTCACACAGAATGATGTATAAAACCAGAATGTCGATGTGAGAATTAAACTGACATGCAAAAAATACTCTCTGCATGCTTTAAGGGTATCCTTTCCCTTAGGGCAAATCTACACAGGAAATAAAATTATAAACTGTATGGTAAAACAAGATAGATAAAAAACTAAAAGTAAACTTGGGACACCAGGCAAGAGGGCAGCGTAGGCAGACATGGCTCGCCTCTTCGCACAACCACATCAAAATTACAGCTAAAATGTAGAACCACCATCACTCAGAACTGGCAGAAATCGAGTTGAATGGAGTCTGACAGCTATGCAGTTAAAGAAACCACATCCATCCAGACTGGTAGGAGGGGCACACATGTGGAATGGGCTGGTCCCACAACCACGTGTGATGGATAAAAATTCAGGGGGGATATCTCAGAAGCCAGGAGTCCCAGACCCACACCAGGGCCCCCAGCCCAGGATTCCAGTGCCAGGAAAAAACAGTGGGGATTGAGTCAGTGGAAGAAGCTTCTGGAGCCCCAGGCAGTTCCTCTGAAAGAACTCACACACAGACTCACCCACTCAGACCCTTTGAGCTCTAGCTTGGCATAGCAGATGGAAACGGACTAGTGGCATACGGGGAGGAACTGAAGCATCTGGCATCAGGGAGAGCAGAGGCCATTGTCCCTTTGCTAAACCCTCCCTGCACAGAGCCAGTAGGCTGGTGCCATATCTGAGATTCCATTGATCTGGCTAACACTGTTTGACCTGCCTTAGAGATCCCAGAGACTCTGCCCCACCCAGCTCACAGGCCCACCTAAGCTGCTTTTCCATATGAATGGCTAGTCTTGGCTCATGCTTCACAACTTCCTAAATCCTCTCAAATAAGTAACAGCCAGCTTCAGTGAACCCCAGCCCCACCTGCCCCACACATACTACAGCAGCCAGAATAGGATCACAGCTTGGCTTTACCTGGGAATCTCCAAGTCCATCTCAGATGCTCAGACAGGATGGCCCCGGGCAAAACACAGGTGGAGGCTGACCTTGGCCTGCACCACCTGGGAAATCCCCAGGGCCAGCACACTCAGTGGACAGCTACAGGTCACATCAGAGTATTACCATTCTGCCCTTGAAGAGCTGATCCTCCACAGAGCGTGGAAGTTCATGGTCAGTGGTCACAGCCAATCGTTGCAACATTGACCTGCCAGCAGCAACCAAGTCTCAGCTACAAGAGGAGGGTGTACTGAGCCCACACAAAGGGCACACCTTGAGTACCCAGCTGGGGTTATAGGGGAGTCTGTGCCACTGGACCCTACAGAACACCTACTGCATTAGGCCACATTACCAAGACATGGAGTCAAAGCAGCTCTGCCTAATAAATAGAAACAAATATATGGAGGCTGCCAAAATAAGGAGACAAAGAAACATGGCCCGAATGAAAGAACACGTCAAAACTCCAGAGAAAGAGCTAAGCTAAATGGAGAAAAACAATCTATCAGATGCAGAGTTCAAAACACTGGTTATAAGGATGTTCAAGGAACTTAGTGAGGAGCTCAGCAGCATAAAAAAGATCCAGTCAGAAACGAAGGATTCACTAATTGAAATAAAAAACAATTTACAGAGAAACAACAGTAGGGTGGATGAAGTCAAGAATCAAATCAGTGATTTGAAACATAAGGAAGCAAAAAACAACCAATCAGAATAACAAGAAGAAAAAAGAATCCAAAAATATGAGGATAGTATAAGTTGCCTTCGGGACAACTTCAAGAGGCCCAACATTCACATCACAGGGGTGCCAGAAGGAGAAGAGAAAGAACAAGAAATTCGAAATCTATCTGAAAAAAGAGTGAAAGAAAACTTTCCTAATTTGGTGAAGGAAATAGACATATAAGTCCAGGAAGCACAGAGAGTCCCAAACAAGATGGATGCAAAGCGGCCCACTCCAAGACACATCATAATTGAAATGCCAAAGAGTTAAAGATAAAGAGAGAATCTTAAAAGCAGCAAGAGAAAAGAAGTTAGTTACCAGATGGGTGGCAGATGTGAGGGGGGTGTGGGAGAATGGGTGAAGAGGTGAGGGGATTAAGAAGTACAAATAGGTAGTTACAGAATAGCCATGGGGAGGTAAAGCACAGTACAGGAAATGGAGCAGCCAAAGAACTTAGACACATGACCCCCGGACGTGAACAACGGTGGGGGCATTGCCTGAGGGAGTAGGAGGTGCTGGATAGAGGGAGGCAAAGGGGGAAAATCAGGACAACTGTAATAGCATAATCAGTAAAATATTATAAAAAATAAAATAGGAATAGAAATTGAAATAAAGTACAAACACTTAATAAAAAGTGAAAGAAACAAAAATAACTAAAAAAATACTCTTCAATCATAAAAATAAAGACTAAAGCAAATGCAAAGACATACTATGTTCTTAGAGAAGAACCCATTCTAAGGATGCCACACTAATTTATTAAAATTTAAACCAACCTCAAAAAATGGCCACAGATTGTTCCCCTGCAACTGAAAAGAAAATAATCCCTAAGTTTATAAGGAGAAAGTAGATTAGCCAGAAAACCCTGCAAAAGAAGAGCAGAGAGGGAACAAGCCCCATCAGCTATTAAAAATACTTTAAAGCCTCAGAAATAAAAAATAGGAGTGGGTGGGGAATGGGGCACATCTGTGATAGCACCAACAATAAAGAAAAAGGAAAAAACTAAAAAGAAAATGAGAACTTCGAAAAAAAATATGTGGCCCTGACAAGAGAGTAGGCAGAAGGCCAAGGGAAAAGAACGGAGAGCCCAGAGTGAGATCCCCAGGCAGTCGGGACTGACGGTATGCGAGGGTGAAGACGACGGTTTCAGTTGGCAGGAAAAACTGGAGAGCCACGCAGGAGAAAAGCTGGTCCCATACTTCACACCACACACTAGGATAACACATGTCAAAGATTTAAATGTAAAAACTTAAACCATGAAAGTGCTGAAAGGAAAATAGTAGAGTTATTTTTGTAACCTGGAAGAGCTTCCTATTACGATGATGGTTAATCAACCCAGGCACAGAAATCGAAGCCTCGTACATAGTAAAGTACAGCATACACTAAATCAAAAGCCAAACGACGTTTGGGGAAACATATCCACAACTCACATTACAAAGGATTAACGTCCTTAACATACAAAGAACTTCTCAAATCAGTAAGGACGAGTCTGCTGACAAGAGAATTCAGAGGAAAGGGAACACACTCAGTTCAAATGCATGAAAGATGCTGGACCTCACTGACGAGAGAAAGAAAACCAAAGCAACACTAAATTTCCGATCGTAATCTACTAGTTCGGCATTTTTCTAAAAGTTTGAAAATATGTGCTTTTGGCAAAAATATGGGTAAACAGACGCATATGTAGATGGCAGGAATATAAATTAGCACAAACAATGTAGAAGACAATTTGGCAGGCTCCACTGAATTCAGACGCATGTCCCACTGCCACAGCAGTCCCACCACTAGGAACGTACCCTATCACTGCACTCCCAGACCTGTAAAAGAAGTCCCAAGTTATTCCTCGCAGCATTGCCAATAATACTGAAGGGTTAGAAACAACCAAATGACCAGCAATCAAGGACTCGTAGACTAAATCGTGGTACAACCGTACAACGGAATACTGTGCAGCTACAAGGAAAGAAGGAAGAGGTTTTTACGAGTGGATGTGGGTAGACCTCCAACATTTCTTCACAGCAGAAGAAAATACCATACAGAGCAGTTGTATATGGCATGTGACTACCATTTATATGGCAGATCTTGGCTTATATAGGCATTAAAAAATGTTTTTCCTAGAAGGATGAACAAGAAACAGACAATGGTGACCACTTCAAGGGAGAGACAGTAACTGAGTGAGTTGGGCCTGGGAGGGATAACACACCTTTTTGACTTTGGGACATTGTAAATATAATAGCAATACAAAAAAATTAAATAATGAAAATAAATTAGAAATTTCTTGTAACCAGAACACAGGGAGCAAGCTGAATGATACTGAGGAGCATCCTTCAGCGGAGGCAGCCCGAGGCACTCCTGCACACGGCGGAGAAGGCCTGGGTCCGTGGCCGGGGTGCGCTGAGTAGCGCTAAGATTTGAACGCTGCCGTTCCTTGTGCCCCCAGGTTTCCTTTCCCTCTGCTTCCCTTCTGATCAGCTGCTCTGCTGATTTGTTTAAATACTGTATGAAAAGAGTTGGCACGGCAAGCCTGACTGCAATCCTTTGAAAGGCCTGCTTATTACAAGGTTGGCCGTTGGCTGGCTTCTGGGAACTTAGATTTGGCCATGGTCCCACCATTCCCCGAGCTCACTTCACCTGGACCATGCAGACAAGACGGTCTATGCCGAACACCTGCTTTCCTTCTGGGACGATGGCATTTTGGTGCGTGCCAGGCACAGGGCACCTACACGATCAGTCCCCAGTAAACCCCCTGGGCACCGAGTCCCCTGGGAGCTTCCCTCCCTGGTAGACACTGTACAGCATTGTCCCAACTTGTTGCTGAGGGAGTTAGGTACGTCCTTGTGTGACTTCACTGGGAGAAGGCTCCTGGAAGTCGGAGCCTGCTTTGCTCTGGACTTCATCCAATGTGCCTTCCTCCTTTGCTGATTCCCTCTGTCTCCCTTCACCACGATGCACACACTGTACTGAGCGTGACTACACGCTTGGCCCCGTGAGTCCTCCCAGCGAATCACTGAACCTGGGGGTGACCTTGGGGACCTCTGAGTCCCTTCTTTCAGATTATATTTAAATTTTATGTCTAGAAAATAGTAACTTAAGGATGTTTCACATCTCTGTTTTAACTCATCCAGTAATTAATTTTATAGTTCAACTCTCATTAGGTAATCTTATTTTTTCTGCAAGTGTTGGGGGATGTCTCATAATTTTGCCACATATATGGATCATATGATTCAATGCTATTATGTTTAAAAAATTATGGCAAGTGTATGTAAATGCAATATCTATGGAAGAAATTTTAATTTGTTATATGGCTCATACATAAGATTACTATTGATTTTTGTACACTCACCCTATATCTATTACTTTGCTGAATATGTATTCATATTAATAGTCTTTCTGCAATTTTTTTGGATTTTCTATATATAAAAATCATCTACAATTAATAATTTTCTCTTTCCTATATGTATACCTCTCACTGGTCTGGACAGCTTTTTTTATTGCTTTATTTTCAGAATATTACACAATTCTGGTCAGGACTAAGACAAGATTAATCGCAATGATAATAGCAGGCATTCTCTTTTTCTTTCTCATTTTAATTAAGAACACTTCAATGTTTCTTACTCTAAGTACAAAGTTGGCTACATAATACGGAAGCTCTTCAGCATAGGCTGTTTTTTCCATTAAGAATGGGTACTGAATTTTAATAGATTTTACAAATGACCATTGAGTAAGCATGTGATTTTTCTTATTTATCCTCTTGACATAATATATAATATTGATTTATTTTCATATACCTAACCTTTATGTATGATTCAGATAAACTCTTTTGGTACATTATTCTATGAATAGGTCTCTTTACTAGTATTTAATTAAACTTTTTCTAATCCACAAAGATAAACTAATAGGGGCAGAGTCTCCTTTTGGGTATGCTATTTTCGTCTCAAACAATGTCAGCACAATAATTCCCACCACTCACTGAGTGCTGACTGCTTTTCAAGGACCATCCCCGGCGGCTGAGACCCTAACCTGTAAGACCAATATTGCCAACTTATATTACAGAGAGGTGAAAAGAGGCGCAGGAAAGACCAAGAACACATTCAAGGTCATATAAGTGTGTCATGGCCTAATCACTACAGGATGAATTGAATAGTTCTGATCTTCTCCATTGCTCTGGAATTGTGTATTTGATCCTGCAAGTTTCAAGTATTTATCACTGAGCCCAAAGGGCCAGAGCCTTTCTTGTGGGGGAAAGAAGATAATGATGATCACTTCCCTCGATTTCATACCCTGTGATTAGGCTTTTCAGATTTCCTTCTTATGGCCATTAGATTTTTTTTTTCTCCCAGGAAATGACCTATTTAACTCAGGCTTTAAAACACCTTCAAACGTGAAGACAGTACATGGTGCCCGTTTCAAAGATCTCTGTTCTTCAGCAAATACTCATTAAACCTATGGATCAGACACCATTCTAGATGCGAGGATTATAGCAGGAAACAAAACAGTTTCTAAAAACCCTGTCTTCCTGGAGCTGACATTTAGACGAGGGCGGAGGTGGCAGGTACAGACCCACAGGAAACGAAACGAAGAAGTTACATAAGAGCAGTGGCAAGTGCTCCCTGTGGGAAGACAGCGAGAGCACAGTTAGCAGCACAAGCTCTGCGATAAGATCGTGGGCAAATCCCCACTCAGCCGCTCGCTAGTTTTGTGTGTGTGACCGTGGGCGAGTGACTTCATCTTTCTGTGCCTTGGTTTCCTCATCAGTAAAATGGGGATAATGAAAGTAACACATTGGGTTGTGTAAGGGTTAAATGTGTTAATATTCACACAGTGCTTCAAACAGTGCATGGCACTGTACAGAAGCGAACTGCTCGAATTAAGAAAAATAAAGTCATGGATAAAGAGTGTTGGGGAGGCATAGAATTGTAAAAAGGGTGATCCCTTCATAGGGAAGTCCCTGTGAAGGGCGATGCAGGTATCTTCGCAAGAGGATTCAAAGGCAGGGGGACCAGAGCCCAAAGGTCCTAAGCAAAAGACTGCCGGGGATGTCTGCAGAGCAGTGAGGTCTATGTGACCGAAGAGAAAGGACAGGAAAGAGAGAAGACAGAGAGGCATTTGAGGAGAGTGCGGAGCTGTGTGAGGGCGGGTAACAGGCTGCTTCTGCTCTGCGGGAGAGGAGCAGCCTTTGTAGGTTTTACGTAGAGAAATGACGCGATCCGACTTACAGGCACACGCTGCCGGGGCCGGGAGGAGGAGGAAGACTGGTTAGGAAGCTGCTGCAATAATTCGGGGAACAGACGGCAGAGGCGTGGGCCAGGGTGGCGGCAGTGGGGGTGGTAGGTTCTGGATGTACTTGTTGGAGACGACAGGATCTCCGGAAACGGATGTGGGGGTGAGGGAAAGAGGAGTTAACGGAGAACCAGTGGGGGAGACTGAGAAAATAAGCTGACTCCAGATCTTTGTAGTCCTGAGGAAATCAAGCAACTTAAGTTTAGGTTTTAAAGATTTTACCCAGAGAAGGGGACGGAAGTCAGAGCTCAGGTGGTGCCTGAGATGGGAGTCTAAGGGAAAACCATCCCTGGGAAATGAGAATCCCAAAGGGCCACGCCCCTTGTGGAAGGATGAATCAAAACAAATTTCACACCTTCCTTCCTCCCCTGACTCCTCCACAGGGGACTGCAAGGGAAGTTTTCTCAGTGCACAGCAGAGCAGAGACAAACAAAACAAAACAAAACAAAACAGTGTCTGAGGGTTTTAACTATAAGTCAACCCTCCGTGTGTTTGCAGCCCAAATTCACACCACCGAGTAATCCCCTGAACCAGGCACCCAAATGGGGCCGTCTCCCCATTTGGGTGCATACCCTCTCTGGATAAAAGACCCTCTCTGGATAAAAGAACCCTAACCCTAACCCTAGCCCTAACCCTAACCCTCTCTGGATAAAAGAACCTTCAGTCAAGGGCTCCAGCAATAATGAAAAACTCCAACCTACCATCTCAAGAAGTCTAACAAGTCCCAGTCAGTTAACTACAAGGAGCGAAACCTAGAACTACCACAGTGTAACCGCAGCCTGCCAAAACCTTGCACAAGAGCAAGAAGGAATGGAACGAGTGAGGCTGGCTGGCAGACGGGCTCTTACACAATCTCACGATAGGGTGAGGCCTCAAGAGACCGCAGCAGCACCGCCAGCTGTCACGCAAGGCGAGGCTCCGTAGACATCAATAAATAGGACTGTTCTGGCAAACGAGTTAGCCACGCTCACCGGCAGGGATCCGGCCTTGGTATAATCACTGAGACGCTCAAAAGTGTTTCTTCTTTCAAAGGAAAGACAGCAGAACTAAAAGAAGTGTTCGAAATTGACAGCAGGATTTTTTTCACTCCCACTAGTACTATATTACTACAGGTCAGGCCACTGCCACCTGCCTAGTCCCTAAGGGTAATTTGAGGGCCACCGTGTGGACCATACTTGTTACACGCATCCTGGCACTTCGATCACCCTCCTCCGCACTGAAGCTCGGACTAGCATGTAAAGCTCCTCTTTTCCTAAGTGTGGGAGGAGCTGGGGTTTGGAAAGAGAAAGGCTGCTGGAATCGGTCCGGCAAGTTACCTAACCTCCACAGGCGGAGTTTCCTCGACTGTAAGGATAATAGCACATCTCTTCCCTTAATCATTCAACATACATTCACTAAGGTCCTTTTAAGTGTGAGGCCCTAGGGACACAAAGGTATATGAATATAAACACTGAGAGAGACTCTAGGGAAAGAGGGCCCAATGTTGATCGGCCTTTCCATCCCAGGCAGAACAGCTGAGTCTGCTCTGGGGATTACGACTGGACTGTGCAGACAGACCTAAAGGGCCGCCAGAGACTACCCGACAAACAGGTGTGACCAGGCCGTCACACCGAGCTGCTCAGCGTAAAAAGCCTATCCGCAACCTCAGAGATTCTGACCACGTTGCTCGCTAGCTTCCACTCTTGGATCTGAGCAGATAGGCAAAAATTAAATACTCTGAGGAGGGTCTCTAATAGGACGTAGGCAGGCAAAAACAAGCAGAAATGCATCAACATGAAGGAAATAGCTAGCAGGGAGAACTTTTAAAAATAATCATTGATATTCTCAAAGGTAGGAGAATACGAAGTCTGTCTGGAAAAAGTCCAGCTGTTGTTAATATAACGAGAAGGGTTTGTGTGACACTGATGTAAGCTGGCAGCCAAGGAGAGTAGACTGGAATGCGCATGCGTGAGCAATGATGCCTTCACTGTACTAGTCAGTGGGGGTGGTAGATGCTGTTGAGTGAGCATGTATATTGTGTGGCAGTTGAATTCAAAATGACTAAGCAAGTAGAACAATGAATCTGCATCAAATATTGCATTAAGCTTGAACATTCCTCCACGGAAACTATTCAGATGATTCAGAAGGCCATGGTTATGGGCAGCTGGTGATTGGCAGCTTCATCATGACAACATGCCTGCTCATGTATCATGTCTCGTGCAGAGTTTTTTTGGCAAAACATCAAATCACCCAGGTGACTCAGCCCTCCTACAGCCTAGCTTTGGCACCCTATGGCTTCTGGTCTTTCCTACAACTAAATAACCTTTGAGCCTTGTTGATGTAGCTCATTGGATGGAGCACTGTGGTTCAATTCCCTGTCAGGGCACACGCCTGGGTTGTGGGCTGGGTCCTCAGTTGGGGATGAACAAGAGTTAATCAAACCATGTTTCTCTCACACAGAGATGTTTCTCTTCCTCTCTTTCTCCCTCCCTTCTCCTCCCTCTGAAAATAAGTAAATAAATAAATAAATAAAAGCACCCTTGAAAGGGAAAAGATTTGGACAGTCAATGAAAATCAGGAAAATACGACAGGGCAGCTGATGGCAAATGGGAAAACTGCATGAGGGGTTAAGGTGCCGACTTTGAAGGGGACTGAGGTGTCACTGTCCTATGTACAATGTTTCTTGTATCTTGTATCTTCTTCAATATTATTTTTCATATTATATGGCTGGATACCTTCTGGATAGATGCCCGTATATTTCAACCAGGATAAAAACCAAGATAATTATACATGTATATGAATATGTGTTTTCTATGCCTCTATATTTTTATGAAAGAAACATCTAAAGAACAAATTAAAAATCTCAACAAGAGGATTAGAAGATAAAGGCAAAGGAATTTTCTAAAGAGCAAAAAGACCAAAAGATGGAAAATAAAGAGCAAGAAAATCAGAGGGCTGGAACAGAGGGTCTAAAATATGAATGACAAAAGCTGCCAAAAGATAGTACAGAGAAAACAGAAGAGAGGAAATCCATGGAACAACTCAAGAAAATGGGCACAGTCTCCAGACTGAAAGGACTCAAGTACACGCCAAGCACCATGGTTAAAAGTAATCCTAGACTGAGACATGCTGTTAAGAAGTTCAAAAACACAGAAGACCTTAATCAATGTCACTCCAATAAATTCAATTTTTAAAAAATCTGCCTAGTCTTCCATGAAAAACAACAACAACAACAACAACAACAACAAGAAAACAAAAACAAAAACAACAGGAACAAAGAGAAGATCTTAGAAGCTTCTAGAGACTGGAAACAGGTCACCTGAAATCATCCAGAATTAGAAAGCTCTGTACTTCCTAAGAAATACCAGAAGCTACAAAGCAATGCAGCAATGCCTGCAAATTTTGAAGGGAAAGTATATCTACTCTATTCCAAAACCATCATTGAAGTGTGAGGGTAAATTAAAGACATTTGCAGAAGTGTAAGATTTCAAGTGTTTTATCTCATATTCAACCTTCTCAGGAAGCTACTGTAGGAGACGCTACATGAGCTGTGAGAGTAAACACCCAAGAGGAAGACACAGCACTGAGGACGGGGATCCAAGACAGGAGAGAGACGAAGACCTCCCAGGACGACAACGAGAGGAGGGTCTGCGGTAAGGGCTGTGTGGAAGAGGCAGAGGGCACGCGGGCAGAGGCTCTGGGAGATCATTCATCACAGAGCAAAAATGGAGAGACTCATACATCTGACTAATCTGAAGAAGATTTAGATAATTGGTGAGGAGTTCGGGGTTGAATTGGTGATAGGCTCAGGGAAGAAAAAAGCCAGGACCAAAGATAAAGAACTATTTGCTCCAGGAAAAGTAGAAAGTTGCATAGGAAAGGAAAAATTTACTATGGCTTAGCTGTTAAAAGCACTTTATAGCCACAGTAATATAAGCACTAAATATTTAGTGATTCAAACTTATAAGTTTATTGTATGAATAAAAGGATGTAAAAGGTATAAATGTGAATTGGGGCTAGAAAGAGGAAAGAAAGCTAAATTTCTCTTCCATAATGGGATATCAATACATAATGCCTAAAACTGAAGAATCAAGAAATATAAATACCAGCATGTTATTTAGGAAAATGGTGGTTAAATACCAATAATCAGCTAAAAAAGATATAAACGGTGGCCTTTGGAAAGAGGCCAGCAGGGGTAGGGCAAGAGCAGGGAACCGCTTTTGTAGTAACACCTGGTGGAGCTCGTAGACCGCGCAGCTCCCACTCTGACAATACCCTGGAATGACAGCAACATCTGACCCCTGCCCGAGCCCAGGGAATCAGAAGTGGGAGTTAGGGCCCCAGTACAAGTTTTGAAAGGTGCTGTGAATGTTTCCGATGCACAGAGAGAGTTGAGAACTGGAGCTTTTAAACTACTACAGGCACGAGTTCATCTCATAAAAATAAAAAATGTAATATTTAAATAAAGAAGTATACATGAAATGTTTACATGTGAAGAAGCATTTAGAAAACAGATACACATTTATAAAACACTCACATGTATGAGGCATATATAACAACGTGGGAACTCAAGAAATAATACTTGTGTATCGGTCACACGGCTTTCTCTTTTTTTCATTAGAAACTTGCAAAATGGTAGTTTAAGAGTTTCTACACATGTTTTCTAGAAAAAGTAAGTATGAGACACATTCATATATTAATTAACACAGAACTCTTACTTCATTTAGAGGCGTTAAACAGTTCTAATTTTTAAAAAGACCAGATTGGTCTGTGCCATACTCCGATTTGCCTACTGCAAACGGGTTCCCCACTTCATTTCTGCAGATCAGTATGTTCTGGAAAATTTAATTTTTTAGAGGAGTTATACTGTGTGGGCCATCAAACATAAGCAGACAAAAACCAAAAAACCAAAAAACCAACTTTCTGTTATTCAACTGCTATCCCGTCAGAGTATTAAAATCTAGAATGGTGGTGGGAAGAGGGGTTACAGGGCAGTGGGGAATAAAAGGGAGGAAAAATGGGACAACTGTAACAGCATAATCAATAAAATACATTTTTAAAAAATCTTTAAAAAAGGAATATTAAAAATCTAAAATTCAATCATGGTACCTAATTAAGTAAATACACTTCCAAGTGGGCACAGTGGTGTTTTTTTTAAAATCAGCATCCAATACTCACTCATTCTACATTCAAAACACACTCTGGAAATAGCAGGCACAGGTAATGAAAGGTATTTTTGAGATTATAAAAAAGTACCATTGAATAACATCCAATTAAAGTGAGAGAAATTACTAGATTGCTGAAGTACTCCCAATGCACGCTGGAGCATAGAAGCAATACACTTGACCTGCTGTGTCAGCAAATGCTGCCACACCCTTAAACCACAGCAAACGATCCCTTCTCCTTCACTGACAAAGATGCGGAATGCTGCTTTTGAATTCTGTGAAGACAAATGCCTGGACTCCTCTGGTTTTGTGAGTTTTAATGGGAAAACTAATAAATTTTCTCCTTCAGCAGCCTTGCACCTCCTCAGAAAGATGAAAACCACCACCACACACATGATTTAAGAAAGTATACAGCTAATGCTCTCCAACATCAAAGTTGTACTGTTAAACTTGATAAAACAGGTAGCAGGAAATTTGCTGACAAGTTCAGGGTAGGTTGGAGGCTCTTGGAATTCCGACTTTAAAAAGTGAAACTAAACAAGAAAATTAGATGGAAAACATATGCTTGGGGTCAGCTCTCAGAGCTACATGACATTTCCATTGCTCTCCTGAAATAAACCTACTAATGTTTGCTTCTCCACTAATTACATGAACACCCACAACAAAAATAACTTTAATTGGCAGTTTTAATGTGCCGATCCCAGCATATTTCTGAATGTACTGTTCACTAATGAAATATTCCGACCACATACAAAGGACTCCAAAAGTTCTGTTTTCATTTTCCTGTAAATTACTGTAATGTGAACTCGAATATCCTACTTTAAAGTGTTTAGCTGCTGACATCCTTTATACAATCATCAAAAAACACTGCTTCAAAAGTAAAATATAAAACAAAGGACTTTCAAGTTAGATCCCTGTTACTTATTTCAGAATTCAGGGCCATCACTTTTTACTTATTGTCACAAGTTTTTAAAATAAATGCATTTAAAACAATTCGTGTTGATAGTCGGTGACTGTAACTGTCAAACATGGGATATAAATTTCAGTTAAACCTCAGCAGCTCGGTGTGTAGATGGGGCAAAAGTCTGGAAACTAGAGAATACAATGTGCTCATTTGCTTCTACCTCTATAAAAGGGAATTCTGGGTTATATAACAGAAAGAACCTTCTACCAGAGATCTTGGAAATCTTGATTTTTTTTTCCCCTGCAGGAGGATTTATTATTTTCCACTGAGTGTCCATTCATGCGTTTTCTTCTTGTTTCTATTCATAGCACCAGATCCTGACTAGCATGCACAACCTCAAAAGAAAAGAAAGACTAAATACAAACTGTGTAAAATGAAATAAAATGAAGCAAAATAAAATGAAGCAAAATAAAAAGGCACATGTCAAGATCAGCCACCTGGAGTGGAGCCACCACGTCTCACACGTGCCACGGCACGCAGGGAACTCACCTTATAGGCGACGCTGTTGGACGAGTCCACGATGATGAACAGCGGCTTCCTCGTGAAGGGATAGAGGTCTCCAGGGTGGAGGCTGGGAAACAACAACAACAGTGAGTGACTGAGTAACTATACCGCCAAGTCTGGGAATCTTTCTTCTTCGGTTTGGTTTTCTCACGTCTCCTTTTCATGGTAGCACTGAGAGAAAAACAAAGATTCATTAAGCAAAAGAGAAAGACTGCCTGTATTAAGTGTTATTGGGAAAAAACTTCAGAGATAATTATTACTCAAGAATATCCAGGCTGGAGAGAAGGCTATCATATATGCAAAGACGGGCTAAACACACAACGTGCAGATCTCCAAAGCGAGCATTTCGGCCCTTGCTTAGTATTTAAAAGCCCCTTTGAAAACAAAGATGTGGTAACACAACCAGATTTGTACTTCGATGAGTCTTTCAAAATCTATACCTGTTTTAAAGATTTTTTTAGTATTTCATGTTATATCTTTCTATTGCAGACAATAATAGGGCTTCCCTTTTTTACTGGTCTTTGCTTTCTCTGGACATTTTATCAGAATCAGCTGGGTATTTCTCAAACATATAGACTCCCCGGCCCACAGAAGACCTACTGGACCCTAAGGCTAAGCGTCCAGCAGCATGTATTTGAGAGCCATTGCTAAAGGTCACGGCCCTGGCCGGGTAGCTCAGTGGGTCAGAGCATCATCCCCATATGCCAAGCAGGTCACAATTTTGGTGTGCATGCTCTTTCCAGCTTAGTGGGCAATGTGTGTGTATGTGTAAAGACCGATGTAAATATAAACATATAAAGCAGTATGTCAATGAGCAATACCATCATCTTATATACAAGCTTTTCTAACATAAGTCATTTGCAGCTAAGGTCAGGGCTGGAGGACGGTCAGCTGTTACACACGCAGTGCGAAACACCTCCCTCTCTGCCCCCCCCATTCTCCAACATGAACAGTTAACATTTTCATGTAACGTGCTATCAGAAATGCGGTTTCAAACAAGTCCAGTTCCTTAATGACCAGATCGCTCTCTTTTGAATAGAGAAATTGTAGGGCCAATAATGGCTCACCCAGTGGATGTGTCGGACCTAGAAAAAAAGCAACTTTCATAGGTGCATTCTACTTGAAAGCATAACTAAGTTCATCTGTGGTATATCAAACCAACAGAAGCTTACACTAAAAAGTTTGTATTGATGTTAACATGTATCATGTCCTGATACATTATTTATGTATGTATACATTTATAGTCTCCTCCAACTTAAATGTAATTTTGTTCATTGACATATATCTGGTAATTGAATAGTGTCTGACATATAACTGATATTCAATGAAAATAAAAATATATATATATTAGCTCAAAATTCTAATTTCCTAAGATAGTCAGAGATGGAAGTACTGCTGGAGCCAAGTAAGTGTAATTAATAGCAGCCTAGGAGAGTGTTTCTAGCACTAGAAAAAGCCCCTATTTCACTTTATATTTCATAAGAGAGAACTATAATTTTCATAGTAGGGAGAGACACTAGAATACATACCAGTGCATTTCTTTGTGGGACTGATTTCGTTTGTGAATGGCATCTCCATTTATAATATCCCGGTTACTATTAGTAAGTACCCCTCCAAAATCATAGGGACCTATGAAAACAAAGGGAAGAATCCTAGACTTCAATTGGAGAGTAACATTGTAAATCTCTCGCTGACACAAGTAGAAGGGAATTACAAAACATTTTAATTATTTAAAAATTTCTCATTTAATGCAGCATTTAAATGATTTCAGCATGTTGCTTATTTCAACATTTTTAAAAATTCACTTAATTATTCATCAGTTTTTCCAACACAATCTAATGAGAAACAAAACAAGAATCCGAGGCATCCCTTTATTCGGGGAAATAAAAGGGATGGAGATCTGGGATGCTCAAAATGAGCTTTGCGTCTCAAGCAAAATTAAAATCTCAGGTTTGACAAAATTATTTAAGTAAGAAATTGCAGACTGAAGTCCAAATAATTTCTTAAGTATAATTTTAAGCAAGCCATTAATTGTAAAATTTAGGAAAATTCTGGAATAAAAATTTAGGAAAAGTCTGGAAAACTTGAAAATTCTCACTGACAAAATCGTCACTTATTAAGAATGGCTGCCCTGATCGGTGTGGCTCAGTTGGGAGGGTGTTATTCCCCAAAGCAGAAGGTCACCGGTTCAATCCCCCGTCAGGACACCTGCCTGGAACGCGGGTTTGGTCCCTGGTCAGGGCGTGTGTGAGAGGCAACTGGTTGTTTCCCTCTCACATCGCTGTTTCTCTCCCTCTCTTTCTCCTTCCCCTCCCCTCTCTCTAAAGATAAATAAATAAAATTTTAAAAAAAGAACTGCCAAATTGTAGCATGTGAAAAAAATCCATTGTCACTATTATACCAACTGCTGGAGTTCCAGTTTTGAAGTTAGCCACTAGTCATATTAGTCAGTTACACTTTCATCTGAACGGAACAGCAACTGAGGGGTGTTCGGGAGAATCTGTCTCCAAGGACTAGTCAGGTAGTTACCGACTGTAGAGCTATTACAGTTTGAAAAAGTAACACAAGAGGTCAGTGTATTAAGCAAGGGCCCAGAAAATCTGGTTCAACAGTAGCTAAGAGATAGAAATAATTGCTTATAAATAAAATTACTAACTTCGCTACAAAAGATTAGTTTATGACTTCAAATCACTTTTAATGCTGTTATATTTTATCCCTTCGAAAATCACTGCAGTGAAAAGACTTGAGGTTTATTTTGGTTTGTTTCCATTTATCACTTTAAGAGGATCTGTAGGTCATGCAGGAAGATGGGAGGGACATGCACTGTATAAAGGAATGCAAGTTTCACAAACAGATGAGGAGGAACATGTTAAGGATGTTAAAAAAGTATTTTTGTGTATGTCCAGACAGAGACTTAAATGCCTCATTTACATGCCAGTTACTCACCTATTCTGACCAGTTTTATATGTTCTGGACTCACATATTCTGGACAGTTTTAAGTTTTTATTCTGAAACAGCATCCCACTATTCTACATGTTGAATCCATAAAAACCAAAGAAAGGACGGAAAACAAAATCATGACAAGGACTTGAACTTTCACAGTTACAAAAGTGTACTGATTTCTACAAAGACGTTCGGCCACGATGAAGCCACTAAAAGCTCAGAAACATTCAACGATGTGAGGTTGATCATTACCAGGCTTGGTCATTTCACACACACGTGTGCTTCTGGTAAATGTGACAGTGAGACGCACAGTTAGTATGTGAATTTGCTGACGATTTGTGGACTTCAATGTATACTATCTCAGCAAATAAAACAGACTGGGGTATCTGTAAGACTGACAATTCCACGAATAGACCAGGTTCCCAATTTGGACGCCTCCCCAGAACGCTGGAGAGGGTCTGCGGGCTGTGGGCCACCGTCTTGTAGAAAATACAGAGAATTCAAGTCCTGCTCACAACAGGAGCATTCCTTTATTGTACCTTCACTATCAGAACGACCTGTGGGGAAGACGCCGGTGGCTGACAGGTAGATCAGGAGCACACTATTGGCAGGCAGCTCCTGAAATTTAAAAAAATCACATATACAAAACAAACAGGGAAAACAACAGCTTTATTTAAAGCTCATGACACTTTAAAGGTGTGGGGGCCAGAAAGAACCTAATCTGACCTACTGTCCTCTCCAAGAGAAGAGTCAGTCGTACCGGTTCCAACTTCTGTCTACACGGCAAAGATTCTTTATTAACCTACAATCTACAACTACTGCCAAAATTTTGAAGACATTCTGTGCTTCAAAACGCCCGTCGTTTAGAAAACGTTCGCTGGAAAACTTGAAATGGAGAAGGAGAGATCCTGACTGTAGCTGGGAAAGACAAACCCCCACTACGGCTTTCTCTGCTGGACTTTGGGGGACTCCCTGCTTACTCCCCGTAGCTCTTTCAGTGACCGAAGTGTCTCCCTGAGCTGCCTGAATACGTAGCAGGCCTACGCGCCCTGCTCCTGTTTTTTCAGTCCTGCACTGACTCTTAGGCCTAAAGTAGTTTAGTGATAAAAACCTGGACAGAGGAGAATAATTAAGCAATAGTCTCATTAATTAATGGTAAGGAACATTCAGAGCACCATAAGCAATTTCCATTCTGAACACAGCTATGATTAGGATATTCCAAAGGCAGTTTCGATTTCTTCCTTTACCTAAACTCTTGACTCAAATATTCCAAGAGAAGAGGGACTCTCAGATTCCATTCAGGGCACACTTTCCCCATATAGTAAAATACGCTGGATCATATATACCTTAAAAGATGCTGCTAAGAATGTGTACAGTTGGCTGAAGGTGGGTTTGTAGAGCAGGTACTTGTGGGGGTTTTCTCGCCTGGTAGGCTTGTCGGCTGATTCCTGTATTTACACACAGAAAACAACACACAGACAAGCTCTACTTGACAGATGGATTATCAATGTCTATTTTTACTATCCTCTTCACCAAATAGCTTTTGTTACTATTATTATGCTTATCTATATTTCCTGCGTTTCATCAAGAGAGTTCTTGATTCGCGCTTACACCATGTGTTGGATAACAGCATTCCGTGGGGAGTAGAAGCAGCAGGAGTGTTACCAAAACTGCAAAAGTAGGGAGGAGGTACCTGCATTCCTGGCTTATTCATCTGGGAGGCTAAATTCATCGGCTCCCTTTCCAGGGCTTGCAACATCCGGAACATGTCAACAGTTAGTTCACTGAACTTAACCTGCAAGGCCAACAAACCTGACTATTAATGCAACGCAGACCTTGAAGCCTTAATCAGATTAGTACTCTTTAACATTCATGTGTACTTAATGACATTGGGTCTTTTTCCAATATTTTATCATAAAAAATTTCAACAGACAGAAGACTGAAAGAATTACACAGTGACATCCATAAGCTTATCATCTAGATCCTACAACATTAACATTTTCTATTTTTGTTTTATCATATATCTCTCCATCTATCCATTCTCCCATCAATCCATCAATTTCCTCAGGTATTTTTAGAAACAAATCAGCCCTGGCTGGTATGGCTCAGTGGACTGAGCGCTGACCTGAGAACCAAAGGGTCACCAGTTTGATTCCCAGTCAGGGCACATGCCTGGGCTGTGGGCCAGGTCCCCAGTTGTGGAGGCGCATGAAAGGCAACCACACATTGATATTTCTTGCCCTGTCTTTCTCCCTCCCTCCCCCTCTCTCTAAAACTAAATAGATAAAAGCTTAAAGAAAAAAGAAACAAATCAAAGTCAACATGTAAACACAGAGACCTACAGAGGTCCCATAAGACATGCTAACTTTTGGCAACACACCGAGGCTACAATACGGCTGTGGCGCACGTTTTATAACCTCCTCACTATGCTTTGGTACTACACAACGTGTAAGACCGCATCCTTTTCCATTCTGAATAATACTTCTATAGAACTCCGGGTAGGCAACATTGCATTTAAATTAAAATGTTTTAATTTAGAAACCTGTGAATTAATGGTAATAAAAGCCAAAGTTGGAAAAGCACTAGAAAAAGTTAATAACAAAAATCGTAAGTGTAAGGAAGGCTTCAAAATTAAAACTTGTATAAATAATGCATGTAGAAAAATGTATTCGCTGGTAACTTTTCCAATATCTCATAATTTCTAGTAAATTACATTTCTAGGACATTAAATCACCATCATGGGACTGTTCTGTCGTGAAAAGCATATCTGAAATTTGCTTTTGACAAAGGTACTTAAAAAGAACCCCACCTCCCCTTTTTGTGGATTATAAATAATGATAAGCAGACTTAGAAAGTTGTAAAGAAGAAAATGAAAACTACCTATAATTCTGCTACTCAGAGATAAATGTTTTATGATATTGGTAAATTTCTTCTTGGTCTTTTCTTGTGTGTGTGTGTGTGTGTGTGTACATTTTAACACATGAAATAATTCTGTTTACAGAGCTCCACAACCAGTTTATTTTCACTTACCATATCATGAGTATCTTCCTTTGTGATTAAAAATTCTTTGTAAATGATTTAAATGTCTGTAATATAGTCCATAGACGGATACAGCATAATTAACATTTCCTCACAAATGGATGTTAGGACATTTACAAAGAAATAAAAATCCTGTAATATAGCAAAAGCACTATTTTTCAAAGTGGACTTGCAGCTTAGTTCCTTCCCAATTCTTTACCTGGTTATTACAATTACCAATAATGAGTGCGTCAGCCAGAGACAGCTGTCCCACAATCATGCCCTGTTCCAGCAAAGGGGCTCCTGTCTCAGCGAGGCGGTTGGATGTGATAACAATGGTATTGTCATCATTCAGGACCATTACGGGGTCCGCCTGGAGAGAAAAGCAGTCAGTAGTTGACAGCCAAGACAAAATGTCAGTATAAGAAGTTATTCCTTCTTGATATGCACACAGTCAAAATGCATACCACACAAGAATTTACTTATCCATTAACTATGACAACCTTTTGTCAAAAACTGACCTCAATGAAAGCTGCGACTTCCTGAAGCACCAGGTTCCACTCCACTTGATCTTCAGTATTAAAGCGGTGAGTATAATCTTCAATTTCATCAGACAATTCCTGATTTAAAAATATCACGAAGAAAATGGTTATACAAAAAAAAAAAAAAAAAAGAAAAGAAAAGCTATAAGGTACCATATTCCTGACAGAACTGACATAGGAAAGAAGTTTGATTATTATCTAATGCAGTCCCAATGACAACCAAAAAGAAAGAATGAAAACTACCTGGATTTATCTCAGGCTCAAAAACTCCAGAATGATCCACATCAATGAGATCTTCAGAGAGATCCCGCACGACCCATACCCACTCGGCGCCACATCAGCAATTGCTTTATTAATAGAAAACCCTTAAAGGTAAAACCCCACATTTTTAACATGCAAAAAAGTAATAATGTCTAGCTGATTCTCTTTGGCTTTTATATCACACTGGTTTTGTCTGGAAATTGTCAATAGTAACTAGGAGTGGAGAAAGGCAGAGGAGGACTTGTCAAAACCAGCACGGGATACTTGCGTCCCCAAAATTAAGAAGGGTGCCGCGGAAACCGCTATCTGGATGCAGGGTGCAGCCAGAATGCAGTCTGCGATCGTGACAGACGGTGAGTGAGTCCCAAGTGTCTCAGTTAATGAAGGACACAGTGATGCAGACATACTAACGGGATGAAAAAACCAAAACTCATTCACAATACCTTTGCAAAATATTATGTACTGTAGATTGTTATGACCTAACACTTCAGTTATTTTCTCTTCAACTAAGTATTTTAACTTCCGTTTGCATTTCCCAGCCACGCACGGATGGGTGGTGAAATGTACAACAGGCTGATGGGGTACGAGCAAGGAATGAAGATAATCATCTCTGGTCAGTATGTGTTTGAAGTATGAAGAGAGTCGAAACAAATTTTTTTATCATTACCCTTGTCAGGGGTTACCATACTTTGAATGCTGGAATGATTTAGATGTATCAAAAATTATTTTAACCTTAAATCTATTTGTAAACAAAATTATCCGTGTATAGTTAGGTATTTAATTATTTTAAAGTACATTTACCTTCACGAGATCCTTCACAACATCCATTTTGTTGAGAAGAAGACAAACTACTATAAATCTTGCATAGTATCGTAGCTTCTTAACTACCAATTCGGGTCTACAGTAGACAAATGGAAAATTACTCATTAGATCAAAAAAGGACATATGCTTTTTGATTTCTTCCAACTTTCTTATAGCTTTTAAACTCTTGACCCTATTCTGCAGTTATAAATGTTTTGCATATAACCTGTACTCTGAACACATTTCTTACGACTCATCACGTAATTCATTCATTAAACAAATATCTGCAGTATCGAGAACTTAGATGCATCTGGTACTATGCTAACTGCTGGGAGTAAAAAGAAAAACAAAACCCCAGAACTACAAGCACCATTCCTTCTTCACAGATGTTACAGACAAAAAAGTGTTTAAAATATAGAGGACAGATAAATTCTTAAAACACAGTGGAATGAGTACAATGACAGGAGAAATCAAGGGTGCAGGTGCTAGTTGATCCCACAAGGCTGCATCTTGAATGACGGCAGACTTCCTCGAAAGAGTAACGTTTAAGTTAAGGCTCCGTATAAGGATGAGTAGAAGACAAGAGGCAGAAAGACACGAGGTGAAAAGCATTCCAGGAAGAACATTCTTTGTTTTAAAATCTTATTTTTCTGATATTAATATTACCAAGCCGGCTTTCTTGTGTTTAGTGTTTATATGTCATATCTTTTTTTCTGTCCCTCTGCTTCCAAGCACCCGTGTCCTTTTATTTTAGCGCCTCTTTTGTAGATAGCATATGGGTAGGCCTTGCTTTTTGAGCCACTGGGATGATCCCTGCCTCGTGCACTCAGGTCCTCTGGCTTTGTGTGTCCGCCTTGCTGTACTTGTTTCCGACCTGCCCCTTCTGTGTCTGTGTTCCTCTACCGTTCCCTCTTGCTTTCTTTCCAGTCTCTCTAATGTATTTCAGTGTACCTTTTCATATCCTCCATTGGCTTCTTATTTATCCCTCCTCATTGCTGTTCTTTCAGTGTGGCCCGAAGTAGCAACTGCACCCCCAACTCTGCAAAGGCTCTTTACAGTCCATATGGCACCTCTTTACATCTGACGCTTTATAGTCATCCCTTATCAGTTCAGACCCCACACTCCCGATTTCCGCTTCCTGCTTTCCACACCCTACATTACAAATATAATCACCTTACAACGGTTTATTTTCGTATATGTTTGACATTTTCCATAATAAAACAAAAATTGCTCTTTGACCCACCCATGAGTTATTTAGAAATGTGTCTACTAATTGACCAATTGTTGATTTTTAAAAACTATGTTTTCATTCTTAATTTTTAATGGATTTGCACCATAGTTAGACAACATATACTTGAAAAAGCTATTTTGATAGAGAACAGGCTGACAGTGACCAGAGGGGAGAGGGGAGGGAATTTCAGGGGAAAAGGAGAAGGGTTTACAGGAACAAATATAAAGGACACATGGACAAAAACTAGGGTGGGGGTGGAAATGGGAGGGAGATGGGTGGGCTGGGGAAGTGGGCTGGGATGGGAGTAAAAGACAGAAAACTACTTGAACAACAATTAAAATTTAAAAAGATTTTTTTAAAAACCTATTTTGAGGCACGTATAAGTCAATTTCATACAAAAGTTTCATATAAGCTTGAATATTATGTGCATGTGCTTATTGTATGCAATTTTAAATACAACTTTTAATTGTGTTATTCAAATCGTATAATTTTTGGTCTTCTTGATATATAAATCACTAAATATGGTATATTTAATATCTCCATGAATATTAGACCATTTATCAAGTTCTCCCTGAAAATTTGCCACTTTTTGCTTAGTTTACTATAATGCTACACTATTGGGCATATACATGTTAAGAATTTTTATATTTTCCCGAGTTGTTCCTTTTATCATTGAGATAAGCCTCTATACTTAATATTTTTCTGCCTTAAATATAAATAATGCACACATAAACGCAGCAGCATTCTATGTAACTTATCTCTTTGGAGGATCTCTTGTAAAGAGTATATGACTGGCTTTTTCTTAAAAAGGCATCCTGATAACCTCTGCCTTTTACCTAGGAAGTTTAGATCGCTTTCATTTACTATGATTACCAATGACTTGGACTTAGTTCTACTTTATTATTTTGTGCTAATTATATATTTTTAATATATACTCCTCTGCTACCTTTTGTTATAATAATCATAATTGCATTACTCACTTTGCTTACCCTTCTACCTGTTTTGAAATTATGCATTCTCCTTAGGTTCTTTAAAAATATTTTTCTTAATATTTAACAAGCAACTTTTACTCTAAGTTTCTTCTGAACAATAAATGGATCTTACTAGTATGGTTTAATTCTTTATTTCCTTTCTTCTTTCATGTTATAGTTCTCCAGGATTTGGATCCATTTTTAAAAAGATTTTATTTATTTATTTTTATAGAGAGGAGAAGAGAGGGGAAAAGGGAGAGAAACATTGATGGGTCTTCTCTCATACGTGCCCTGACTAGGGACCAAACCCACAACCCAGGCCTGTGCCCTGAAGAGGAATTAAACTGGCAACGTTTTGCTTTGTGGGACAACACCCAACCAACTGAGCCACGCGGGTTGGGGGAGTCCCATTTTCTTTTTTCTTTTTTAAAGATTTTATTTATTTATTTTTTAGAGAGGGAAGGGAGGGGGGGAGAGAGAGAGAGAGAGAGAGAAACATCAATGTGCGGTTGCTGGGGGTTATGGCCTGCAACCCAGGCATGTACCCTGGCTGGGAATCGAACCTGGGACACTTTGGTTCCCAGCCCGCGCTCAGTCCACTGAGCTACGCCAGCCAGGGCGCAGCCCCATTTTCTTAATAACATCAACTAGCCATTATTGCAATGATTACTGTCTTATGAGGCCGGTGTTTTTTAGGAAACAAGGGGAAATTTTTTTCTCACTGATCCTTATACATCACCCCTTCTTTCTAATTTCAATTTTCCTGTCCCTGAAGAAATCCTTAGTAGTTCTTTTCTGCCACCTCCCCCCCTCCCCAGGTTGCTGCAGCACTGGTCACAGTGCTAATGACCGGGGGATCTCCCTTACTTTCTTGAAGCTAAGCTGTCCATTTAAAGAAGAGATGACTGCTCTCTTTATCCTGCATTGCTAGGTGTTTTGGAGAGAGTATTTTAGAGTCTCTATCCTACTTCATTGTCGGAAATGGAATTCAAAACAGAAGAAAAATTGCAGGAGCAGGATGTCAATTCACACTTGAAATGTTAACATGGCAAATTTTTAACATCTGATAGAATAAAATAGGTTCTATGAAGCCATATCACAGTTTATACAACTATGTAACAGATTACACGAACAGATCTTGAACCGCAGATTGACAAACACTAAGTGGCCAGACAGTAAATATTTTTGGCTTTGCAGGCCACAGATGGTGTCTGCAGCATATTTATCTTTTCTTTTCTCACAACCCCTTTAAAAAGGTAAAAACTCATCTGAGCTACTAGACAGTACAAAACCAGACCCTAGTCTGCTGGCTCTGCACTAAATGAACGTACAGTAGTGGTGGACGCGCTCTGTTTTGGAAACCACGTGTTGGACGACAGCAACGCGCAGATGAAAGGAGTCAGTGCGGCCCACCCACACAGCAGAGGCTACCCCAACCCAGGGGGAAATCCCGAACCCGCAGCCCACAGCCCACTGCCGGGCTCCCCACCGAGCTGCGGGAGGAAAGGTCCACCAAGTCCTCCTTGCCAACGTCACTAGAAAATGCCCAGGCCTTCAAGTTCAGATTCACATTTCCCACTGCAGAAAACTCCAATACTCTCAACACTGAAGCTGACATCATGATCTTTTGACAAAGTTCTAGCGGCTTCCGTAACTGCGGCCCGTCCAACCTGCCAGGCCCTCCGCTTGTAAGACACCGGATCTTGACATATTTGCAGGGAAACTGTTTTCCAGATGACTCAATGCAACACCACCCCCAACCTCCGTGTACTCGGGCACTTTATCTTCTCCGAGTCTAAGTCTGGTCAGGGTCCGCCGCTGCCGTCGCCACAGTCGGGGCTTGCAGCTCCTAGGACGACTGATCAGGGGGTAACATCTCCCTGTACTACACAGGATGGGCCTGGGGAGTGACAGTGTGCCGGCTGACTGCTTAGTGACAGGCAGTTACTGTGGTGATTGCTAGAACGAACCCTTCCTCCCGGCACTGACATAATCCTAGGCACTGGGACAGTGCAGAGAACTCATCCCTTTGAGGAGAGATTTTTGCCTGTGAAAGCAACTGTGATATTGTGGAATGCTCTCCTTCTTAGTTCGAATCTAGTGGCTGTTGATTACAGGGGCTGTCTTGGACTGCTACCTGGACTGGTCACCTTGCCCTGCCTGCACACACTAAGGCACAAACAACATGCCATCTGGACAGAGTCCCCCCAGAGAACAAGGTCCAGATTTATGATGGTCCTCTGATTCCAATTCAGTGCCTTTAAGACAAGGGATTTTGATCCCACAGTTCCCAACAACACCACCTCTGTTCATCTGCCCTGCTCTAGGAGGCAGCACAGGAGAACAATTAAGGAGCGGTGTTCGCCGTTAGGATAGCAAAGGATTTCCATGAATCAAACTGATGGGTTTTAAGCCAAGGGGCTTATGGCCAATTTTCCTTTTGACAAATTAGAAAAGTGAATTACACAGGGTACTTTACTATTGCTTAAAATAGTTCCTTGCTGATAAAATATTACAGAGCCCTTTTGCACATTCTTAGAGATAAATTCATCTCACCAAGAATTCAGACAAATTGTACGACATAAATGCAACAAAGGGAGGGCTGGAGGAAATACATCTGTAGTGAATATACGCAGAGCAAATCATTTAATCTGAAGGAAGAGTAATGGATGGGCGTCTAGATGGAAGAATGAGTGAGGCAACGACACAAAGACTTCAGCCTCTACGAACCTCACTTGTACCCAACAAACTCCAGACAAGTCTGAACAAGACTTGCAAGGGCACGAAGGGGATTTACAACAGCGGGGCTTTCCAAAAAACGTTGCCATAGAGTGGGAAAGCCTATGACAGTCAAGCACAAAGTGTTCTCCAGAAAAACATGTCAAAACTATGTTTTCTTCTAGTGCTAAGAGAATATATTATTTTCACTATAGAACAACCGAGAGTTCTGTGAGTCAATGGTAGAGAGAATGTTCACATCTTCTAGTCCTGAACTTTTTCTTTTTTTAAATAAACTTTATTTTTTATTTACTTTTAGAGAGAAGGGAAGGGAGGGAGAAAGAGAGGGGGAGAAACATCAATGTATGGTTGCTTCTCACACGCCCCCAACTGGGAACCTGGCCCACAACCCAGGCATGTGCCCTGACTGGGAATCAAACCTGTGACCCTTCACTTCACAGGCCAGCACTCAATCCACTGAGCCACACCAGCCAGGGCTTAGTCCTGAACTTTCTCTTCCAACAGTTCTTGGAATGCTAGCAATAAAGGTTCTCCAGCAGATCCCTGGTTTCTCCCACAACTCCACACTCATCTGGAATTAAAAACATCACCACCTACTTGCACCCCAAAGGCGTCTGTAACTCCCATGAGAAGATAACCATTTAAAACAAAACAGTGCACCCTTGCACACCTTTTCTTTTTTCTTTTCCCACCCAAGTACCAACCACATAGCCATCTATACATGTAAGTGTTCAACAGATTATTGTTGGGAATTAATAAATTCCACCAGATGTTTCTCCCTAACACCCACACAACAGTGTTGTGTTTACAAAATAAACTTCCAACAGCTTAGCGCCTTTTCTTTAGTCCTACATGGCTGCTGTCAGCAGGCTTTTGAATGTATATGAAGTAAGAGTACTCAGGCTAAAAAGAACCAAGGTTATTGGCAAAGGCTCACGCTGGAGTTGTTTCTTTCCAATGACACTTTGTGACCCCACGCTCTCATAAAGAAGTAAGCTATCCCTCCTTTGTGCTTTGACGGCACGCTGGTACTGTGACATCTGTTACAACATCTACAATGTTCAAAGCCATTAGGTAGCATCTCTCTGTGTGCTTCAGGAGGCCTGGCACATAGTAGGCACTCTGTAAGACCCGCTGAATGAATAAAAGTTATAAACAAGTGTATGCATTTCTGCACAATTTGTACACAAACTAAAAATGTCCAGTGTTTTTCCTTCTTGTCTCTAAAAACATTCTGGGTACATACCTGTCCTCTTTATTGACTTGAGAATAATAAGATCTCTGTCTGATGGCGGAATAGAAGGAGAAAGCCTCGTTCAGATAGCTGGTCTCAGATGTGCGTAAGCTATGAGAAAAAAAAATCTTTCAATTTGACACTGTCTCCAATTCTTCACCACAATCAGTGCTTGTTCCATTGTCCCCCTATTCCTCCACATGGGGGGAGGGGAACGACTGGCCTAAATTTGAATCAGCAAAGCAATATGTATATCACCCTTAAAATATATAAAAATAATAATAGTGATAATAAAAAATACCTCCCCACTCCTTCCAAGCCTTTTTTGATGGCAACTCCAAATAAACATTATTTTCATTCTTCAAGGGGACTCTCCAAACAGCCTTCCACCGAGGTAAAACTGTCTGCCTAGGACAGACCTTTCACGACCCTCCCCAAATCCACAGTCACTTGTCCTTTGACTCATCTCTTTCATTTTTTTCTCACAGGATTCAGAAACGGACTAATCCATATCAGTCTTCAGAGGATGCTGATAAATTAGGCGCTTTGTTTAAAGAACTGGGTGAAAGAGGTGAAGGGATTAAGAAGTGCAAGTTGACAGTTACAGAGTAGCCACAGGGATGTAAAGTACGGCACAGGAAATGTGGTTGATAATATTATAAGGACTATGTCTGGTGCCAGGTGGACGCTGGAAATATTGGGGAACACTTTGTGAAGTATACAATTATCTAAGCACTATCCCTGGTTTATTCAGGTGCTGTACACCTGAACCAATACAAAATAACACTAAAGGCAAACTGTAATTGAAAAATTAAAAAATAAATTAATTAAAATAGCAAAAACCAATGCTTGTAGTTTACGAAGGACTACTTAAGAAAATATGCTACCCAAGAGAGTGATTTTACTGGTGGGAATTTTGGGAGATGTGCCAAAGGGCAGGAAGAGGAAGGGATTTCTGGCCTCTCAGGTCACAAATGGTCCGAGCCTTTCCGTGGTACCCCTGACGCTACTTCACGAGAATGAGATTTAGAGTCCTGAAGGAGCCCTCTTCTCTCCATGGCCCATGGAGGGGACCGGACTACCCAGGTGCTGTCACTCCAGGGATATAATCAGAAGTATCCTTATCTACTTCATGCAACCCTTTAGACACATCCTCCAAGTAGGAGTTGTAAAATACCCTCCCGAAAACCACTCATCCAAACACACAGGTTATGGTCTCTCTCTCACAGTTTCTTCATGGTTTAAGTGAAGCCACGAAGAACTAGCAATTCATTTATCTAGTACGAAGATCACACTCCTTGAAGGTATAAATGAGTCTGACCAAACGAACTGTTTGGAAGGTGAGCCCTTGAAGCAAACAATGTTACTTTGATTACGGAAGGTCATTCCATAATGCTGTCTTGAACAATCTGGTCCAAATTATTAAGGTTTCCTTTGTAAGTCCTTAGTTTTCCCTCCAAACAAATAAGCATATCATGCATACTTCCACATACTGTGTGTAACTCAGGACAACACTTGATTTTTCCACAGGCAATTCACTTACTAATAATGGTAGTACAGCTGCCCAATCTTAGAAGCAATTTCCCCTATTTGCCACCGCTTCAAGCCATACCGATTATCCAAGACTTGTCTGTTTTATATAGAAAATAAGAAAATAGAAATAAGAGACTATAATTTTCAAAAATAACCAAATCTGTAAACGTAATAGGATAAAATAACACCCCATTCAGCATGAAATTTTAAATTCATGAATTTTTCATGAGATTTCAACAAAATCATTCAATTAAATTCAAAAAGCATTTATAAAATGTCTATTTAAAGTAAGTTGAAATATAAAAAGAAACTTCTCTGAGCTATATTCACTAATATTAGTAGCATAAATACCCCCACATTGTTTTGGCCAATAAACAACACCTATTTTAGAATGAAACCACAAATCAGTCAAGCTATGTTAGACTTACTCTGAACCATTTCAGTTATATATAGTCTTTAGAAATCTGATAAGAACACTACATTTCAAAACCTCAAGTAAGCAAGAAAAAAACCAGTTTGTTTTCATTTGGGTCATGCAGATAAAATATACTAAGATGCACCCAGAGATGAAAAGCACTGAGGTAGCAAAGGTTAAGACTGTGACTAAAATAAAAGGGAGCCTCACTCTCCTTTAACTACACAATCCCTTTACCGATGCTGCTGCTGGAACTTCCAGAGTTTGGTGTAAACGTCAAAAGTTCTTCCAAAATAGGACTGCCACTGCTTCTGCCCGTACTGGGGCAAATCCCTGTAAGAACAAATACGCATGTGTTAGTTTTAAATCTCTTACGCTAGTTGGAAACTAACTCTCGTGGTGATACAAACTGGATAGAGTTAAATCGTTTGCATTCAGGCTTTCTCTCCTTAAAAGAAGTTGTTTTTGGAGAACAGCTCTGTAACAAGACCCCTGGGCACCCTCCTTCCTGTCCTGCCCCCACCTCGGACGGCTCATCCTTCGTCTCCCATGAGGCCTCGAGCACTGGCTTCCCTGTCCCGGGTGATCTTATTCATACTCACCGAGACAGTGAGAGCGTCCAACAGTTTATCTTCAGCTAAGAACTCAGCCCTTTGAAAAACACGGCTTTAGGGACTCTGGAAGTGAACACGCGGGTGGTACCGTTCTCAACTGTCCTGCCCTCTCCCTTCCGGTAGGTGACCAGCTGCCGGAGACAGCTGCCTGTGCTTGGGCCTGATGGCTGCAGTACGTGCCTCAGGGACACTTCCCTGCCATGCAGACACGGGGACTGGCCATGTAACTTCCTCTGGCCCAAGAAATATACTTGTACATTATCTACACCATATCTGAGAGGCGTCTGAAGAGATATCACAGGGGTCAGCACTGTCACTTTTCCCTCTGACCTAAGTAAGACCAAGGCAGGGCTGCTCCTCAGACTGAAACACAGAGCAAGGCACATTTCACGGAGCCGCAGAAGGGCATGCAACTCGAGGCTAACCCGGGAGCTAGAAATCTCTGTTGTCGTAAGGCGCTAAAATTTTGGAGTGTTTACCGCAGCCTTACTTAGGAAAAGCCAGGAGAGAACCTGGTACCAGGAAGGGGCTAGTGCCATAACAAACACGTTACACATGTGAGACTGGCATGGAGAGTGAGTGGTAAGTAACAGTTACGGATGACTGGAAAAACGATGGCACGCATCATAACAGCATCATAACACGGCAGGACTAAGTCTGCTGGCAGTAACCCGGGAAGCAGATCATGGGATTTATGAACTGGTGGGTTCATAGGAAGAAGTCAAGAGACTGCATGCTCTTAGCCGTACTTAGCAAAATACGAGAAAGGGATGAACTTTTGCTAAGAGAAAATCCACAAATTACAAAACTTGAACTACACTACAGTTTCTAATGTATAAGTGTAAAAAATATAAGTTGAAAAAATGCTAGCTTAAGACTGTGTCTCATCCTCAAAAAACCTCTTCATGAAAACCTGTGAATAAACACAGGAGAGAAGCCCCAAGTGTATCCTTTCAGCAGGACAAAACAGATCAGGGAAAAGACTTTAAGAATTTTGCTGACTTGTAGAATTCTGATAAGCTCAAGGTATTCATACTAGAGTCTAGGAGAGAGAGACAGACATGTCTCAGAATATCACGGGAATGGCTGTTGGGACTCGGAAGCTACCCCGGATCGAACAAACAGTCAACCAAATCTTCTGAGAGCTACATTGCCCAAGTCACTTGTTCTAGGAAGGAACAATAATCGTATGTATCGATTACAGCGTGGAACACTTCTCATCCCAGTCTGTGACTTGTCGTCTCATTTTTACTGATTTTTTTTCAGTAGTTATCAAACATATCAATCTTAACCTTTCTGTGTAGTGCTTTTAATATCTTTTTTAAGCAATTCAGCCATACACTAATACAGTCTTTTTAAAGATCTATAGTGTTGGCTTTGAAATGAACTCCTTAATATAACCAAAAACAAAGTCCATCTGATTTTTTAAAAACCCCCTTCTGGCCAACGTGCTGGCACTGCGGTCGCAGCCATGAGTTTCCCGTGTGCTCCCGTCCCGGCTCTTTGTCTGATTCCGCGGGCCCGCTGTTCCAGTTCCTCACTAACAGTCCGTTAATGAGCTCTGTAATAAGTCTGGCATGTTTCTTCTTTTTCAGGGCTGCCCTGGCTAGTCTTGCTCCCTGGTACTTGCATGTGAATTTTAAAATTAGCTTATCGAAAGTCTAAAAATAATCCTCCCGGTAGAGTTATAATAAGGACTGAATGAATCTAAAGATCCATTTCGGGAATTAATTTTTAAAAATAAATTTCATGTCAATAGTATCTCTTTCCATTTATGTTAAAAATACTGTCACTAAATCAATTTTACTTTTTCCATAAAGATCATTTTATCACTTTTGTGAAGGGTGTCTCTATTTTTTAAGTTATATCTTTAAAATACTTTTTACGGTGGAAGGTTTCAAACACATACAAAAGCGGAGAAGAGTACGATGAACGCCCATGCACCATTACCAGCCCCACAGATTACAGACTTGGGGCCAGCCCCTTCCACGGGGGTCACCAGACAAACCAGCGCTTCTGGTGCGCGGCTCTCTGCTCCTTCCCGTCAGTCCCCCGTCTGTCTCCGTGCCAACATCCCTGTGTCTACATCCCTGCCCCTGGGATCGCCATGAGTACTTTTCCAATTAGGAAAAGATGTGCAGGCTCTTTTAGAATGAACCCCCATGCCACAAATGTCTTCCAAAATACATAAAATAGAGAAAACAAATGTTTAGGAGTAAAAGAAACCTTTAAAATATAAATTCTCTCATTTAACCCTATTCTAACTTTGAAGTATAAAAGAAATCCTTTACTTACTTCACAAAGCTAAACAAGCCAAATGGTCTTTGTATTTTATACAGTTTATGGGAACATGAGGAAGTGGTTTATACTGTTTGGTTGTTTTGGAGGGAGGGATGTCTATCATCGTAGATTCTATACATGTGTAGTATTAATATAAATTTTTCCACTTACTATATTATTAGGGTTTTTTTCATTTTAATATACACAATGTGTCACACTGTGTATAATACACATACATGTTTGGATTGGCAAAAAAAGACCATACACACACACAAACCGGCTATACATGTTTTTATTTACCTGACGAAGGAAACATAATTTCGTGGGAAGGAGAGAGCTACAGGGCAGAAAGAAATGCAGCCCGGGTTTGCGTGGCTCTTCTCGTGCACCAGTGGGGCATCACGCTACTGCTGGAGGCGCATGCCCGGCAGCTCGGCAAGGTGCCCGCGAGGACTCGGGGTGGAAGGAGGGACCCTGGTACTACACGTAGTTCTCTCAAGCACTGACTGTTATGAAAGCCAGAGAAAGTAATGTGAAATAGGATCTGTACAATCAAGGAGCTTATCATTAGGTAGACAGAAAAGACTAACATATATACAGAAAAAGAGAAAAAATGGCACCTAAGTACTAAATTACATGGTACTGAGTAAAAGAGTGTAGAGAAGAGATACATTGAGGGCCTGAGGGAAAGCTGCATGAGGACAGATTTGGATATGCAAAAGAGAAAGAAGACATCATCAGAGAGAGAGCTGAACAAGATATTTAAGAGAAACAAAGGCAGGATAATGCTACCGCTGGTCAAGATGGAGGCGCTGGTAAACACACTTTGCTTTCTTGCGCAACCACAGAAAAGAATTACAATTAGACCTCAAAATAAATAACACCCAGAACTGTCAGGAAATCAGCTGTATAGAAGTCCAACAACCAGAAATTTAAAGAAGCCGCATTCATCTAGATGGACAGGAGGGGCAGAGATGCAGAGATGGGCAAAGAGGCACAGACACGCGGTGTGGCATGGAGAGACAGCAGTGGCAAATGGGTGGTCCCACATTCACGTGTGTGGATAAAGATTGGGAGAGATGCCCTGGGAGAAAGTGACTCCGGGCCCCGGCCAGACTGCACAGCCCAGGGTTCTGCCACCAGGAAACTAAATCCCCATTAACTTCTGGCTGTAGAGACCACTGAGGGTTTGAGCAGTGGAAGAAACTTGCCAGATTTTCAGGAAACTTCACTTAAAGGGCCTGAACGGACTTAGAATTCATGCAAACCCACCCACTCTGGTAATCACCACCAATGCAACAGATAATAGGGTGACAGCTGCACAGGGCGAGTGCTGGGCAAACCTCCAGACGTCAGGCAGCAGCCCCGTCCCTTCTCCAAACCCTCCCCCAACACAGAGCCACAAAGTGGTGAAGTGCGTTGCCTAAGGCTTCACCCCACACAATTTACAGGTGCTTATTCTACAATAGGCCATGCTAATAAGACAAAGCAGCTATACCTAATACACAGAAAGAAACGCAGGAGGCTGCCAAATTGAGGAGACAAAGAAACATGGCCCAAATGAAAGAGCAGAACAAAACCCCAGAAAAGGAACTAAATGAAACAGAGACAACCAACCTATCAGATGCAGAGTTCAAAACACTGGTGATCAGGATGGTCAAAGAACTCACCGAGTACAGCAACAGCATAAAAAAGATTCAGGAAGAAATGAAGGTTATGCTAAGTGAAATAAAGAAAAATTTACAGAGAACCAACAATGAAGGGGATAAAGCAAAAATTCAAATCAACATTTTGGTACATAAGGAAGAAATATGGATTCAATCAAAACAGCGAGAAGAAAAAACAATAAAAAAAATGAGGATAGTATAAAGGTGCCTCTGGGACATTTCCAAACATACCAACATCTGAATCATAAGGATGCCAGAAGGAGAAGAGGAAGGGCGAGAAATTGAAAACTTATTTGAAAAAAATAACAAAAGAAAACTCCTAATTTTGGTGAAAGAAATAGACATACAAGTCCAGGAAGCACAGAGAGTCCCCAATAAGTTGGACCCGAAGAGGATCATATGAAGAACACACCATAATTAAAATGCCAAAGGTTATAGAGAGACTCTTCGAAGCAGCAAGAGAAAAGCAGAGTTACCTACAAAGGAATGCCCATAAGACTGTCAGCTGATGTCTCAAAAGAAACTGCAGGCTAGAAAGGATTGACAAGAAATATTCAGTCATGAAAATCAAGGACCTACAACCTACACTGCTCTACTCAGCAAAGTTATCATTTAGAATGGAAGGGCAGATAAAGTGCTTCTCAGACAAGATAAAGCTCAAGGAGTTCATCATCACCAAGCCATTATTACATGAAACGTTAAAGGAACTTATTTAAGAAAAAAAAGGCCCTAGCTAGCGTAGCTCAGTGGATTGAGCGCGGGCTGCGAACCAAAGTGTCGCAGGTTCGATTCCCAGTCAGGGTACATGTCTGGGTTGCAGGCCATGACCCCCAGCAACCGCACATTGATATTTCTCCCCCCCCTTCCCTCTCTAAAAATAAATAAATAAAAAATCTTAAAAAAGAAAAGAAAAAAAGATCGAAACTATGAACATTAAAATGGCAACAAACTCACAACTATCAACAAATGAATCTTAAAAAGCAAACTAAGCAAACCACCAGAACAGGAAAAGAATCATAGATATGAAGATCATTTGTAGGGTTATCACCTAGGATGGGATAGGGGGAGAACGGGGGGAAAGGTGCAGACATTAAGAAGCATTAAATGGTAGGTGCAAAATAGGGGATGTTAAGAATACTATAGGAAATGGAGAAGCCAAAGAACTTTTATGCATGACCCATGAACATGAACTAAGGGGGACTGCTGGAAGAAATGGGGGTACTGGGCAGGGAGTCAGAAAAATTGGGACAGTTGTAATAGCATAATCAATAAAATATATTTTTTAAAAATGGAAAAAAAGGCAATTAATAGCTAATAAAACTATAGCACAAGTCTCAGCCAGACTTCACTCATGCAACTGTGGACAGTGGTGGCGACCTCCCTTAAATACCCAGCAGGTGCCTGGCCGGCAGCTAGGGTGCTGCTGGGGCACGTGTTTTTCATCGTCTACAGACTAATGTAGATCTGTTTACGTGAGGCTGGTGGCAAGGTTCCCAAGAGCAGCAAAAGGGAGGGCAGCTGGATTGTGCATTTTTTTTTAAATTTTATTTATTTATTTTTTAGAGAGGGAAGGGGGGAGATAGAGAGAGAGAGAGAGAGAAACATCAATGTGCGGTTGCTGGGGGTCATGGCCTGCAACCCAGGCATGTACCCTGGCTGAGAATCAAACCTGCGACACTTTGGTTCGCAGCCCGCGCTCAATCCACTGAGCTATGCCAGCCAGGGCTGTGCATTTTTCTTTCTAAGTCTTTGCACCAAGTTTCTGTGGTTCCACTGGTCAAAGCAAATCTCCTGGCCAAGCCTGGAGTCAGTGTGAAAGGGGATGACTGGTGGGCATGGGTATAGGGAAGGTGATGGCTTTTACAAACAATCTATCACAGAGACCTTATGCTTCCTTCTTTTTAGAACTTTGAAAATAATATAATGCTTGGAAAACAAAGGTACTAAGCATACAAAACAAGAAGTAAAAAAATACCCTATTGCTTCTGCCCTCAATTCTAGTACCCAGAAATAGCCCCTATTAAGAATGTATTTTCTATGCATTTTATAGGAGTTTTTGTATTCTTTCTATGTGAATTTTTCTATTATTTTAAATAGGTGGGATCAAATGACATATAATGTTTTATAACATGCCTTTTTAATTTATGACTATATCATTTTCTTTAATAAATACAGAATTATATCAATATTTACTATGTACAATGTAGTATATAATGAATCACTTTTACCAATTCCTCCTGACAAACATTTATGTTGCTTCTAGTAACAAATTTGAATAGTTTTGTGATATGAGTAAAAGGTAAATTTCTACAGATGAAATTGATGAGTGAAAAGAAGATTCCTATTTCTGTACCAGGTATTAAGAAAATGAGTAAAAAGCAAAAGGCTTTCCTACCCCAAATTTTCAGGCACACATAAAAAGAATGAGCAAGTAATGGCATTTTTTAATCCATTTCCATTATCCTTATGATAAGTAGAAACTCATTTCAAATTACAGAAATAGGTTAACTATAGGTACCAGTTTCCACATTTATTGAAAGTTTTCATCATTTTCTTGTCTCTATGGATCTCCAGTGGGAGGCTGCATTAGGAAGAACTAATCAGATATTTAAAAGTGGAAGCTGCTGCTATAACCTTTAAGACTCTTATCAAGTGGCTGCTGACAGGAAGACTGTATTATTATATAAAAGCCTTAAGCATCAAAATCACCTTCATGAGACCTGACAACTCTTGGGTGCTTCTTTAAAGATATTGTATAAACTCTTTAGGCAAATTTTCAAGTAGGCATTTGCCTGCAAATTCTTTTGTTTCCAAATCTGACAAGTTTAATAAACCTCAGTAATATATCTTGTTAAGGGAGAAAACAGAAGTAGAGCTCAGTGTTTTATGACTACATTAACTCCAGACAGTAAGTGGAAGGGTTTTAAGGAAAGGGAATTTTGCATGAGGGTGAAAAGCACAAAAAAGGTGATCTAAAAGGCTAGAACAAGATTCCTGGCCATAAGTAATAATATAAAAATATTCTCTGATTTATAGCTATCAACAATATTGGCTAAATTCTATACCATTATCCTCAAAAGAATTTAGAAAATCTATCACTCCAGTGTAAAGTCTCATTATAAGAATAGCAATTTCTTTTTTTTATTTAATCCTCACCCAAGGATATGTTTATTGATTTTAGAGAGGAAGAGAGAGAGAAAGATCAATGTGAGACAGAAACATCGATCAGTTGCCTCCCGTACCCGCCCCGACCAGGGATCAAACCCACAACCTTCTGGTGTACGGGGCAGCATTCCAACCAACTGAGTCAACAACCAGGGCACAATTTCTTTTTCAAAATAGGGTTTAATTTTTTTTAATATCCTAAAAGGATAAGCCCTGTGATCACTCCTTTCCTAATGAGACATATCATAAAAGCTAATATAAAAAAATTCACTATAATATGATTAGAGTCTAAAAATTAAGGTACTTTATAAAGAGTTTTAGATAAATTCCTCTACTATTCAGAGCTTGACTCTGGTTTTAAACTTGGAATATATCACTTAGTCATTACTACTGTCAGCAGAGATGGGAAAGTAATGGTCCATAGAATTAATTTAAATGGGGCTCTGTGAATTATCCTGTAAGCTAAATGACCTTATATTTCACACCCTACAAAGACACCTGTGTTATAAATTGGCTGCGCCTACTCCTTTCCCAAGGCTTTAGAGGAAAGCGGATGTATGACAATCTCTCTTTTTGAAAACCCTCGACCCTCTCACCAGAAGTTAGGGGACTAGTGCAGGAAGAAGTGCGGTGCAAATGATCACACCCGACTCTTGGAGGGGTTTCAAACGTAACGCTCAGATGTCAAAACCCAGGAACTTCCTTCCAAGTTTCTATAATGCAGCCCTCTTTGCCAAATTCAACTAGCTAAGATCATGGATGCCCACCAAGGACCTCAGAATAAAGACTGTGTTTGGAGATCGGGCCTGTAAAGAAATAATTGGGCTAAAATGAGGCCTTTAGACAACTTGCCCTAATACAATTTGATTCTTGTCTTTATAAGGAAGAGATTGGGACACACAGAGGGACGCCACATGAGGACACGGAAAGAAAATGGCCGTCTGCAAGCCCAGGGGAGAGGCCTCAGAAGGAACCGACCCTGCCAACGCTTTGATCTTGAACTTCTGGCCTCCAAAACTAAAACAGTAAATTCCTCTTGGGTGAGCCACCAGTTTGTGGTATTTTGTTATGACAGCTGGAGCAAACTACTATAGTAAGTGATAAGATACCCCTCAAATATGAAAGTATAGGTGGGTGGGGACAAATCACCAACAGTCAAGGCCTGCCAGCTATCAGCACCTGTACAGGAAGAGACAAAAGGGACACCTGATGGACCTGTGGAGAAGAGAACTCCAAAACAGCCAATGTGAATTCACTGGACAGCCCCCTGGAACATGTTGAGAACAAAAGCTAAAAGTGGGAGGGACTTCCCTGAGCCAATAGCCACTTTTGGCTGTGGAGTACCTGAAATGTGGCTAATCTGAACTGAAATATGTGTTAATGAGGCAGGAGGTAGTCAGGAAGGAAGCTTCCGAGGCCCCGCAGGGCTGAGGTAGAAAACACCTATACATGACAAAGACCCCCTAAGACGGGTTGTTCCTGTTTTCTGGGACAACTCTGAATCATAGAATGCGCCTGCGCGCTACCCCTGATTCATTATAATATCATTATAATGAAATAACATTGTGGGACTCCCTTCTCCAGTAGCCAATCAAGAAAGTCATGGGAAACCACGCATGCGCAGTAGCTTTGAAATCCAACTCCTTGTACCTGCGCAGGAAAAGCCCGCCAAAGACTAGCAGGGGGCTTCTGCCTCTATAAGAATAGAATCCCCCAGCCCACGTGCCCTTTTTTTTTCCTCTGCTCAGAGCTGGCTCACTCCCGTGTCCTGTGGTATGTACTATCACTTAATAAACCTCCCCTCTTTCTTTATGCTATAAACTTTGTGTGTTCGGTTCAATTCTTTGTCCTCGATCACTAAGAACCTGGTTACCTGTGCACACCTGTGCACACCTGTGACAGTTTTTGGCGAGCCAGGCAGGAGAAGACACCGGAGTGGTAAGCCCCCTTTGCTGCTCTGACACCCGGGATGCCCTTTTCCGTTATCACCTATTCTGTTTTGGTGACTCTGATGTTCCGTGACGGAAGGTCGGCCGCTAATTTGCGGGCACAGGTCGGGCAGTTAAAAGCCACAAGGGCGCCCACCGCTTGAAGACTCCTGTGATAGGATAACTTGGATGCGGAACGGGGGTTAGCCTTAGTCCCCCGCCAGGTACAAGAAAATGTCCGCACAACGGTCAGGCACACTGTGGAAAGCACAAAACACTGCCCCCACCCCGCGGCCACTCCCCCAGTAGGCATAGTCGGACCTTCCAAGCGGGATATCAGTCACCACCGCACCTGCACTGTGACTTCCTTTTGCATTCTTTTCATCAGGCCCACGGACAGTCTTTTTATGCTTTTCCTCCCCAACTGACTTCTGATCTTTATACCTTCACTCACACCCCACTTGCCTTTTATGTATGAAGGGTTCCTGCTGTCTTTGTACTAAGATATCTACCTTGGGGTCATTGTTAGGCTAGCGCTAAGTACAGTTGCAGGAATGAGCCACTCCCATCTTTGCCACGTGTATACTATCATTGTAAGCAGCAACATCGCTCAGAACTGCACAACAGGTACCTGCTGGTCGCTGGTTATTAGAATGGCTGCATAGAGCCACTTTTACCTAATTAATTGAATTTGGAATTCTAAGGTGGTTTACTTGTTTCTATAAGGGTAAAACTAGCCCCCACGGATCCCAATCTGACTCAGGACCGGCTGGAGACCCAAAGCCCAGACTATACCTGCGAGCCACTGGAGGACCTCAGGTTCCTGTTCAAAAGGAGGAAGCCCTAAAAAGATAAGTAATAACCAATAACAGTGCACTAAGATCACCATTGTTCTGGATAGTTGCACTTCTTGAAAACTTCCTATTCGTACTGGTCCTCTGCTTCATATAAAGGCTTGCTCACTTCCTTCTGGGTGGAATCGTATCTGGGTGGATTGTCTAAAATGAAAATGTCTTTGTTGTTTCTATTAACCATTCTCTACTCGCCTGCACCCTGTGTAACGGAATGGGATGAAAATTTTCTAGTGAATGCTTCTCGAACCTTAGCAGCAGGAGAAAACCTGGCCCAATGTTGGATATGTCATCCTAACCCGGAAACTCCTTCCAGATATAATACTCATATAAAAGCCTACCCAATAGCTAATGAATCCTTAATCAGTGCTTTGAATTCCTCTGCCAATTACACGCGTTCCCCCTTTTTTCTTTAAGAGTCACATGGGAGAGAAATCCTCCTTTGTGTTTCCGTATGACCCCACTAGAATTAAAGCCATTTAATTACTCCAGCACCTCTCTTAAGTGCAACAGTACGATGGGATGTACCCCATGTTATAATAATACTCATACAAGGGCCATTGACCCATTTAAAGCCCTGGCTTCTCTTTCAAGTTCCAGCTTTCTAGAGAATCTTTCTGAGGAAGAAATTTTCAAACCTTTAAATTGGTCACATATAGTATGCTACCCGAATTATGATTCTAACTGTATTCCTAATAGTACCCATTGTTGCTTTGACAAAACTCACAATGCAGATACAAACGATACTTCTAAATGTGTTACTTGGAAATTAAACCAATCTCTTCAAGGAGTATTAGCAAAATTTCTACCACCTCCTGCAGGGGGGAAAGATCAAGGAAATAACTTAGGCCCTTTTAAGGACTGCCTTTCCCCCTTGCCATATGCCCTCCTTAACAAATATAACTCCACTAATGCCACAGTTATTGCAGCACCCCCGGGGCTCGTCTGGCTATGTGGGACTCCCAATAACTGGCTAACGGATCATTCAGAACTTCAAGAAGCTATTGCTTATACTCATCTCAGCAACTCTAAACATGGGGGGTGACTGTACCTTAGGGACCTTGGCACCCCAAGACCTTACCATTATAAATATAACTATGGGTCCTGGGAGTCCATCTCTCAGCAGAAAAAAAAGCGAGCTTTTGGTCTAGTAGTGGCTGGAGCTGCTGCCACTATAGCCGCTGCAGCCCCCTGGGGAGGCTTCGCCTATCATGAGGCCACTCTAAGGGAACTCACTAAGATTATAGAAGAAATCTCCAAAGATACTGCTGGTACTCTAGCTGGACTCTCAAGATCAGTAGACTCATTGGCAAATGTAGTCATGGATAACCGCCTTGCCCTTGACTATCTTCTAGCAGAACAAGGAGGGGTATGTGCTGTTATCAATAAAACCTGCTGCACCTATGTAAATAATTCTGGAATGATCGAAACTAACATAAAGAAAATTTATGAACAGGCAGAATGGCTACATAAGTATAATCAACAGGGCCAAGGGATTAAGGAAGCCCTGACCTCCTGGTTCCCTGGCTTAACATGGTTATTACCCTTCTTAGGGCCCTTAATAACACTGCTGGTTTTACTACTTTTAGGACCTTGCTTATTTAATTTACTTGTTAAATTTGTTTCTTCTAGACTTAAGCAGTTCCACGTCAAACTGATGACGCTCCAAGGTTTCCAACCAATCCCTGAGAACGATGTTGAAGCTGACCAACATACAGCATCTGCGGTGGCCTCAGGAATTCCTCTTCAACCCCTAGATAGAATAGGGCGAGAGTTCCGTGGTTCTCAATAGGCAGGGTCTACTGTCCAATCTAAGCCTGAAGCAGCTATGGAAGACGGATCTTCATCCTTCAACAACCCCAAAAAGATTTTTGAGAACCATGTCTCTCAGGGGGGAAGTTGAGGCAGGAGGTAGTCAGGAAGGAAGCTCCCGAGGCCCCCGCAGGGCTGAGGTAGAAAACACCTATACATGACAAAGACCCCCTAAGACGGGTTGTTCCTGTTTTCTGGGACAACTCTGAATCATAGAATGCGCCTGCGCGCTACCCCCTGATTCATTATAATATCATTATAATGAAATAACATTGTGGGACTCCCTTCTCCAGTAGCCAATCAAGAAAGTCATGGGAAACCACGCATGCGCAGTAGCTTTGAAATCCAACTCCTTGTACCTGCGCAGGAAAAGCCCGCCAAAGACTAGCAGGGGGCTTCTGCCTCTATAAGAATAGAATCCCCCCAGCCCACGTGCCCTTTTTTTTTCCTCTGCTCAGAGCTGGCTCACTCCCGTGTCCTGTGGTGTGTACTATCACTTAATAAACCTCCCCTCTTTCTTTATGCTATAAACTTTGTGTGTTCGGTTCAATTCTTTGTCCTCGATCACTAAGAACCTGGTTACCTGTGCACACCTGTGCACACCTGTGACATTAAGAATAAAACTTTTGGTGTACTTCAAAGACTTAGTATGAAAAAAAAAAAGAATGTAAAAGAGCTCAATAATTTTTCTATACTGATCACATGTTAAAATAAAATATTCTGGATACAATGAATACATCAAATAAAATATATTATTAAAATTAATTTTACTTTTTTCTTTTTACATTTTTGAAATCTGGCTGCCAGGAAATTTTAAATCACATTTGTGGTTCACATTAAACTTCCATTAGTCAATGCTTCTTCTCCAGATCACTCTGGTGGCAGTCTCCCTCAAATTCAAGGGCAAATTCTTCGAGTGGACAGCCATATCAAATGAAAGCCTACAGCACAAGCTTGTACAATGCTTTAGGGTGTTATTTCTGAAGAACATATACCTCGCTATTACCAGTTCGTATGATTTGCCTCTAGGAAAGGACTGCCTTTTTGGAGGAGGAGAAGGAAAAAGGAGGGGAAGAAGAAGAGGGATGAGAGGAGGAGGAGAGGGCAAGGGAGGGGAGGGGGGAGACACAGGAGCAAACTGGTAACTTCTCACGGCTCCCTTCCTGTTTAGGAGCCGGGGCTTCCTAAAAATAGGCTTTTAAGAAGGCATAGTAGATGATTTATTCTTTAATATGAAATCTTGGGAGCATATTTAATAAAAATGATTTCTGCGATGATTTTAATTAAAGACCACTACACTTCACGTTGGTGTGCGTCTCTGCAAACCTACACATCCGTGGGCTCCAACGCTTATTTTGGCTTTGTGTACTTGCTTCTCTGGAGTCAAATAATTAGGACTTGGAGGCCTCTGCTGTTCAAAGCACCAAAAATCATGGGTGTCAGTGGTAGATACAGCTGCGTGTCTCAAATATGTGTCTCAAGATGCTGCCTTACATAATCCCACCAAGTATTCCATGCTGCTTCGTCACCATGGTAACCCTGCAAGCACTTGGGCCCTGATCATTTTTATGACATTATTCAAAGCTATTTCTAACACTTCATTACTACTGTAACTACATGCAAGAGCTATTATAAGCATAACACCATTCATTCAATCCATTTCTCACCTTCTAGACTATGTTTTCTTACACAGTAAGTGAAAAGAAGTTTATTTATTATGCACATATTATCAGAAAGTAATTTCAGTCAAGAAAAATACATCATCGAGACAACCACAGCTGGGAAATTGAAAAAGCTCCAACAACTTAGGTGAACAGCTTAAAACAAGGTGAAAATGCACACTTTTAAAAAAAGATTTTATTTATTTATTTTTAGGGAGGGAAGGGAGGGAGAAAGAGAGAGAGAGAGAAACATCAATGTGCGGTTGCTAGGGGCCGTGGCCTGCAACCCAGGCATGTGCCCTGACTGGGAATCGAACTTGCGATGCTTTGGTTTGCAGCCTGTGCTCAATCCGCTGAGCTACACCAGCCAGAGTGAAAATGCACACTTTTAAGAGAAGATTTGTTATATCCAAATGAGACAGTATATAAAATCTCTGAGGCATGGAACTGCACTTTTCCACTCTGTTACACAGCCCAGGTGAGAGGGAACACCAGGGGGTTTGCCAGGGTGCTGTGTGTTCTATTTCTTTACCCAAGTGCAAGCCACGTGTGTGTGTTCAGTCTATAAAAAAATTATTATGTGTACCTTCCTACAAATACATTACACTGCAATAGTAAGTTTAATCACCAGTTTGTGAACTCAGGAAAGAAAGGGGAAACACAAAGGAAAGCTAGCCAAAAGATAAGCACAAACAATGAAAGGAACACCCGGAAAGAAGGACCCGTGTGAAAAGCTGGCGCTATTCCAGCCGGATTCCCACTTCGCCCCGTTTCTCCAAGTTCCAGCGCTGGTTCAGACCACAACCAATGCATTTCTTGTTCTCTATAGCACTGTGATCCAGTTTTCTACTCAAGTTGATGCAAATACAGAGGGGTGGGAGGCAATCAATAAAAACCTTCTGTTAATTATTCCCAAAGAAACCTCTATTTCAAAAGAAATGCGAGGACACTATCAACACTTGCAAGAAGAAAGGTGTTGAAGCTGTGCACTCCAGGGGCTTTGGAGAGGGAACCGGAGAGCAGTGTGGAACACGCCCCACGCCCCTCCAGCCTCCCCCCACCGGCACCTCTGTCCCAGACCCCCGGAACTGACAGAGGCCTTTCCCATCAAGGACTAATACTGAACCAAACACTCTCATTTATGCAAACAAGCACAGAAAACACACAATTCACACGCACTGGACACTGTGAGAACATCAGTCCCCCAGGAGAAAGAGACTGAACTGGGCACTGAGAGCCAACAGTTCCCACTTAAAAAGATAGATTTAAGACAGAATTTTTTATTTAAAACATCTTGTTTTTACATTTTGCTTTTTTCATTTAACCACATATCATCAGCAACTTTTCATTCATATCTTACCAAAATCTTTTTTAATAGTTCTGTTACATGAGGGGGGACCCCCCCTCCCCTAAAACCAAAATTATCTTCTAGACGGCAGGCCCTTTGTAGTACATGCAAAGTGAAATAAAGAAAAATATACAGGGAACCAACAGTGAAGGGAAGGAAACAGGGACTCAAATCAATGATTTGGAACAGAAGGAAGAAACAAACATTCAACCAGAATGGAATGAAGAAACAAGAATTCAAAAAAAATGAGGAGAGGCTTAGGAACCTCTGGGACAACTTTAAACATTCCAACATTTGAATCATAGGGGTGCCAGAAGGAAACGAGGAAGACCAAGAAATTGAAACCTTATTTGAAAAAGTAATGAAGGAGGAATTCCCCAATTTGGCAAAGTAAATAGACTTCCAGGAAGTTCAAGGAGCTCAAAGAGTCCCAAAGAAGTTGGACCCAAGGAAGCACACACCAAGACACATCATAATTATGTTACCCAAGATTAAAGATAAGCAGAGAATCTTAAAAGCACCAAGAGAAAAGGAGAGAGTTACCTATAAAGGAGTTCCCACAAGACTATCAGCTGATTTCTCAAAAGAAACCTAACAGGCAAGAAGGGGCTGGAGAGAAGTATTTGAAGTCATGAAAAGCAAGGACCTACATCCAAGATTGCTCTATCCAGCAAAGCTGTCATTTAGAATGGAAGGGCAGATAAAGTGCTTCTCAGATAAGGTCAAGTTAAAGGAGTTCATCATCACCAAGCCCTTATTTTATGAAATGCTAAAGGGACTTATCTAAGAAATAGAAGGAGATCAAAGACTATGAACAATAAAATGACAACAAACTCATAACTATTTACAACTGAACCTAAAAAACAAAACCAAAAACTAAGCAAACAACCAGAAGAGGAACAGAATCACAGAAATGGAGATCACATGGAGGGTTATCAGTGGGGAGGACGGGGGAGAACAGGCTGGGGGAGAAAAGGTACTGGGAATAAGAAGCATAATTGGTAGGCCTAAAATAGACAGGGGGAGGTTAAGAATGGTACAGGAAATGTAGAAGCCAAAGAACTTATATGCACAACCCATGGACGTGAACTAAGGGGAAGGGGAAGAGAAAAGGGAACGCGGGAGGGCTGGGGGGTGCAGGGCAGAGGGAAGCTAAAGGGGAGAAAAAATTGGGACAACTGTAATAGCACAATCAATCAAATATACTTAAAAAGATTCATAGAAATTGTTTTTTAAAAAGCAATTCTGAGAAAATAGAAAAAGATTAGATCTCGCACAACTTCCCTCTGTATTAGTTTCTTACTATTCCTACAGATACAATTTTATTCTACAATTGCTTTAAAAATAAAATGTGTGATAGTTAAAATGGCACTTTATTAAAAAAGATCAAAATGAGAACACAACTCAAACGACATTTCAAGAACATGAAATAAAACAATTCATTTTATTTATTTATTTATTTATTTATTTTAAAAGATTTTCTTTATTTATTTTTAGAGAGAGGGGAAGGGAGGGAGAAAGAGGGAGAGAGAAACATCAGTGTGTGGTTGTCTCTTCAATGCCCCCATTAGGGGGCATTGCAACCTAGGCATGTGCCCTGCAGATACCTGCAGATACCTGCAACCTAGGCATGTGCCCTGACTGGGAATTGAACTAGTGATCATTTGGTTTGCAGGCTGGCCCTCAATCCACTGAGCCACACACACCAGCCAGGGCAAACAATACATTTTTAGATAACAGGTGTTTTTGGTACTCTATACTGTCATCATATGGCCAAAGTATAAAGAAGTGTCTGAAAGTGATTTACAAGCTGTAGAACGCTACGTGGAAATGCGTTCTGTTATAGTTACAGTAGTTTCAGACTGACCTTAGTCCAGTAGGGAAGCTCTAGCAGATGACTTTAGCTTTACGATTCATTTATGATTCAGAATCAAATTAGAAAAATAATTCCTTTTTAAGAAGAAAAATGCCACTGCTAAATTAAATATGCTTCTCAGACATAATGAAAACTTCATTTCCACTAATAAACACATTAAGATTTCTAGTGAATGTCTTAGAATATATAGAGAAACTAGTCAACTTTAGGTCAAATACTTATACCTAGTTTTAAAAAAGCAGTATTGCAAAAAACATTGCTATGAAATGGCAAGATGAAACACATTGGCACACGGTGGACAACTTTGATTCATTTTCGAAAATGCTGAGAAAAAGAACGGAGATGAAAATCAAACCAGAGCAGGTGACTACAGAGGACTTAGAGTACATATTCAGTCTCTTTTTAAAAATATATCTTTAAATTTTATTTATTTATTTTTAGAGAGAGAGGAAGGGAGGGAAAAAGAGAGGGAAAGAAACATCAATGTGTGGTTGCCTCTCACGTGGTCCCCACTGGGGACCTGGCCTGCAACCCAGGCATGTGCCCTGACTGGGAATTGAATCAGCGACCCTTTGATTCGCAGCCTGCACTCAATCCACTGAGCTATACCAACCAGGGCCATATTCAGTCTTAGCACTACAAGTGTTAACAAGGAAGGAGATAAAAATGAAAGAAATACAATAACAAATTGAAATTTTTTTTTGATAAAAAACGCCTAAGATCTCATACCAAACTGAAAAAATTAACTCAAAATGGTTCACAAACTTAAATGTCAGAGGTAAAATCATAAAACTCTTGGAAAAAAACATAGGAGTAAATCTTGGTGACCTCAGGTTAGGCAGTAATTTTTTTAGATATGACACCAAAAGTACAAATGATGAAAGCAAAGAATGACAAGTTGAATGTTATTAAAATTAAAAGTTTTTGTGTTTTAAGGACACCATCAAGAAATGAACAGACACCCACCCTGCCTGGTGTAGCTCAGTGGATTGAGCGTGGGCTGCAAACCAAAGTGTCGCAGGTTCGATTCCCAGTCAGGGCACATGCCTGGATTGCAGGCCACGGCCCCCAGCAATCGCACATTGATGTTTCTCTCTCTCTTTCTCCCTCCTTTCCCTCTCTAAAAATAAATAAATAAATCTTTTAAAAAAATGAACAGATACCCAAGGAATGAAAAAATATGTATTTGCAAATGATTACATCTTACAAGGGACCTGTATCCAGAATACAGAGAGAACTACGACTTAAAAATAAAAAAATAAATAACTCAATTTCAAAAACGGCCAAAGAATTAGAATAGACATTTCTACAAAAAAGACATAGAAATGGCCAATAAGCACAGGAAAAGATACTCAACACCATCACTCATTAGGGAAATGCACATCCAAACCACGGTGAGACACCACTTCACACCCACTCGGACAGTTATCACCAGACAGACAGACAGCAACAGGGGCTGGTGAGGGTGTGGAGCAAGTGGAACCCCCACACACTGCTGGTAACATAGTAGCCTCTTTGAAACACAGTCTGGAAGTTCCTCCAAATGTCAGACGCAGAGGATCCTATCACCCAGCAAGTTTACTCCGAGGTGCTACCCAAGAGAAATGCAAACATCTGTCCATGCAAAACCTTGTACACAAGTGTTCATAGCAATATTATTCCTAACAGCCAAAAAGAGCAAAATAACTCAAATGCCCATCAAATGATGACCGGATAAACAAAATGTGGTAAGTCTATACAATGGAATATTAATCTGTAATAAAAGGAATGACGTACTGATACCCGGTTACTACACAGATGAACCTCAAAAATACTATATTTAGTGAAAGAAGCCAATCACAAAGGACCACATACTGCATGATTCTACTTATATGAAATGTTCAAAATATGTAAATCCATAGACAGAGAAAGCAGATTAGGGGTTTGGGGGGTCGGGGAGAATGAAGAGTCACTGCTAATGGGTATGGCGTTTCTTTGGGGGTGATTAAATGTTCTAAAATTAGATTGCAGTGACCTTGTTATTATCTTTATGATTGTAAACACTTTTAAAAAGATATTAACTTTAAAAATAAACTCTGCCAGTACAGTTCCCAACACAGGGATGTGTAATTCAATTATAAAACATAGAAAAAGTTTGCATTTTTACCCAGGAATGAACTGTAAATTAAAATAACTATCTTTACAATCATTGACTCATATAAAAAATTTCAAAAATGAAACCTATTTCACCTATATCACGAATGAATGAAGCTATGGGTCTGAGACAAGTCAGTACGCTAAGAATCTTAAGAACTGTAATATGGACTAACTCACTTAAATAGAACACAACAGTACAAAATTGTTTACCCACCACGCACGAGGACCAACCACGCACAAGGACACATAATCAAAGACACGTTTGGACAAAAGCGCATATAGTTTCTGCTGCCAGTCCGTTCAGGGCATGCGCAGCTAACGTAAAAATAACACTGTCTAGAACACTCTGTCATTACTTCAGTCAACAGATAGTGTATCCTAAGGAAACGAAAGGAAAGAAGAAACAAGCAAAGAAGTGCGAAGACCGCAAGAGGAGAGAGGACCACATTTGCCTGCATGATGCGTGGGCAGGCGCCTTCGTCCTCAGTCCCTCAGGTGTAAAACCAGGTGTAACTAGGATATTATGTGGGCTAATGTATATAAAACCACCACACAAAAGAGCTCTCCTTTACTTGAATAAAAACAATCCTCTTTTCCTACTGTTTTTCATCTGAGAATGAAGAAATTTATGTAACATTCCATCCATAACATTCAGAAAGTTACTACATATCAGACATGAGAAAAAACACACAGAACTAGAGAACAGTTTAGACAGCAAGAGTCCACTAACCTTAACCCATTGAACAGTTGTTTAGACTTATCCAGAAGGTAACAAAAATCTGTAACTGTTTTCCTCTCTCCTTGCGGGATGTCATCTTCAGCACCTCCAGAGGACATGATTTCTTTAAGAGCAAATTCAGTCCTGTAAGAAAACACGTGTCCATTTACCAAGTGGGTGAAAACAAAAAGAGAAACAGACCTTAGTTATATCATCTTGATAGCATTTTTTTTTCAAGATAGAGAATTCTTCTGATTACAAACAAATCATCAGTTTAAGTGTGCCCTGGCTGGTGTGGCTCAGTGGACGGAGTGCTGGCCTGCAAACCAAAGGGTCGATTCCCAGTCAGGGCACATGCCTGGGTTGTGGGCCAGGTCCCCAGCAGGGGGCGTGCAAGAAGCAACCACACACTGATGTTTCCCTCTCTTTCTCCTTCCCTTCCCCTCTCTATCAAAATAAATAAAATAATAATAAAAAAATTTTAAGTGTAAGATGGTGTGGGAGAACAGAAATCTCATATTGTTGATGGGACTGAAAACTGCTACATCCATATTGGAAAGCAACTTTTAGAATCTTCTTTAATCCAATAAACATTACTTAAATGACTATGATATTCCAGCCCTGCTTTACTTGGTTAGGAATGAAAAACGTTGATCTTTCCAACCTGCTTATCTATTTGACCCATTCTATAAATCCATCAAGGAAAATAATCCTACAGAAGGAAAACACGTTATCCATAAAGATTTTATTTCAGTATCATAATATCTAAAAACTGATAACAACCTAAAAGAACCACGAAGGGAAATGGTTAAGTACTCCACGGGACACTAATGACTGCTCTCGACCATATCGCTAACTCACGATTATAGTTAGACGGTAAGGCAGTGATATGGGGATGCCTCGGTATAAAACGGGTATAAAAATCACAGCCACACACAGAGGTATATTTTAAAACTGCATTTTACTGAATCCACACTCTTTTCGTGTGCAGTCAGACACGAGAGTCAGCCATTTTAAAAACAACAAGTTGCTGGACAGCACATGTGGTGAGCCCATGCTCACCGACAATGAAACACTCATTCATGTTCACACGCGCATGGGAGTCCCTGGGACGACACCGGAGCATGTGGCCCCAGTGCAGGGGAACAGAGAGGCAGAGTAGCCAGGGCCAGGCACCGGGGATGGGAGTCAGGGTGTGGTGCAGTTGCTCTGGTAAATATTTTTCTCTCCAGCACTGTCCGGTACAGGCCACTGCTGTTGCAACACAGGGGAACTGTCAGCAAGCCCGGAGCTGTCAAGGGCCACTGGGTGACAAACCTACGTACGGGTGGCACTGGCCCAGACGGCACTTGGTGCTCACAGCAGGCCCAAAGTTCCCTCTTCCCGCCACCTCTTCCCAAATCCTGTGATCTAGGGTTTTTAAGAGGAAAACCAGGTCATGAGAAGTGCTGAGTCTGGGGAGGGGTTCCACGCTAACGACCCTGGGCACGTCCTCTCCTCCCACCACCACCAGCCTTCCCCTCTAACCCACGACAGGCACAGGCAGGCGCCAACCGGGCGGCAGCCTTGTCCACCCCGCTCCATGGACCTCATGAGCCACGGTGGCTGAGATCTCCAGCATATAGGAGCTCTCAGAAGAAACAGAAAATAAAAATTTAAACAAATTCAGGCTGAGAGCTCTGGGGGACAGCTGGGGAGGATCAAGCAAAAAAAAAAAAAAAAAGAACGAACTCATGGAATGGACAATGGTGTGGTGATTGTTGTCTGCGGGGGAGGTGGAAGAGGGTGTAGGGGGGATAAATGGTTTGCGGGGGGAATCAAGTATCAAATTGATTGGGATTATAAGCCAAAAAATAAAATAAAATAAATAAATTCAATAAGGAAGGACATTAGAAATAAAGCAGGAAGAAACATTATAATGAAGCAAATAAAATACAGGTACATAAAACATAATCGCTGAAACAAACTTAATAGATGAATGGACTGAAGAAGAAAGGACACAGTTGAACAGATTAATAAGCTAAAATGCCAGGTTTAAGGCATTCTGCCAAAAGACAGCGGGAAGAAATAAAACACAGAACAGAAAAATCAAGACATAAGGAACAGAGAAATGAAGGAAGTCCGCACCCACACAATAGTGTATTTATAGAAGGAGAGAAAAAATACGTGAAGCTGATGAGTATTTCCAGACATAAATTTCTGTAAACTTCCCAGAATTAGAGAAAATACAAGACTTTGAACTAAAAGGACTCAACGAATGTAATTTTTTTAAGAAAAGATAATTCCACAGCTAGAAACCTTAAAGTGAAACTTAAAGTTCCAGAGAAGCCCTCTCTCCTTCTGAAGAATCTGGCCCTATAGCCACCAGGTGGGGCAGAGCACAGCTGTGTCCACACAGAGGGCAGCCTGGTGGTATCAGGGTCAGAGGGTGGGGAGCCCACCCCGTCCACACAAGGGCAGGCTTGCAGGGGATGTGAGAACCGCAGGGGTGAGCAGGGCATCCATGTGGCGGGACGACTGGCAGAGGGAGTGAGAGCCCAAGCAGGGTGAGGGGGGCAGCTCTACCAGGCAGGGTTCGGAGGCAGCAACAGACTTCACATGTACAGGATTCATCAAATAAGAAAATCCACTAAAGACCACAGCACCCAGAGTTCTGTCTGCAAAAGCGGGAAGGTGCAAATACAGAAAGGAAGAAGGCTGGAATGAACCCTGTGGATTGAAATGGCAGGTATGGGTGAACTAATGAATTTTTAAAATATAAACACATACATGATCTCTAGCTCTGTAGATCTGTCTACTGAGAGGGCCTCTGAGCAGTGACCATCTCCACTCCCCAATGTTAAGAACACACCTAGTTGCACTCAAATCTTGGGGCCATACATAGTTAAAACTATACAACTGACTACATTCCCTATGCAGTACTTTCTATCCCTGTGACTAACTCTAATCACTGGTAGTTTGTACTTCTTAATCCTACCACTCCCCTGCCACCGTCTGGCAACCATCGATTTGTTCTCTGTACCTATGAGTTTGTTTCTGTTTTGTTGTGTCTGTTTTGCTTTTTAGGTTCCACATATGCAAAATCATATAATATTTGTCTGACTTATTTCATTTAGCATAATACCCTCTAAGTCCACCCATGTTGTTGCAAATGGCAAGATTTCACTCATTTTTTTATGGCCAAGTATAATAATATTCCATTGTGTATATATAGCATCTATTCTTTATCCATTCATCTATTGATGGAACACTTAGGTTTCTTCCACATCGTGGCTATTGTACATAATGCTACAATGAACACTGGTTTTCATATTAGTACTTTCAATTTCTTTAAGGTTTCATTTATATATTTATTTTTGGAGAGACGGGAAGGGAGGGAGAAAGAAAGAAAGGGAGAGAAATACTGATGTGCGAGAGACATCAGTACATTGATCGGTTGCCTCTCACACGCCCCCAGATGAGGACCTGGTCTGCAGCCCAGGCATGTGCCCTGGCTGGCAATCGAACCGGCGACCTTCTGGCTCACAGGCCTGTGCTCAGTCCACTGAGCCACACCAGCCAGGGCAGTATTTTCTTTAGATAAATACCCAGAAGTGGGATTGCTGGGTGTATGATAGTTCTATTTTTAATTTTTAATTTTTTCTTTTTTTCTGTTTAAATTACAGTTGATGTACAATATTATATTAGTTTCAGGTGTACAATTTTAATTTTTGAGGACCCTCCATGCTGTTTTGCATAGGGGCCACACCCATTTACAACTCCACCAACAGTGCATGAGGGTTCCTTCTTTTCCACATCCTTGCCGACACATTCTTTGTCGTCTTTTAAACACTAGCCATTCTGTGACTTATTCTTAAATAACAAGACTGGAAGGGAAGGAGGGAGGGAGGAAGGAAGAGAAAAAGAGAAGGGAGGGGAGGAGGGAGGGCGGGAAAGGGGGAGGGAGGAAGGGACACCAGACCCAGATGGTTTTCTAAATTTTAAAACAAATGTTTAAAAAACACATTAACATTGAATATACAATACTTTCCTCCCAACCTTCATTTTAATAACACTAACATAGCCTTGACACCAAAATCATAGAAAAGCAATAAAAAAAAGCAAAATTACAAGCCAAAGTCCATATTACATAAACAGTTGTTATGGCTTCAAATGTCTGTCATATTAATAGATATGTCCTAGATCATTGATAGTTTAATATAACAACCAACACAGTCTCACTGGTTTACTAAAAAAATGGTAAATTAAGACTTATGAATGAAATATATATACTAGTATGTATCAGTTTCAATTACGTGGGGAAATACACATGGAAAGCTATAACAAGGTCAGTTCTATTGGCAATCGTGGGAACCATATATGTAAACAAACTGCATGGGTAAGAATAAAAGTAGTTTTGTTGTGCGTTGAATTGTGCCCCCCCCCAATAGCTATGCTGAAGTCCTAACTCCTTGTACTGGTTTACAGATGTAGTTAAAATGTAGGTTAACATGAGGTCATACTGAAATGCACTGAGTCCTTAATCCACTGTGACTGGTGTCCTTCTGAGCTGAGGGAGAGATGCAGAGAGAGACGCCCACAGAGAGGAGAAGGCCATGCGAAGACACACAGAGGGAAGATCGCCACGTGACGAATTCTACAGCTGCAAGCCAAGGAACGCCGAAGACTGCTGTCACCCAGCAGAAGCTGAGGAAGACACACAGAACAGATTCTCCCTCTGAGCTTCTAAAAAGGAACCAATTGTGCCAACACCTTGATCTGGAACTTCTGGTTTCTGGTTGTGTTAAGCCAGTCGGTGGAAAGCAGTCGTGCAGGAGAAAGACCCAACACAGATTACAAAGTGGGCACCCAAGTGAAGGAACATTGTGAGGGGCAACCACTGGAAGGCTTGTTCTGCTAAATACAGGGAGGCCGACAAACTCCTCACCTGCCTTGCTGACAGTTTCTTTTTATGGGAAGTCTTTTGACAAAGCAACAAGGGAAACTGCTGCTCTGGATTTAATTCTGAGTAAGTGGTTCAATACGAAAGTATGGAAAAGAACTTCCGGTCAAGATGTAGGCATAGGTAGACATGCTTTCGCAACCAGAAAAAGAATCGCAACTAACCTCAAAAGAAAAAACACCCAGAACTGCCAGAAAATCAAATGGTATGGAAGTCTGACAACCAAGGGTTTGAAGAAGAAACGTGCACCCACATGGGTGGGGGGGTGGGGTCAGAGAGGACGCAGTGTGGCGTGGAACCGGCGGCCGCACATTCGTGTGTGCTGGATACAAGTCGGGAGGGACACGTCGCAGTGGTGTCAGAAAGGCAGTTAATCGACCACCTAAAAAACTGACTATCAACAAGGCACAAACAGGGACTATTTATGAAGCTAAATAGGGCAGGACATGCATAAAAAATGAAAGAAATCGTCAAAAATAGGGACCCTAGAGAATAAAGTGGGGAAACGTGACCTGAAGCAGCCCACGGCTGACCAGTCATAAAAACGTCTCTGCTGGAGAACCCACAGCAGCAGCCGTCAAATACGGCACAGCTCAAGTTAAACGGCCACTTACTCACATCACAAAAACTCGAGAGGGAACCAGAAGTTCAGGCAAGAGCTTGAAACGCCAACCAACGAGACATTGCTCCTATTTAGTACATAAAAAAGTACAAGCTGCACAAAGTTCCTTCCTAGTCACATCCGAAGATGACAGCAACAGGCGGACACCATGCCAGGCACTTTTACACATGTCATCTTCACACCCCTATAAGGCCGGCACTGCCAGCAGAACTTACAGATGAAGAAACAGGCTCAGCTAAATTATTCACCCACAGACGCACGCTTGGAAAAGGACTCCCAAGTCACGCTCTTCTTCCCAGAGCACCCTTGAGGGCAGCGCCCTCGGGGGAGAATGCAATGATTACACAGGAGCGCGGACTGACCCCTCTACCCCAATGCTTCAGATCCCACGGGCGCTACCTCTCCTTCCCCTTAAAACAGGGCTCACAGTGTTTTTAAGCCACTCTCCCACCCAGTAACTGGACATTATTCTTTGAAAAAAAAATTACAAGACCCCAGAGAATCACTAAAATAATTTTTAAAAATGGACTTTGGTTGTCAGATCTACCTGTCAAGAAATGATTCTGATTACTAGACATTTGACTCTGAGCATGTTATTTACTTTTTTATAAGTTTTTTTTTATTTCTTTGATTCTAAATTGGGGATTATCATATTTATCCCTCATACAACTATTAAGAAAATTCAGGTAGATCATAGTCAAAACGTTATAGTCCAGAAAGTGCACACCGTTCATAAAAGGCAGCAAATATTAGAGCTGGTAATTCCGGGTGCTGGAATATAGCAGTGAACAGAACAGGCAAAAACCCTGTTTTCACAGAGTGTACTTCCTAGTGGAAAGATACAAATAAAAGAAATACAGATACAATATCCAAGTGGTAAGATGTAGTGTGCAGAAAGGACAGCAGGAAGGGAGAGAGCACGATGGGGGTACATTCCCGTTCGGGCAGGTGAGGTGACGTCTGAGCAGGTGACATCTGAGGGAGGCCTGGAAGGAGTGAAGGACCGAGCCAAGCCGAGAGAACAGGGAAGCTCAGGTTCCAGGTGCAGAGAACAAGAACAAGGCAGGTCTATACTCGGTATACTGAGGAATGGGCGGCTTTGTCTATAAATACGACAGCTTAAAAAAAAACCCTGCTGCTCATAAATAAATGACTATAAACAAGATCCATGGCTGCCGCTTTTTGAGCATTACATAAAAGAGGAAGAGTGGATGAAAATCCAGACGCGTTTGCCACGCCCAGCACCCTGGTGTGGGCTGAACCCGGCCCTGGCAGAAGTGCCGTCTTCTGGCCAGCTCATCCAACCAGAAGGACTGCCTCTTTCTACCTTGGACGTGGGTCCATGCAGGCCACCTGCGGCCCCTACAGGGCTTCCCCTTCAGCAGAATTTATTGGCTCTACAGACATCAACACAGTGTGAACAAGACGGTCAACTCGGAAATGGAAATGGACTAATTACGTTGAACTAGATTCTATAATGACATTCATTAAGAAAGGATTTATGATGGGATAGAATCACGACTTTCACTCTCCTTCTTTATCTTCATATCAATAAAAAAAATTTAATCTAATGGGTTAAAATAAGGCCATGTGACATACACTGAATCTGGATGCCGAAGACCCGAGTACGAGTCCCAGCTGTGCCGCTGTCCCCGCAGGCACGCAGCTTACGGTTTCACCTCACTCAGTTTCCCCCAGTCAAGTGAGGATCGTGAAAACTGTGCACCTCGCCAGGCCGTTGTTGTCATCAATTCTGCTCAAGTGTAACAGTATTTTCTTACTAAGATATCCAGGAAAAAGGTAAAAAAGCAAATGCAATTATACTAAAATTAGACAACGTTTTCATTAAGGAAGAAGACCTTGTACGTATCAATAAACTCAAAAGGTCAAAAAAATAACCAAATCAGTAACACCAGACTTCCACACTGAAACCATAAAATTTGTTGCTGCGGAGGAGTTCCAACTGTCCCTGCTGTCCATAACCCACCTAGGGGTCGAAACACGGCGATGGCATCACAAAACAGAGCAACGCTGCTAACTGAGGATTTCTCACAAGAGGGCCACCCGTCAAAACTGCCGGAGCTTCCCCTCGTCTGGGTTGACAATGATTCTGTCAGGCCTCTCCTCTCGGCAAACGTAAGCCTGTTTTTCTGTAAGGCTCAAGGGGTCGTTATTCTGCAGCCAGTTCACAAGTCATTAAACTGACGTAAGAGCCTCTGCCTTCACAGCGCTTTTCTGGATCAACACTGTCAGACGCTGTTTTTCTCTGAACTCTAAAATTATTCTACTCATATAGCTCAGCTGCCTTAGCTCATAGTTATTCATGTACATTCATCATCTCCTTACTAAATTGCAAGCTACTAAAAGCGGTAGCTGCCTGAAAAATCTTCCCGTAAAGCACCTTTGATTAACTGTCCCCAGGTAATTCCACAGTATGGACCGATCAAAGGTAGTGATAAAGGGTGTGTGCCTGCCACCTGACAGGCACTGTTCCAGGTGCTGGAAACCGTGTGTGTGTGTGCGCGTGTGTGTGTGTGTGCATGTGATTTATTTAGATATCAAAGACGGCCAGAAGTAAGGGAAAGTGACTGCGGCAGGCACTTGAGCATTTGAAAAGCTGGGAATGTTTGCCACCTAAAGTCCAGGAGGGAACGCCAAGTAGCTGCCACTAAGAGGATGAAAAAACGCAAATGTTCAACCTTCTGAGAAAGAAGTCATAATAATCAGAATGGTGTAGCAGTAGGCAAGGAACCTGTAAGTATTTTGTGAAGAAAAGGAAACTCCCCAAAATCCTAAAGCCTTAGCCAGGTGCTAATCTAAAACTGTGCAAATTATCAGCAGACTCCTGGTAAACCAGCACGTATTCGACAAAGACAAGTATGTCTGGGGCCCGCAAAGAGGCCACAGAGCGGAGTGCGGGAGAGCACGGGCCCCAAACTGCCTGCGCTCGAACCCCCTCGGCCCACCACTTGCCCATCACTTGCTAGGCAAACGTGACTGCCTGACCTTAGCCAGGTTATTTAACCCTTTGTGCCCCGACGTCCCCCTCTGTAAAATGGGGACAATAGTAAAATCTGATTCTTAGGGCTGTCATGAAGATTAAATGAGAATCTATGTAAAGTGTTCAGTAGAGAGCCTGGCACACATTACATGTCATAGAAGTAGGACTACCACTTAATTTACCATCTAAACTAGGCTAATTCTGTGAATGACAAAGAACACTATTAATAATGACATCAAGACTGCAAAGACTGTGACTAGATCAAGCAAACTGGGACTTATGGTCACCCTGAAAGTCAGAAGAAATAAGAAAATGTGACCAGAGGAAGTAAAGTTCCCTGCCTCGTGTCTTTATAAGGAGGCTGCCCACAGATGTAGGTGCCAAACGCTAACATCTGAGTTATATTCTCCTGCATGCACATTGGTAGAGCTAAATAAGCACGCTTAGTTTTTTGCTATAAATGATTTCAATTAATATATCAGCAATCAATACTGGCATGATCCCTTCAAGATTAATAACAGGCACCTAACAAATCCTGGGGACGTGGTAATGGTAACAGGCAGGAAGATGGTAAGACTTGCTCCTTGCCCTCAAGAAGCTAACCAGCAGCTAGTTAAATGACTCCTGCAGGTACTTTCCTGCTGACAGTCCCCAGAGGCCATTATTACAGCAAATACACCAACGCTGGAAGATACCTCAGAGAAATTTAGAAAAGATGAGAGTCATGAAAGGCAAGGACCTACATCCAAGGTTGCTATATCCAGCAAAACTTTCATTTAGAATGGAAGGGCAGATAAAGTGCTCGTCAGATAAGGACAAGTTGAAGGAGTTCACCATCACCAAGCCCTTATTATATGAAATGTTAAAGGGACTTACCTAAGAAAAAGAAGATAAAAAATATGAACAGTAAAAAGATAGAAAACTCACAGTTTTTAACAACCATACCTAAAACAAAAGCAAACTAAACAAACAACTAGAACAGGAACAGAACCACAGAAATGGGGATCACATGGAGGGGGGTTAGCAACAGGGAGTGGGAAGAGGAGAGGGGGGAAAAGGTACAGAGAATAAGGAGCATAGATGGTAGGTAGAAAATAGACAGGGCGAGGGTAAGAACAGTATGGGGAATGTAGAAGCTAAAGAACTTATGACACATGGACATGAACTAAAGGGGGGGAATGTGGGTGGGAGGGGGTGAGCATGGTGGAGGGGAGTGAAGGGGGGAATGGGACAACTGTAATAGCATAATCAATAAAATACATTAAAAAAAGAAAAGATGAGAAAGGCAGCTTTAAAAACGATGACAGTAGCCCTGCCTGGTGTGGCTCAGTGGATTAAGCACTGGCCTGCGAACTGAAAAGTAACCGGTTTGATTCCCTGTCGGGGGACACTCCCGAGTCATGGGCCGGGTCTCCAGATAGAGGCATGCCAGAGGCAACCGAATGATGTTTCTCTCCCCCTCTTTCTCTCTCCCTTTCGCTCGCTCTGAAAATAAATAATTTTTGAAAAATTATGACAGTAAAAAAGAGAGGTAAAGGAGTATTTCATTACTTTACACAGCACTGCCAAATAGCTTAAGATATTCTAGAGAGAAAAAGAAAAGCGTAAAAAATATTTGTGGCAGAGAGCTTCAGTTTTGGCCTGTGCAGCATCCATTCCCCCTTCTTTGAGGAATTACTGCTCAATCTTATTGGAAATAAAAACCTTCATTTGGAATAAAACATACTGGGAGAGAGAAGGAAAGAGAATGAATCAGGGACATTATTAATTGCGTGTGGTAATGGCTTAAAAAAAGAGTCCTCAGCTTTAAGGACAGGTGCTGAGACATTTACGGACGAGATGATCTGCAGCCTGAGAGTGCTTCAGGACACCCTGGGCGAGGGGCGTGGGTGTGGAGACAGGGCGGCCAGGCGTTTATGACTGGGGAAGCCTGAGGGGTCAGAACACGGGAGATAATGATTCTGTTCTATTTCTTTTTCCCCAAACTTAAAAATTTTCATTATAGAAAGATGTTTTTTTTTGCCCTGGCTGGTGTGGCTCAGCGGATTGAGTGCCAGCCTGTGAACCAAAAGGTCGCCGGTTTGATTCCCAGTCAGGGCACATGCCTGGGTTGTGGACCCAGGTCCCCAGTAGGGGGCGTGTGAGAGGCAACCACACATTGATGTTTTTCTCCCTCTTTCTCCCTCTCTTCCCCTAAAAAGTAAATAAATAAAATCTCGTTTAAACAATTTTTTTTCTAGTTCATTTACAATATGATCCCAATTTCATAAAGGCATCCTCTCTATGCTTCTATCTGTGTATGTACAGACAGATATAACTATATACACACAGATATCTGGGACAATGAGTGTTCTTCATCTAGTGCTAATAATGGTTATTTCTGGGTGCTGCGATTTGAGAGAGCTTCATTACATTCATTCTTAAATTTTCTACGTTGTTTGAATTCAAACTGGTAATTGTGATTTAATTTCCCAAGAATAACAGGATGAACCCTGGCAGGGTGACTCAGTTGCTTGAAGCGTCATCCCGTACACCAAGAGGTTGCAGGTTTGATCCCTGGTCAGGGGCATGTACAGGAAGCAACCAATCACTTTTTCTCTCTCACAATGATGTATGTCTTGTCTGTCTGTCTGTCTGCCTCCCTCCCCCTTCATCTAAAATCAATGAACATACCCTCAGAGGAGAATTAAATAATAATAATAATAATAATAATAATAATAATAATAATAATAATAAATAGAATGATATTTCTTAAACCAGAAGCCTAACATCAAATTAAGATAAAATGTTAATACTGGTTAAATCTGACTAGTGTAAACAATGAGTACTTTCTAGCTATCCTTTCTGTATTACTTTTAATTAAAAATTAATCAAGTAGCCCTGGCTGGCGTAGCTCAGTGGATTGAGCGCAGGCTGGGAACCAAAGTGTCGCAGGTTCGATTCCCAGCCAGGGTACATTCCTGGGTTGCAGGCCATAACCCCCAGGAACCGCACATTGATGTTTCTCTCTCTCTCTCCCTCTCTCTCTCTCTTTCTCCCTCCCTTCTCTCCCTAAAAATAAATAAATAAAATCTTTAAAAAAAAACTTTTAAAATTAAAAAAAAATTAATCAAGTACTTATGAATATTCTCTACCATGAAGTTTCTTAATACTGGCATTACTAACATTTGGGGCCCACTAATTCTTTGCTGTGGGGGCTGTCTGGTGTCCTGTAGAGTGTTTAGCAGCACCTCTGGCCTCTATCCACCAGATTGACACCATCACCCCTACCTGCTGCGGCAACTGAACACATCTCCAAAAACCACCAGATGTACGTACGCTGAGAGGTAAAATCACCCCCAGCTGAGGACCATTGCTCTGACCTATCCTATATCTCAACCAAAGCGCGCTCAGTTCTGCGAAACACAAACTTCTCAAACCTCAGGCGTGTGTAATAACAATTCTCAGCACTGTCACTTTCTCTTATTCTTAATTCAGTTACAAAAATACTCTATTTGTAGCTCAGACTACCTCAATGGATAAACCAATTTTGCTGCTGCAGATTTAATGATTCAATAAAAATTATGCTGTGTAAGTTACTATTTTCATTCAGTTTCAAAGCCTAACACTAAGAACCGTAGGCTATATGTAGTACTATATAACCTTCAAGAATATGGGGGAAAGCATTAGAAGGTTATATAACCCAATCTTCTTAAAATGTACTCCTCGACCTTTGTTCAAACTAAACAGTCCTAAAACATGCCCCAAAGCAGAGTAACTCACACAAACATAAATGCCCAGAAGGTAATACTGTACAATTATTAGCTGGCCTCTTATGAGATCAGCAGACAGCAGCAGCGGCACCACAACCCGGAGTTTATGCAGAGAGAATGCAGAAGCCCAGCCCCGCCCCAGACCTACCAAACCAGAACCTGCATTTTAACAAGCTCTCCAGGTGATCTGAATGCTTGGTAAGTTTGAGAAGCAGTGATCTAGTTGTTTTTATACAAACTTGCTTAAAGCTGAAATTTAGAGAGCTGTAGTCCTGTAATACGGAAAACAAGTGTCTTCTATTTATGGAGATAACATAAAAGCTATGTAATTACAAAATAGCCACGGGTAAGAGAAAACTTAATGGAATCCACCTCTACCACCCCCCAAAGAGTAGCTGTAATGAAATGAAACCAAATGTCATATTTTTATATCAAGCTGAGAAATTCAAGTAGTTATTTATAATGGATTCCTCCCATTAGAAGAATTTAATGACCTCTTCCAGGGAAAAGTAAGGCTAGTCTGAATAGCATAAAGTGTGATTGCGAAGCCTGGCTGATTATTCTGGAATGCTTTTTTTCCCTAAATAAAGATTTCTGGGACCTAATTCTAGATATTATGATTCAGGAGGGCTGGGATTCTATATTTTAAAAAACTATTTTAGCCATTTCTGATTAGTTCCATTTGCAAATCAGTCTTAAAAGGATAAATAAAGAACAGTTTTCTTTCTCATTACTTATTTTTAAATAATGGATATGCATTTGGCCTATTTCAAATAACTGATATGTAAAAAGACTAAAATGAGGGACTACTCAATCCTAGAGGGGGAAGTTAGATGAAATTGAGTTCATGTAGTCTCACTGAGCCACACCTAGGAAGTCTGGCTAGCCTACTCGGCAGTCCTGTGGTGCCTGGGAATAAAGAAATTCTTTCTGAGTGCCTAGACTTGAACTCAACTCCAGAATGACCGCAGCTAGCAACCCCCTTCAGCGCCATGATGAACACTGCAGGATTTTATGAACTATCCTGCCCTGTGCAAGATCAGATTGCATCAAGGCCTCTAGAAAAGTCTAGATTTGGGGGGCGGGGGGCAGAGAAAGAGAAGTAGAAGAATAAGAGGGGGAGGAAGAGGAGGAAGGAAAAAAAAAGAACTCTTCCCAAGACAAGAATTTTAGTAGCAACCTAATGAGCTACCCCGTGGATCTGCCCATTTCTGTTCCTCTCCATTGTCACCACACGAACCTAAGTCTGTGCCACCTCTCATGGAGCCTCGTGCCTGGCCCTCCCCACCTCTACTGCTGCATCCCTGACCACCTTCGTGCAGTCGCAGCCAGAGTGATCTTTCTAAAGGTCTTTGAGATGGAGCCGGTTACTAAACTAGAGAATGCTAAGTTCAGAAGTCATTTGCCCAACAGACGAAATCCTGAGGTTCAGAAACGGCAGCAACAACATCTCTCAGGCTTCTCACACTGCTCTGCTTCACGGTTTTCCACTCTCTGGCGCCTAGAACAGAGAGTGGCACGTGCCACTTGCTCAAAAAGTTCTAGTGAAAAAAAATGACCAAGTAAATTTTAGCTTTTTTAAATTATAAAATGGATATATAAACATGTATTAGTGACTTTCACACACCAATGCTGTGACAGTGACATGCCACCAGGTCTCCCTTCAGAGGGCCTGGTGTCAGTTGCCTGGAGTGCCGCCTTGCCAGCCCCTCCAGGGACCACCCCTGCGGAGCTGCCTTGCCCGAGGTCATGTTCCCCGGGAGGCAGCCCACATCCAGTGACTGACAGAGGCCAGGGTATAAGGGTCCGGCCATTTCCGCCAAATGCGGGACAACTCTAAAAGGCCACTTGAGCTCCCGAGCTCCCTCTAGAGTTAGCAAAGACAATGTAACAGACAATTCGCATGCACGGCTGCTACAGAGATGGCTGCACAACAGCAGAGTCCCCTCTTTAAACCTAGCCCAAGGCCAACCAGGAAAAACTACTCTTCCTTGCTTCCTGGTGTGGCCAATGGGATTTGATCCGAAGTGACAACTACAACTTCCAGGACTTGTCCTTGGAGGAATCAATGTGCCCTCTACCCTCTGACCTTTTCCCTTTTTCAGTGGGAACAGATACGTAATACTGAGCATCCTGAGCCATGCAGATATGGGCACTAACCCACGGATGACAGAGCAACAAAAGAGAAGCAGCCCGGAACACGGTGAAGCCACCATACATAAACTGGATGAGGACATGAGAACAAAATAAACCCGGATCTTGTTTAAACCTCCACAACTGAGGTGACAGCTGCTATTGCTTCTCTGTCCATACCTCCCCCCAGCCCTGAGCTATCAGGACAGCCAGCGCCTGCAGGTCTCCCAGGAAGGCGACCCCTCAGGCTGCCCGCACGTCCTGGGTAGGACTGAGTCAGAGCTGCCTGTCCTGGGGCTCTGCTAGGTCCCTGCTCCGTCCTGGCCTGGCCCCCAGCCCCCTTCTTCCTTCCCAGCCCCACTTCCTCACTCCCTACCAGGTGTTCCCAGACTCTGCTTAGTAAGTTACTTCCCAGCCAAACCTCATCCAAGTTCTGCTCCTGAGGAATCCAACCTGAAGCAGTCTTCACTGAGAGCATCCAGTGAGTATTACGTCATTTCCTTGGGTCCACCACAGTGAATGACTGTGCACCCTTCCAAATCCTTTTATTTGCATAATCAAATACATGGTGACTTTCTTAAATGGAAATAGAATTATATGATATGAACTAGGCACCTCGCCCTTTTCACTTAAAATATGTCATGGCCCATATTCTGTGACAGATATACATATATAGATAGATAGATATGTATCTATATCTATATACATATATGTTTAACTATTCTATGTATATCTATCCCATTATTTTCAGGATGCATGGCTGCTATAATTTAAAGTCTAAATAAATGTCAAAAACATTTTCAGAGGGAGAAGGAACTTTTTAAAAAGGATTCATGGATTCATCCCTATAGTTCTGTTCATCGGTGAGTAGAAAGGTTAGATACACACTGACTTCTGAGAACACCAAAAAGAATCAACGCAGAATTGGTGAAAACCAGCTAAAGTATATCTTCTTTACACTATTTCTTTAAATTTGCAAAGAACTTAAAGACCTGAAAAAGACTATATTTTATATGTATATGTACCTAATCACAAATATGTTAACACTAAAATATAGCAATATATTTAGAGACATACAAAACTCATATAAAAAAAATCAAGATATTTTTCCCTAGAGTCATATGATTTAAGGAGGCAGGGAGACAAGAAAGAGGAACTGTTCGAATCGTAGGTGTATTGTTACTCTCTCTAACTCCAAGCTGAAGCTGGGGTTTCCCAGTAATACCCTCTCGTCATTGACCAATTATATTGTGGATATTTTGGAAGGGTATGCTACTCGAAGTAAACCTACATTTTAAGGAAGGAGTGTTTATGGATATTTCAAGAATGTCCAAGAATTAAAATAACAGTCAACGAGCAACAGAAATCCCAATACTAACATTATTTAAGAATATGAACATATCGAGAACATATCGAAAAATACAACAATAAAAATCTCTTATTGGATGCTAAATCTGGATTGCAATCACAAAAGAGATTTAAAGCAGTGTCACATGTACTTTGCACAAAATGACTGTCCTGGTACACAAAATAAAATAGCAACCCTCACAAGAAAAACTCTTATGAATGACGAGATTGTTTTACACTCATTTAGAATTGTTCAATGTTACATATCAAAGAATTAGGAAGGCCGGTAATCTTTACAATTTACGATCACACTACAGTTTAAGGATGCTAACTAACATGAGGCATGGCAGTGAGACGCAGCTGCCTCGCTGGTAAATCAAGACAGGGAGGAGGTCAGATGTGGGAGAGTAACTTCTGTGGTGGTGTTTTTCCTATTTGTGCACTGCGAAGGGAAATCCCCAATCTAGTTATTAAACTTTCAGTCTGTCTGAGGTAATAGCTATTATGCCAAAAGCAATTACACAGGCTGGAGCTGGAGATCTGAGGGTGTTGTCGTTGTTTCAGCAGAAGTAAGATCATTCCTGGGCTTGTGTTATGTGCTCTTTTCCTTTCATCAGCAAGTACATCTACAATACCAAAATTCGCACTCCTGTTCCCATTTCTTCCCAACTGGAACAACCACAGATTTTTTAAAAAGACACTATGACCCTACATAAATGTGCCCAACATTGCCTTTGATACAGACCTTTTTGGACAAATTTAGAAAACGGTTTACGATACTAATCGGGTAAGCCGTGGAGACGTGCCTACAGTTCCCTGAAGGTATCTGGCTTGCTTCCCTGAGCGTGTCTTCACGGTTCCTCCGCACTGCAGTATGCATCAGAATCTCATCCTTCTTACAGGTGACCAACAGTCCTTCACATGTATACAACACATCTTGTCTACCCACGCATCCACAGGTGGACACGGGTGTTGTTTCCACCTTCTGGCTATTCTGAGTGCTGCTGCTGTGTGCAATGCTGTCTGTACACATTACCTGTTCAAGTCCCTGCTTTCAGCTGCTTTGGGGATTGCTGGAAGTGAAACTGCGGGATCATATGGTTCTTCTATGTTGAAATCTTTGTGGGAAACTGCCATAGTTTAATGTAAAGTTCTAATGCACGAAGGTCAGTGTACTTTACAGATCTATGAAAAATTGTCTGGCCTTTCAAGTTGACTGCTCACTCCGACCACATTTACCTTAAAACTGTAACGTGTAACACATACGTCATGATGGCCCAAGATTTCACATTTGGAAGGGAAATAATCGGAATAATAGCATCTATCATTTATTGACTGACTACAAAGTGTTACATGTGGAGCTAAGAGCTTTACATGCAAAGATGAACACACAATACCAGCCAGCCAAGAAATGGAAGTATAGTCTTTTCCTAAATGTATTTCTCAGGGTGTTCACAGTTGCTATGAAGGTTGGGGGGGAGGGGGAGCGGAGTCAATTGGTTAAACAGTTAAGATTTTTCAGACTTCAATAATAAACGAGTGTGTACTGTGACTTTCTAAGGGGGGACATACTGAGCCATTATTCAAACTGGCTTCTGTGGAAGACTATGCCCCGGGAACGCTCCCATCTAGGGCAAGGTCCCCATCCCAAGTGCACATGGCATTTGGGCCCAGATTACTCTCCGATGCGGGGGCTGTCCTGTACACTGTAGGATGCTCAGCAGCACCTCTGGGCGCCACACACTAGGTGCCACCGGCACATCGCCCAGCTTACAATTGACAACATCTCCAGACACTGCTGACTGTCTCCCGGGAGGCAAAACCACCCTCTGTGGAGAACCATCGGTCTGTTATCCACTCAGGAAGTTCTCTCTCCATTTTGCCACTTCAGCAGAGGCCACTAGACATGCATTTCCTCTTCGGCCCCTCCCACCTGGAACTGTCCTCCTCCTTCCCTCCCTCTCCTGCCCAAGAGCAGCTGCCCCTCTCGGCCTACACCTGTGTGCGGCATTCCGCCCCACCCCCACCCCCCCACCCCAGCCTCAGACCGCCACCTGCCCATCAGCTACCCTCTGGCCGGGACGTTTAATTTCTCCCATGGGCTCCAAACATGCTCATGTATTTTCTTTCCTCGACAAAACAAACCTAAACCTTTCCCTCTCTCTTTTCCTTCTCTGCACAACTGAATCTTCATAAGGATCCATCTTCCACTCGTGGCCTCCGCTTCCCTCGCCTCACATTTCTGTCTCTGTCCAATAAGCGCTGGGTCTACAGCCATTTTTCTAAGAAAACTCGGGCTAAAAGAGCCAGCAGTACACAGTTCACTGCCAAGCCTGCAGGCACAACAGTATCTAAATCACTCCACACAGATGAGTATCTTCTATTTTTAATGACATCTAGGAAAGGAGATTCCTTTTTTTTTTTTTTTTTTTACTCCTCACTCAAGGACATTTTTTCCCTTGCTTTTAGAGAGATAGGAAAGGAGAGGAGAAACATCTATGTGAGAGAGAAACATCGATCCGTTGCCTCTTGTACACACCTGGACTGGGGATCAAACCCACAACCTAGATATGTGCCCCACCCGGGAACTGAACCCGCAATCCTTCAGCTACGGGACTACTATATTCCAACCAACTGAGCCACACTGGCCAGGGTAGAAAGGGTTCTTGCCTACTCAATTTAGATTTTGAGCCAAAGGAAGGAAACCTATCTGATTTTACACTCCATGTACCTACACCTTCCACATACAGTTGGCAACATTTCCTAACAGGGTTACTAGAGGTAGAAATGGATACTTAAAAGCTACAATCAAAAAATAAAGCCAGTCAGTAGAGAGGGATTCAATTGGACTCTTCAAGCTGTCATGAGAACAGAATCATTCCCATCCAAAAATACAAAGGAGCTGACATCACAGTCTTCCTATTGCAATCCATCTGGCAGAAGTAACTGGAAAAATCACAGAGGATTTTCCTCTAGTATGAGGATTACATGCTACATGGCCATCACTAGTCTCAAACAGTCAATTCCAAGTCTCACTGGAGGAGAGTCGCGAACGCCTCTGAGGGAAGTAACACTTGGAGTTGCACCGCTCTGCCCTTGCCATCACTTCCTCTGGGCCCTAGGTTTGAGAATGCAGACACCTCCCAGTCCCCCCAAAGACTGCAGGCTGGTTCCGCCAATCAGATTATCCTTGCCGGCTCTCAACACAGTACAGGAAAAAACAAACAAAACAAAAAATTAACAAACGCTGCAAAATGAAGAGATTTCTCACAGTGTGCTTTACTTTTAAAAAAATTCTTTGCACTGTTTGTTACAGCAGAAAGATAAAATTGCTTTAAGATAATTATCTTGAAGAAGCTACTGGCTAGAGCTGACACAAAAGTTTAATTGGCCTTAAGTCAAATACTTTCCCAAATTAACCAGTCAAGCATACATCTTCACAAAGTGAGGAAGGCTTTGGCGTTACTTCAAATAACATAATCACTAAGTCAAATCATGATGTAAAATGAAGCTCGTCCTTTTTTATAATGATTAAAGAAAACTGCAGAGGGGATAATCTCAGAAGTTGTAACCTCCAAAATCACATTAAAATCCAGCAGACTAGAATAAGTGAAAGTTGGTAAAACCACAGAAATGTCTGTATGAAAATACAATAGTGCTGGCACAATGCCAAATACCCAGATCACGGCTCAATCGTTTTTTAAAAACGTTTTATTTATTTATTTTCAGAGACAGGGGAAGAGAGGGAGAAAAAGAAGGCAAGAAACATTAATGTGCAAAAAGAAACATCGACTGGTTGCCTCTCACAACCCAGGCATGTGCCCTGACCAGGAACTGAACTGGTGACCTTTTGGTTCACAGGCTGGCACTCAATCCACTAAGCCACACCAGCCAGGGTTCAACCATTTTTTAATATAAATAATCATCAAAAATAGCAAATGTCAAGGATAAGAGGAAAGTACTGACCTTACCCAATAAGGCAAAACCATCAAATACTTTTCTGAAAGTAATTCATGTTGTTTTCCAAAAGAGAACATCCATTTCTATCGAAGCAATAAGGAAGTGGGATATTTGTTGCTAAAATAGCTCTTCCTCCTACTATTTGCTTAGTCAGTGAAATATTTGACAATGAGTTGAAATTAAAGGGACATTTTTTATTTTGTCACATTTTAATTTTATAATCATTGTTTTAACCCACCTAAGTAAAAACCTGTTACCAGCACAAAATATATATTTCCAATACACCTTCTTCAAATTTAAATCAAAATGACCTATCCCGCCTTAAATCTAGACCAAACAATAATTCACATACCATAAAGCTCAGCTCTTTAAAATGCGTAACTCGGTGGTTTCTAGTATAGTCACAAAGTTCTACATCAACCACCACTATCTAATCCCAGAAGATTTCATCGTTGCAAAAAAAAGAAATCTCATGCCCAGTAGCAGTCACTGCCCAAGTCCCCCACCCGTAACCCTGGCAACCCCGAACCTATTTCCTCCTTCTATAGATGAGCCTACACAGGCTCTAGAGATGGGCCTACATAGGATTTCAGAGAAATGGAATTACACTGTATGAGAACTTCAGTGACTGGCTGCTTTCACTCAGCATAACATTTAGAAGATTCATCAATGTTGCCGCACATATCAGCACTTCATTTGCTTTATGGCTACATAATATTCCATTGCAGTGATGCATCAAATCTTACTTATCCATTCCTTGGTTGATGAACATTTGTGTTGTTTCCGCTTTGGGGCTATTATGAATGGTGCTGCCTTGAAAAGCTGTGTATAAGTTCGTGTGTGAACATGCATTTTCATTTCCCTTGAGTGCGTACCTACAATGGAATCTCTGGGTCCTATGGTAACTCGAAGTTCTTAACTTTTGGGGGAACTGCCAGGCTGTCTGCCAAAGCCACTGCGTTATTTCACAATCCCACCAGCAACGTCACGAGGATTCCTATTTCTCCACATCTTCACTGACACCTGTAGTTGTCTTCCTTTTTCTTAAAGATTTCATTTACTTATTTTTAGAGAGAGAGGGAGGGAGGGAGAGAAACATCGATGTGAAAGAGGAACATCGATTGGTTGCCTCCTACACGCATGCTAAACTGGGGACGGAACCCGCAACCCTGGCATGTGCCCTGACAGGAAATCAAACCAGTGACCTTTCGCTTTGTGGGACACACAGCCCGACCAACTGAGCCACCCTGGTCAGGGCTGTCTTCCTTTCTTACAACAGCCATCCTACTGGGTATGAAGTGATATCTCACTGCTGTTTCATTTGCATTTCCCTAATGACTAATGATGTTGGGCATCTTTTCGTGTGCTTTTTTTTTTAAACAGTCTAATGGTTTTTTAATCCATTCAGTCACTCAGTGTCTGTTGATTAAATAATTTCATTCTTTTGCACTGGACAGGTGAGGACCAATTATTCCCATTTGATTCAATGTTTTCCGATTGTAGTTTCATTTCTTCTTCTCTTGCTGTCTTCCTTCATGACTTGATGACTTTTTGTAGTGTTTTGTTTCTATTTCTTTCTCGTCATCTTTTGTGTATTTACTACACCTTCTTCTCAAGTGCACATGATACGGTCACAAAATTTGATCATTTATTAATTCTCAAAGAAAACATCAGTGTCATGCATAAAAATACTACAAAAAGCATTTTCTGATAGCAACGTAATAAAACTATAAGTTGAAAATTAGACTTTAGGAACAAAGCTCCCCGCCACACCCCCCCGCCCCGCCCCCCGCCGCCAGCAATCACCGCACTGTCGTCCACTGCTTGGGGGAGGAGGGGTTTTTCACGTGCTTTTTGGTCATTTGCGTATATTCTTCAGAGAAATGCCTGTTTAAATCCTTTGCTTATTTGTAAATTGGGTTATTTGTCTTTTTATTGTTGAGCTGTAAATTTTTTTATATTCTGGCTGCAAGGCTTGTATCAGATACATGATCTGCAAATCAATTCTCCAATTCTGTGGGTTGTCTTTTCCATTTCTTAAGGGTGTCCTTTAAAATAAAAAAAGTTTTTAATTTTGATGGAGTCTAATTTATCTATTTTCTCTTTCATCATTTGTGCTTTTGATTTCATACCTAAGAAACCACTGCCTAATCCAAGGTCACAAGGATTTTACTGCTGTGTTTTTTTAAAAGTAAATTTTCTAAGAGTTTCTTAATTTTAGCTCTTACATTTAGGTTTGTGATTCATTTTGAGCTCATTTTCATATTTGGTGTGAGATGTAGTGTCCAACCTCATTCTTTTGTATTTGGATATCCAGTCGTTCCAGCGCCATTTGTTAAAAAGACTACTGTTTCACTATTTTCCTATCTTGGCACCCTTACCAAAAATCAACTGACCAGAGATATACAGGTTCTATTTTTTAACTTTCAATTCTACTCCCTTGATCTACATGTTTACCTTTATGCCAAAACCACACTGCCTTGATAACTGCAGTGAGTTTCAAACACTTAAATTTTTAAGAATATTTTTAGAGCCTGGCTGGGTAGCTCAGTTGGTTAGAGTAACGTTCCAATACACCACTGTTGCAGGTTCGATCCCCGGTCAGGGCACATACAAGAGTCAATCGATGAATGCATAAGTAAGTGGAACAACAAATCAATGTTTCTCTCTCCCTTCTCCCCTTTCTCTCTCTCTCCCATCAATAAATAAAAATTCAAAAAGTAATATTTTTTAGATTTATAAACTCCAATTATAGAAAAGACTCCAACTTTTTAAAGGTTGCTATTCTAAAACTTCATTTTCCACTCAGCTGTTCAAAACCCTAGAATTTCATTTTTCATGGTGTGTATACACACCTCATATTTTTATTCACGTTATTTTCTATATATACCTAGCTTTCAGTTTTGCAAAATGTTCCATCACACACGTATCACTTTTATTCCAAACAGTCTGTTACACAGAACGACCCATCACTTGTCCCACACGTTCCCCTGGACACCTCCTCCCACAGCACTCCCGCTCTGGCCACGCTGGCTCGCTGTGCTCAGGTCTGCCGTGCGGTGTGTCACCTTGAAACTCCCCTTTCGCTGTTCTCCCACGTTGGAGCTGCTGCTTCCTGAGGCCCACGAAATGCATCATCTTCCATGAAATACACCCTTATTTTTGCTAAAGAGCACCTTCCAGCAGTTTCCTAAGAAGGGATAAAATGTCTAAATCCTCGTTGATCGTGTACTGCTAATACTTGATTGATAATTTGGCCAGATATCAAATTCAGGCTGAAAGACATGGATGTAATGCTTGAAAAATCCTGATAAAAAATTCTAGAAATGCAATAGAGAAATCTGATTCTCTTCTTATTCTCTATTCCTTACATATGACGTGTGTGTGTGTGCATGTGTGTGACTGAAAGCTTCCAGACCTTTATCTTATCTTTTATAAAGGCTGTTCTGCTATTTCATGATGACAGGTCTTACTATGGAGCTTTTCTCATTCACTTGGCTAGCCAGGATGGAGACATCGGTTCTGGACAATTTTGTTTTGGGACTGTTTTATTTTGTATAATGTTCCTCTCCTTATGCGGCTTCTACTAGTCTATCACTGGACCCTGTCGATACTGTAAGCTTCTTATCTTTTCTCTCCTATTTTCATCATTGTCTTTTCCTTCTAGTTTCTGGGAGACTTTTTCAACCTTACCTTCTAACCATTAAAAAAATATTTTTTTATCTGTATAATTTGGTTAACCAGTATCACCCCAATAAATTCAATTTAAACGAAAAAAAAATGTTTTAGGCTGAGCTACCATAGTGACATGCATCCAATCGCTCTCTGGTATCCCAAATTCTCCAAGAACCCAGTTCTTATTTTACAAACTCTTATTTCTGTGAGATTATGAGCTAGAGAGTTTGTGCTTTGCTTTGGTTTGATGAGATTTTCTTCCCTGTGTCTCATGAACCTGAGCTGTCTGCTTCTGCTCGAGAAAGAGGCACCGAGCGATCTGACCAGCAGCCTTGGCATATACAGGCAGGGTCTTCGGCCAGAGCGCTTCCCTGCAGGAAACAGCTCTTTCACTTGACGCCCTCAAAGGTCAGTATGAGAAAGTCGTTTCTTTGAAGCTTCTTCAGTTTCTCTCCCCCAAGAGCTGTAGAGCCTGGTGGCCGGTGCCCAGGGGCCAGAGTGTATCTGACACACGAGGTGAGGGGTTGTAAGCTCCCGGCTCAGCACACGGACGATGCCCCCTTTCTGTTGTACAGCTCACTTCATCCCCGCATGTCTGCAGTTTGTGGAGACCCCCGGCCCCAGCCGCGTTCCTTTTCTCAGGAATACTGAAGGGGTGAAGGGGAAGTGGCTGTCCGGCTGCACAGGGTGAGGCAGCGGACCTGGGGGTCCAACTTTTCGGTGCACAGCTTTGCAGCTCAGGGCCACACCCCACCTCTGGACTACCTGGCACCTCTAGCAAACGTGTGGGTTCAGTCGGTCTGCGTCCTGCAGGTACTGTTCCGTCGGGTCCTACAGGTTGGTACCTAAAAAGTAATAACATTTCTCTGTTCTGCTATGTCAGTTACTTTTTCCGCCATCGGGTTTCTCTCATCAAAATTTTATTAAATCTCCCGTCAGATGCTCTGTTCTCAATCGTTCTCCTTATTTTGTCGTCTTAACCTTTTCTGCTTTTTTAATATTAAAAGAGAAATGTACATACGTATGGAAAGTGCATCACTGGAAGCCAAAAGTGAATCTAAATTTACAGTAACACTGAAAGATATTACCAAGTGCATTTTAAAAATAAGAAAACTAAGTCTCAAAATTATTAGGTAACTGCTTCAAGTCAAAACCCAGCAAGTGACAGAAATGGAATTTAAATCCATGTCTGTTAAAAGAAGACTGGAACATTAGATTTGGGACCAGTACAGAATTACATATAAAATAAACTAAGAAATATAATATTCAACACAGAGAAGAGGGGCATATATCATCCCATGTACATTTCTTCTCACTTTGGAGTAAATCAAGAAAAGAATGAAGGGAAGAGGAAGGAAGTGGACAGATGCGGGAGGAGGAAGGAGACGAGAACGGGGGTATTCACTCCAGTTACCCTCCCCCTGTCCCACCCCTGAAGGCTGGGACGGGCAGGAGCTCAAAGAACCCCATCACGGAGTGATGGAGAGACCACCACAATGTTCTGAATGTTAAGCCTGGCTCTGTGATTAGATGGGACTTTTGGGTCCTCTCTTCTCGGGAGGAGAGGAAGAAAAGGATTTTATAAGCATAAAAAAGGGAAGGAAATGTTTATGACTGAAAGAGTGAAATGTGGAATACTGAATTACTGCTTTACACTTTGGGAAATGCTAGTTTCAACTGTCAAATTTGCGGGAAGAACTGTAACATACTGACTAACAAAGTCTAATAACAACAACAGGTAACATTTATTGGATACTTACTAAACCAGATTCTGTTCTAAATGCTTCATATACTGTAACAATAACAAGCTGACTGCTTGCTGTATGTTAAGCACTTTCTAAACACTTCACAAGTATTAATTTAATCCTCAAGCCTATGAGGTCCACACCATTATTATTATTCCCATTTCAGAGATGATGAAACTGAGACACTGAAGTAAATAATTTACCCAAAAGTACAGAGCTAGGAAGTGGCAAAGCCCTAGCTCTAATTCATGATTCAAGACTGCCACAAAGCAGCTGCAATCTGAGCTTAGAATACAACTTGGCTGTAGAAAAAATTTTTCTCAAATTAAGTGGGAATTTTTTTTGCATCTTTACACCCTGGCTGGTGTAGCTCAGTGGACTGAGCACAGGCTGTGAGCCAAAGGGTTGCCAGTTCAATTCCCAGTCAGGGCACACGCCTGGGTTGCAGGCCAGGTCCCCAGTGGGGGCCATGTGAGAGGCGATCACACATTGATGTTTCTCTCCCTCTCTTTCTCTTTCCCTTCCCCTCTCTCTGAAAAATAAATAAAAGCCTTAAAAAAAGCATCTTTAATGCTGTTATGGCACAGAAGTGAACCAGACCACTAAGATTCCAGCATACGACTGCATTACAAGGACTGCCTATGACGGGAACGACAGGACCATCTCCATTCCTTTTGGAGTTTTATAACCTGAGCCTGAAACACAGCTGGGAGCTCCAAGACGCACTCCTAGGGCAGAGAGGAGACACCGATATAGAAGCAGCCCATTAGGGCTTAAATTAAATCATTTCATCATAGCTGTCTGTCAATTCTACAAACCTAAAGCTATTCTTACTTTATTTAAAGTACCAGCACTGTTTTGGTTTCCTGAACAATAGTGGTCCTCAGAGAGGCTGGGCAGTTTTCACTTTTGCGGGCAGTGCCCTAAAAGTGGACACCCCACCAGTCAGAAGCCACCTGGTGGTGAAAAACCAAGACCACAGTTAAGATTTCTAGTAAGTAATACAACAGTAATTAAGGGACAGGTTCTGTTTCCCCAAGTGCTAAACATGTCCTGATTCCCTTTCTGACCCTGGGAAAACTGCTGATACTTCAACCAGACCTGTCTCGTTTCCCCACATACAAAGGGGCCCAATTAGATATCCTTCGGAAGGTCTTCAGGCGCAGAACTCCTGCAGTTCTGTGCAGTGTGTCTGGCTGTGCACAGCAGAAATGGGAAGGGCTGTACTGTAAGAGAGAGAGAGAGAGAAAGAGAGAGAGAGAGAGAGAACCACAGATAAACAGGCACAACTGCTTATTTACATTTTCTATATTTCCATTTTCGCCATAGAAAAGGAAACTATTTACACTATTTCATCCCTCAGAACTTAAAGCTCATCCCCTAATACATTTCCAAACCTTAATCTCAGAACATAAACACCTGGTAGGAAAAGGCTATAAATATACTCATATTTATTAAATAGGATCTTAGAAAATTTCTTAAATTTTAGGTTAAGTTTTTTAAAGTTTAAATCACATGTAAGTAACTCTGCCTATTCAACGTAAGAGCGTGATTTAAAAATTACAAGCAATGGAAGATTCACTTCCAATGGCCTAGCCATCCAGCAACATTTTTTTTAGCATCATAAGCTTTACTTCCTGCCTGACATCCTCAGGGATCTAGTCTGACAGCTCTCCTGTGCAATTTCTACTACAAGACTTCCCCGGCCTCTCTTGGCACATGTCAACCGCTGCTAGGTAATATTTCTTTTGGCAACAGACAACATACTTCACAGAAACAGACCTTCAATTGAACCCTTTCCACTCAAACCACATTCTTCCCTGACATGGGACTCTGAAACTAAGTCTCCTCTAACCAGATGAACACATTTGGTGGTACTGAAACGTTACATATTCATTAAATTCTCCCTGTTAACACAATTCAAGTTACAATCTCTCCTGAACAGAAATAAATACTGGTTTTGGTAAGTCATATCCCGAACTAGACTTCTTTTTCTTTCAATTGCTGTAGAATTACAGACAGATACCCATTCCACAAGGTTTTAAGAAATAAGAATAAAACTGAGTGAAATCTAGAAAAATAAATGTAACAGAAATGGTATTTCCCAAGTTTAAGAACTATACTTTCAATTCACAAGTCCCACCTTTTTATTCAGTGCATATTCTAACAAAGACCAGCCCACTGCCGAAGAGGAAAAACGGACGTCTCAGAGACTGACAGAGCCCAAATGAAGTACTGAAACAGCTACTTAAGTCAAGGGCTCTCCTTTTAAAATCTCAATACAAACTCTAAATATGCTGTAATTTAACTAAAATATCTACCTGGCCCTAAGCCTCAGGTAATACTGAGTTTCAGCAGAGAGGAACCTGCCTGCTAGTTTCCCGTCTACTGGGGAGGATACAAGAGTACACGCGTTTGCAAGCACGTACTGTATCATGGGGGGCCGACATCGTCTGAACAAGCACATGACTGAAAGGCTTATTCGTGATTAGATGTAAACTTTGAACAGATTACCTGTCTTCTTAGAAAAACAGCTGACCAAAACTGAAACAAAAACGAATGAAAAATCTGAATATTCCTATAACTATTGAAGAAATAGATCTGTACTCAGTTTCCCAGATGAAATTACCACATGGCTTCACCAGAGAATTCATCTAACCGTTTACGGAAGAAAAAGCACCAATATTGTGCAAGCTTTTCTAGAAAAAGAGAAGGAACATTTCCCAGAACATTTCATAAACCAGCATAGTCTTGATGTCAACACCTGAGCAAGGGCAGTATATAGATAAAAACATAAATGCAGAAATCCTAAAAAAATATGCTAGCAAATTGGATTGAGCAACATATAAGAAAGGATAATGCATCATGACTAAGTAGGATTTATTCCAGAAACTCAAGGTTGATTTAACATTAGGAAAAAAATCAATGTAATTTAACATGCATTAGCAGAAAAAAAGAAAAAATCTTTTAATCATCTCAATAGACACAGAAAAAGCATTTGATAAAATTAAACACCCATTCAGGCCCTGGCCTGTGTGGCTCAGTTGGTTGGAGCATCATCCCATACACCAAAAGGCTGGAGAGTTCAATTTGTGGTCAGGGCACACACCTAGGTTGTGGGTTTGATCCCTAGTTGGGGTGCGTACGGGAGACAACCAATCGGTTTCTCTTTCATGTCCATGTTTCTCTCTCTCTCTCTCTCTCTCTCTCTACCTTCCTCTGTCTCTAAAATCCATGAACATTTTTTAAAATTAAACACCCATTCAGAATTTTTTTAAAAATCTCAAGGACTTCCACTTCTGTCCAAGATGTAGTAGTAACAGGGACCAAATTAATTCTCCCACAAGACAAACAGGATATACAAATAACACGTAAACATATACAAAGGTGCTTGACTTCATCAGTCACACAGGAAGGCAAATTAACAGCCCACTGTCCCCCAGTAGCAACAAGCACACCCGGTACCCAGATCTTGATTTTTAATACCATTTCCAATAAAAGGAAACAAGGTTCCTTGGAGAAATGTCTGAGTCTTTGACAGAAGCAAAAAATACACAAAATGAGTCTGGAGTATCTCATAGTGCCAGAAAATAAGGAAGTGTGGGGAAAAAAAGTGTTTTTTTAAACCCGCAAAAACAGAAATATGTCAAAGGGACAAAGCGTCAACTGAAGAGCTCCCATTGGCCAAGTTGGAACAATCTCAGCAACAAAAATAATGCAGCACTGGAATATAAATCAAAATATTTAAAAAATCGTGTGTCCAATTATATAAACAAAGAAGACAAATAACTAACCAGGAGGAGAATAGATGAATCTTCTATGAAGAAAAAAATCAAAATAATTTACATACTTTGCCTTCAAGAAAGTGGAGTGGAACCTCCATTCTCCAAGTGCAGACTGCAGAGCGTGGCGCCCCACCCACGGACGCAGCACCTGGCCAGGCGGCTCGGCTGGCCAGGGCATCGTCCCGCTACGCCGAGGTCAGAGCACACACAACAAGCACCCAATGAATGCAGAAATAAGTGGGACAACAAATTGATGTCTCTCTCTCTCTCTTCCCCCTCCCTTCCTCTCCCTCTCTCAAATCAATAAATTAAAAAAAAAATACAACATGCTGCAAAGGATAAAGGGATCCAAAATACAAGAAGAAAAGAAAAATCTGAGACCTCCAGGAAAAATATCCCAGTTGAATCAAAGACTGCATTCCTGTACATTGAATGTAATAGAGTGAGTCAATCTCAGTGAAGATGTTTTTCACTCGGTAACATTTCAAATTGCCTGTCCGTCGTCTAGTCTCATGCATAAGGTTTGTCTGTTATCCAGTAAATTCACACGTCATTTTAACATTTCTGCCTTTATATCTGGTACCTGTGAGACGTGCGATAGCATGAACTGTCTAGAAACAGAATTCTTTTCATTTGTAATGGCCTTTACTTAAAAGTAAAAATGCCACCTGGTTACCAAAAAAAAAAATACTTTTACCTAATTACCTGAACCATTGGAGAGGATCAGCTGATTAAACTACATTATCTCAATTACAGAAAGTGGTGAAATAAAAAAGAATGGTTGTAGAAGCATGAGGAAGTTTGAAGCATTTGAAGCCAGAAGACATCCACATCAAGAAGTGTTTTCATTTTATTATGGACCTTAATAGAACCTCATAAAAAATTATCTCCATCAAAGATTTTTTTAATCCAATGGTCCTATTTTGAATTTTTTATTTATGTATTTTCAAAAAGGAGAAAAGAGAAAGAGAGGGTGAGAAACACCAATGTGCAAGAGAAATGTCAATCGGCTGCCTCTTGCACACCCCACCCCCCCAACTAGGGACCTGGCCTGCAACCCAGGCATGTGCCCTGACTGGGAATCAACCCCATGACTTTCGGTTTGCAGGTCGGCACTCAATCCACTGAGCCACACCAGCCAGGACCAATGGTACTATTTTAGTCTGTTGCAAAAATATTATACAGCCAGACAAAAATACTGTTTTGTCTTGACTGTGCCACTTCTAGCCGGGCTACTTGACTTTCCTTAGCCTCAGTTTCTCTATTTGTCTTTATTCCCACCAGCCTCAGATGGTGGGAATAACGCCATCTGTCTTTAGATGAAGTAACACATATAAACCTGATCAGCACCCTGGGAATAAGCATCAGCACCCCAGGAATTAAGTTATCCTTCCATGGTCCCCACCTTCCATTTATCATTTACTACTCTACCTTGTAATCAACCTTCACACAAACGATTAAGAATTGATAAAAAGACAGAGTGAACACTTAAGAGCCATACACTTTTTTTGCATGTATTCACCAATACATTTAAAGGGCTTGTCAGAAAAAGAAACCAGTGACAACAGGTAGTATATGAGACATCACTGCTTAACTCATTCAGTAAATGCCCATTACTATCGAGAAGTCCAAAAACCAGCACCGGCCCATTCCTGGTTTTGAAATTTCTCCATCACCTTCTCCCTAATCCTCTTTTCCAAAGAGGTCATTCTGGTCTCCACCACATAAGTGAAACTTTAAGCCTTGAAAAAATCTAAAACACGTTTATTAATCCCTTAGTCCCTTCAGACCTTCCCAAATCCCCCGTCCCTAACTTCTTAGAAGTATTTACTCCATGCTTTTAGACTGCAGCCTACTTCCTTATCCTTCCCCCTCTCTCGAGTAATTAGCAGTGGTAAGGAACACCAAGACTTTGTGACAGGCACTATTAAACACTTTATGTGCATACATAACTGAAATTTACAACCGCCCTAGGACGCAGACACCTTCGCACATGAAGATACGGACTTACAAAGAGGATGTTCCTTTCCAAAGTCATTCTGAAGTCACTTCTCATTGTTCACACGCACACAACCTTCTAAATTAGAAGGACACGAGAATGGCGTTCTCTAGTAAGTGACATTCTTGTCCAACTTGTGCTGTTTGGTGCCACCCTTTATTTTTTTGCAATACCATCATTGAATAAACATGTAAAAGGACAGTCAATGACATAAAAATCTGTAAGGGAAGGGGACACAGAATCTGTTTTTCTTCTCTTAAGGGACTAAGAGTGCTCCTGAAGGTAGAAATACACCTTGTTCTTAAAGTTGAGGCAGTTGAATATATAGTAGGGTCTCTACTCCAAACTCCGGCAAAACGCAATACCAGTTATCTTCTGCAGTACAACTTAGTAGCTTAAAATAACAATCTCTCATCATGCTTGAGAACCTGGGTAGGGCCTGGCAGGGGCAGTGCTCTGCTGTACGTGGGCAGCCCCCGGGGCAGCATCATGGGGATCCAGAGGATCACGATCCATTTCGGGACGCTCACTCACACGGCTGGCAGGCTGACGCTGGGTGTCAGCTGGGGCGGAGGACCAGGAGCTTCAGATTCTCCCCCACTTAGGCCTCCCTCCTGAGCTCCGCGCAGCACAGCCTGGTGGCGAGGTTCCGAAGAGTATGCCAAGAGAGGAAGGTGGGAGGACATGGCCTTCCGATGACCTAGCCCCGGAAGTCACGTAGTGTCGCCTGAGCCATGCTCTATTAGTGGCAATGGCTACATAGGCCTGCCCTAGTTAGGAGATGGGGACAGAGTCCTCACCACCAGATGGGAGGAGTGTGAAGGTCACACTGTTAGCACGCCGTGCGGAGTGAAAGACGCTGTTGCAGACGTCTTTGGCGAATACAATTTATCACACCAATGGAATGGTGATGTGTCAGAATATATCGACATTAAGTTCTTGTCAATAGTGTTTCCTGGTTTTCATTACGTAGACATTTCCTGCAAAAAGCAACAGGTGGAGATGGGAAAAACAATACCCTGGCATTCCTCCTCCCCTGTGATGAAATGAATTCGGTGGCCTACAAGTCATTATCTTCAGGGCCAAATGATGGAGGAAAGGGGAAGAAAGGACAGCTAGGTACTTTCCAGAATAAAAGAGTAATAAAATATATAGTTAAGTAATAACTCATAAAAGAATAAACACATTTGAGTTGGAAGAAACTTCTGACATCACTTAGTCTACTACTTTTATTTTAGCAACTGCTAGAAAACTAAACGTTTCTCATTTACCTTTCAGTGAGGGTCAGGGGAACCTTTTTTTTTTAATAAACCTCTAAATTCTAGGGTACATAAATTTAACTTACTCATTCCCTACTGTTACTGGCAGTAAAAAAACCCTTAAAAATGAAAATGCATCAAATACCTTCGGTTACCGAGGTAAGGGAGAAGCTGAGGCACCTGCATCCTGCTTCAGGGCAGGGTGCATGGGCACCGAGAATGACAGAGTACAGAATGGATGTCGGAGTAAAGGTGAGTCAAACCCTGGGGCATGCAGGGATAAAAAATAAATAAATAAAGACAGAGAAGGAGTGACTGGAAACCAGCCAAAGCCCTGGGGGTCCCACCAGCAGGCCATACCACATGCTCTTCAGACACAGTCTTGCACAAAAACTCCATCCTTCGGCCCAATCCCTTTTCCACAGGTTAGAGCTAGAAATGGCACCAGAGATGGCTAATGCAGTGGTTTCTACATTTTCAAGTATAAGCATCTCTTTTTAAGAGTAACGATTCTGCCCTGACTGGTGTGGCTCAGTGGGCTGGGCGTTTATTACCCGCAAACCAAAAGGTCACTGGTTCAACTCTCGGTCGGGGCTTGTGCCTGGGCTGCGGGCCAGGTCTGCGGGCCAGGTCTGTGGTCTGGGGCATGTGAGAGCAATGAGTCGATGTTTCTCTCTTTCTCTTTCTCCCTCACTTTCCCTCTTGCTAAAAATAAATAAATAAAATCTTTTTTTTTAAGTTAAATTCTGTGGACATCTACATGACAACTGTGATTTTATTTTATGGTTATTGAAAAAAATCAATAATGACAAAAGTACCACAAATTCACTAACACCTCTACAAAATGCTATTGGTAGTTTGTCACAAGGGCATTTACATGCTATGGTATGTACCTGAGACAGTCAATTTAGATAAAATTCTTAGAAAACATTTAAAACACTTCCGCTAACGGTGAACATATGGGTGAACAGAACCGCATATGAAAAGGCTGAGACGGGCAGGATGCGAACCAAAGTGTCGCAGGTTCGATTCCCAGTCAGGGCACATGCCTGGGTTGCAGGCCACGGCCCCCAGCAAACGCACATTGATGTTTCTCTCTCTCTTTCTTTCTCTCTTTCTCTCTTTCTCTCTCTCTCTCTCTCCCTCCCTTCCCTCTCTAAAACTAAATAAATAAAATCTTAAAAAAAAAAAAGAAAAGGCTGAGATGGGGTTTTCAGGGGCTCCCTCTCCAGGTGTGTTCCGGGGCTTCCGCTGCACTTGCAGGTGGACTCAACACCTAATCTCTTCCAGCACAGACTCTGTAATTCTCTCAAATTATTCAAAGCATCCCCTTCTTTTAAACACATCTTGATGATTCAAAATTGCTCTGTGACAATACAGATGTAATTCTTATTTTATAACAAAGTAAGAATCACCCTGACCTGTGTGGCTTGGTGGGTTGGGCGTTGTCCCCAAAACAGAAAGGTCGTCATTTTGATTCCCAGTCGGGACACACGCCTGGGTTGCAGGTTTGGGCCCCAGTCTGGGCACAAATGAGAGGCAACTGATCAATGTTTCTCTCCCTCTTTCTCCCTATCTTCCCCTCACTTTAAAAATAAATATATAAACCCTGGCTGGCATAGCTCAGTGGACTGAGCGCGGGCTGCAAACCAAAGTGTCGCAGGTTCGATTCCCAGTCAGGGCACATGCCTGGGTTGCAGGCCATGACCCCCAGCAACCGCACATTGATGTTTCTCTCCCTCTCTCTCTCTCTCTCTCTCTCTCTATCTATCTCCCTCCCTTCCCTCTCTAAAAATAAAAATGAATAAAATCTTTAAAAATAAATAAATAAATAAATAAAATCTTTTTTTTAAGCAAGAATCTTCTTACTTGTTGATGACAAGTTTATTATCACCAGCCAGGAGTTACCTCAATAGGTAAATGGCTTGTTCACATACTGTTAGAAAGAAGGGTAATGGTGACTATTCTAAATCTAAGATCCTTGTTTTTGGCAGTTGTTCTCTGAAAATCCATATGTGATCACTCCATGCTGTGGAAATTATCGCAATAGTTTAAAAGTTCCGATGGCCACTCTGCAGGCTTTGGGGAAACCATGTGTAAGTGCCTTTAACAGGGGCCCAGCAGCGAAGAACCCGCAGGACACTGCCCAACAGGCAGAGACCCTCCCATGGCCCGGGGGCCACATGGGCAGGGCTTAGCAGAAAGAATCCCAGCTGCAAAACAAGAAAACAGACTGGTGTCTAGACTCCCAGTGAAGTGTCTCCAAAACAGCTGCCAAGTTCATGAAAACACCAATACCTCTCCTTTTGCTTAGCTGGGGGTGACGATGGCCGTTTCACGGCGGCCTGCAGCCGTGAAGGGAGCCGACAGCTAGCAGTGACAACTATGGCGGGTGTAAGAGCACTTTGGAAAAGCAAGGAGGAAACACAGGCCGTAAAAAAGACCAGACTCATGCATCAGTCAGGGTGCTACTGAGAAACAGCAGCGACAGGGTGCGGGCGCGTGTGCGTAGAGAGGTAAGAAGGAACTGGCTCCCGCTATGATGGAGACAGAGAGGTGCCAAGTTCTACAAGCCGGAGACCCACCAGAGCGGACGGTGTCATCCCAGCCTGAGTCTGAAGGCTGAAAACCAGCAGAGCTGATGGTGTGCGTTCGAGTCTAAGAGCCAGTGGGCTTGAGACCAGGAACAGCAGTTTTAGCTCAAACCCAAAGGCGCTTTAGAGACTGATATCCCAACCCAAGCCGTCAGGTGGGCACAGTCCCCTCGTAGCAGTCCTTCTGTTCTTCTCGGGTCTCATGGGACGGGATGAGCTCCTCCCCCACATACACACACAGCGGGGGCAACCTGCCTCACTCAGTGCACGGACCGAAACGTTACTCGGGTCCAGCACACCCTCACGGACACAGCCAGAATAACATGAGACCAAAAGTCTGAGCACCCTGTGACCCAATCAAGCTGGCACATAAAATTAGTTACCACAGCTTACTTGAATCTGATTTGCCCATTCTTCCCAGACAGGGGTTGGAAAGGAGTTTAAAACCTGGGCACAGTACCGGGCAGAGGAAAACGGACTCCTCACTGGGCAACTACCTTTTGGCTCTTCCCTTAATAAGCAGGAATGTGGGCAAGGGGACATGTTCTGTGGGACAAAACACCAGGGAGGGAGCAATGACTCTGAAGATGAAGAGCGAATGGCCAGAGACTCAGTTACCTGGACAGGCACGCGTCGCTGCCTGAATCTACGAGTCAGTCGTCCTTCAATGCCTTTGATAAAAAGATAGCTGTTTCCCCAACATGCAAATATGTACAAACACGTGCACACACAACAGCCCATCAGGGAACTAACTATCCAGGAGAAAAGGCTTAGCCAGAGATTGAACCCTCTGGGTATAATGGAGCCAGTGCCAGGAGAAAGGAGACTCTCAAAAAAAAAAAAAAAATCACAGGCTCATATAACTCAGCGCTGGTGACGCCAGAATCATAAGTGAAGCCTCCGGCCAGGGCTGTAGTCACCTCCAGGCTCAGCCAACGTAGGCTCCCCTCCCCAGCTCACTCGTGTGGCTGCTGGCAGGCCTGGCCTCCTTACCATGTCGCCCGCCCACAGGCTGCCCCGGCGTCTTCACAACCAGGCCACTGGCTCCCCCCTGCGCAGAGCTGCCTGGCATCACCAGCCTCCCCCAGCCAGAGCAAGGGACTCGGCAGAGAGTGAGAAAGACTCCACCGGAGGCGGAAGCCAGAGTCACCTTCTCACCTGATCCGGGGAGTTACCTCTCATCACCTCTGCTAAGCCCAGACCACACTCAAGGGCAGGAAGGCCAAACTCCATCTTCTACAGAACGGAGAATCAAAGAACTTGTGAATAGATCTTTAAAACCACCACGGGGACTAAAGGAATGACTGGGGGGGGAAACGTAGCCGGATAAGTTACTGAGACATTAGCGGATGTTTTATTCCCACTGCCTTCCCCAGTCCCCAGGAAGACAGCACATGACTCAGGGGAGGTTTGTGTTTGTTTTCCGAAAATGCGAACTCCTTGAGGAGGCTACCCTGAGGGAAGGGTGAAAAGGCAGTGCCTTTGAGGACAGAAAGGTAGAGACAAGAAAAAAAAAAAGAGGTGATTTACCTGGGGAGGAGGAAGAGTCTCGGGGCCTGCAACCCCACTCCCTGGCAGGTTCTAGAACAACGGCAAGTCCGTGGAGGGGAATGGGGTGCGCCATACCTGGGAGAGCGGAAACCTCTGCACCAGGAGCCCCGTAACGGGCAAGGACTCCTGAGCCTGAAACCGGCTACAACCACCAGAGACACCGAACACCGCGGAACCACATCCTCTCCACATCCTCTCCGACGACACACTTACCAGCCGCGGCCACAGCGGCCTGCAAACTGACCTTCCTTCCGCCACAAGCCTCTGGGACACCTGCACAGCCCTCGGGAGGGGTAGATGCCTCTTCTTAGTCACTGAGATTAGAGTGTTCATCAGTTTGGTGGAAATGGGGTGGGGGGTCCCCACAGTTCAATTTCATCTCATTTGAAGAAAATAAATATTGTAACATTTCTTGGTTACCTGATTTTGTGAAGTAAGATTCATACTGACTACATGGTCAATTAATATACTAATTTATGGATGGCTTTTATAACTCATTAATCTTGGTAATTTCAAAGAAAATTGCAAATAAGTTGTTCCCTCAAAACATGATGATTATTCCATCAGTAATATATTTCCCCCAAATTTGTCCTGGCTATATTCCCATAATGTACAGAATATTAAGCAGGTAGTTTTATATCCAAAAAATCTTGGCCTCACAGGAAAGCCATTCACTTAGGTTAGAGACCCACAATATCCATAAAAAAGAAAATAATCAATTCTACCACTCTAGTCACTTCATCTCTCAATAGATCTAACATAATCAGCATTACAGATTACCTGTATTTCAGGATGTTAACCTAAAATGTAACTCCCCACATTGAAGTGTGGGTGTGGGTGATAGAAGTTGAGGTGTGCTACTCAACTTCTATCAAAAAAAAATCCAAGTGGAAAAAATTACATTGATGGAGCATTATTGAAGAACACAGTAATGTATACAGTGTATCCATTCTTCTAAATTTGTTACTTTCATAACTACTTTTAGGATATTCTAATTGAAAACAAGGATTATACAGGGTGGGGCAAAAGTAGGTTTATAGCTGTTTTTATGGAAAATAACAATAAATAAATAATAATACAAGAATTCTGGGTTTTGCACACTCACAACTATAAACCTACTTTTGCCCAGCCCCGTAGAATCCTTGTTTTCAGCTAGAACCTCAGGATGAAAACATAACAGTAACAAGCAGAGTGACGCCAGAACAGGTCTCCTTGGAGAACAGCAGATTCTAGGTCTGAACCAAACACATACAACACGGGCCTGGAATACCCGGTCCAACCAGGAAGCGAGGGAGCTCTCAGAGTCTACGGCAGTCCTGCCCAAGGAGCCGGGAGCCAATTTAAAGAGGTCCCCACAGGGCAAAGTAGGCAGGGTGAACAGTTCAGGTTCCCTGCCATATTCTCAGTTTGTCTACATTCACATTTTCCATATTAAAAATATACAGGCAAACAGAAAGCAGAAGGGATGCCTTAGAGGCTAGTCTGCTAATCTTCTCCTGGCTGCTCCTAGCATCCCACCCTCCCGGGGGCCCCTGAGTTAGTCCCAAGGCACCCCCGGGCTCTGTCTGAACACGCTGGAAAATCACTGCTTGAGCTAGTCCAGATCTATTCCAGAATAAAATATTACATGGGAATGCTAAACACTTTGACCACGCTATCTCGGGCCCCACAGACTCTGCTTTCACAGAACTGAATGTTGGCACTATGCCCGAGGTTTTCACTGACACCTGCTTTGCCAAACCCACTGCATTTCTGTAGGGAGGTTGCTGAAGCAAATATCATCACAAAGAAACTGTAAATAGTGGATGTGCCTGTGTTTCAGTGTAAACTGGAAAACCTGCCTCTGGTTTTCTGAGTAACGACTTCCAGAATCTCAGCTTCCGACCAGACCAGAGAGATCTACCTCCCAGAGATGAACACTACTTGTCTGATGACTACTTACCACTGCAGTGGACAGATAACACTGCAAAGAAAGAGGGAACATCTAAGAGATAGAAAGCAGTTTGGTGTACAGTCTGCCCGGAAAAAGCCCGGCCATGGTTAATACAATGAGGATAGTTCGCACGGCATCGATGTAACGTGGCAGCCAAGGAGAGTGGACTGCAATGCCCATGCGTGAGCAATGACAGCTTTATTGCACTAGTCAGTGGGGGGCAGTAGATGCCATTGAGTGAGCATGTGTACTGTGTGGCTGTCACATTCAAAATGACTGAGCAAATAGAGCAATGAATCTGCATCAAATTTTGCATTAACCTTGAAGAAACCTCCACAGAAACTATTCAGATGATTCAGAAGGCCGCAGCTATGGGCAACTGGTGATGGGCAGCTTCACCACAACAATGAGCCCGCTCACACATCACGCCTCATGCAGAGTGTTTTGGTGAAACATCAAATCACCTAGGTGACTCAGCCCCGCTACAGCCCATGTTTGGTGCCCTGCGACTTCCGACTTTTCCTAAAAATTAAAATCACCTTTGAAAGGGAAGAGATTTCAGACCGTCAATGAGGTTCAGGAAAATACGATGGGGCAGCTGCTGGTGACTGGGAGAACTGTGTGAGGTCCCAAGGTGCCTTCTTTGAAGGGGACTGAGGCGTCATTGTCCTATGCACAATGTTTCTTGCATCTTGTATCTTCTTCAATAAATGTCGCTAGTTTTCATATTACATGTTGGATACCTTCCGGACAGACCTCGTACTTCTACCCAATGTCACCGTACCATTCCACTGCCTTCTTCACATCTCACTCAACATGGTCTCCTAGGTTATTTATTTCTTTTTTTTTCTAGGTAATTTCATTCATTTTCATGACTTGGACCACTGAGTCTTTGCCTTTGACTTCTAAATCCGTATCTCACGCTCCAGACCCACGTCCTCAGCTGCCTGGTTAGAGAGGGTACACTGAAGCACTCTACACTCCACACGGCCGGTCAACTCACAAGCTTAGCCCTCCAAACTTGCTCCTCTTGTATCTGCTACCTCAATTAAAAGTGTTCCCCACTGAAACTAGTATTCAAGCTAAAAGCTCCTCAAGATACAGCTAAGAAAAAGGAAAGGTGGCCCACAGACTGGGAACAATACCTGCAAAACACTTACCTGATAAAGAACTGGTTGGCAGAATACATAAAAACTCTTATAACTATATAAGAAGATAACTGATAAGAATATGGGTAAAATCCCTGGCTAGGTAGCTCAGTTGGTTAGAGCATTGTTCTGATATACCGAGCTTGCAGGTCCAATCTCCAGTCAGGGCACAAACAGGAACCAACCAATGAATGCATGAATGGGTGGAACAACGTCTCTCTCTCTCTCTTTCTATTTCTATTTCTCTGTCCCTCTCTCTCAAAATAAACAAATACAATTTTAAAAAAATTTTTAAAGTGGGTAAAAGACTTGAACATAAAATTCACAAAAGAAGTTACAGTATATGAGTGGTTAATAAATACATGAAAAGATACTCAAAATCATTAGTCATTCGGGAAAAGCAGTTTAAAAACATAATGATAGCTCTGACTGGTGTGGCTCAGTGGGTTGGGCATCATCCTGCGAGGTGAAACGTTGCTGGTTCGATTCCTGGTCGGGGCACATGCCTGGGGTGTGGGCCAGGTCCCCAGTTGAGGGTGTGCGAGAGGCAACTGATCGATGTTGCGCTCTCTCTCTCCTTCCCCCTCCCTTCCCCTCTCTAAAAATAAATAAATATGTTTTTTAAAATAGAAAGAAAGAAAAACAATGACAATATCAAGTACTGATGAGGACATGGAGCCGATGGAATCCCATACCTTGCTGGTGGGTATGCAGAATGGTACAGCCACTGTGGACACGCTGGGCAATCTCTTAAAAAGCTAACCATCCACTTGCAGTAAGACACGGCAGGGTCACTCCTAGGCATTACCCAAGAGAAATGAAAACGTACGTCTGCACAGAGCCTTCGCTCAGACGCTCACAACAGCAGCAGTCACACCAGCCAAAAACTAGAAACACGGCAAACATCCATCCACTGGCGAGGGGATGAACAATGGTGGAAAAACCGTACAATGAGATGTTCCTCGCAAATAAAAAGAAATTAACTGCAATTATACATAATAACATGGATGAATCTCAAAAGCATTATGTCAAGTAGAAGAAGCTAGATACAAAAGACTATAGAATGAACAGTTCACTCACATGAAATTTCAGAAAAGACAAAACGTTTACTGATAGAATAAAAGATCAGTGGTTGCCAGAACCATGACTGCAAGGGAACATGAGCAAATTCTGGGGAGGGGGCATGTCCCATTTCACAATTGCAGTGGGTGGTCACAAAACTGGATACATTTGTCAAAAGTCATCACACTGTATATGTAACCCTGGTGAATTTCATTATTATACAAATAATACATCGATAAGCTGATTTTTACAAAGACTGGAAGAAAAGGCCAAATAAAAGTAATTAAACCAATGACAGTCTCAGCTATCATCTGCTGAGTCCTTCATGGATGTCAGGTAACTGTATCATGTACTTTACAATCATTGTTTCCTGGAATCCTCTCAATGAGCCATTCACTGACTCAACCGACGAAGAGTCACTGAGAACCTATTATACGGGGTGGAGCAAAAGTAAGCTTACAGTTGTTTGTATGGGAAATAATACAACAATTCATAAATACTAATCCAAGAACGAACTCTGCATTTCACATACTCACAACTGTAAACCTACTTCCACCCCACCCTGTATGTGAGGGGCTATTCTAGATGCTAGGAATAGAACAGTAAAGAAAACAGACAAAGATCTCTGCTCTCACAAAGTGTACATACTATTAGAGGAAAGGAATAACCCTACCAGTAGACCCACTGTCATTACCTGCACTTTGCAAGCGAGCAGGCGGGCTCAGAGCTTAAGTACTTTGCTCAGGAGCCCAAAGCTAGTATTTAGAAGACCTGGGACTCAGACTCGAGTCTAGGACTTCCCAACCTCAGCACCGCTGATAACTGGAAGTGGAAAATTCCTAGACGTGCAAAGCTGGCCTGTGTATTATAGGTGTTTAGCAACATCCCTGTTCTCTCTACCCACTAGTTGCCCCCAGGGCTAACAACTAAAAATGTCTCCAGACATTGCCCAATGTCCTGTGGAAGGCAAAATCGCCCCTAGTTGAAAATCATCTCTTAAGCTCTAAAAAATTGACATCACAGCCCAAGCTTTTAAAAACACCATTCTTGCCCTGGCTGGTGTGGCTCAGTGGACCAACTGCAAAGCAAGGGGTCACTGGTTCGATTCCCAATCTGGGGTGTGTGTGCCTGGGTTCCTGGTGGGGGCGGGGGGGGTGGGGCACGTGAAAGGTGGCCACACTTTGATGTTTCTCTCCCTGTCTTTCTTTCTCCCTCCCTTCCCCTCTCTCTAATAGATAATAAAATCTTTAAAAATAAAAACACCACTCTTTCCACACCTGAGACCACTGTGGTTCAGATCCTGAACTCACCTCACTGAAGACCTCGTCCTGCGTCAGTCCACACCCAGGCTCCGCCCAGCCTTTTCCAGAGCCACAGGGCTGCAGGCTGCTGCAAACAGCCTTCCAAGCCTTCGGGCCTCGAGGAAGTGTCCCTGGAAACCGCCCTCACAAGCAGCACGCAGACCGACTAGGAACCCTTCGCAAATACACAGTCATAACACTGTCTCATGTCCTTGTGTCTCTCTTCCCCACAAATATATGAGCTTTGGCCCCCCGGGCAGGGGCCCAATCTCACTCATGTCTGTATCTCTAGTATCCAGAACTAAAAAGCATTTGAGTGTTTTGTAATTCAAACCAATTACACATACCATCAAAATGCCTGGATCCTTTGCTTTAAATACATCTCACACACACAACCCAAATCATCAAGTTTTTTATTCTTTACTTTTTTAAAGAGAGAGGGGAAGGGAAGGAGAAAAAGAGGGAGAGACACATCAACATGAGAGAGAAGTACCGGTCAGTTGCCTCTTGTACGCGCCCCGACCGGGGACCAAACCTGCCACCCAGGCACGTGCCCTGACCAGGAATAGAACCAGTGACCCTTCACCTTGTGGGTACAATGGCCAACCACTGAGCCACACTGGTCGGGACATATAATAAAGTTTTAATTAATGTTAACCCTACCCAAACAAATGGGTCTTATTCCAAACAGGATCTGAAAGGATCCTGTAACTCATAACCCAAGCTTTTATTAACTTTAATATTGAAGTCTTCAGAATTTTCTAAAACCACCCTGAGATGAAGCTTCCTAATCTTTAAACTCCTTTCAGTCTAGCACAGTTTATCAAGGGTATTAAATATTATCACATCATTTTGGACCACCAAAGCCCCATCCCACACTAACTCCCTCTTGCCACCAATTCATTTATTAGTTCATTAGTTTTATTAAGTATCCCCTCAGTACTACAGATACAAAAAGGAAGACAAGGAAATAAAAGTTTTAGTGGGGAAAAAAAGACACACACACAAAAAGAATAACAGTAGGGTATGAGATGCTTGCTTATCTCAAATCATCCTGGTCTTTCTTGAATTGTATTATAGTTTGGTCAGTACTAGGAAGGTTCTCAAAAGATAACGAACGCAGCTGTAACAAATGTTTATCAAAAAGAATGACTTAACAGCAACTATTCTAAAATAAAAATCAAGCTATTGGCAACTATTTTCCAAAATGTAGCAGGATACACAGTGTAACAGTCAACAGCTCTCCACAGCAGGCCAACTCTGAGGGATACTTAAGGCTGCATTCAACAATTAATTCATCTGAAGTGCCCATCAGGAAGTTCTATCCCTCGATGTTGAGAATTTTTATGGCCACAGTATGCAACTGCTGGTAACAGCTGTACAACAACTCCTGGCTACAGTCATGACATCCCCTGGATCTATAACCCATCCTTAGGGCCATAAATGACCATTTTGTTTTCTATTTTTAGGGCAGTCCCAAAACTATTTTCTGAAACCAATCTTGGTCTTGCCCACAGCACCTCTTAAGAGATGTATGCTGGCTGTCCGTCCATTCAGGCCAAAATCCTGACTTGATCAGGATGTGACTTCAATCAGACAGGCGGTCAGAATACACAACCTCACGATTCTTGACGGAGAATATAAACTTAAGCTCACTGCTGCCCAATGGTTACCAAAATTGGGTGACGAGGAGTAATAATATTCACGAAGAAGGACTCATTCACTCAGTCGTTCAGTCCACAGCCTCCTAAAGGCCGGGCACTATTCTAGGTGCTGGGGGTAAGCAAGTGGCCCTGTGGCTCAAACATTCCTCTTCGTCTCTGAGCTGGGCCCAGCCATCGGGGAGCTGTGTACCTAAGCCACATTGCTTTGGCTCTTTGAGGATGTCCTGTTCCCTGGCATTACCTGAGTCTGGAAGGAGAAGCATTGTAAGAAGCAATCTGAAAAAACTCACTACTGTGCTTATCATTGGGATTTTCTCTCCCACAAAACTAGTGTTCCCACTCTGGAGACCAGCAGGAGAGATGTCCCTCAGACCTAACCGTCAAAACAAGCCACGCTTCTCCTGAACGACCTGTGTTAGACATTACAGGCACCGTGACTCTGGAAGCTGAGCTTTGTGTTCTTCTTTGCTTTACTCTAGGATACCCAGAGCCAAATACGGAGCCCACCTTCAGGAACTGTGCAGTACTTTCTAGTCTGTACACTAACTTTTCCACTGGTTTAATTTCATTATCCTTCCCCCATTTCTTCTTTGCCTTAATATCTGTATGATCAATCCTTTGGACAATATATATGTTAAAAAGAGGTGGAAAATAAAAGGCATTTGACGGGTGCTTTTTAGTCTAAAATGTATTACGTATTTTCTATACGCCCGGCACTGTAGTAGGCATTTGACAACTCAGTAAGGGGTGAACTATTATTATTTCTATTACACAGGTGGGGAAACTAGGGCTCAGGGAGGTTTATTAACTTGCATATAATTTCACAACTTGCCTCTGAGAGGGCTAAAATTCAAATTCAACCCGAACCATTACATCTAGGTGTCCGTAAAGGCTATCATGGGAACAAATAAGGCAGAGCAGAGGAAAGAGAAGGAGAGAATGGGGGGAATCAGCACAGAGGATGTGACATTTGAGCTAAGTCTTAAAGGAGGGAGCTTGCCAAGGAACGAGGAGGAAGTATTCCAGGAAAAAAAAAAAAAAGAAAGAAAAAGAAAAAGTGTGAAAAAACCCAGAGCAAAGAGAGAACATAAGTTCTGGGAATGGCAAACAGAACACTGAGTTACATTCAGCAATGAATTCATCATGAAGGATTCACCAGAAAGTTAAGTCATTTCACACCAGACATTTAATAGATCTGTTATTGAGAACTTCCATGGCTATCACACCAAACTGTGGCTCGAAAGATAGGGAGGAGTGAAATAAAGGCAGGCTCTTTTTTATGATTAGGCTAAAAGTCTGAATTATGTTCAATAAGCAATGGGAAAACAGAAAAATCTTAAGCATGAGAATGACAAGATCAACTTGCACAGTATGGTGAATAAATTACAGAATTGAGGTTGGGACACCAGTCAGGCCACTACAAGAGTCTGGCAGTGGCGTAATGAGAGTTAAATGAGGGCTGTCAAACACAAATACAATTCAAGCCATAGATGTAAATGTTCATTTTCCAGTAGCTATTTAGAAGAAGTGAAAATAATTTTAATACTTTTATTTAATCCAATATACCTAAAATATTATACCAGCATGGAATCAATATGAAAATTAGTAATGAGCCCTGGCTGGTGTGGCTCAGTGGACTGAGCACAGGCTGCGAACCAAGGGGTAGCCGGTTCGATTCCCAGTCAGGGCACATGCCTGGGTTGCAGGCCAGGTCCCCAGAACAGGGTGCGTGAGAGGCAACCACACATTGATGTTAAGAAAAAAGAAAAAAAATAGTAATGAGAAATTTTACATTCATTTTTTTGTACTAACCTGAAATCTGGTGTGTATTTTATACTTAGAGCACCCCTCATTTTGGACAATGAGTTTCCACTGGAGATATTTGATCTGTACTTAAATTTCATAAATTTTACAGATGAAAAAGTAGATTCACATACCCAAGTTGGTCCGAACACACGGAACCATTTTTCAATAACACGTCGTATTGGTGTTTGAATTTAAATGATGATTAATGACAGTACAATCTCAGTTCTTGAGTCATGCTAGCCACATTTTGAGTGCCCAACAGCCAGATATGGCCACCACATGAAACAGTCCAGGCCTGACGAGAGACAAAGGGGCTTTGGCTGTTGGCCTCTCCACAATCAGCATTTTCACATCTACCTGCTACGGAGGTTTTCTGTGTACGAACATCAATAACTTACCAAGTACTGACTACGGCAGTAGTCCTGGTCACATCCTCGCTATTACAGCTTACTTTCTCTAGGCCAGAGCCTACATCTGTGAAAAAGGAAATCTTCTAATGACGACACAGAATTGCTATATGGTACCTGAGATGCTGAATGCACTCAAAAATGCTTGTGGAGTGGACATAGGCTCTTTTTTTCCTCCAGAAATAACTCACTTGTTTGCAGATGACATAAGCCCCTTTTTCTATTTCCCTATGATTCAAATGTTTACTAGACTCTATGTACAATGAAAAAAAGAAAAAGCAATCAGAAAACCTATTTTCAATTGGCTATTTATTAGAAGCACTATAGTCTAGTGGATAAGAGCTTAAGGTCTGGAGTCAGACCACCTAGATTCAAATCCTGGTTCTGTCATTTACGGGATATGCAACCCTGAGTAAATACTTGACCTCTCTGTTCCTCAGTTCCCTCCTCTGCAAAACAGTGAAAACGCTACATACTTCCTTAGGGTGCTTCATGGATTCCAAAAAAATAACACATACAAAGCACTTGCGCACAGTATGTGGCACAGAGTAGATGGTCAATAAACATTCGCTTTTAAACAGAGCTGGGGGAGAAGCTGAAATTATGGCTAAAGTCAAAAACTAGGATTTCTCCATTTTCCACATCTCTCCCATATAATCTTAGATTATCCCCTCCCCCTCATCAAAAAAGAAGTCCTGCAGATAGTTACATTCTTTAGGAAACGGGGTAAGTAAAAGGCTTCACCGACGGACAGGGTGTAATTATACATTACGGCACAGGTGTAGCCAAGCAAATGGAGAAACACGAATCAAAATAGGAAGGCATTTTGCCTTACCTGCTTTTCCGTTTTCGAGGTGGTTTCTCCACTGTGCCAGTCAGTCTGTAGACCAAGCAGAGAAGATGGTAACTAAAAGTGACATACAAGAACACGTCCCCGGGGCCCTACTCTGCCAGTCAATAACTCAACGTACCACCCTCTAGGACTATAGGCTCGCTAAACCCATACCCGACCTTCCAGATGCCTAGACTGTTTCCCCTGTCTGCCAACACCAAGCAATGCTGGGTCCCACTGTTCCCCTGATGTCTGCTCAGTCCAAACCTTGCTCTACCTCCAAATCTCCCATTCCATCCTTGGCTCTAATTCGTCACAGCCCAGCTCCCCAAAACCACCCACCGCCACCTACTCATTGTCTGCCTCGTCACCCCCGTACGTCCCTCCGGCCTCCCCTTTCCCGTGCCCACCCCCTGGCGAGCTTGCACTGCCCCTCCGCGCCCCGCCCCTCCGGGCTCCGCGCCCCCCGCATTCCACGGCCCCTCCAAGAGGAGCGCGCGCCCTGCCCCTCCTGGCCCAGTGCCCCCAGCCTCACCCCTTGGCGCCCCCTCCCGCCCATGCCCCTCCTGCCTCGAGGATGCGATCGTCGCCCATCCCGCCCCGCCGCCCTAGGCAGCCCCCGAATCCTTCCAACCTAAACCCCCCTTCCAGCCTCTGCGCCCCGAATGCTTCACGGCCCCAAGCCGCTATCCCTCGGCCCGCTCCCGCGCCCCATCCCCAACCCAGTCCCCGCCCCACCTGGGGGCCAGGCGACTCCGCGGCTGCTGGGGCTGCCGGGCTCCTCTGACCATCCGGCTCCTGCTCCGCCGCGGGAGCTGCTCCGGCGGCCGCAGGACTCGCTCGGGAAGCTGAGGCGGCGGAGGATGGAGTAGGCGGAGAGGCGGGAGGAGGGCCTCGCGCCTCTGCCAGGCTTGCCGTGGGGCCCGCCTCCCCCGCTCCTCTCCTCAGCTCCTATTGGTTATAGCTGTACGGTACCCGAAAGCCTGGTGGCCCATTGGACGCTCCGGCCGTCACATCCCGCCACCTAGAGTTTGGTTGAGACTGCAGGTGGCGGCAGAGGTGCCTTAGAGACGGCTGGCAGGGCCAGGGAGACCTGAGCGCCACCGTGCGTCAGAAAGTAGAAACTGCACCTTTGGCGCCAGACACCTGCAGGCAGGTTCAGCTCGCTAGGCGTCCTGCATCCCACACACCTGCTGGCGCCCCCATACACTGCACCACGCCAGGACTAAAAGCCAATCACCGGAACTACCCAAACTCCTCTGGCAGATGCGACAGTGAGGCAACTCTCCAAAATAAGCTTCATTTTGAACCACTTCCTTGTATGCGGCTCATCTCGACATCAGCGATTTTCAACTGGTGTGCTGCAAGAATTTTGAGAACATGCAATACCTGACTATTTAGTCAGGGGCATTGACCTTTCTTCTCCTAAATTGTCAAATTAAAAAATGACAACAGCAGTCCAGTGTGAATGAATCAAAATTATACCTATCTTTTGTCACATCGGCAAAAAATTTTTTGGTGTGCCGCGGAATACTAGTGTGTGTGCCATGAGAGGACAAAAGTTGGAAATCGCTACTCTACATCATGCTGAGGAATAAAATGCTCTCACAGTTCCCAGGTACCCTTCACAGAGAATCCAGCCAGAAAACTCTTTAAGAGTCTACCCAAATTGTGGTTTCGATGCTCAGTCCTCTTCAGAAAAGATCACAAGCTTGGATGCAGGTTTCCAAGAAAGCAAGAGATTTTCTTTAATTGCCATGTACGAACAACACTGCAAACAACTGATGCCATAACTAAGAGCAGTGTTCCATTTTCGAAGACCTGAATAGACTGATCCCTGAGTATATGCTAATTGTCCTGTGACACTACAGATCATTTTAAGTTCTATGCCAGTTAATCAATAAATTTCACTGTATTTTTATTGTTGACAGACAACCAGCACACAAGCACAATGTTAAGGCCATCCTTCAAAAGTAAACCGTGGCTCATTACCGTGTTATAGAACCCTCCCTTGAAGGTAGTATCCCTTTCAGCCTCTCTATATTCCTTGTGTACTTTTTGTTTGGTAGATCCTCGGCATCCACAAAAAAAAGCTGGGAGGAGGCATAAAACTTTCTTTTAAACTACTTCCACTAGAACATTTTTATGCATTAAAAATGAGACAGCTTAGAACAGTATACACCAATAGGTTAAGGACAAGTCTCTCACTGATTTTCAAATGTCAAAAATGAGGATACTAGTTTTCCACAAAACCAAATTTATGGCTGCCTTTATGCAGAAATGGCCCTTTTTACGTGTGATGTTAAAAAAGACCTTCCTTCTATAAAATACTAATGGTGGTATACTGTAGAGAAAAATTTTTTAATGGCTATGAGCTGCCCTGGCTGGCTAAGCTTAGTTGGTTAGAGTGTTGTTCTGATCCATCAAGGTTGAGGTCAACCAGTAAATGCATACATAAGTGTAACAACAAATAGATGTTTCTCTCTCTCCCCCTTCCACTTTCTAAAATCAGTAACTTAAAAAATTTCAAAATAAATGGCTATGAGCTGACAAGGAAAAAACATCAAACATCTGTTGGTCCCCTACATTAGTATTTTATGTAATCCTAAAATCACAGAACCACCACCACACCAGTCCCAACCGACGGTATCCACCTGTAGTATCACCATGCCAGGAAGGGTGAACCACCCCAGAATAACGCCAGACAAGACTGGAGAAGGTGGGGTCGAAGTTCTGGTGGAGAGGATTATCAACCCACTAGCAAACTAATCTTAAAATATCGCTCACTACTTCTTAAAATATGGATTAAAATCTTCTGCCTGGTTTTTCAAAATTGGCCAATGCCTCTCTGATACATGGAAGATATTAACAGAGCTGTAGTTATTCATGAACGCTCTCCAGAGAAGTGCCCTCAAGCCATATTTTTGTCATGTCCAAATTCTAGTAATCTTTACTTTTGTGCTTTTACTATATGAGAAATGCACCTCCCATCATTCCAGTCCATGTTCAATTCATACTTCCTCTTTTAAGCCTTTCCTGATTACTCCATCCTACATCAAACATTTCCTTCTCCAAATTTGTTGTACTAACATAAGCTTTACTATGTCAGCAATTATATATTGCCTTGGGTTATCACTTCTCAACCACACTGAATTTGGACAAATGGTATATTATAAGTACTCAATAACTAGTAGCTTTGGGCCAAGGACTAGGAGCTTTATGAGTGCTTTTTAATCTTGTTAACAAGCCTGTATGGTATCCTGAATAGACACAGAATTTCAAGATTCAGAAAACCCAACTTGCTCAGGGTCACAGAGCTACAATAACAAATATTGCCTAAAATTTCTGTAATAGGACTTAAGATGTACTTTGGTATGCCCTGCAGTGATTCAAGTTCCAGCTCTCCTGAGCAACCTTGGGCAAGTTACCCAACCTCTTAAAGCCTGTTTACTTGTCTGATAAAAAAAAAGTAATATATTGTCATAGAGCCATAGTAAGAGTACCACAAAATAGGGTATCGTGACATTTAGCTAAGTGTGCTCAATACGGGTTAGCTGCCAGGCATGGTTAGGGTTTTTACCTATATCTGATCACAAAACCTATGTTTTCCACTATTCCATAATGCTGCCATGCGGTCTTCTCTATCCCATTCCCATTTGCAGACAAAAGCAGGTTGTTGAGCACAACAGTGGGTGCCCAGGGAGTTAGTGAAATGTACTTATGTCATGAGTATTTTTGTTGACACACACACACAAAATAAAATCTTCATAAATTTCATGCATTTTTGATTAACAACAACAACAAAACACATCTGAGTGATCTAAGCCAGCATAAGCATACTCTCACAAGGGTAAAGCACGTATCAGTAAGAGGGGAATAAGGAACCAAACTTCCTCAAGCATCGTCTGTCTGGCATCATGCTAGGGGGCTCTGGGAATGCTTCCTGGCATTTTACGACTGTATTATTTCCTCAGCATGAATGCGCACTGCAAATACACAACCGAAAGAACTGTGACAATCTCATGAAGCATGGTTCTGGGCATGGACCCAGGACATAACAATGGATGATGCCTTTAAAGGATGAACACTGAGCTCAGAGTCACATGCGGAACAAGAAAGTTTCACTTCTCTTTACTAGTCAAGCAACGGGTCAAGCAATACGGGTTAGGAATAGTGAAGGAATAATCACTTTTAATTTAAATTGTGTTATATAAAATGCTAACTTCTTGTTGGGACATACTACAGACTATGCATTAGATAAAATTTTCTGACAAACTTCCTATAACACTTTTATTAATTTACACTGAGAGAATATAGCACCTTTCATCCAAAGAACTGAAGGTGCTTTACAAACATTAGCAGTTAAAAAACAATGACATTTAAAAATCTGGATTCTTGCTATTAAATCTCTTCAACTCCAGGTACACAATTTTCTGGAGGCTCATGTAAAGTAATTCTATTTCTCACAATGAAAGAGGCTCAGAAAGTTGAGATTTGCTTTCACAATACAGGCATTTTCCAAAACCTGGTGCTGGGCTTACAAAGCAAAAACACACAAATCTTAATGCAAGGAACAATATTTCAAACCTTATTCAAAAGCAAAACCCAGGATTTAAGACGTCAAAATCTTCCAACAGTTCTAGACATCCAGATGGAGTAGGAGCTGATGCAGGTCTCATGTTAGGTATGCTCTTGATCCAGGCTTTTTAGGATCACACCCAAAGTAACACATTTCAAATGGTGAGATATTTCAGGAAAAAGCACTAATCTATAAAAAGCTCGCCAAGAATATATTAGGCAAGTAAGGAAAGGGAGTGATTGGCAATTAAAGTAGACAGTTCTCACTAGAGCCTAGGATACTTTATTAGAAACCAAGTATATCATAGGCAAATAAAAATAGTTATTACCCCCATTAATACAACATAAGGGATTTTACATTCAGCCTAGATACAGGGAGTAACAGATCCTTCTGTCTACACACCTATGACTTGCAAGTGTCGTCCACCACCTGATTACTCTATATAGTACATAGCCCTTATTTCGTAGAGGAACCCAAATATTCCTGTTAGGCTTACAAAGTCCAATACATTCACTCTCTCTTCCCTTTACATGTCTAATAGTAAAAACTATTTTTTTCCATGCAAAAAGCCATTACTCAGTTGGAGAGAAAAAAAAATCAGGCAGAACAGAGATGGCAGTTAAGGAAACAGACAGAACATTATTGGCACTTGCCCAACTAGTGACAAACAAATGCAGTACACCATGACTTAAAAATCAAAGTCACATTACAGGGATAACTACAACAACTATAACAATCTACGCTAGGGAGTGTCGAATGGGAAGGGAGGGCTCGGGGTTACTGGTTTTATTGGTACAACTTAAAAGCAGAGGTGAGGAAGCACTTAAATACAATTTATGGTAACAGAAAAAAAATACTGCAGAGAGCTGTTTAAACACCACACCAAGTTGTCTGCATCATTAATTTCCAGTGTTTAACAATTAGTAAAATACATAGCTACATATCCCTGTAAGATTAATACCTTTCCCCCTGAATTACACTGGGGTCAGGGCAATGACACAAAGCTACTGACCCAACAGTTCAAGTGTGTGCAGCAAATGTCTTAGCCACTTCTTTCATATAGCTATACAATTAAAAATTATACAAGTAGCTGGGTGGTTGGGAAAAAAATTGCAAGTGTTGTGCTCATTTAATAAAAGAAAACCCTGATGAAAAATTATGTTCCAAGAAGCGTAGGCTATAAAGATTTTTATTGCATTTTTAGATAACCTGGAAGTTCTTATCCTGAAGGGGAAAAGTTGGTTTTCAAAACTACCTGAACAGATGCTAAAGTGCTTTATTAATTGGCTGGCTTCACAAAGATTTCCTGGAATGACAAAAATTAATTATAGTAGTAAAATGATACCAACTATTTCACAAAATGGTAAATTCCAACATCATTTATGACCACAGTCATAAGAGACACTGGAACACTTGTCCTTATTAGTGGACATTGCATATCAAGAACTGATCATCACAACCCTTTGGATATTCAAATTACTTACACAAAGCCGAAACATAGTATCACAGACCTTTACAAAAAAGGACAATTTGTTTCCTTCTACATTTTTTAAAACCTGCTTCAGATTACAGTTCACAAGTACAAGAGTCCTGACTTTTCAACCTTTCCAGTTGCAGTTAGAAAATGAACACTTTCTAAAAGTTAAGGTCAAGTGTTACAGCAAGAGAATGATTCCTATTGAAAAGTACATAGATTTTACTTAATGATACTCATGATAGATTGTAAACTGGATTGATCACATTCTACTCAACTGGTATCAAATGAACACATCAGTATTACAAGTATTAAATGTTTTTCTACTACTATAGAGGATATAAACCAAAACATTAATATGGCAGTTATGTTTTTAGGCACAGTTTAGTGATTTTTTTTCTTAAATAAATAGTACTGAATTTCAGTTGAAGTTTTAAACTCAATAACCAAAGGGTCAAGAACTCTTAAAAAAAAAAAAAAAAAGAATAACTTTAAGCTAACAATGTAAGCTGTTTAAAATTTCTAACACTTTAACCTATCTGGATTTTATTTAAGATTACTTTATTAAAAAATACAAGGAATCTGAAAAAAGATCAATACAATTTATCTTAATGTACAAAGTCATAAATTGTAGCAGTTTTTAACTGAAATTTAAAAACACAACAAGGAGGGCAGCCCTTTAGACCAATTTATTTTTATCCATTTAAAATATCATCCAACAAAGGACAATGAAGTTTACAGCTGGGATAAGTATACATAACTCTAGGCATTTGCAGTCCATCGTGCCCACTGAATAACATCTTTGCTGCTGAAATTTCTTAAAACTTACCAAACTAAAACAAAAGGCTGAATGATACAAAAGGAGGAGTATTTCAGTGTAGTCTTTTCTGTCAATTGGCTTTTTATAAAAAGGAAACACATCTTGTTTCCCCCAGACCAGTAAATAAGCAAGAGCTACATGCAGCAGTATGAGTATTAAGACATTTCTCAAGTCTTCTCAGATGAGTCCAAGGTGGGGATGGGATGGGGGAGAAAACTGATAGGAAAACATTGCTATAAACACCATAACAAACAATAAATTTAGATAATTTAAAATTAAAAAAAAAGGCAAGAGGCAGCATTTCAGCAGCAAAGTGCTCAATAAAAAGTATATTATAGAGGGTAATACACAAAAGTTGGGATAAGAAGAGGGCAGAAAAATGTGACCGGTCAGCAGGATGGGCTAAGGCCTCAAAGGAAATACGGCGTCGTTGTTCTGGGAGGAATAACACGTTCTGAATCTGGAACTGCCCGGAATAACTTTGGTTCTCTTGTATTTACATCTTTGAAGACCATGATCGAAGCAATATTTCCACAACGATAGCAGTAATTAGGAGCGGACCATACTGTTACCAGCTTTTCATCAAACATAAACTTATAGCCTTCGTGCACCAGTTGGTGTGCTCTGCAGATGAGTTTTAAGTTGTTGATATGAACAAACTGCAATTCAGAAAGGTGTCGTTAAGTATCCAGCATATAGCTTTTTAAAAAATCAACCTAAATATATAATAAACAAAGTATAAACCCTGTCACTAAATACAGCTCTCATGATTATAAAATCCATCCTACAGTTACCCCCAGTAATTTCAATGAGTTATTAGCTACAGAAGTTTGTATAACTTACGTTTGTACAACTTATACAAACACAAGTCATACAAACTTTAACAAGTTTGGCCCGAGTCTATTAAGTTTTAGAAATCATACAGCCACACAATTAGAAGTCTCTGTCTGGAAGAAAAGCATTCTACAGGTACTATCAGATGTGAAACAAAGTTTTTATGGTTTAATAGTAAATATATTGCTACCATATCTATCATTTACTGAGGGTTTAGTATGGTTCCTGAAGAACTTCAGCCAAAGATTTATTATCCTTCTTTTGCAATTTAAGGGAACAGAGATTCAGACAAGATAAGTAACAAGTTATTCTGAACCTAGCTCTCTCTGATTCCATGTTGGATTACTTCCCAATATAGCTCACCTGTGTGTGTACAAGTGTGTGGAAACAGCTGAACCTCAAGAAGTTCCTTATTCACAATATATACATATATCAAGTCATTATGTTGTACACTTCAAACTAATATGACATGTTAATTGTACCACAATTAAAAATGTAAACATTAAAATATACATTTTTAAAGTTGCCTATCTTACTCTTGCTTTATCTCATTACTTAATCACAGTATTTGAAAGAAAAGGAACACTTATTTTACATGTATTACCAGGTGTAGATGCTGAAAGAGGTGTTTACATTACATCTTCTCATCTAACCACTCAGGAACTACCTACATGAGAAATCTGATATCCAAAGCCACCAGTTTAAATAAACTAGGCTACAAGTTTGTTTACTGCCACCGTAATTCTTTAGTCATCAGCAACCAACAAATCACTTTTCTGAAAACGTTGGCTTTACCTCATTTGTGACCTTTGCGCCAAAAAGCCAGCCTGCTCCTCGGGGACTGATAGCCCAAGTATCCACATCTTCAGGATCTGACCAAACCAGATCACAAAATGCTCCTTTATGAGGAATTTCTTGATTCCGTTCAATGGTTCGAATTTGATCCAGTGTTTTGATATCAGGAGATAAACCACCATGAACACACAAAATCTGCTCATCTATTAACTAACAAAAAAGATAACAAAGAGTTGAACATACAAAAATAAACTCAGTCACATCTGAATTCATGAATGAATCCTAATAATGTCAATATAACTAAAATAACAATTAGATAAAAGCATGCAAAGTCCTACTGGTAAGAAAATACTTGAGGTTTTAAAAAGATTTACATAAACTTACAGCTGCTACTGTGAGCATGTCAAAAACTTTGGTACAGTATCTCCAGGCATTAGCATTTCCATATTTGGTTTGGCACTCATCTATAAAAGAAACAGGAGAGATCTCAGTAATGCAGTTCTGAGTCTGCCGATAAAAATAAAGAATATAGCCTGGTTGGCATAGCTCAGTGGACTGAGCACGGGCTGCCAACCAAAGCATGCAAACCAGGTTCAATTCCCAGTCAGGGCACATGCCTGGGCTGCAGGCCACGGCCCCCAGCAACCGCACATTGATGTTTCTCTCTATCTCCCTCCCTTCCCTCTCTAAAAATAAATAAATAAAATCTTTAAAACAAAAAATAAATAAAGAATACATTAAATACTGGGACAAAAGAAATTCAGCTTAAACTAGTAAGAGAGTAAGAGAGTTCAGCTTATCTTTATACTGACAGAATATAAACAGAATATTCAAAATAAAAAATCTAAAACTAAAGGGTTATAAAATTATTTTCAAATCTTTCAATATATGCCTTAATTGTGGGCAAGAAAATTCATATTAATAATCTCAATGATTCTTCTTCAAAGAACTTCTTAACCTTCTTCATTAAAAACTTAAATCACACAGAAGTGTTTATAAAAGCAGCTATTTTGCTTTAATGGCTGAATTCTGTTTCTAATCCCTGAGGTCCTGGGATTCTCTGGGGCAAGGGCACAGATTTTATTTATATATATATATATAATTATACATATAATATTTGTATATATAGTTTTATACATATATGTAAAAACATATTCACAGATCTTTGGGATATCATATATATGAACATGTGTGTATGTACACACACACATATAAATACACATGAGGTCTATCCAGAAGGTATCCAGCCATTTAATATGAAAAATAGAGGCATTTATTGAAGATATAAGAAACATTGTACATAGGACAATGACACCTCAGTCCCTTTCAAAGTAGGCACCTTGGAATCTCACACAGCTCTCCCATTCGCCATCAGCCACCCCATTGTATTTTCTTGAATATCACTGATGATCTAAAATCGCTCCCTTTTCAAATGTGATTTTAGTTTTGGGAAAAGTCAGAAGTCGCAGGGTGCCAGATCTCGGCTATAGGGTGGCAGAATCACCTGGGTGATTTCATGTTTTGCCAAAAAACTGCGCCAGATGTGATGTGTGAGCAGGCATGTTGTTGTGATGAAGCTGCCAATCACCAGTTGCCCATAGCTGTGGCCTTCTGAATCATCCAATTGTTTCCGTGGAGGAATATTTAAGCTTAACTCAAACTTTGATGCAGACTGGTTGCTCTACTTAGTTGTTTTGAAGGCCATGCCACATGCTACACATGCTCACTCACTGGCAACTACAGCTCCCACTGACCAGTACAGTGAAGTCGTCATTGTTCACGCAAGCACATTCCAGTCCACTCTCCTTGAACATTGTTGCACAACCTGTTCTTGTCATATTAACAATGGCTGGACTTTTTGTGGACAGACCTCATATATGTAAAAGGATATTCATTCAGCTATGCATATACAGTGATCCCTCACCTACCATGGGAGTTATGTTCCAGAGACCCCCGCGATAGGTGAAAATCCATGAAGTAGCGGTGTTATATTTATTTTATTATTTGTATATATTTTAAGTCTTTATAAACCCTTCCCACACTCCTATAAACCTTTCCCACACTCTTATAAACACTTCATATGCTCTTAAACACTTTCTACACTCTTAAACCTATGCAACTTTAACAACATATAAAATTCTATATGGGTACTCACCAGTGAGGTATACAGTCATCCCTCACTATATCACAGTTTACTTGTTGAGGGTTTAAAACCCGCAATACAGTGAAGCCACAACAACTGAACCATGATATAGGGAGGGACAACTGTAACAGCAACTTAAAAATAACTCCAATATCCAATGTTAGAGACTACTTAATACCATTATAGGATGTCCGTACAGTATAATACAATGCAGCTATAAAAATAACATTAATGAAGTAAAACGGCAGGTCACAATATTAAATGAAAATAAACAGGTGTGATCTCATTTTAGTGTGGTGTGTATGTGCACACATGTATGTATACAACAAGCACATACAAATATGTACATACATATAGAATGGAATCTCAAACTTGAGTGTGCAGAACATTCACCATTAGTAGATTCAAGGACCCCACACTGAAAGATCTGCAGGGAGGTCCTAGTAATCTACATTTTTAACAAGCACCCCAGATGATTCCAATGAGGTAAACTGAACACTACACTTTGAGGCACTGATCTATTGGGTTGGCCAAAAAGTTCATTTGGGTTTTTCTGTACAATGGCTATAGTAGTCCTTAGTTGCCATTCACTTCATTTGAAACACTTTTGTTAGACTGTGACAGCTATCATGTCAGCATGCATTAAAAACATCAAAATAGGTGAATATTTGTGCAACTATTTCAATATATAAGGTGGAAGGAGATACACAATTATTTCAACATATTTTGCTTTATTATTTCAAGAAAGGTAAAAACATAACTGAAACACAATAAAAGGATTTGTGCAGCATGTGGAGGTGGTGCTGTGACTGATCAAACATGTCAAAAGTGGTTTGCAAACTTTCTTGGTGGTACTACTGACATTATGGCCAGATAATTCCTTGCTGTGGGCTGCCTTATGCATTGGAAGATGTTTAGCACCACCCCAGGCCTCTACCCACTAGAAACCAATAGCAGGAGATAGCCAACATACTCAAAATATCCAAATCAATAAAGTTATTGGTGAAACGGAAAATGTGTCTTTTATATTACGGAAAAAATATAACAGACTTACTGGCCAACCCAATAAAAAGATACAGACCAAACAATTAAGAATGGTTCTCTCTCCAGGAAAGATTTTCCACTGACTGAGGGAAGAGGGGAAGTTAAAGAAAGTGAGAAAGCAGAAAAAGATTATCTGTATTTTCTAATCTTACTATAAAGCACATGTATGACTTACGTGATTTTTCCCCCAAAGAGCAAAGTGAAACAATATTCAGAATCACAAAAATAGAAGGTCTTACCATAAAATCCATACACCTGTGTTATCTGTCTACTCTCATGATTTCCTCGCAAAAGTGTAATACGATCAGGCCATTTAGCCTTTAGTGCAAGAAGGTAAGTGAAGGTCTCCAAACTATAGTAACCTCTGTCTACAAAATCACCCTGTAAAGTAAAAGTTTACAGTTATAAACAATATGATAGCAACAATATTTTTAAAAATTACACCAAACTTTACAAATTCAGAGACAGCCCAAAATAACAAAAATGTGGAGTTATACATTGAATTATTTGGAAATTGAGTTTTGACAAAAATTCAAATGGAAATAAATAGGCTGTTTTTACTAAGTGTTTGTGCTAATCTACAATTTAAGAGGCCTACAGGTAACTTCAGTACAATTCTCTCAATGATTTTCCCTGCAAAACTACCATTTTTCCAATTCTCTATTACCTATATTAACAGATTTTTTTAAAATCACGTATAAATCCAAATTTTAAAATAAATTTCAAAAATAATTTAAACTGTATCAGAAGAGCTGCCAACTTGAATAGGGTTATTCTGTAAAAGCAAATACCACAATTATAACAGTGTTCTATGTTCAGCTTTGTATTTAACAATGGCATATGATGACATGCCCATTAACGTTTTACTTAGGCCAATATTAGACCAATACGAAAACAGCTAAAAAAATAATAGGAAAGTGACACAGAAACTTTCAGAGGACAGAAACATGACAGAATGATTCAGAAAAAGTAAAACAGTAACATTACATTCTGAAAGAAAAGTTAAGTAAATATGACTCTTAATAGCAAGTGTGTATATTCATCAATCCACGGATTAATAACATAAAAATGAATGCTCAAAAAAGTCTGGTAAAATAAGAGTAAAGATTTATCCCTTTTAGTAGCACTTCTGGGATATTTTTCAGCCCAAACATTACTGAGGGCTGCAACCCAGTCCTACGTATACAGCAGTTTACTAAAGCATTTATTCTCAACTAGAGGATAAGGAAAAATGTAGAAAAATATAGAATCACCTTTTCAGATATTTAAATAGTCATTATCACATGGCAAAAATTACTTTGTAATTTACATGTAATGGGACAGATATTTTTAAGTAAGTACTTGATATCACTGGTGTTTACATACCATAAATATGTAGTTTGTGTCAGGAACCTGACCTCCAGTTCTGAATAGTTCACAAAGGTCATAAAACTATAAAAGAAAGGCAATATATGTTGATCACAAATTTCTATGAAGGAGTAAAATAATAAAACTGAGAACAAAATGTGTAAAGAAGTATTAATTAAGAGGACTTCAAATATTTACATTAATAAAAAAAAAGTATAAGCAAAACTGCCAAGGACGCAGCTCCCAACCCCTGCAAAAAAGGCATTACAACAAAGCTCACAGCCACCATTAAAGCCACTCCTAGATCACTAGTATTATAGGCCTCCCTCTCAAATTTCTTTCATACATCTCCTCACCCATCATTTGAGATTTTGAAATCATTTAACTTAACAGTTACCTAACTTGTCAATAAGCCAACCTAACCATCCCTTCACATATTCAGCTCTATTTCAATGAAATAAAAGGAAACACACAGGTAAACATTTCTTTCAGCCCTGGCTAGGGGGCTCAGTGGATAAAGTGCCTTCCTGTGAACCCAAGGGTTGCCGGTTCAATTCCCAGTCAGGGCACAAGCCTGGGTTTTGGGCCAGGTCCCAGTAGGGGGGGTGTGAGAGGCAACCACACATTGATGTTTCTCTACTTTTCTTTCTCCCTCCCTTTCCCTCTGTATAAAAATAAATAAATAAAATTTTTAAAAAAAATTTCTTTCAAAGAATAAACTTACATGACACTTCAGGCCATGAAGAACAAATCGATCTACCTTCCTACACTCTACTGTTGGAAATGTGTACCCTCAGAGTCCACAGATATACAGTGTCTTCTCAGTAACAGGTAAAAACGGAATCGTATATTTCACCATATTCTATTTGACTGAAAATTGGTAAATGACTAATTATACATTTGTAACGTCAATCAACTAGATTACCCCAATCTAATTCTTAAAGAAAACTTCAATTTTTCTAAAAAGATTTTGGATTAAAGGAATCGACTGTAATAAACTATGCCAATTACAACTAATAATTTCCTACACATTTATCTTTTACATTTGAAAGTAATATTACCTAAATTTCCATTACTCAAGACACTATAGCAATCTTGGTAACAGTGAATAAAACTGAAATTTAAATGTTAACTACTGAAATAAAGCATTCCCCTTTAGAATACTTTCATAAGTCTAAAGGGTTATTACTTATTTAAACAAAACTTTAGAAAATTGAAAATATAATTCTCCAATCTTCTTAAAATTAAGAAACAAGTGACAAAACTGTTCAATCTCAGTTAAGTGGAAGACCCCCCCCCCACAAAAATTTGCTATTTCTACTATGTAGAGTCCCTCCCTTCAAAGGAATATGATGTGTTTAGGCAAATACACTCTTTACATATTTCACACACACACACATAGAATGAGCAGTAAAAAAGAAATGTCTATAGATCTATATATACGTGCCCTGTCCGAAAAAACTCCAGCCATTTTTAATATAACAAGAACAGTTTGCACAACAACGTTCAAGAAGAGTGGACTGGAATGCGTATGTGTGAACAATGACAACTTCACTGTAATAGTCAGTGGGGGCGGTAGATGCCACTGAGTGAGCATGTGTACTGTGTGGCCGTTGCAATAAAAATGACTGACCAAGTAGAGCAATGAATCTGCATCAGATCTTGCGTTAAGCTTGAACATTCCTCCACAGAAACTATTCCGGTGATTCAGAAAGCCGCAGCCATGGGCAACTGGTGACTGGCAGCTTTATCACAACATGACCACTTGTGCCTCATGTCTGGTGCAGAGTTTATTGGCAAAACATCAAATCACCCAGGTAACTCAGCCCCACTACAGCCCATGTTTGGCGCCCTGTGACTTCTGACTTTTCTCAAAACTAAAATCACCTTTGAAAGGGAAGAGATTCCAAATCATCGATGAGATTCAGGAAAATATGATGGGGTACCTGATGGAGATTGGGAGAACTGTGTGAGGTCCCAAGGCACCTACTTTGAAGAAGACTGAGGTGTCATTGTCCTATGTACCATGGTCCTTGTATCTTGTATCTTCTTCAATAAGTGTCTCTACTTTTCATATTACATGGCTGATACCCTCTGGACAGACCTCGTATATACACTCTCAGTGTATTATGTACTTATATGTGTAACTCTGACCTACTAATTCCCCTTCTCTGACTATATCCTAAATGCAAAAAAAAATCTGTGTAAATACACAAAAAATGTGTTACAACAGCATTCAGAATAACAAAAGAAAAAAGCTTCATGATTAACATTAGGAAACATTTTAATAAAGTATGATCTACCAACTCAAGGACTGTAACCGTGTGTGGTCATAAATAATGATTATAATGGAAACTATGTAGAAAAATGGAAAAATAATCAGGAAAAAGAATGGAACACAAAACTATACCAACAATATAACTACACAATTTTACTATGTAAAATCTGAGTATGTATACACACAAAGTCAGGAAAGGAACATTAAAAAGCTTTACAAAACAGCTGCTTTCATAAAAGTGTGGTAGAAGAGTAAGTGAACTTAAATTTTTCTACTGATGTTTATAAAAATATGTTCTTGAATAAAAGCTTTATAAGTTTCCATGTACCCTGTGTATGTTTAATAGACAAAAATTCTGCTTCTGGGATGCATAGTTCCTACTCTATATTGAAAGTTTTTTTCCAAAATTATTTAATAAACATTTACTGAGAACATGTACAGATAATTTACTCTGTAACAGAAGTCCACCTTATCATTTCACAAATAATCTCTACCATCTATTATGTGTTTTTCATACCATACTCTGTAAATGTTCTCATTTTAAAACAAAACCAATCCTGAGAAGTGGATTTTATTCCATCATTAAAGGGTAGAAAACAGTTGGCTAGCTCAGTGGTTTTTAAACTTTTTGGTTTCAGAACCCATTCATAGTCCTAAAAATTAGAGGTCTCTAGAAAGCTTTTATGTAGATTATATCAATCAGTATTTACTATATTACAAATTAAAACAGGTCATTTAATAATTCATTTTAAAAACCAATAACTCATTAAATAGTAACATACACATATTTTAATGAAAAAATAAACTGTTTCCCAAAACAAACAAATTGAATGAGAAGAGCGGCACTGTTTTACATTTTTTGCAAGTCTCTTTTATGTCTCACTAAATACAACACAGCTGGACTCATTCCCTGCTTCTGAATTCAGTCTGTTGGGTTAGAGTGATTTAAGTATATGAAGAAAAGCCATATGTGTAAGTCTGTGTTACAAAAGGGAGAAGTTATTTTAATTACCTTTAGAGATAATGGTGCATATTCTTTTTTTAATATATCAAAACTTGAAAAGTAGTCTTATCATACTCAGATAAACTAGTGTAACACTTTGAGTGATTAACATGGAAATAACATTTCATTACACATCATCAAAAGCCTTATTTGTTGATAGATTATTATAACCACTCATCTCATCAGAAAAGTCTTTAAATATCTGAAGGTGTTAACTTCATGGTGGTAGACTCAAATCTTCCAAAATTCCAATTTTTCATTTGAAAACTCAAATTTTGGCATTGGCAACAAATACTATCCATTGTGTTCTCTAAAGTGACTGGCTCAGGACTTCCTTCACTTTTGCAAAAATGGCTGCCACATACCCATGGTTAGTCATTTCTTCTCTCAAGTAAAAATAGCGTTCCCTAAAAAAAGAGGCTACTCAGCTCGCAATACAAAGAACTGCACAAGCACTTTTCCTGGAGCAAGCCATCTTTCTCTGGCGTGCAGCAGCTGTGCTTTGTTCAGACTTCCTAGTTCACCAGGGTCAAAAGAAGTATCTACTCCACCTAATCAACAAAACAAGTGAGCAAAACAGAACCAAGACTTGGAAATAAAGAACAAACTGACAGTGACCAGAGGGGAGGGAGACAATGGAAGGGGGAGAGTCAAGGAAAGGAACTGGTATAAAGGACCCAGCAACAAAGACAATGTGGGGGGGGGGTGCTGAATGAGGGGGGTGGGAGGTGAGGGGTGGATAGGGCAGAGAAGCCTAAAGGGGGAAAAATGGGGATGGGGACAACTGTAATTGAACAACAATAAAAAAAATTTTTTTAAGAAGTATCTACTCAGGGTTGAAAATTACAATTAATATCACTGCTTCATCGAGGACCATCCAATGTGATAGCGGTATTCTAGTTCACTGGGCATGCATGGTGGTACCGAAGACAATGACAACCAGCAGAGTCTGGTGCTACTCTCTTGCTTTGTTCTGAGGTACCAGCAGTTCTACCCTCAACTGATTTTGTGACACCTTAGGGGGCCTTGAGGATCCACAGGCCGTACTTAGAGAACTTATGAGCTAGTTTAAGTGGCTTCTGAAACAGCTAGTATGTAGCCAAGTCAGGATTTAAAGGAAGCTCTGATATTGAAGTCTACCATTTCCTCACTAGATTACACTGCTTCAATGCCTCTCAGCACTACAGTTGGTCATTTTCATCTGCAGATTCTGGATTCTGCATGGCAGACTCATCCCCATTAAACCAACAGCAAATCGAACATATTTGGGGGCGGTGGGGGAGGGAAGTTATGTTTCTGCTAACATGTGCCATGTAGTTAGGCCTACAATGACTGTGTCTGTATTGAGCATGTACAGACTTATCTTTTTCTTCCCATTATTCTTTAATCAACTATCTGCATAGCATTTACATTTTATTAGGTATTATAAGTAATCTAGCTTTAAAGTATATGGGGGGGATGTACATAGGTTATATGCAAATAACTAGGCCATTCCATATAAGGGACTGGAGACCCCAGGATTTGAGTGGGAGGTCCTGGAGCCAATCTCCTCAGGATACCAACGGACAGCCACATATGTTTGCCAGCATATTTATTTATACTCATAACCCAATCCCACAATTCCAGAACTGCCCAAGGGAAAGACAACTGTACAAGACCCAAAGGACACATCTTACATTTAGTTTAGGGGTAGAAGCTCCACAAGTCCCATGCTTTTGATTAGCAATTGTTTCAAAGGATCAGGTACAAGAGAAACAATGTTCACAGTCTGGTGGTAGACTTAAATTAACATAGGCTACCCAGCACCCCAACTGAGTTTCAAATCTCTGCTCTGTCCCTTAAGGGCTCTGAGAGTTTGGGCTAACTCTTTAATCTTTCAGTCTCAGTTTGCTTCTCTATAAAATGATCCAATCTTACAGGACTTCTGAAAAACTTTTAAATGAAACATGGGAAAAAGCATTTTGTTAACCTCAAAGCATAAAATAAATGTTCGCAAGAATTGTATATTGGGATGAAGGTATATATGATACAGAAGTACAATTTTATAATTTAAATTGATTTTTGCAATTTGAAGTTGTCTCTAACTTCCTGACCTTTGAACATGACTGTAATTCATATACTGAAAAGTTCTCAATAATCCCTCAATTTTAATTTAAGTAGAGGCAAACACTGCTTAGTTTAGTCTAGCTATTAGGAATCTGTTAAGGAACTTTATGTCAGCAAAATACAAATGTTTATTATCTTTTGGAGAGAAATTACGTGGAAATTTTAAGAAATCTACTCCTAAAATCTACTAACAGATTACAGATGACATAATGGGGACTCTGTTTAGAAGCCAAGAATATGCAGCTGCCAGAGTTCTTATAATCTCAACCATTCAGAGAACAGATTGGAAAGCCAAAAAGAAAACAGCCCTGTAAGTAGTAAAAATAGAACTTCACTCATTGAGCAGCCCTCAGCCACAACCAATTTACTCACATTTCTGCTCTTTTAGGCAGTTATATGTAAGTCAGGGAAACTGCATGTAAGACAGTTATTATTGTTAATACCCATAAATATTATATTGTTCACAATGCATGTATGTTTTGTAGCCCCAACTCCACTGTATGCATACAACCAAGAGTGATCAGTTCACTTTTCATTGCCCTATTTAAAAAAAAAAAAACTTCGTAAACACACTAGGCTAAACACTGACAGTAAGAGCCTAAAGATGAGGTGTGCCCATCCTGCCTTGAAACTCTTAAAAACAAACAAAAACCAGCAGATGAAAAAAAATTAATGAACTAAATCCCTCTCATTCCATCCTAGAAGTGACTTGTTGTGAAATCATGCACCAACAATTTTCTTTCTGAACCTTTGCTATTCTCAATCCCACTGAGGAAATGAGAAATTTTCAACAAAATATGATAGGAGAGAATAAAATGAATAGAAAATCAGTCCCTAAAACCAAAGCATCTCTTATTAATCATAGTAACTATGAGCGGTCCACATTTGTGTTTTTTATCTTCCACTATCCACAGAACAACAGGGCTGCTTTCTACTTACTTTGCAGGTACAATTTCAACAAACTCCATGAATAATTTGACCACTGCTTTTATTTGCTGTACCAGTAACCAGGAATCGTGTCTTACAGACTAGGTAACTTAGCCAACCACCACCAACTGATGTTTTTTGTTTGTTTGTTCTTTGCAGCTCAAGTAGAAACACACATGAACTATGGACAGTACGAAGCTAAAAATCTGCTCATAAAATTTTACCTGTCCATGTATGTCTCCACACACTGTTACTGGTGTTGATACTGGCTGAACATTCGACTCTTCCAAGAGGAGGTCACAAACATAGTCACATAGCCGCTGTAAGAAGAAAAGACAAAATGTAATCTTTTACTACAATATTAAAACTAACAATCATATGACAAAAAGACAAGAACTAATACATCGTTTGATAGGAAAGGAAACTGTCCTTTGATGATCATGAGATTATGTTTACAGTAATTAGCTCCCGAAGCTTATAACCTACTATCTGCATTTTTTAAAACCCTAACTCACTTCCATGTATCTTAAGGTAATCTCCAAAGAATGAATATGCCATGTTTGGCCCATATTTTTCTAATAGTCTTCTATTACCACCTTCTTTTTTCCTCATTTTACCGGAATAAAGAGCGCTGCTCTTTTTAAGTTAGCTTCATAAAGTAGCAATTAATACCTTAAAAATGTTTTTTCTACTACCGTACAATTTTTAAAATAAAACTATACAGTGATATTTTTTTAAGCCTCACTGAAGACACGCTTTCATTGATAACAAACATCGATGTGAGACAGAAACACCAACTGGTTGCCTTCTGACCAGGGATCAAACCCCCAACCTAGGTCTGTGCCCTGACTAGGGATGGATTACAATAAACCAACTGAGCCAACCTGCCAGGGCAATACAGGGATGTTTTCAAGTACCATCTCAGGACCTTACCCACCTTTCTTAGATATAATGCCTTATTCAAATAATACTTAGAATATTTTTTCAGATACACTCACCCAACCTCCTCAAAGAGAATTCCACCAAAGGTATTTTTAGACGTGCTTTGCTGCAATTTGTTCAAGAGTAGGCAGAGTTTTCTGTTGGTTAATATGAGACCTGCATGTTGTCAGACACTTGTCCCATCCACACTTCCTTCCAGATTTCACATCTTTTAAGCAGAGTCCTAATTTCTATCACTGAAGGTCAGAGCACATACCATGAATACAATTTAAATGTTTCCTCCAACACATCCTCTGACAAAAGCCACTGAAGAAGCTCATCTCCCACTCTTCTTTCCACAATGCATCTCTGGGAGAGACAAGTTCTCTATTTCCTACAATGCCAATCTTTCTATTAATAATTACCCATTCTCAGGAAAGTGCTGGCTACTTATATATTTGAGGGCTGCACTTATTACACCCCTTTAAAGATCATTTGTTAAAATGTTACCCAAACAAACCCACTATAAACTCCACCCTGAATTAAACTCAGATTGTCCTTTAAAGAGGTCTGTCCTCACCATGTATTGCACTACCCTCCCTTCCCAATTGCTTTTTCCCAAATTGCACTTTAATGTCATGTTATCAACCTGTAGTAAGGGACATTGTAGGAGATGGTCCTCTCTATAGCTTGTCACTGTGTAGGCGACAAACAACGTACATAGAATGCTGTGAATGAACAATTGCCTTCAAGGAGGACCCAGGAGAGAAATGTCTCTTTGCTTTTAGAAAGAGAGAAATGGGGAATGAGAGAAAGGAGAGAAAGAGAAACGTCAATTTGTTGTTCCACTCATTTATGCATTCATTGGTTGATTCTTGTATGTGCCCTGACGGAAGAACATATCCTTGGCATATCAGGAAAATGCTCTGACAAACTGAACTACCCAGCCACAGCCACTCTGTGATATTTTAATTGATCAGTTCCCTTCTTTCAGCAGCCTCCCAGAAAGCTTGGGGCATAATTTCAAAGAAGTAACCTGATTATCACAGCTTTTATTTTATATATGAAAGTATATTCTCACTTTTACTGATGGTCCCATCTTGGTTTCCTACCTTTATTTTCCCTTTCCTTCACTTATTCTGAATATAATTTACCTTGCTATATTGAATGCATCTTTGTAAACCACTCTATATCCTTTTGGAACCAAGTGAGTTATCATTTAACTCACATTTTGAAAGTAATCACGGCACAAATTCCTGAGAAACCCTCCATGGTTTCCATATTTGAATGTTCCAGAATGTGAACCCCCATATAATTGGCTCTCCTAGCCCGTAATGCCTCCTGAACTGCAAGGAGTTTGCTCCATACCCCCAGTACTGATCTAAAAGTAACAGTACACTATAAAAAACATCACTGTGAAACCCTGCCAATCTCAAAGGCCAGTGAGTGCCTGGAGAACACATGTAAACTACTCAGGCACCATCTTTAACCTGAGGCCAGGCACACTAACTTGAATAAAGTAACAGCTGCCTCCTGTAACTGCCACTTCTACAGTCCCAACTGAGGATTTAGAGTTAAGTCTCTAAGCCAAAATCATTGCTTCTCATCTCTCCAGTTCAGCAGTAGCTTATAAATTCCTATCAAGCAAACCCAAAAATAAGAAGTCCATGAAATCTCGGCACAAACTCTGCATATGTCAGCTAGCTTTATATAGAGTGGCCTCAGGCCAGCCTTGCCATGGGAGAAGCTCCTCCAAAGCCCTTCCGGTTTTGTTTTGCTGCTTGGTTTGTAAGAAATGTGGTTACTCTTACTTAACCAAAAAAGCAAGATTCTTAATCTTATCCCAAATTTAGGGCAAATTATACCTGTCTCTTTCTATGGTCCCCAATTAATTCCTAATCCTTAAATAATTAGGGGTTCATGGCCCCCGTTCTGAGGAGAAGATCCTATTTCCCTTGCCTACCTTTTCCTTAAGAAACTTGCTCACAGTTCCATTCTATTATCTGCTCCTGTCTTCCTGTTCCCTCTTGTCCCTCAAATACACTGAGTTTTAAATTCTCAACCACAGCACTACTACTGATTAATTCTTTGTTGTGAGGGCTTATGTCCAGTGCACTATAGGATGTTTAGCAACATTTTTGGCTTCTACAACCACTAGATACCCAAAGGAACCCCCACCCTGAGCTGTGACACACAAAAATATCTCCAGACATTGCCAAATATCCTCCAGTGCAAAGTCACTCCCAGCTGAGAACCACTGGTCTTGACCTTCCTCCTGAGTTTAATACTACTAGAACAATGCCTGGAGCACATATGGCAATCAATAACTATTTATTAACTAACTAACGTGTGTATGCAAGTCTTCTGAACATTTCTACCTCTCAAATTTAGTATTGCCCAAACCAAACTCCCCTGCATTCCTTAATCTAGTTATAGTATTTACTAAGTAATCCATGCCAGAAACTAAGAGATTACACTGAACTTTTCCCTCTCCCCATCACCTAGACCTACTCGGTCAACAGGTTCCATTATATCTTCTTCATTTCCTTTTAAACATCAGAATCACTTGTTACTTCAAGTTCTCATGTCACCTACTCTATTGCTTCTATGAAATTCCTGTCCCATTCCAATCCATGGTCCATGATGTTGCCATAATAGTTCTAAAACCCAGTGTCACTTCCTTAAAAATCTCTGAAGGGCACTCTTCTGTTTATGGCAGTGTCTCCATTCAGATACCATTGTCACTCCTACCACATACCACAATGTATTCCTGTAATAGATTTCTTTGAATCTACTTTTGTTTTTTAGTTAGCCATATTTTAAACAATATCAAAAAAGTCACAGTATGGTGTTTCCCTTTAAAATATAAATGCACCTTATACAACCTAAAAGATAAAAAGTTTATCAGCCTTATCTTCCATGATTTGTCCTCTGCCTGTCTTCCCAGCACCACTTCCAAACATACCAACTGCCTCAAATTCCTCAAATCAACCCTGTTCTTTCTTTCAGATTAAGCTATACATGGCACATAGTATCTACATGTTCTTTCCTTCCTGTTTTGTTTACCTGAGTAAACTCGACTCATCCTCTCCTTTGTTCCTCTTTTGTAAAGCCATCTCTGTCCTCAGAGTTAGATACTGCTTCTGTTTCCCAATACACGGGACAGCCCTCTATTTTAGCACACCATGCAATGATCATTTGTTTACTTCTCTATCTCCCTTACTTCTTTATCTCCCTTATATTGAGAGCCCCTCAAAAGCAGAGAGAAGTATGAGATTCTACCTCTAGCACCCACAGGGAATAGTACTTGACACAGGAAACATTTAAAGAAATGTTTTTGTAAAGCAGTATACAGTTTGATGCCAAAAACCTTATACTGATTGTCACATACAAGGCAGTGATCTAAGACTGTGGAGAATACAATAAACAAGATATGACCCTGGCCTTCAAGAAGCTTATAGTCTAACAGTAGAGACAGACACACTTGCTATCATACAAGACAGAATACATACTCTAAGTGGTATGTACAGACAATGAAATATCAGCTCACACCTGTCAGAATGGCCATCATTAATAAATCAACAAACAGCAAGAGCTGGCAAGGATGTGGAGAAAAGAGAACCCTACTGCGCTGTTGGTGGGAATGCAGATTGGTACAGCCACTGTGAAAACAGTATGGAATTTCCTCCAAAAAACTCAATATGGAATTGCCTTATGACCCAGTTATTCCACTGCTGGAAATATGCCCTAAGAATTCTGAAACACCAATTCAAAAGAACTTCTGCATCCCTATTTTCACAGCAGCACTATTTACAATAGCTAAGTGTTTGAAACAGCCCAAGTGCCTGTAAGTAGATGAGTGGATTAAAAAACTCTGGTACATTTACACAATGTAATACTATGCAGCAGAAAGAAGCCCTACCTTTTCGACAGCATGGATGGAACCGAACTATTATGCTAAATGAAATAAGACAGTTGACGAAAGACAAATACCATATGACCTCACTTATAACTGGAATCTAATGCACAAAATAAACTAATGAGAAAAAGAACCAGAGACATGGAAACATGGAACAGACTGACAGCTGTAAGAGGGGAGGTAGGAAGGGGGATGGTGGAAGGAATAGGAAGGGACTAGTCAAAGAATATGTACAAATGACTCACAGACACGGACAAGAGAGAGGACTGACTGTGGGAAAGAGGGGTGGGTTAGGTGAAAAGGGGCAAAAGGGGAAAAGAAATTGTAACAACTGTAACTGAATAAAAAATAAATAAAAAGTGTAAAGCAAAAAAAAGTATGTATGGAATAAAAATGCTATAGAGCAAAGTATAGGAAAAATGGAAATTTTTAGTAATAAATTAATTCAGGCATGTACTCTGCTGAATCAATGTGGCAAAAATCACTTCAACTTCACCAATTCATCTACTCTGCCTATCACAAGGAGTATGTAAATAACAGAATGGACATGAAGGTGGTCAGAAAACTATCAGTAGCTATGTAAATTCTAATCATTGCTAGTAATTCTGACTATAGAATCCAAGTGCCCCGCATGGAGAAACTGGCATCTAAGCTAAAGCTCAAAAGAGGCATGGACTGTACTGCACAGAGGAAGCATCAGTGGTAGTTAAGGACAAGAAACCCGGAGCCAGACTTGCCTAGGTTTGAATCCTAGCTCCTCCACTTACAGCTGTATGACTTTGGAGAGTTACTTAATCTGTTTCAGTCACCTGTTTATAAAGCAGGGCAGATATTAGTAACCAACTCACTGAATATTAAATAATTTAATATCTGTATTATGTATGTTCTAAGCAGGAGTGGAAACAGACTGCAAAGAAGCAAAGAAGCACAGAAGCAGGGCATGTGGTCAGAAGACAGCAGTCCAATGTGCTTAGAACAGAATGTAAAAAAAACCCAGGTAGGAAGTGGAAAACATACATAGAAAAGCAAGCTATTTGCCATCCTAAAAAGGCTACTAATTGTATCACAAAGAGCTCTGCAAGGAGGCTTTCCAACCTAATTCATGGGTTAGCTGGACATCCTCAGGCAGATCTAACGCTACAAAGCTCGGTTTTCCCCTCGGTAAAGTGAGAAGGGTACAGAACTAGACGAAAGCTGATTAACTCTCTGCTCTGCAATTCTAGGGAATGGGTTGAGGAGTTGTTGCAGGCATGCACTGTCCCATCCAACACCCACAGCAACATGTAGCTACTGAGCACCTTAAATGTGACCGGTCTGAATTGGGATATGTCATAAATGTAAGATACACACCTTATTTCATAGACAATACAAAAAGGGGAAAAATTACATTAGTAACTTTAAATCAACTACATGTTGAAATAATGTTAAAATTACTAAAATTAATTTCACCTGTTTCTTTTTTACTTTTTTAAGGTATTTTCAGGCTTACATTTCTGAGCATTTTATTTCTACTAGACAGCACCATTACAGTCTATTTTCAGAATATACAGGAAAATGTGATTCAGTGGCCAAAGCAACAAACAAAATGCAAGGCCCCGTGAAAGAGCCTCGAAAATACAGAACACACTCTTCTGGCCCTATATAAAGCCATGGTGTGTGCTGAAGTCCTCTACTATGTTCCTTTTTCCTTGCATTACCTGAAGAAAGATACCATGCAAACCAAACAACTCTGGTAAATAGCATGATCAGTAAGACAAGCAATAAGGTGACAAATATATATGGACATATATAAGCATGGAAGGATAAAAACTACAATATATGATGACAATCTATAAAATCAGACAAAGGCTGAATTAGATGGTGCAAAAGGTTGTTCAAATGTCGGGAAAAAGTTCTCTGAAGCTTTATGGAGGCATTTCAGACAAAGGTACAACTTTACAAAGTAGGTAGTCTCAAATGAAAAACTCTGGGATGGCTCAGACTAAACATAAAAGTGAGTTCTAGAAAGATTACATTGACTATTAATCCGTAAAAGCAGTTACTAAGGAATTACACAATTCTTTACATTGCATCTCTGAGATAGACACTAGTATTCTCCCACCCCCTACCATGGTAACAGTCTTCAGTTCCTCAATAAAAAAGTGAACACCAACTCAATGTGCAATTTCATTGTTTCAGCACCACCTTTAAAAACCATTCAAGCCCTGGCCGGCATAGCTCAGTGGACTGAGCGCGGGCTGCGAACCAAAGTGTTGCAGGTTTGATTCCTAGTCAGGGTACATGCCTGGGTTGCAGGCCATGACCCCCAGCAACCGCACATGATGTTTCTATCTATCTCCCTCCCTTCCCTCTCTAAAAATAAATAAATAAAATCTTAAAAAACATTCAAAAGCTCCAACAATCTCCAAGTTATAGAACCCATCAACTGCCTAAGTATTGGGTTGGCCAAAAAGTCCGTTACATTTTTTTTCCCATAAAATAAAAGACATTTTCATTTTCACCAATAACTTTATTGACTTGGATATTTTGAGTATGTCAGCTATCTCCTGCTATTAGCTTCTAGTGGGTGGAAGCCAGAGGTGCTGCTAAACATCTTACAATGCATAAGACAGCCCCACAGCAAAGAATTATTTGGCCAAAATGTCAATAGTACCAAGAAAGTTCACAAATGACATTTGACATGTTCGATCAGTCACAGCACCTTCTCCATACACTGCACAAATCTTTTTTTTTGCATTTCAGTTGCATTTTTACCTTTCTTGAAATAATAAAGCATAACACAATGAAAATGTTGTATATCTTTTTCCATCTCCAATATTAAAATGGCTGCACAAAAATTCACCAATTCTGGTAAGTTTTTTTAATGCATGCTGTTATGACAGTTGTCACAATACAATCTAACAAAATTGTCAATACAATCTAACAAAATTGTTTCAAATGAAGTTAAAGGCAACTAAGCACTACTAGAGTCATTGTACTGAAAAAAACTAAATGAACTTTTTGACCAACACAATACTGAAATTTAAGTTTTCAGTACACCTGCCTTTTATCATTCATTCTTCCACTTAGCCAGATACGGAATCTGTATCTTCCACAATCAGCTCTGAAATCTTTTTTGTGGATGAGAATTGCATGACCTCTTTTTTAAAAAAGGTTACACTTTGGTCCATTCGCTCTTATATTTCATCTTTATTCCTTCAAAACAGTTATGTAGATTTGAATCAGTATTAGTGATTTGATCACTTCCAGTTAGGTATAGAGAAATCATAATTAAATCTAGAACATCTTATGCATTTATTGTTTTATTTAGTACCTCCAACTTCTAGTCAGTTTAAAACACAGTGAATTTCCGTCTTTTCTACCAGATCAAATCTTTTCCATAATGATCATTAAATGGCCCTAATGATTTCTTTTCTTCCTCTGACAGAATCTTTTATTTTGGCTTTGAAGCCTCTGAAAAGGTGCTCCTGGAATACTTTCTGGCCTGCCTAATTTTAGTGTGCACTTCATGCCAAGAAGTAGAAATAAAATTAAATTTCTTTAAATAAGCCAGAGATGAGCAAATTAAATCACAAGCAAATTAATGTGGTAAAAACAGTTCCATCACAAAAAAATTCCACTTAAAAAAAATAATTCATGCCCTGGCTGGCGTAGCTCAGTGGATTGAGCGCAGGCTGCCAACCAGGCATCACAGGTTCGATTCCCAGTCAGGGCACATGCCTGGGTTGCAGGCCATGACCCCCAGCAACGGCACATTGATGTCTCTCGATGTCTGTCTGTCTGTCTCTCTCTCCCCCTCCCTTTCCTCTCTAAGAATAAATAAATAAAAAATCTTAAAAAGAAATCTTAAAAAATAATAATAATAATTCATAATTTTCCCCAGTAGATGCCCAAAATTTTTTTTCAAAGTTTATTAAGAAACACACACTCTGGCTGGTGTGGCTAAGTGGACTGAGCATCCAGCTGGGGATGAAAAGGTCACCAGTTTGGTTCCTGGTCAGGGCACATGCCTGGGGGCTGGCCAGTCCCCAGTTGAGGGCGTTTGAGAGGCAACTGAACAATGTTTCTCTTCCTCTCTTTCTCCCTCCCCCTCTCCCTAAAAATAAATAAAATCAAATCTTTAAAAAAAGAAAAAGAAACAGATACATGCTTAATACATCCAACTGTGTTGCAAGGGGAAATTAAATGGTTTAATAATTATATTTCCTTGAAGTGAGAAGGAAATCTAATGTTTATCAAACTAAAAGGGCTAAAGAAAGTCCAAGTGATTATCATCCGAATCATTTCAATATCTAGTTTCAAGTTAATATCAAAATACATTTTCATAATAAGCAACATTTTACTAATTATAAAACCCAAAACTTAAAACAACTTTACATATGTCAAAGAACCAAAAATTTCACCATGATTCACTGATATGCAAAAACCCACTTCCCTCGTGGGGTTAATAATGCTACCTAAAGATGCCTGGGTTAGTTTTCCATGAACTGGGTACTAATGTTGGTGGTATATTTGTTTCCCAAAAAAAGCAGCTAACAAGCCCTGGCTGGCGTAGCTCAGTGGACTGAGTGTGGGCTGCAAACCAAAGCATCACAGGTCCGATTCCCAGTCAGGGCACATGCCTGGGTTGCAGGCCACGGCCCCCAGCAACCGCACATTGATGTTTCTCTCTCTCTCTTTCTCCCTCCCTTCCCTCTCTAAAAACAAATAAATAAAATCTTAAAAAAAAAAAAAAAAAGCACCTAACAGAAAGGAGCCACAAAAGACTCAGGTGAGTATGAAAGCTACATTCCTACTAATATTGGTTTTGTCCCCGTTTAATTAAATCACCCCATGAAGAAGGGGAAAATGCACAAGACTGATGACTCCCTATCATTTAGCCCTATCATTAATTCTCCTATAAGTAAAAACAAGTTACATTCACAACAGCTCCTTTGGCCTTTAACATTTTGCATACTTATTGACCGTGGTTAAATACCAACTTCCTGTATCAAAAAAAAGAGCAAAAAAAAAAAAAAACAAAAACAAAAACCCAGAAACATCTTCCTTAAGAGAAAAAAAAGTCACAAAGATAAATTGCTTCAAGCCCACAGCTTAAAGAATTTTTTTTTAAAAATGCAAAAACAGCTATTGACAGTTTACTCACCTCTCAGCAAACCAAAGTTAACTGAACAAATAAAAACAAACAGCAGCACTACCGCGAAACACTGCGAGACACCTGAGCGCTGGTTTAACAGACGCAGGAAGAGAGACTTGTCAAAGCCTGACATTCCTCCCTTTTCGCCGCGCACACGGGGACTGTCACTTGGATTCGGCAGCGACAGAAAACCACCCACCTCCGTTAGGAAACCCAGGAAAGGCGATCCTGAGTTCAGAAGGGATCACGGGGGAACAACGCCAAAGACAGAAAGGCATTGGTCTTTTATGGAGGGACTTATGGAGGGACATCGTCCACTTAAACGAGCTCCGCGGCGCCCTCGAAAACGGGACTCCGACCCGAACGAGCAGAAGGAAGCCCGACCCCTGAAGAGCAACTGGGCGGAGAGGCTGGGAGACAGACGCCTCGGCATCCCTTCCTCCTACCTCTCGCCCAAGCGGCTGCCCGGTCCTCGGGAATCTAAACACCCTGGGGCCGCCGTCGCGGGCCCGGGGCATCTGTCAGACGCCGGCCACCCAGAGCTCCTGTCACCACCTCTGGAGGGATGACCCCACGCCGAGGGCACTGCCCGCTGGGGCCCGGTTCGGACTCCGGGAGGCCGGGGACCGGGTGAGAAGAGAAGGGTCTTCCATGCACAGCTGTTAGGGCTCGGAGCCCCGAGGCCGCCGCCGAAGGCCAGGAGGGGCAACCCTGGGGCAGAGGCCGCGACATCCCCCGGGCTCCCCGCTACGGACCCGGGACGGCATTCGGCGGACTCCCGCTCCCCGGGCTCCCCTTGCTCTCCGCGCGACGCCGAAACGGGCCGGGTCGCCCGGCACCGCGTCAGGCCCTCCACCATGACGGGACGGGATGCTGGCGGGGGTCCCGCGTAGAGAAGGGCGGGCCGGCGGGCGCCCCGCTGCCGGAAGGGGCGAGCCCCGCCAGCGGCGCTCCCGCCCCGACCGAGCTCACCTTCAAGTCGTTCTCCGGGAGGTACTTGCACAGCCGCGCTATCTCCACATACTTGTCCAAGTCCAGGGGCGCCATTTTAGAAATAACAAGCCCCGACGGCGGCGGCGGCGGCGGCGGCGGCTGAAGTAGCGGCGGCAGCGGCAGAGGCCGAAGCCGGAACTCTTCCTACGTCACGTCCGGCCCATGAGAGGCGTCTGCGCAGCGGCGTACGGCTTGACCCGAGTCTCCCCGCCGCCTCGGCACGCCCCTCACCTTCCCCGCGCCGAACTCGGGCTGCAGGCCCCGAGGGGTACCCTTCGGTCCTGCTGGGACCCGTAGTTGTTTGCCGCGGGGAGGGCTGGGATTTATAGTTTTGAGTAGTGGCCAGGTACTCCTCTTTGCCTCCAGCTTCCTTCCACCAGACTTGCACCTCTAGGGACCCAGCAGTGCTATTCTGATCAAAACGGCGAAGTAGGTGACCGTAGCTATTCCCTGGCTTCTTACTTCGACTCATTTAAGCATTGTCACCCCCAACACCTTCAGTTAAAAATTAGATAAGCCTGGTTTGCACCTTTCTTAGGCCTTTTGAAAACCTTGCCTAAATCTGTGGCAGAGATGTCAGGCAACCAGTCTTGGAGGCTTTAAGGAAGGGAAACAAACAGTAAAGCATTATTATGCTAAGTGCTATATGAACGCTGTTTTTCTGTTTAATTCTCTTAACGACTCAGAGAAAAGCAACACTTAGAGGGGTTAAGTAACTTGCCCCAAATCTCAAAGGAAATAGGTGGAAGGAGGCTAGATTGGAACACAGGTCTAGCTGGTTTAAGTACACCATGTGTCTCATCAGGTCAGGGATTTTTTTTGTTGTTGTTGTATCTTCAGCACCAAGAACAGGACCTGGCATGGCACTTAGCATACCCTCAACATTTGGTTCATTCAACAGCTTTTACTGAACACTAACTATGTGCCAGGCACAGTTGTAGGCACCTGGGGTATTCAGCAAACAAAATAGACAAAGATCCCTGTCCTCAACCAATAGTTACCTTATAGTAGAAGAGACAGAACATAAACAATAAATAACTGTACAGTATATTGAAAGTCAAGGAGCTGTTGGGAATGTAACTTGTTATTTACTTATACATAAATTATATGTGCTATGTGATAGGAAAGTCATTCCTGTGCATTTTCACATTCTTCATGGGATGATTTAATTAAAATGAGGACAAAGCCAATATTAGTAGGGATGTAGCTTTCATGCTCATCTGAGTCTTTTGTGGCTTCTTTCTGTTAGGTGTTTTTTTGTGTGTGTGTGTGTTTTTTTTTTAGGAAACAAAGATACCACCAACATTGGTACCCAGTTCATGGAAAACTAACCAAGCATCTTTTCGTAGCATTATTAACCCCATGGGTGAAGTGGGCTTTGCATTAGCGCTGGAGGTAAGGAACTCCAACAGGATAAGGGAGATGGGGTGATGCATTTTAAAGGACCAACAAACAGGTGGGGGCATGCATGTACTAAAGGAGAGTTATAAGGAGGAGCTGATGCAGAAGCCTTAAGATGGAAGCATATGTAGAATCTTGGAAATGGCAAGATTAGTGTGGTTAGAGCAAGGTGAGAGGAATAGGAGAGGAGAGAAAAGAATGTTTTCTTTTTCCCCTGATTTTTACTTTTAATGTAACAGGGAAATATTGCAGTATTTCAAGCAAAGGAGTAATACGATTGAACTTATTTTAGAAGAAGAGGGTGCTGTATGAGACTAAGAGATAATGTTTGCAGCTGAGACACCAGTTAGGATACTGTCATATAATCCACTGGTAACAGATTCTCAATAAACATTTGTTGTTCAAGTGGCTTTGGACTGGATCTTCTTGCTCTAAAGTGTATTTCAGGGGCATTTGGCAAAAATTTAATGATGTCTCTGGGTAAAGTTCTTTATATTATTCTTGCAACTATTCTGTAAGTATGAAATTATTTCAAAGAAAAAATAATTTGTAAAAGTTTGTTGTAGAATGAGCCCTGGCTCGTGTGGCTCAATGGATTGAGCGCCAGCCTGTAAACCAAAGGGTCGTGGGTTCAATTCCTGGTGAGGGCACATGCCTGGGTTGCAGGCTGGGTCTCCAGTTGGGGGCATATGAGAGGCAACTGATTGATATTTCTCTCCCTCGCTTTCTCCCTCCCTTGCCCTCTCTCTGAAAATAAATAAAATCTTTAAAAAAATAAAAGATAAATAAAAGTTTGTTGTAGAATGAATGATGTCCACAAGCATACATTTCTTAATTCATTCAACAAATAGTAACATAGTACCTGTAATGTGAATGAGACCAATATGACCCCTGCCCTCATGGGGCTTACAGTATGATAGGGGTGACAATAAACATATAAATGAGAAAATAATTAGATGCAATTATTTAGCATCTAAATGAGAAAGCATTAAAATGATTAGCATTAAAATGAGAAAGTGGTACTGTGAGTTAAAAAATGGAGTAGAAGAGGCCTTCTTCAGGTTGGCAATGTAGTGGAGGTAAAGCATGCAGACTCTAGCACCAGAGAGCCAGGGTTCAAATCCATTACTAACCTTGTGACATTGGCAAAGTTATTTTTCCTTTCTGTGCAGCAGTGTATTAGCTCCAATATGAAGGCTGTAATAACAGTGCCTAACTCATACGGAGATAGGAATAATGTTTACTTTGTAGGCTTGTACTGAGTTTGAATAGACTTAATATATGGAAAGGGCTTAAAACAATGTCATGTACAGAGTGCAATGTGAGCGTTAGCTCTCAGTTTTGGGTGGGCCAAGCAAGGCCTTTCTGAAGAGGTAACATTGAAGACTTTAGGGGGAAAAAAGTATAAGGAGAATGTGCTCTGGATTTCTTGGAAGAAAAAAATCCAAGTGAAGAAAAGACGTGACTGTTGTTTGACATTTTTAAAAATTACAGTCCTCTTTGGAAAGCTGGCAATTCACTTTTCATCCCTGAACCTCAGTAACTGGGAATGAATCCTTCTCAAAATACTTTCTCAGAATTGAGGAGGACAAATAAAGTGCTTGAAAGGAAGTTGTCATGAGCATCATTACTTTCCTTGCTGGTAAGTCAGTGAACAGGTAGGTAATGAAAGCAGATAGTAACACATCCCAGTGAAAATAGGTGGCAGTCCTCACATGACCAAACTGGCTGGCAGGAAGAAGCTTCATCCTGAAGACCCACCTCATTCGATAAATCTCAGTGCTGACATCCAGAGCTGAGAAAGAGAAGCATCCCTGAGTATTGGGAGAGCTCTTAGAAGTGTTGATAGACACGTTGGGGGATCTGTTACAGAGACAGTGTGCAGAGCTTCCTGACTGCAATATGTTATTAGTCTGCCTTGCACAAAGCAGAAGATACAGACTACTGGTTCTGCCATTTATGTGAGTTAGTCATTTTAATTTCTCTAGGCTTTGATTTCCCTTATAAAAATAGACCTCAAAAGTTCCTTCCAGCACCTTCTGAAATGTGATTTCTAGTCTAAAAGCCTAAGTTTCACAATGAAAACTGGTTGCTCTTTTACCCACAAACCTCTTCTAATTTTTGTTTATGCACAACTCTGGCACGGCACCATGAAATGGATCTAGTCAAAAGACACGGGATGTCACACCTTTCTGCAGCTCTGAGCACAAATCTCCATCGCGATGCACATAGACAGACAACAGAGCCAACTTAGCCTTGGTTTTTCTTGCTGAAGGAGAGCAGAATAACTGAATACTTCTGAACAACTCTTTGGCAGACATTCAATGGATATTTTTTCATTAATACAGAAATTCACAAAGACTCCAGGTGTTTGAAATAGGATATTTGAACAGTGAGGAGAGCTGCAAACCTCAGATTCCATTTCAGGAATAAGTTTTCATTATGGTTTCAAGTAGCCAAAACCATTACCAAGTTGTTTTTTCGCCTGTATTATCCAATCCTCTCAAATGCTCCGTCTGAGAGGTAGATATTACTATTCCCATGGTAGAGATGAGGAAACCAGGACTGGGAGAGGGTAATGGACTTGCCAAATGTCAAAGTTAGATGGTTAGGGTTAGAGCCTGTATTTGAACGCAAGTGTGTCCTTCTTGTTCCCACTATGCTACCATACTTCTGCACTTCCGGAGCTCCCATTTCCTCCCTTAGTTGTTTCCCGTATTTCCTAGGTTACTGGCCTCAGCCTTCCTAAGCGATTGTGGGGTTCTCTAAAACATAGACATAGGTGAGCCACGCCTTCATTTTGAGGAAAGCTACAGAGAACCTATGGAGACCAGGAATGATGCACATGAACACTTCCCATTCAGGACTGAGTTCGTTCATAGCTAGGAATAGCATCACACTTTACAGAGGACCAGCTCTGCACCAGCAGCTGGGCACTGAGCACTTTAGATACATTAGCTCATGTATTCCCCATCATAATCTTGTGGCAAATCTTAACTCCATTTTACAGCGGTGGCAGGTGAGGCCGAAAGCAAAGTAACTTCCCCAAGAATAGATACTCTCACTGATGACCTTTTTATTTCTTGCACTTTTTACAAAGGTGCCTAGTTATTTTTCCTTTTTAATCTCAATCTCTCTCTCTCTCTAGTTCGACTGTGAACTCCAGGAGGCCAGGACCCTTGTTTGTCTGGTTCACCATAGTGCCTGCCACAGTTAAACGCCCTAATTCTGGAATGAGTCAGCCGTTTAAGGCGCCAAAGCTTGAATTGGTCTAAAGACTGAACAGGGAGATTTTTCCCTTCCAGAAACCATTCTAACAGCCGCTGGAACTGAAAATATCCTAGCCCCTTTTGGATAACCCAGAATTGGGTCACGCTAGTAGACGCCCAACCCCCAGCATTTCTCTGGCGAATCCTTTCCTGGTAGCCCTGGTTTATCGACTCCGCGGGTAGGTAGGACCCCGAGAACGCCCGGCCTATTGGTTCCCCGAAAATGCACTCCAGATGCCAGAACCCCTCCCCGGCCTCTTTAACGGCGATCCCTGGAGGCCGGACCTGCTAGCCGGACCGTGAGTGCGCGGAGGAGGCGAGCGGTTGGCTGTCTCGCTCTTCCGGGGTCTGGGACGGAGTGTAGGCCCAAGCACCGCCCCCTAGGGGGCGGAGCCCCAGTCCCGGACTGGCCTAAGCCGCCGCAGGTAATGCGGTCTGGGGCTGGGGGTCCCTCGACGCGGCCGTGGGCAGGGGTGGCCGCATCCTTTAGGGGAGTGGGTACTGGTCGGATGGGGAGGCCCTCCTCTGGCTCCTGCCCAGGCACATGGACCGAAAGCAGCCGGCGTGTTCCCTCCCGACCCTGTCTCCTATTCCCTGTCGCTGCCATGCGGGAATGGGACTGGGGGTTATCCACGCTCACGCGAAGTTTATCCCACTGAGCTTTTAGGCTTTGGGGACAGCAGTCAGTGGCTTAGGCCAAGGTTGGATTTATCCATTCATTTCCCAGAAATCTTACCCATTTTTTTTTTCATTCACTCAATCCCTCACTTCTACTCTATGCCGAGCCCATAGGTGGGTTCTCTGAAGGAATACTGCAGGCCTAGCTCTCTTGGATTTGAGTCTAGTGGAAGTTAGTCTAGAATCTAGTCTAGAGACCTTTACGTGGCTAATTACATTCAGGGTGACCTCTGCAGTGATGGTGGTTTAATAGACACCTTCACAGGGAGAAGAAAGTAATTTGAGGATGTTAACTGAGGAAGGTTCATTGGAAAGGGGCTGTGGAGGTTGACCAGGAGTTTGCTAGTTGACAGGAAGGGAAGGGACATTTTAGGTACAGGAAGCAGCAAGGGATGAAAGTTATGAAAGGGCTTGTCATGTTAGAGGAAGAATAAATATAGTGAGAACTACTAAATATAGCCAGATATTGTGGAGGTAAGTTCCTGGAAAGAAGATTGAGACCAGAAATCTTTGAATGTCATGATGGGGCTAGGATTTATCCTAGACTTCAATATTTCTCAGCCTTTTAAAACGCTTTATCTTTTGATAAACATAAACATGACCTCTGAAAGTTTATTTTGACACATGCCCCTTCACCATGAAAATTACAGATACACAGAAAACTTTAGCCAGAGCACTTCTGCAACTGTGTTAAGAAAGTTGTGTTATATTTGCCTCCCAAATACAACATTATATGAAAAGGTTGGTAATGCTTATTCAAATTCATCAGATCCTAGAATTGGTATACCAACAGGAAAGGTTTTAATATGGGCAGTGACCTAATTTGTTCTGTGTTTTAGGTAGAAGTTAATCATAAGTGTCTAAAAAGTGCCTTTCTTTCTTGTATGTAGGACACCATGAAGCAGCTGCCAGTCTTGGAGCCTGGAGACAAGCCCAGGAAAGCAACATGGTCTGTAAGGAAGGATTCAGACAGAAAAAAAAAGCATAAGTTTTTGTTTCATTTATAAGTCGTTTACTAACATACTTAAACATCTATGAAAAGGGGGAGAGATGAAACTGTTTGCAGTTTCTGGTAATTAGACTCAAACTGTCTGAGAAGGTCTTCAGAGGGAAGATAGCAGGGCAACAATTATCAGAGCAGATGTTGATTTTATTAAAATCCATTTACCGGAAAGAGGAAGGCGCTGGCCATCTGGCATCCTCAGCTTCAACACTGTGTCTTCCCCTCAAGCTCAGATTCATTTTTAACGTTTTCAGGGAATAGGATTTGGATTAAACTGGCTTCGCTGTTTCTTGACTGCTTGCTCAGTCAACCCTTCATTCAACAATTAACACTGGCCTGACAGGGGCAGCTGCTGTTTAGGCACTGAATGTACAAAGGTGAATAGTCTTACTGTAGTGGGGGCTACAGATGAAGCAGTTGATGGTGATGAAATGTGACCGGTGCTGAAACAGGGCCCACACGAGGCTGTAGAGAGGGGGCAGGGCTGAAGCAGGACGTTGGAAGAGAGTCTGTGATGTGGCTTCCCTGTGCCCACACTTGCTCTCTACGCAGCATAAATCTGATCATGGCATTTCCTCATTTAAAACCCTTTTGTGTCTCCCCATTGGCCTTCGGATCAAAACCAGAGTCCTCAAAATGGCCCAATGGGCCCTGCATGATTTGTCCCTGCCCGTCTTTCCTACCTCAAATCCCCGGACTCATCCTTTGTCCTCTTTCTCTTCCGTAACATGTCTTGCACTGTCCCCACTCAGCAACTGTGTGTGCTGGTCTCTCTACCTGGATCGCTCTTTCCCTCCATCTTTCGTGCCTCTTGTTGCCCAACTAACATCTGCTCATATATCAGATTTCAGTTCAAAAGATGCTTCTTCAGGAAGCCTTCTCTGACTGTCCCCTCCCCCACCTCTCCTAACAGGGTAAGGTGCCCCTGTGAGAAGTTCTAACACTGTATACCTTCTATTGCTTTATAGTGCAATGGGAATGAAACAGATATTTGTGAAGTTATCTGTTTAATGTTTCTCTTCCCAAGTAGTCCATAAAGGCTATGACGGCATGAACATTTTTTGTCTTATTCACTATCTATCTGGATGCTGCGTGCTCTTGGGTAATTATTTAACATTTTTAAGCCTTGAGTCCTCAGTTGTAAAACTCAGATGATGATAATAGAACTGTCCTCAAAGGGGCTTTATGCACATTAAGTGAAACTGGGGTTGTAATGAAGTTAGCAGCATGCATGGTATATTGTTAGTAATTATTCAGGTGCTAATTGATCTGTGAATGTGGACCTCAGAAGACAGATCTGGGAAAGAAATAGTTTAGTATCCAGCCAGGTGATATGAAAAATAGAGACATTTATTGAAAGAGATACAAGAAACAGTATACATAAAACAATGACATCTCAGTTCCCTTCAGAGTAGGTACCTTGGGACCTCATATAGTTCTCCCAGTCACCATCAGCTGCCCCATCATATTTTCCTCAATTTCATCGATGATATGAAATCTCTTCCCTTTCAAAAGTTATTTTAGTTTTGGGAAAAGCCAGAAGTTGCAGGGTGCTAAATCTGGGTTGTAAGGGGACTGAGTCACCTGGGTGATTTGATGTTTTGCAAAAAAAACTCTGCACAAGACATGATGCATGAGTGGACATGTTGTCATCGTGAAGCTGCCAATCACTAGTATCCCATAGCTGCAGCGTTCTGAATCACCTGAATAGTTTCCATGGAGGTTTGTTCAAGCTTAACACAAAATTTGATGCAGATTCATTGCTCTACTAGCTCATTTTGAATATGATGGCAACACAATACCCATGTTCAGTCAATGGCATCTACCACCCCCACTGACTAGTACGATGAAGCCATCATTGTTCATGCACGTGCATTCTAGTCCATTCTCCTTGGCTGCCAGGTTACATCCATGTCTCATAAACTGTTCTCATTATGTTAACAACGGCTGGCCTTTTTCTGGACAGACCATGTATACAGATGAGTGGTAACTGAAGCCCTCAGTACAGGTAAAATTGGTCAGGCAAGCAAACATAGACTGAGGAGAGGGCAATCCAAGAGTACTGAAGGGTAGAAGAAGACTGGCAGGGAAAGGAGTCACAGAAGGAAACAGAAAGAACAGCCAGAAAAGTGGGTAGAGAACCAGAAGGCAGCTAGGTAAGAAGAAGGTACAAGAAGGAGGGAGGAGCCAGAGAGGTCAGATAAGACAGGGCCTCAAAAATAGCTGCAGAATTGTCTTTTCCAACCAGGAAACTCGAAGTATGCTTTCTCAGTCATAATTCAGAACAACTTTAGACAGTGGAATAAATGGATCCTGTATTTGACTTTTTCAAAGGCTTAGCTTTGGCTTCCGTCAGGTCGAGCTTTAGGAGTAACTGGAAAAGCTCTTAAAATCAGTAAACCCTGGAGAATATCACTTGACAGCAGGAAAGCATCCCTGGCTAGTGGCAAGGGCACTGGGGCTGTAAGCTCCTGTGTGATTGCACCTAAGCTCTAGCCACCACTTACTGAGTCTTTCCCTCCACTGTTATAAGACTTCATCTTACTCTTTACAGATAGGATCTATTGCTAGCCTCATTTCACAAATAAGTAAACTTTGCTTCAGCAAGGTTAAGTGGCTTCCAAAAGGTCACATATCTAGAAAGCGCCTGAACTGGGACTTGAACAAGGTCTGTCTGAATTTACAAACTGTGCTCAGAACTACCATCCTGTGCTCGGAGGCACCACTGAAGATTTCTGAGTGTTAGTTTCTCTCTCTACCAAATGGGGACAGTCACTATCCCCATGCATCACTGTTAGGTTAATGTAAGATGAAAGTAATGACAAAATTGGAAAGTCAAAGTTTATGTGCAAATGGAAGGTGCTGTTATTAGGGAAATAATGCTTTGCTTTAATACAATTTCAAGTGTCTGCGTCTGTGTAAGACCCTTGATTCTTATGCATATTTCACGACGAATGGAAAAAACTCTGCTGCTTTTATTCTCTGCCCAGGCCTCCTGAATACATCCTTCCTTTAACAGGTACACCTTGACCCCCACTGGAGACAGCCCATGTGCTCGGGTGGGCCACAGCTGCTTGTATTTACCCCCAGTTGGTGATGCCAAGAGAGGGAAGGTCTTCATTGTTGGCGGAGCAGATCCAAACAGGAGCTTCTCAGACGTGCACACCATGGATCTGGGTAAGACCAGCGGCTGCGGAGCACGTGTCCTGTGACCAGAGAGCAGGGGTTCGTGCTGCTGGCCAGGACCAGAGCACTCCCAGGAACCCCAGCTCAGACCAGACCACAGGGTTTTCCTTTAAGAACATAAGCATCACTGAGAGATCCCTAAGGTCTCGGCAGACCCCCGGAACACATCCACCACCCAATGAGTACATCCTTGTTTGGAGGAAAGAGTCTACATAGAGCTCTGGACATCCGGCCATTGATTTATTAAACATTTATCTGGGAGACATGAGACATTGATGACTCCATCTCCTCTTCCATCCACATATCCAAGTGATCACCAAGTCCTAAATATTTCTCTCTTTATCCAGGACTGCCCATTCCCACTACTACTAATGTCCAAAAATTGTTATCTGCCCACTAGATGTTACAACAGCCCTGCTTCCAGGAATTGCTATCCCCTCTCCAGTATATTTTCCATATCTAGGCAGAGAGTATTATCTAAACTGCAAATCTGACCGTGTCACTCTGCATTTCAAGTCTTTTCTACTTCATTTTTTGGCTCTCCCAAACCCCCATTTGCTACACTGAGTAGCCTTCAGATTTTTTAACATGTCTTGAACTCTGGTCTCCAAACTTTTGCACATATTATCATTCCCTCTGATTAGAAGGCTCTTTTCTTTCTTATCATCTGGCTACATCTTTCAGATTTCTGATGTTGTGATTTATAAGAAATACATATTTAGTCTTTGTCAACAGTTCCCGGCTCACAGCTCCCAGAGCCTTGGAATTTCTTAAGTATTGAGAGTAATAAGTTTCTTTTATATTAATGAAGTGACTTTTAGAAAGTACCGAAGGATGTGGGCTCGTCACCTGGAGACCCAACGTGGTGATTAGAGGATTAGAACTTTCAGTAACACCCTTCCTCACTCCCCCCCCACCCCCGACCACACACCCACACACAGGGAATGGAGAGAGGCTGGAAGTTGAATGAATTGCCAGTGGCCAATGATTTAATCAGTCATGACTATGTAATGCAGCCTTCATAAAACCCCAAACAGACAGGGTTCAGAAAGCTTCCAGGTGGTGTGCACATGGAGATGTGGGGAGAGGGGTGCACATGGAGAGGGCATGGAAGCGCCGCACCTGTTCCCATACACCTTGCCCTATGCATCTCTTCCATCTGGCTGTTCCTAAGTTGGTATATCCATTTACAATAAACTGGTCATTGAGTAACATGTTTCTTTGAGTTCTGTAACTTGCTCTTGCAACTTAATTGAACCTGATGACAGTGGATCATGGGAAACTCTGATTTAGAGCCAATCAGAAGTACAGGTGGCAGAGATGGGGGCAGGGGCTGGGGCTGAAAGTTTCAATCCTCTCATAATAGAGTTGGTTTCCTTGGCAACCAGCCTCATCTTTAGAGGCTTTCATAAGTCACCTCATCATTAACATAAACTCAGGTGTGATTGCCCTGGGCTTGTTATATTAGACACCTTTACGGATCTTACCGCTCAGGGAAATCCAAGGGTTTTAGGAGCTCTGTGGCTGGAACTGACAGAGTCAAATACATATTTCTGACTATAAATCACGAAGTCACAACCACCATCTGTATTTTCATGGCATCCTGTACTTACCCATCCCCATCGTTCTTCGCAGCCCTTAGCTGACATGTTTGTCTCTCATCTGTCTCCCCCGTGAGAGTGTAAGCTCCCTGGAAACAGGTAACATGGTTATATTGCCCGTCATTGTATCCCCAGCCACTAACAATAGCACCTGACACAGAGTAGGTGCTTTATATGTATTTGGATGGATGGCTGTGTAAACAAATAGCTACTACTGTGTACTGTTCACAGTGGCGGAAGAAAACTGGCGACTCACATGTTAGGTGCATGTGACATGGCTGTTACTATTTTAATCTGAGTTGTTCACCAACCAAGTGCGAAGAAGTGTACATAACGAAATTGACGTGGTTTGGCTTTTCTTGATCATTTTGAAAGATGGGACATCAGCAGGCCTATATGTCTACATGACAGCAGTTATTTGGAGCTGAGCTGCTACCTATTGATGGGACTCTTGGGCTCCAATTTACCGCATTCCCTCCACTCCTGTGTAGGCATTTGAATTTCTACTCCCTGCACTAGAATCAGGGGGGAGTTAAAGCTCTTCTGGCTCTAGTTCAGTTACAGCTTTATTGTCACCTCTTACTACCTTTGTGACTCTGGCTAACCTGTCTCAACCAGGTGGGCTTCATTGTCCTATAACATTGATTCGCTTAGCAGTTGTAATGATCCAACAAGACAGGCCCATGAAGGTCCTTTGTAAGTGGCTTGCTAACTAAAACAACTCATTGGTTAGATACTGTTATTCTGTGAATTTGTTTTAGCCAGAAATCATTCATTTGTGGGTAACAGAAACTCTTTTAAACCAGCAAAAAAAAAGGAGGAGCCCAAGGACCCAAGGACGGAAGATACAGCTTAGCCTCAGGAGAGAAGGGAAACAGGAATTGGAAAGCTGTAAAAAAAAATTCACTTTCTCCCTTGTGCTCTGTGGAGAGATCTGCTTCTTAATGTAGAGGTTTCATTCTTCTCCATACTTTGGCTCTCTCTGCCTCTCCACAGGTGATGGGAGATGGCCACCCAAGTCTGGGAATTTGTTTGAATTCCAAACTCTTGGGAAACAAGATCTGATTGGCCCATTTCGGGTCAAGTGGCTGCCCTTAACCCAATCAGCTAAGGCTAGAAAGTGAAGGTGTTGCAGTACAAACAGGTCTTCTGGGTTTTACCCTTATTATTGGGAAAATGGGGACGGTTTCCATAGAAGAGGGTTTGTGGATGGTCCCTAAAGTGTCTGATGTGGAACTTTTTGGAATTTGACCACGTTCCCTTTAAGTAATCTGATCGTTGTTCACTGATGCTCTTGACCATCTTCTCTTCACGACCCTCCCCCAAGTTTGCCAAGCAATCAAAGCAGTTGGCAGCCCCAGTCCAGAAACCGGGTGAAATGTTTTCTAGGAACACACCAGTGGAGTTTAGCCACCTCGGAGGGCCTCTTGCCCCGGTACGAGCATGCCAGCTTCGTTCCCTCTTGTACACCCCACAGCATCTGGGTGTTTGGAGGTGCCAACCAGTCCGGAAATCAAAATTGCCTACAAGTTCTGAACCCTGGTAAGTAGTCAGAGGTTATTTTATTTACCTAAATAAACAAATAAAATTCCAATTCTATTTCCTGAAAACAAAACCCATTTGGATTGTACCAAATTATCCATTGGACTTTGCTGACCTCATAGAACACAGGAATTTTAACTTCTGGCAGAATCTGAAAATAACAGAGTTACATTTTGTTTTCCTAGTAACCTGTACAATTATCAGCTTCTTAAAAGCCAAAGCTGGAAGAGACTTCAGAGGACAGCTATGCCAAGTGGGCGACCCATGTCCACGGGAAGTGGCTTTCCCAAAGTCACTAGGGAGTCAATGGCTGAGCCAGGCTAGGCCCTGTGACTTAGATCAGGGTGGCGATTGTGCTCCCCAAGGGACATTTAGCCATATCTGGAAACATTTTTGTTTATGCCTGCTCGGGGAGGTTGGGGGGCAGTTTGCTACTAACATCTAGTGGGTAGAGACCAGATTCACTGCTGTATATCTCGTAACACACAGGACAGCCCACGACGATAACCAATAACCTGGTCTAAAGTGCCAACGGTGCCCGCCCTAGATCCTCCTCGTATATTTCTGTGAGCCGCAAAGTGCAAAGTCCTAACCAGTCTCATGGGCAGTGTCATCCCAAAGGAGGCAGTTTAGGAACATTGCTACTGAGCAGGTGTTGCTGGACCACTGATGGATGGGAGCTGGGCTTATCTTTTTATTAGTTAAACAATCGTTCTTGGGTTTTTTAAAAAATAAATATAATTTAGGCCCTCACCAGGTAGCTCAGTTGGTTAGAGCATCATCCCAATATGCCAAGGTTGTGGGTTCAATCTCCTGTCGGGGCACATACAAGAATCAACCAGTGAATGCAGAAATAAGTGAAACAACAAATCAGTGTCTCTCTGTCTCTTAGCTTCTCTCAAAAAATCAATCAATAAATATATTCATTGTAAAATGTGTACAAAGTGTAAATATGTGGGCAAAAACCATCCACAGTCCTATGATGCTTAGGCTTTTAATATTTGTGTGTTTCCTTTCTGTCTTTTCTCTGCATTTTTATAAGCCTTAGCTCATACCATTTAACCTCGACACTGTCACACCTTTTTCCTTTTAATTTCATAGTTACTGCGTAAATGATGTCCTATTCACGGCAGTGCTTTGTTAACATCATTTTTAACGGCTACAGGAGCACTCCATTGTATGACGATACCATAATTCTGTTTTTTAACATTGAGGCCACTTTCAGATTCTCGCCACCATAAACAACAAAGCGGTGCCGCGAACCTCTTTGTTCAGAGGACATAGACTGCGTTTCAAATTACTGCCTTAGAATTCATGCCCAGAGATTTTAAATAACTGGTTGAAACACAGCTTTCGGTCTTTTGGTGCGTGTTTTCTAACTGCTCCTCAGAAAGACTGCTCCAGCTCACCTCCAGCTGCGTTTGATAGTGCTTGCTTTACTCCTAACTGACACTGAATTTATCATTTTTAAACACTGCTAATTTGATTAGGCAAAACAACTTGGATCCGAATGTTCAAATGTGCCTTTGTTAATTACTGGTCACTTGGACATTTCTTCACATGACAGTTTGCCCGGTCCCCTCTATCAACAATAGATTCACTTGCACAGTAGTTGGTCTTCTCTTTCACTTTGGGATAGTAATAATTCCTACATTGTTAATTTTGGCAAGGATTTTTTTTTTTTTAGAGATTTTACTTATTTTGAGACCGAGGAGAAGGGAGGGAGATAAAGGGTGAGAGAAACATGAATGTGTGGTTGCCCCTCGTGCACCCCGCACCAGGTAACCTGGCCCTCAACCCAGGCACGTGCCCTGACTGGGAATCAAACCAACGACCTTTTGTTTGCAGGCCGGCGCGCTCAATCCACTGAGCGACACCGACCAGGGCAGTTTGGCAAGGATTGAAATTAACTCAATATCTGGCACAAGGTTAATGCTTAATAATGGTTGTTGTGGTTGATATAGCCGTAGTTTGACAGATGGAAGCTCATCTGGAACCCTGGCCTTTTGATTTTCAATGATGGCAATTATTTAAATAAAATACACTGAGAATTTGTGAAGCCTCTGTCAAAGGATTGATTTTACACCAGATCCTTTTTCTCTCCTAGAAAGTATAGCTTGACACCATGCCCAAGACATATGAAAAATGAAAGTGAATTAGTAGTTGCTTTTGTTACTAAAGCAAGTCGGTCAAATGGCTTAGGACTCCTTTGTGATTATTTGTGCTGGCATTTGAGTTGGCAGCAGCACCATCCCAGGATCTTCTGGCCTTGGGATCTGAAAGCTCCCCAAGCTCTGTAGCCATGGAGACGGTTCCTTTGGCTTTGGATATAGGCGTAGACGTGTTTAGTCTCCAGGTTTATGTCTGAGTCCCACACATATTACAAATGCTTCATGGATCACTTTGTATATTGGACGAAGACTTTTATCAAAGGCACAGCATTTGCCTGGCGAGAAATAACTCCTGGTGTGTTATGGTGGAGTGAGTGTAGGAGTTTTGATGGATCTGAGTTCAAACCGCTACCCTGCTACTCACAAGCGCTGTGTGAGCCAGGGAAAGGATTTAAGTTTTTCTTAACTTCAGTTCCCTCATCGGCAAAGTGGAGATACTTTCTGCCCACCTCCCGGGGTTAAGTGAGGACCGTGGGGATGGCAGAGTGCTCAGGGCAAGGACCCTGCTCAAGGAAGGGGCTCAGTTAATGGGTCCGTTCCTCTAAAATGTCTGCTTCATTCTAAAAAGAAATAAGCTTCTAAACACTCAGCCAGGTGATGAAATTTTATTCTCAAGTCAGAAGAGTGGAAAATACGTAGCTCTTGGTGTTATCGAAACAGACTTTGAATCCCAACTGAACCATTTATTAGCCGTGTCACCTTAAGGGAGTGACTTCATATAGCTCTGCTTAATTCCCTTATCTGTAAAATGGGAAACTAATACACTGTATTTATTTAGCACTTACTAGTTATTAAGGACTAATTACTACTACTGAAACCATAAAAACACTGCCTGCTTTCTTTTAATAGCCACATATCCTGGGAAATTTGGCACATTAGCTTTCTAGCATTCAGCGGAAATGACTTTTAGCAGATGTTGGGCTCCTGTGAATGGCATGGAGCAGGAGTCAGCAAAGTGGAAGAGGGCTCAGAGGGGTTGTTTGAAGGCCTCCAAATCAACCTCATTCTTAGTCTTGGGGACTGGGGTCTACCTGGGCGAATTCTAAGAATTTCCCCTCACCCGTCCTTGACTTTGGCACATCACGGCCTTTGCCTATGCGGCCCCACTTGGGGACTGGGATTTGGAAGGTGACCCTGCCCAGCCCCAGATTTAAGGTCAGAGGCCCCTCAGTCCGGGTACTTGAGGGCCTCCCTTCTCTCTGGAACAGAAACCCGGACTTGGACCACGCCAGAGGTGACCACGCCCCCACCTTCCCCAAGAACATTCCACACATCCTCAGCAGTCATTGGAAACCAGCTGTACGTCTTTGGCGGCGGAGAGAGAGGCGCCCAGCCCGTGCAGGATGTGCAGCTTCATGTGCTGGACGCAAGTATGGACGGGCGGGCACCTTGGGGCTGCCACTTACCTGGTCCACCGCTTACCTGATGTAGGAAGCAGGGGTTAGAAAATGACATCCTGGCTGAGTGTCTCACTCCTAGACTTCTTCAGTATAACCCTTAGCTGATACCTTCTTCCCACAGCAAAATTTGTATTTAAAAAGTATAAATGATCAATTCTAAAAATTTGAACAGTATAGTTTATAAAGTAAAAAAAACAAGAACTTCTTCCTTTAGTATTTCTTTCCCACTCCCCAGGCACAGGTAGACACTGTGGGCAATTCCTTATTTCTCCTTCCAGACATTCCTATGCATTTGTAAATCATACATATACGTGTATATGCACAGGTACGATTTTTGAAATTATATAAAAACTTAAAACCCTGACTAGTGTCACTCAGTGGATTGAGCGCTGGCCTGCAAACCGAAAGGTCACTGGTTCAATTCCCAGTCAGGTCACATGCCTGGGTTTTGGGCCAGGTCCCCAGTTGGGGCCATGCAAGAGACAAACCAATCAGTGTTTCTCTCACACATCATTGTTTCTCTCCCTCTCTTTCTCCCCCAACTCCTTTCTCTAAAATTAAATAAAATCTTTAAAAATACAAAGAACCCTTAGGTTTATTTATTTATTTATTTATTTATTTATTTATTATTTTTAGAGGGGAATGGAGGGAGAAAGAGAGGGAGAGGAACATCATTGTGTGGTTGCCTCTTGCTCACTCCCAACCAGGGACCTGGCCCGCAACCCAGTCCTGTGCCCTGACTGGGGATCAAACTAGTGGATTGAGTGGCACTCAATCCACTGAGCCACACCAGCTGGGGCAGGTTTATTTTTTTAAAAAATTAAAAACACACACATGGACTCAAATTATAAATATGGTTCTGCAGCTTGCTTTTGCAGGGGCGAGGTTAGATCTTTGTGGGTGAAAGCATGAATTTTGAAGCCATGTGACCTGGACTCGACCAGCTCTGACATATTCTTTCTGTATCACTTTAGCCTAGTTACTTAATCTCTCTAGGCCTTGGTTTGCTAATCTGTAAACAGAAGTAGTAGCAGTGCCTACTTGAGGATATTGTCTTAATAAAAGAGTGCTCTGAAAGCCTGTTTTAGAAGAAGCAGACTCATTCTTTTTAAAACTCTGGCAGCTCTCTGTTGAAACTTAAGGGAGGTCTTTTTTAATTCAAAGCGAGGAATGATTTCCTAATGCCCAATAGAAGGAGCAGGCATGTCAGGCAGTGAGCTCTCCGGCACCAGAAGTGTCTGAGCAGAGGCTACACAGACTGTAGAGAGAGAGGGAGGCCTGGACCGGGCTGGCAAGTTGGAGTGAATGACCTCAAGGTCACTTTCTGCTTGGGGCATCTCTGCTTGCTGGGAGGTGAGGCTTGGGCGTATTTCTCGTGTTCTTGCTTCATAGCTCTGTCATCTGATGTTGATGAATTTATTTTTCTAGACACTCTGACCTGGTCACAGCCAGAGACACTTGGAACACCCCCATCCCCCCGGCATGGTCATGTGATGGTGGCAGCAGGGACGAAACTCTTCATCCATGGAGGCCTGGCAGGGGACAAATTCTATGATGATCTTCATTGCATTGACATAAGTAAGTAGGGTAGAGGGCATGGGGGCTTGTCTGCTTAAAATTATTTTATTTTTAAAGATTTTATTTATTTATTTTAAATAGAGAGGAGAAGGAGGGAGAAAGAGAGGAGAGAGGGAGAGAAACATCAATGTGTCGTTGACTCTTGCGCACCCCTGACCAGGGACCTGGCCTGCAACCCAGGCACGTGCCCTGACTGGGAATCGAACTGGCAACCCTTTGGTTCGTACGCCAGCGCTCAATCCACTAGCCGCACCAGCCAGGGCTCTGTTTAAAATTAAATAAAATATGCTTTGATAGAATGTAGCCTTGATCTTGGGTGTAGGTAACTTTACCAGCCAGCAGAATCTTCACTAGATTCTGTCAAAGGTGGCCCGAATATTACTACTGCTAAGTAATAATGATAAAAGCAGTTGGTCCCTGAGCATTTGCTATGTACCTAGCTATCATTTCTTCTCCCTGCGCTTTCATTCGAAAGCATTATACTTCGTGTTCCCCAGCTGGATTCCTTTCAGGCATTAGCCCTTAACCCCATGCCCAGGAGAGGCATGGACAACTTCTAGAGTGTGAGGGGCTGACGTGCCCTGGAGAGCCTGAACTCATTCTGGGTCATTGTTTTAAGCTGTCAGCTCCTTAGAGCAGGGACTTCATGTTTTTTGTTCCCCAGTGTATTTCTAGCACATAGCACGGTGTCTGGCAGGTTATGGGTGATGAGTGCATACATGTTAGGGGCTGGAGGGATGAACTCGCTCTCGGTTGGTCCAGACCACAGGAATTGGAACAGTGCGTGGAAGGCATGGGAACTGCGGTGCATCCAGCTACCGTGCCAAACACTGGGTTCTCTGGTGATGTCACAACTGAGGCCAGGGGACACTGGCTGGGATTCCTGCATTGTCTGGAGTTTTGGCTGGGCTGAATGATTTTCCTTTCTTACTCTCTGGACCCCTGCCTTGAATTGACAGGTGAAAAATATCTTCACAAAAGCATTTCTTGTAGGCAGTCAAGAAAGGTTTGAATGCTTATTTCCAAAAAGAAAGTCCTTTTGTGCTGAGGAACTACTTCCTGTCTCTTTTTTATCCATTTAGTTCTCTGAACCTAAAATCCAGTGATAACGTGCTTCATTTAAATGCTCGTTTGAAAAGATGCAAATATCCCTGCAGAAATAGGTTGGGAGTAGGTGCCGAGGCAGCAAGTTACAGTGTAGAGAACACAGGTTTTGGAGTCAGACCTGAATAGGTCTAGCTCTGCCACTTGCTAGCTGTGGGATCTCGGATATCTCTTTCCTCAAAGCTGCTTTTGAAGGAACCATTAGTATTTAAAACATGCACACGTGTGCACACACATGGAACCTCACTTACTTCTGGGCTCCAAAATAACTAATGGTGATGGTCACCAAAGATAATATCACATTTCTTAGTGTGCTCCGAAGACCAGCTACATCAGAATCCCCTGGTATGTCCTGGTTGATGTGACTCAGTGGATTGAGCACCTGCCTGCAAACCTAAAGGTCACTGGTTCAATTCCCAGTCAGGACACATGCCTGAATTATGGGTCAGGTCCCCATCTGGGGGCCTGCAAGAGACAACCAACAGAGTTTTTCCAACTATAGATTCCTCCCTCTCTGAATGACCAGAACAGGATTTCAGGTTCCCCTGATTAATTTTCACGCACCCTAACCTTGCCATGTTGCCTCTCAAAGCTCCTAGTCAATAACGTTCAGTGATTGGCTTGTGACCTGCAGGAATCTGGCAGAGAGGTTTGAAACCACATGTCAGGCCATAGTATGCCCACTGTCTTTCTCTTGCCAGGTGACATGAAGTGGCAGAAACTAAGTCCCACCGGGGCAGCGCCCCCAGGCTGTGCTGCCCACTCGGCTGTGGCTGTCGGGAAGCACCTGTATTTCTTTGGAGGGATGACTCCCACAGGAGCGCTAGACACAATGTACCAGTATCACACAGGTGAGCAGGTGTTCCCCGGGGGGCTCTATGAACAGATGTGACTGTTTTTTGAAAGTACCTGAAAGAATCTGAAAGTATCTGAAAGAAACTGAAAGCTTTAGCTTTTCAGTGTGGTCCCTCCACGTCTAAATCCAAGGGAATAAAAACCAAATTTTTAGGGAATGACACAATCAAAGCAGTAAGACAGCCATTAGATTTTGTTGTTCCTTTTATTCCCCATTTCTTTTAAGGCTTGGGTGATAAAGCAAATCACTGAGCATTTCTGCAAACTTGTTAACACAGAGCCTTTGGTTTGTTTCCCCCCATCCCCAACAGAAGAGCAGCATTGGGCCTTACTTGAATTTGATACTTTCCTACCCTCCGGACGATTGGACCATTCCATGTGCATCATCCCATGGCCAGTGATGTGCACTCCTGAGGAAGAAGATTCAAATCCTGTCCCTCTAAACTGTGATGCGGAGAAAGGGGACTCCACTGCCAAAGGAGCAACTCGAGGCGCCGACTCACAGCAGGAAAGTCAGACTGACTCACTGCTCTGTTTTGTGTTTGGTGGGATGAATACAGAAGGGGAAATCTACAATGATTGTATCGTGACTGTAGTTGACTAATAAAACCCACATTGTTGTTAAAGGCAATTACTTCCAGAAGATAAGTGAAATCTTAGCTGTTTTATACTTCCAAAACGTTTTCTGTTTAACACTCTTGCTTTTACCTACTTTGGTAGATGAGGAAAGGAAGTGGATAGCCCAGTGCAAAAACTTCAGTTATATGAAGGGTTTCAGGAGCGATACAACCTAGGTGAGATTGGTTGCTCAAGATACTAATCACAAAATGTTGAAGAATCATAATTGCGAGATACAACATAAGCTCTAGAAATCAGGAAGTGGTTATTTACAGGTTCCAATGTTTTTTTGTTTTTTAGAAAGAAAGGAAGAGAAATATCAACTTGTTCCACTTATTTATGCATCCATTGCCCTGACCAGGGATCGAACACTCAACCTTGGTGTATCAGATACTCTAACCAACTGAACTACCTGGACAGGACATGTCTTTTTAATGATCAGTAGCTACTCCTCAAAAAGAGGTGGACTATTGGCATTAGGTAGTGAGACCCATTGGGGATAAGACTGGCCCTTGTCTTTCCCAACTAACCCCTAAACCCACTACAGACAGCATTGCAGGTGATTTTTAATGCTTGTATTCAGCGTAGCCTGATGACCACATATTACTCCAGGCCTGTCCAAATGATCCTGGGCATTGGAGCAGAGATCTGGGCCTCAGAGTAACACAATCATGCTATCAGGTTAGCAAATTCATGTCAGCCACTGCCCATCTGAAAAATAGCTATCCCTGGGTTGTTACTGGACTTCATGTCAGTGCCAGGTAGGCTGCCTCTTATATTCACCTAGACCACCTTTCCTCAGGAAGCCAGTTCAAGTGGCCTTGAACTTGTCTCAACACAAATGGCTGCGTTTGATCCACAATTGTGGTGGGGCTTAATGTAAGCTGAAGGTCACCATCTTAGATCCCACTGTAGTGCCACTTGGTATTAAGAAATTTCAGAGATGGATATTTTAACATAGTGAGGTTCAAAATAAACCTTTACACTCTAAAATAATAAATTGAAGGGTGTAAACATATGACCCACCTCTGTCTTGAGAACTCAAACAGCTGTAAAGCATCATTAGTAAAGAGCCACCAGGGGGAGGGTTGAAATGGGAGGTGGGGGTGGGTAGAGCAGGGGAGAGTAAGGGGGCAAAATGGGGACAATTGTAATTGAGCAATTTTTTAAAAAAACTTAAAAAAATAAAAAGCCACCAGAAAGACAGCTTTAGAAAGGTAAAGAGAAATAGGGAATTTCAATTATGTTTAAGAAAACTCCACTCTAGGGCACTGTGAAGTGGCCCTTGCATAAGTGAGGTTATGGATTAAATTTCTACCCCTTTTTCTTCAAGTTAGGCAAGTTCTCAAGAGCATTGAATAAAAATGTTTCCTTACCTCAAAACCCCACCCCCGTAAGAATTTAATCTTAAAATAAATGACCTAATTAGAAAGCTTATCACAAAAGTTAGACCAGTGTAAATAACAAACATTTATTGGTGTCACTTATGGTAGAAAATAAAGTTCCTACACTGGATGCACATGACCCAATTGTTAAATAGAACATTTCCATGGTGAACGCGCATGAGATAGCCAATTTCTCCTCCCCCCACCCCAAGACTTTTGAGCAACTGCTAATGAAAAGCAGTAAACAGCCACTTGGGCTATAGCATTTTCAACTCCACTCCGAGGTGAAGATTCCAATTACATTCGAGACTTAAGTTCTCTCAATTTTCTCCTAACGAAAGTTCCTGAGTCCAGTATTTACAATATTACAGCACTAGGAGACCAGTGTCTACAACTCATCTTTGTCTGCCGATTCCTCTTCGCCAGTGGGGGGAGGGCCTGCACTTCCATAGAGTTTGCTGATAATTGGCTGCACGATTTCTTCTAGTTCCTTCTTTTTAGCTTTGAAGTCTTCAATGTCAGCATCTTGGTGACTTTCCAGCCATTCAATCTTTTCCTCTACAGCTTTTTCCATGGTCTCCTTATCTTCAGAGGAAAGTTTACCTCCCAGCTTTTCTTTATCTCCAATCTGATTCTTTAGAGAATAGGCATAACTTTCCAACTCATTTCTAGTATCAATGCGCTCCTTGAGCTTTTTGTCTTCTTCAGCAAACTTCTCTGCATCATTAACCATCCTTTCAATTTCTTCAGGTGTCAGGCGATTCTGGTCATTGGTAATTGTGATCTTATTTTTGTTGCCCGTACCTTTGTCTTCCGCTGTCACTCGGAGAATACCATTCACATCTATCTCAAAGGTGACTTCAATCTGCGGGACCCCACGGGGAGCAGGAGGAATTCCAGTCAGATCAAAAGTTCCCAGAAGGTGATTGTCTTTCGTCAGGGGCCGTTCACCTAGAAGTTGTATACAAAAACCTTGTTAGTTGCTGAAAAAGAGTGCACCCGGATCCCTCCATCTCAGACTGTTAGAGCCCACAGTGGCAAGGGCACTCTCTTCAAGCTGGAAGTGGGTTACTAATGTGTAAAGAGCAATAAATGAGATTTAACAGTGAGTTAAGTTACTAGAACTCAACTGAATTTCACCTACTTTACATGCACCTTTTTGTTCTTGTCTTTTAGAGCTAGCTCAAAAATTATTTTTAGTAGGAAGGAGTGCTAAGATACCTGGATAAGATCTGGATTTTAATGCTGACTATACCAAACTCAACTCTAGTCAAAATAGAGACCCACTACTGAAAAAAGCAGCTATTTCTTTCCCTAGTCTTTTCAACAGAGTGTATTAAGCAAGAAGTCATGTTGTTAACACACACACCATGGCACTAACAAATGGAAGCAATTACCTTCATAAACCTTGATTGTAACAGTTGGCTGATTATCAGAGGCTGTAGAGAAGATCTGTGACTTCTTGGTGGGCACCACAGTGTTCCTAGGAATCAGTTTGGTCATGACACCTCCCACAGTTTCAATACCAAGTGTAAGGGGACATACGTCAAGCAATACCAGATCACCTGCAAAAGGAACATAAGAAGTAAGTTCTAATTTACGAGTCATAAGAGCACTAGCAAGCAATCTCCCCATGAACAATGCAACTTTACCTTCTTCACCTTGCTATCTAGTTAGGTTCTAGCAAAACCAGTTTAGAAACAATGAATTAGACATTACAAGGGATCTTGAAACTACCATGTCTTGCCCTCCTCCCTGTACCCTTTACTACCTGTGTGACCTTGCTGCTCATGTTTTATTGCTTTCTAAAGCAATAGCTAATTATACTCTTCCCATCAAGCTGCTGAAGCAATGCGGAAGATGCTTGTGACAGTGACCTACCTGTATCTTGATCACCAGAGAGCACACCGGCCTGGACAGCAGCACCATACGCTACAGCTTCATCTGGGTTTATGCCACGGGATGGCTCCTTGCCATTGAAGAACTCTTTAACCAGTTGTTGAATCTTTGGGATTCGAGTAGAGCCACCAACAAGAACAATTTCATCAATATCAGATTTCTTCAAATCAGAATCTTCCAGCACTTTCTGGACAGGCTTCATGGTAGAACGGAACAGGTCCTAGAAAAAGAGACATTAATTACTGTGATGATGATGATACCTGTTATACTGAGATATTGTCTAGATTTCTAAATGCAATGCCCCAAACGCGAGAGAATCTAATTAGATCTCATTAGCAAAACAAGCAAACAAGGAACATACCATGTTTAGCTCTTCAAATTTGGCCCGAGTCAGGGTCTCAGAGAAGTCTTCTCCTTCATAGAAGGACTCAATTTCAATTCTTGCTTGATGTTGAGAAGACAGGGCCCGTTTGGCCTTTTCTACCTCTCGTCGGAGTTTCTGCACAGCTCTGTTGTCCTTCCTAACGTCTTTGCCAGTCTTCTTCTTGTAGAGCTTAATGAAATGTTCCATGACACGCTGGTCAAAGTCTTCTCCACCCAGATGAGTATCGCCATTAGTGGCCACAACTTCAAAGACACCATTGTCAATGGTGAGAAGAGACACATCAAAGGTTCCACCACCCAGATCAAACACCAGGATGTTCTTCTCCCCTTCCCTTTTATCCAGGCCATAAGCAATAGCAGCTGCTGTACTGTTAGGAGAGTAAGAAGAAAAAAAAGTTCCATTAAGTTTACATTTTCTCCTTACTTAGCAAATATGCCACACCTTTGAATGTAACACTTACGGCTCATTGATGATCCTCATGACATTCAATCCAGCAATAGTTCCAGCATCTTTGGTTGCCTGGCGTTGGGCATCATTAAAATAGGCTGGTACAGTAACAACTGCATGGGTAACCTAAATGGATAACAAAAGGTAATTAAGTGTATTTTATTACATGGCTTTACTCAGAAGTTATAGTCAAACCATTACTTTAGCTTCTAAGCCCGCTTATTTGTAAGTCTAGCGTAATATATATAGTTTTACACTGGGAAAAAGTCCCTAGCATTTTGTTCGGCCTACAGGAAATCATACAATTAATTAAAACTGACAGAAGACATGGATGTCATTCAGATTCAAATTATTAAAACAATGAAGGCATTTATACAACACAATCAAATCATAGTAATAATAAAATTACTTAACACTATTCTCGAGACACTTACCTTCTTTCCCAAATAAGCCTCAGCTGTTTCCTTCATTTTAGTGAGAACCATAGCAGATATTTCTTCAGGAGCAAATGTCTTGGTTTGGCCACCTCCAATATCGACTTGAATGTACGGTTTAGTCTTCTTTTCAACCACCTATTTTAAAGAATTTTTATTATTTGCAGACACGGAAGGACACTTCAAGCTTTAACAAAAGTGGACCGTATGAGAGCTTCTTCCCCCACAGTTTGGTTTACTTTGATCCCCTGGACCTGAATGTTGATCAGAAATACTTCCCTCAATCCTAAACTATTGGACGGAGTAGTTATGTGTGAAGTTTGTGACAACTTTAGTTTTATGACACATCAGAATGACGAAAAATTATTACATATTCCCTGTCTCTACCCTTTTTTGCAGTCAACACTGTTTTCCTGTAACTTCTCAATCTTAACTACTACCACCACCCCCACCCACCCACTTCCTATCTGGTAAAAAACCCCAGCCTAACCTTGAAAGGCAGAAACTTGATGTCCTGCTGCACAGACGGGTCATTCCATGTGCGGCCGATGAGCCGCTTGGCGTCGAAGACCGTGTTCTCGGGGTTGGAGGTGAGCTGGTTCTTGGCTGCATCGCCGATCAGACGCTCCCCTTCGGGAGTGAAGGCCACATAAGACGGCGTGATACGGTTGCCCTGATCGTTGGCGATGATCTCCACGCGGCCGTTCTTAAACACCCCGACGCTGTCGGAAAAACCGAATGGAAGAATCAGCACAGCCATTCTCTCGCGGCCCAGCCACGCCCCATTCTCCCCTTTCCACAAACCCCACTTACCAGGAGTAGGTGGTCCCTAGGTCGATGCCGACCACCGTGCCCACGTCCTCTTTCTTATCCTCCTCCTCGGCCCGCGCCGCGCCGAGCAGCAGCAGCACCGCAGCCACCAGGGAGAGCTTCATCTTGACGTCGCTGTCGGTCAACAGGCAGGCAAGGCGTCGCAAGCAATCCAACCACAGGCCCGAAACACGGGAACGCACGGAGGTGACCAACCTGAGAGCGACACAGGGACTGGGGGTCAAGAAGATCAGCGGACAAAGCGACGGAAGGTCCGAAAAGGCAGGCCGCGGCGCTTACCTCTCACGCTCACGAAACCCTCAACTCAATTTGTCTGTGAAGTCTGAGCAGCGTCTACCGCGCGGTCCCCTGACTCCGTTTATATACCCTCCCCCCAGCCCAGTCGTGGAGGCCGTCGATTGGCCAAGTCTCTGCTAGTTGGAGGCCTCTGATTGGGCCAGACCACCAAGCTGGCCGCTGCCGATTCGAAGCAGCATCCTCCGCAACTAACGTCACCGTTTCCCCTCCCGGGCTGACTCATTGGTTGCTGGTCGCGCCCAACAACCACCAATGGGAGGCAACATCCGCCCCCGTAAGATGGGTTCAGTGGTTCAGCCGGTGTCCGTCTCTCTTACGAACTCTCACCCGGAGGCTGTTTCTGCCGATAACCGCTGAGGTCCCGCCTCCACGCTGTGCCCTTTGGGGCAGGAGTCGGGTGCCTGCTTTCCCCCTTGGGCGGTGGGATTTGAGTTTTTTTGCTTGTCCACTTCCCACCTGCCCCTCCTCAGCCCCTCATCCCGAACCGGGAAGCGGTTCTTCCTTCTCCTGGCCTCCATCCCGTCTCATGGAGCAGGTCTCCGCCTAGGTGCTGTAATCGCCTCAAAAGAATTTATCTGTCCTTCGTAGCCACTAGATGTTCGAGCCTCAAAGCCTCTTGTTCACTAGCCCGCAGTGCTCAAGTCGGGACCTTGGTCTGGGCACCGCCCGGCCGCTCCTCTTAGCCAGTGTGTCACCCCTGTATCCTCTGCCCAGCTGTCTTTGTCTATACCAAGTCTCTCCACATTGCCATACCCCGTGGTAAGTCACAGGACAGGCCTGGCCAAAGTAATTGTCTCCTATCCTTGAATCCCCTCCCCATTGTGGCAACTGGCGCCTTGAAGAGCTTCCTCATGCCTTCGCTCCCTTCCTGGGGTGTGTCATTTTTCTAGTGTACTACCCCTTGTCTTCCTCTGCCCTGTCCATCCTTTCCCTTTGTGTCTCAGGTCATCATTTACAAGACCTTCCCCATTCTTTATTCTTGATACCTTTCTGCCCTCACTCTGTCTGATAGTGCTTAACCGCTTCTGGTACACTAAGACTAGATAATGCCTTCGTCTTGTGTAACAACCTGTAGCAAAAAAAGAATACAGGTTGCTGTATACTTCAGGTTTACTGTGTGCCAAGTTTAGTTCTATGTTTCCTGTGTCATTCAGTCCTTACAGTTCAGTATTCGGCATTTCCATTTTTCCAAACACAGATTTGTACAATTCTATAACACATCATCTGTATGTTGCACTGTGTGTTCACCACCCCAAGTCAAGTCTTCCATCACCATTTATTACCCCATACCCTCTTCTACCTCTTCCCACTCCCCTTTCCCTCTGGTAATCACCACGCTGTGTCTGTGTCTATGAGGAGGTGGAGTTAGGATCGATAGCCAAGTCAGCATGACTCCCTAGCCCATGCTCTTAATTTTTAAAAATAAATTCACCAGATAATCCTGGAGGACCTACTAGGGACAATCCAAATGCCTGATACAAAACATTTTGAGAAAATACGTGGGACATTATCGTAGTCATAAACTGATGACTCCAGTATTTTCCCACTAAATGTGTTTTTGAGATTCGTGGGTATAGGCAGTACTGTGTCCACATAGCATTGAAACATCTTACAGTTCACTAAGATGCTGAGCATAGGAGTCATACTCTAGAATTCTCTCTCTCCTTTAGTGCTCTTCCAAGGTTTTACTGGTGACTCAGTTCATTCCATTCTTACTACTGAAGTTGCATCATCCATCTCTTTCAACAGGGCTTGTAATACTGCAGTAACATTGACCCTTCTTTAGGTTGCATCAGTCTATTATCAAGACAGAAATTCCCATTCAGCCACATTACAGCTTCATATCAACTCAAGCAAATTTCCTCTGTAGATGTCACAGTCCACTTCCATTAAAATCAAAGCTTTAAATTTCAGCCTCTCCTTGATTAATGATGGAGTAACCTTTTGCACCTCTCCTTTTCCTAAGATTTAGAAAAGTGACATCTGGCTAACTTCTGAAGGGAGTTGAGTATATTGGTGGTTGTAATATAGTAGGTATATTATATATTATAGTATTTTCTAAAGTTTCTATAGTATTTTCATTTATGGCTTGAATAGGAAAATGTGTAAGTCTAGTTTACTGAAGTATCAATGCCAAGTTATCAATATTTAAATAAGTACTAGACACTAAGCTAAATGCTTTATGTGCATTATATCTTTTAATCCTTGTGAAAGCATTTTTTTAATGCCTATTTTAGAGCTAAGCAGTCTGAAGCCCCAAGAGGTAAAGAAAATTGCCAAGAAGATCACCCAGCTGAGAAGATATGAAGCCAAGTTTGAGCCTTGGCAGTTTGATTTTTAATTTCTGTACTCTAGATTGTCATCCTGAGCTTCAGGTTTATAAGATTTTTGTTTTAGGATAAAGAATAGTTACATAGTTTGCAAATATTTAGAGAATGGATTGTAGAGTAGTGTAGATTTTATCCAGTGCTCTCGTAAGCATGACAATAGATTTCTATTTCCCATCTAATCTCACAAAGGTAAGCAGAGTTAGGGCTGATTAGGATAGGATGTCATTTAGCTGCTAAATCTTCCTGTATGAAAGGGATTGAAAGGCAGAGAGGTAAAGGAAAAGGCCTATGTACATGATAAGTTGAATGTTTAGACCCTGATACTTGGGAATTTTCCATATACTTTGTTGGAGAGAATATTCAACTAAGAGATGAGGCACATGACCTTGGAAAAAAACAACCTTCCAGAGCTTCAGTTTCATCATCAATTGAATGTCAGGGATTTCTGTCCTACATGTCTTAGTGGCCTGTTGCAAGGATCACATGAGATGCTGTATTTGAAAATACCTGGAAAATTGTGGAAGAGTGGTAATATTATTAATCATGTCATTGTATTAGTACAATGAGAAGAAATATCTTCAAGAAAACTGCTTCCTTATTGGAAATATTGGGGAGGGGAACATTTTGTAAAGTATATGATCGTCTAACTACTGTGATGCATACCTGAAACCAATACAAAATAATACTGAAAGAAAGCTGTGATTGAAAAAGAAAAAAAAAATTTAAAAACCCCTTAAGAACCAATTTTCAAGATTTCTTTCAATGAGTAGTAATTGATGACAAGTTGAATTTGACAAAGACTTTTGGAAACGCTTTAAAAAGTGCTGCATCTAATTACTCCCTTAAATTGGCCACATAGATGCTTTTTTTATTGAAGGGCTGGGAATAATTTTTAACCTTCATTAAACAGCACTGGAGTAAAACAAAAGTGTCTCCCTGACACCTGAAGGTTCTTCTTTTTTATTTATTTATTTTATTTTTGGTACTCCTGGAAGTGTAATGTGGTATGCAGTAAGTTCTCTTTGTCTTCACTTTTTAAAAGATAATTTTATTTATTTATATTTATTTTTTTAATTTACTTTTAGAGAGAAGGGAAGGGAGGGAGAAAGAGGGAGAGAAACATCGATGTGGGAGAGATACAGCATCAGTTGCCTCTTACACACCCCAAACTGAGGACCTGGCCCACAACCCAGGCATGTACCCTGACTGGGAATTGAACTGGCAACCCTTTGTTTTCCAGGCCGGTGCTTGATCCACTGAGGCACACCAGCCAGGGCAATAATTTTATAATTAATAGAGAACTTTCACCTCTCTTTCCTTCACGTAAATGAAAAGTAGCAAGTATTTTTCGTTCTCCATGTATATATATATATTTTTTGGTGGGAGGCATTAAGAGGATATGCTGTATCAGATAGTATGATAGACAGGGAAAACCATGGGGTTTGGAAGCATAAAACTTGAGCTCCAGTTCTGTTACTTAGCTGTGATTAAGAGCGAGTCACTTAATGTCTCTTATGCCCTGTTTACAAGTCTGTAAAATGGATACAATTCTGCCTCCTCATAAGGCTGTTGTTATGTTTCACATAGTTGATTAATTGTAAAGCATTTTTACACATAAAATATTAGTTTTAATTTTTCTCTGTCTTAAATTTTCCTTGGAAGTAAAATAATCTAAGTATAAAGAACTCTATAGAATTTGAGTGGTAATATTTGATACTATATACCTTAAATCTCTAAAATAGGAAGTGTATGTACATGGTATGAAATTCAAAGGCTACAGTATACAGTGAAAATAAGCCTGCCCACCACCCCCTTCCTAGCCCTGCTCCTCTACACTGGTAAACATAACCACTGTCACCACTTTCCCGTGCAGCCTTCTGGACTTGTTTTGTTCATACGCCATGTGAGTGTGTGTGTGTACACCCCTGTTTCAAAACCAGTGACGGGGAGGGCATACGGCACACGTGGTTCTGCTCCTTAACCAGGTAGCTGTGTTTCTTAGGGATCATCACAAACCATCTGGCTTTTTTATGTCAGTAGTAGCTACCCTTGTGTATCTACTAGGTGCTCAACATTTGGCATATTTTAAACCCTTTTACTTTTAATTACAATATGAATACAGAAACATACATAAAATATAAACCCCCAGGTTAATGAATAATCATAAAATGACTATCCAGGTCAAGAAGTAGAATAGTCAAAATCCAGAAGTCCTAATTTCCCCCTCAGCTGATCATAATCCCCTTTCTCGTAAAAAAAGTTGTTTTTCTTTATTCTAACAGTCTTTTTTGCATATTTTTTATTTTAATCATTGTTCAAATACAGCTTTCTCCCTTTTACTCCCAATCCAGCCCACCCACCCAACCCTCCCCTCTTCCCTCCCATTATATTGTAACAGTCTTTAGAGTTTTACCACCTAGTTATATTTCCTCAAACATCCTGGTTTAGTGTCTGGTTTTTTACTTGATGTAAATAGAATCAGAGATTTCATATTCTTCTGCGTCTGGCTTCTTTCAGTCAATACTGTTTTAAAGTTTTACCCTTTCTCTTCTGTGTATCTCTAATTCACTCACTTTCACTTCTGTATGGTATTACAGTATATCACATTTCATGTTGTACTTTGACTTAGGCTTTTAAGAACCATGCTGCTAACCTTGGCCAAGTGGCTCAGTTAGTTGGACACCAAAGGTTGCGGGTTCCATTCCCAGTCAGGGTATTTATGGGAGGCAACGGATGTTTCTCACTCAGGTCTCTCTTCCTCTTCTTCTTCTTCTTCTTCTTCTTCTCCTTCTCCTTCTCCTTCTTCTTCTTCTTTCCTCTTCTCTAAAATCACTAGGCATATCCTTGGGTGAGGATTAAAAAAGAGAAGAACCATGCTGCTGTGAACATGCTTCCACATTACTCTTGGTGCACACATTTATGAATTTCCCTAGGGTATATGGCCAGGACTATAAACTATGGATCAAAAGTGTCAACTTTTAATAGATCATGGTAAATTGCTTTCCATCATGGTTGTCACCAGAAGTCTGAGAATTTCAAGTGTTCACATCATTGTCAACACTTGATATAAGCTTTTTACTTGACAGTCTAGGGTATGTGTATGGCATCTCATTGTGTTTTTTATTTTAATTTCCCTGATCACAGATGAACTTGGTGTGTACCAAGTTCATATTTTTACTGATCATTTCAATTTCTCCTTTTCTGAAAGTGCCCATTCACTGTTGAGTTATTTATTTTGTAATTAATCATTTATAGTCTAGATACTAGTGCTTTCTTCCATCATTATATGTATTGCAAGTATCTTGCCACTCTGTGGCTTGTGTTTTTATTTCCTTACTGTTGTTTTTTTTTCAAAGCTTTTAATTTTGAAAGCAGTACAGACTTGCGGAAAGTTGCAAAAGTAGTAGAATCCTATGTACCCTTCATTTATCCTCCTCCAATGGTGATATCTTAAATGACTGGAAAAACTAGGAAGTTGATATCGGTACATTACTTTTAACTAGACTACACATGTTATTCAGTTTCACTATGTTTTGCCTGCATTTGTGTGTATGTGTTTGTGTATAGTTCTCTACACTTTTATGTCATGTATAAATTATGTAACCATCACCAAAATCAATTTATAGAATTAGTACCATTTTTTGATGAATAGATATTTTGACAAACAGAAAATTTGTCAGTTTTTTCCTTTATGGTTGTGCTTTTTATATCTTGTTTAAGAAATCTTTCCAAGGGGATAAATGGTGATGGTAGGAGACTTGACTTGGGATGGTGAACCGACAATACAATATTACAGAATTGTACACCTGAAACCTATATAAATTTATTAACCAATGTCACCCCAATAAATTCAATTAAAAAAAGAAAAAAATAAGCCTGGCTGGCATAGCTCAGTGGATTGAGCGTGGGCTGCGAACCAAAGTGTCGCAGGTTCGATTCCCAGCCAGGGTACATGCCTGGGTTGCAGGCCATAACCCCCAACAACCGCACATTGATGTTTTTTTCTCTCTCTCTCTATCTCCCTCCCTTCCCTCTCTAAAAATAAATAAATAAAATCTTAAAAAATAAAGAAAAAAAGAAAAAAATATTTCCTTATCCTGAGAACATGGAGATTACTCTTCTGCCCTGACCAGTGTGTCTCAGTGGGTTGGGCATTATCCCGCAAATGGAAAGGTTGCCGGATTGATTCCCAGTGTAGGGCACGTGCCTGGGTTGCGGGCTAGGTCCCCAGTTGGGGGTGTGCGAGCGGCAACCTATCAATGTTTCTCTTCTCTTTCTTCCTCTCTCCCCCTCTCTCTAAAAATAAGTAAATAAAATCTTTTCTTTTAAGGAAGATATTCTTAACTATCTTCTAAAAACTCAGTAGACAAGTTTTACTTGTCTCTTTTAGATCTCTATATTTCACTTGGAATTGGTTTTGTGTATATGTGAATTGTATACAGTGTGAGTCAATTTTTTCCAAATGGATACCCAATTGTCCCAACACCATTTTTCATGTTAGTATATTTGTCAGCATCTCTCTTAATTACTATAGTTATACAATGTCAATACCCAGTAGAACAAGTCATACCACATTACTTCTTCAGTGGTGTGTTTGTATTTAATTATAAATTTTAGAATTAGCTTGTCAAGTTAGCAAATCAACCTGTTGTATAGTAAGTAAAAAAGCAGGTTACTCAACAGTATGATAGTACTATACCATATATTTTTAAATAGGCTTTAAAAAGTCTTAAGTTTCTATTTATGTAGTCTGGGATTTTTAAAACTTTGCATGAATTTAGCACTTAAAAATTTGCTATCAGAAATAAACAATTTCCATTTTGAAATGACAAATTATGATACATTGGTATTATGAAATATATAGCCATTAAAATGGTTGATATCTGTGTTATTCAAAGAGTGAATTGTATGTTACTTTTTGGTTTACATTTTGTTATTTTAAAAAATCTCTTTATCAGAAAATTACCAAGTTTGAAAAACTTTCAGAAGTGCAAACTAAAATTAATACAAGACAACAAAAAAGTTGTCAGCAAAAAATATGTAAGATATGATTTTGTAGCTCTGGCTGGTATAGCTCAGTGGATTGAGTGCCGGCCTGTGAATCAAAGGGTCGCTGGTTCCATTCCCAGCCAGGGCACATGCCTGGGTTGCAGGCCTGGTGCCCAGCAGGGGGTGCATGAGAAGCAACTACATATTGATGTTTCTCTCCCTTTCTCTCTTCCTTCCCCTCTCTATAAAAATAAATAATTAAAATGTTAAAAAAATATACAATTTTGTTAAAGATACTTCATACCTTATAATTAGCTGTGGGTTAAATACAAATACAAGTAATGCACCAGAGTCTTACGGTGACAGCTACTCTCGGTCCGGACGTCCTGGTACTGGCAGAAGAATAAGGTTTGTAGTAGATATCGTCGGGCTGAAGTGTGAGTTCACGATTTATGACCTTGTTCTACAGGAATCACTTTCCTCATTTTTAGTATTCTCAGGCTTTAGGCTTGTATCTGTCGTTTTCAACTTAGCCAATAAGTTAAAATTCATTGGCAAATGTTACAAAACTGAATGACTATGGGAATACATTGCTCTGGCCTTGGAAGTGTCCCCAAGCAAGTGAGGGGCCCTGAATCATAAGCTCCATCAGCTTTAGAGTAAATTGACCCCTGAGTACTAACTGCTAGTTTCGAGCCTGCCAGCTGGGGCCAGGGCAGGACGACCAAGGGCTCAGAAGACTACAGCTGGAGTTTTGTCCTTCACTTTGCAATTGGATTATTCCAAGTTATAAAAAGGATTTTATTAGGGAATACTAATTTTTGCTGCCTGTGTATAAGACAGCTTCAGTGTGTGTCTTTCTGAATTTTTTTGTTTACAGATTCTCAAAGCTTTAGAAAAATTTTCCCATTAAAAAATAACATATAGCCCTGGCTGGCATAGCTCAGTGGATTGAGTGCGGGCTGTGAACGAAAGCATTGCAAGTTCAATTCCCAGTCAGGGCACATGCCTGGGTTGCAGGCAAGGTCCCCAGTGGGGGCCACGTGAGAGGAAACCACGCAATGATGTTTCTCTCTCTCCCTCCCTTCCCCTCTCTAAAAATAAATAAATCTTTAAAAAATAACATATAGTTAATTCACATGTATTTTTTGTTATTCAAAATGTAATGCATCAAACTTAATGTTCATTGAGAAAGGATGTCAAGTGCCCTGATCATTGTGGCTCGGTTGGTTGATTTTTGTCCTGCAAAGTGAAAGGTCACTGTTTCTATTCCTGGTTAGGGCAGTGCTTGGGTTGTGAGCCTGATCCCTGGTGGGGCACATGCAAGAGGCAGTCAATTGATGTTTCTCTCCCTCTCTTCTTTCCTTTCCCTCTCTCTAAAAATAAATTTTAAAAAGATGCCAAGTAAACAATGTAGATTATACTATGGAAATATCGTGCAAAGCCTCAAAACAACAAAGTAGATTTTTATGTATTGATTTGGAAAAATGCCCAAGATTTATTATTATTATTTTTAAAGATTTATTTATTTTATTTATAGGCAAAGGGGAAGGGAGGGAGAAGGAGGGAGAGAAACATCGATGTGTTGTTGCCTCTTGTGCGCCCTCTACTGGGGACTCAGCCCATAACTCAGGCATGTGCCCTGACTGAGGGTCAAAATGGTAACCCTTTGGTTCTCAGGCTGGCACTCAGTTCACTGAGCCGCACCAGCCAGGGCAGGATTTATTATTAAATGAAAAAAAATTTGAGTTATAGAACACAGAAGAGTATGTACAGTATGTACAGTGTGATCCTATTTGTGTTAAACACACCCTCCACCCCCTCAAATCTGGACGGATACCTATTATATTGACAAGAGTGGCTCCCTCTTGGTGGAATTAAAGGAGCTTTAGACTTATTTGTATACATATTTTTAAGATAAAAAATGAATACCTGTATTACCTGTTGGATTGAAAATAAATTTTAGAAAAGAAATGTTGTGAATGAAAAATGGCCGAGTTAGCCTTAGCTTTGAATGTTTCAAATGTTTGCCTGCTGTTTGAGTTTGAACTATGTCATAGTATAGAGCAGCTTACATTTGTGTGTTGCTTTATGGTAAACAAAGCTTTGCCCTGCATCCCTTGGCTTTATCCTTATAACAACGAGATGGGATAGTAAAGGTTGGTGACATCTCTGTTTCATAGTTGAAAATACAGTCTCAGAATTTATTCATAGTAAGATTGTGAATTCTCTCCCATATGGGTTTCTACTCATGCTATTGCTGCATTTATTTAACACCTAGTTTATAATTTAATTGACTCTTTCAGATGAGACACTAAGATTAAACTTTCCACAGGCTGTGGTTTTCCACAGCCAAGTGTGTACCACCACTTCAAAGTAAGCTATTTCCTAAGCTGTGTGCCAAGTAAGTCTATTTCATAGGTGAAGTCCTGGTTGCTTGCCTTTCATCTTCCTCTCTGTCTTCCTGTTTTCTTCTGGATGTGGCCCTGTTCTTCTTTCTGATACCGTATTCTCTCATTTAACTATTATTAATTCCTCATGCATACACTTGCCCTTTCCATCGGAGACCAGACTGCATCGCTCTGGCTGAGCTGAAACGCAGAAGATGTCTCACCAGAGAGAGAGGAGAGCAGAGCAGAGCAGACCATCAAGGAGCTGAGCTGTCTGGTCAGAGACGGGCCTGGCCCCGGGGCTGTCTCATAGCCATGCTGTTTTCACAGCTCTGCTGTATCAAAATCGAGCTGTTTTGCATGGAATCTTCACTGTCCCCAAAACGGAACTGTCATTATTTTCTAAGTGTTGATGCATAATAACTTAAAATGTTACTTTTCCCAGGGGTATATACTTCTTAATTGGGATCTCTTGAGGAACAGCCTCCAAAGTCAAATGAGGGGTTTAGACTAGATGATTTTTGAGATTCAGCTCAGACATCTGTGTTGCCATGTATCTATCTCTAATTACGACATTTTGAGGCCTTTCACAGACATGGGAATAAAATAATTTTGTTTAGAAATACTTGTCAAAGGCCCCTAAAATTATTCAGTATAGCTCCGGCTTTCTTGGCTACTTCTAAGACGCTTTGTCACTGCTCTCCGATTCTGCGGTGGAGTAGTCTATGGGGACTGTGGAGCTGGGAGTCTGGAGAGCTGAGCTCTAATCATGATTCAGTGTGAATTTTGTGCCTATATAAATGTCTGTCAGAAGAAGCTGAGTGGTGTGGAAAGAAAAGGGTTTTGGCCAGGGCTCCCTGTTTATTCACCCCATTCATTTATTTTTTAAAAAACGATTGTGTTTACATTGAGTTGCGAGTGGCTTTAGGGGTGTTTTTAGGAGTCAGCAACATGGCAGAAGGTGTGAAGACCAAAGTCAAGAGCTATAAGACCGCCCCTTTTGCTAGCCGCTTCCCCAACCAGAACCAGACCAGGAACTGCTGGCAGAACTACCTGGACTTCCACCACTGTGAGAAGGCAATGGCTATTAAAGGGGGTGATGTTTCCGTGTGCAAATAGTACCGGCGCGTGCACAAGTCCCTTTGCCCATATCCTGGGTGTCCGCCTGAGATGACCACCAGGCAGGAGGCATGTTTCCTGGGAAGATCTGAACTGGCTGCACCCAACCTGTCCTCTCTGTCTTCTATCCTTCGCCCAGAGAGGTGAAGGGGGACCTGGGTACATCCCACCCTAGGATACTGAATCATGGCTTAACTAACAATAAATACTTGTTGGAAAAGTGAAAAAAAAGATTGTATTTATTTTTATTTTTTAATTTTCCAAAGATTTTATTTATTTATTTATTTTTAGAGAGAGGGGCAGGGAGGGAGAGAGGGAAAGAAACATCAATGTGTGGTTGCCTCTTGTGTGCCCACTGCTGCGAATATACTCTGCAACCCATGCATGTGCCCTTACTGGGAATTGAACCAGCAACCCTTTGGTTTGCAGGCTGGCGCTCAATCCACTGAGCCACACTAGCCAGAATAGGTTTTATTTATTTTTAGAGAGAGGGGAAAGGAGGAAGAAAGAGAGGGAGAGAAACATCAATGTGTGAGAGAAGGCCTAGCCTGCAACCCTGGCATGTGCCCTGACTGGGAATTGAGCCAGCGTCCTCTTATTTTGCCTGAAGACGACCAACCCACTAAACCACACCAATTAGGACTCACCCCACTCACTGAACAAGCAAACAAATATACAGCATAGGAACTATAGTCAATAATATTATAACAACTATATGGAATTATCAGGGGGAACATCTTGTAAAGTGTATGATTGTCTAACCACTATGTTGTATACTTAAGAGTAAATACAAAATAATATTGATTGTAAATTGTAATTGAAAAAATAAAATAGTAATGATTTACAAAGGCAAAAAAAACCCCAAAACCAACTCAAACCCAATCAAACAAATGGGCATTACATCCTAGGTATTGTGTCAGGCTCCAGAGAGACAGTGGTGAATAAGATAAAGTTCTCTATCTTCAATGAGTACTATTTATTGATTTTGAGCATCTTTTCACATCTTGAATTCTCTTTCCCCTATGTAAAAGGTGCTGAGAATACATACTCATACTCCACAAGAATTATTGTTGTAGTATTCTGATCCATTGTTCTGATGTCAGGTTGTATTACTTGGGTGTGTTGGGTAGAAAAAAAGATTGAAAACTGCTCATCTAGCTCAAGTTCTTCATTTGTAGATGACAGAGTAGGACTCGGAATAATTATAATTGACCATTCCAGTGCCCTTTTTACTTACCATTCCCAGTGTAGTTTCTTCTGGACCCTCAGGAAGTTTCTGTAACTTTGGGGGTCCTTCCTTTCCCCTCCTCTCTGACCTGTGTGCTCCAGCTCAGCAAAGTACTCAGTGTTGAGAACAAACTATGAATGTGTTCATCCGCATATTTATTTTTTTTAAATCCTCACTTGAGGATATATTTATTGATTTGTTTTTAAAGAGAGTGGGGAGACAGAGAAACATTGATGTGAGAAACTTCGACTGGTTGCCTGTTCTATGCACCTTGACGCAGATCAAACCTGCAACCTAGGTATGTGCCCTGACCAGGTGGTCAAACTCACAACCTTTTGGAGCACTGGAGGCCACTGCAACCAACTGTGCCACCTGGCCATGGCTGTGCATTCATTTTGCTTCGGCTGGGTTCTTTCCCCACAATCCTTTTCCCTTCTTGAAACCCAGCCATCCAGTGTCACTTTTTTCTAAGGTCATGGCCCCTCAACTTGATGGAGACTTTCTCTGGAGTCTCAGAGCACTTTGAATCTTAGTTTACTATTACTGTCCTTAATCTGTGTGAGCTTTCCTTTCACCCTAGAGTGTGAACTGTGTCCTGTTGCTTTTTTCATTCCCCTAGTGCTTTCTGCAATGCTTTATAACAATTGGTAAGTAAATAATCTTCGATCAAATTGAATTCTTTAAAAAAAATTTTAATGTGTTGATTGATTCGAGAGACAAACATTGGTTTGCTGTTCCATTTATTTATGCATTCATTGTTGTTTTTCATGTGTGCCTCAACCAGGGATGGAACCCACAACTTTGATGTGCCAGGGTGATGCTGTAACCAACTGAGCTACCAGGCCAGGACATGAATTGAGTTTTTGAATCAGCCCAATGACAACATGATAGCAATAATACCTGACCGGCTTGTCATAGAATGCTATTGTGGTAATAAAATGAAGCAATGAATATGAAGCAAATTTTGACAGTTTTTCACAGTAATACATCAAGGAGGATGACTAAATAGAAAGTAATCTGGGAGCTGATCACATTTGAAATAGTTAGAAAAGTAAATATTACTTTCTTTTTTGCCAGGAGACTCTGAGTGTTGGAAGATATAATCGTTGTTTTCATTTTTTTTTTGAAAGGCTGTCAAGCGGTAAACATTCTGTATTTTTCTACCCAGCAAAGAGAAGTAGATTTCAGTTCAGCAGGTGGCAGAACGGTCTAACACTTAGACCTGTCCAACAATGGAGCCGGCTGCCTTACTGAAGGTAGTGAGCTCCCTGAAATTTGAACAACTGCTGAAATAGAAGTTGGATGACTCTCTGGCTGGAATGTGCAAGAGGGAATTCCTGCCTGGGCGGGAGTTGGACTAATGACCTTTAAGGTGTATTCCAACTCTAAGGTTTCTACGGCTGTTCAGCTCAGTTGATTATCCGAATTATCTTTGTAAACAGTTTTTTAAAAAATTAAATTATCAATCAACTTAAAAGCTGCATGGTCAAATTGACAATAAGTAAAATTTGATAAAATGAGGAGTGGAAAATCAGGTTTCAAACTCCAGCTACCACCAGAGGAGAGCGGGAGAGAGGGGGCCGGGAAGAGGGGATGGTGGAGGAGGAGAGGGGGGCCGGAAAGGAGAGGCAAAGGTTTGGGTTTGGAATGATGTGTCCTGGGCAAGTGACAGTTGTTATCGAAAACGTAAGCGCTCTGAGTTGTTTCACTTTACACAAACACTTGTGCATTTTTCACGTCCAGCAGTACCGTAAGCAGAAGTGAGAGTCTGTATTTGGTGAAGACCAATTTCCCGGAAAGGGCTTCGCGGTAGTGCAGTCGCTCAAGACCGCTCCAGCGCGGAGCCCACTTGGCGCGCTAGAGAGGAAGGGCCCCCGCTGGCCGCCCGCCGGAACTACCAATCCCAGTGCTCCCCGCGGCGCCGCGCACGCGCGATGGCTGGCGGCAGCGCCGCCTCAGGACGCAGAGAAGCCAGCTAGCGACTGGCTGCGACGGCGGCGGCGGCGGTGGTGGCAGTTCGCGGCGAGGGCGACTGCTCCGAGGCCGAGTGACGATCGGGTGGAGACCTAGGTTCCTTCCCTTGCTTGATCCCCTAGGTGAGTGTCGGTCCCTTGTTAACCCGCGCCGGGTGCACGGTTTCCTGTCTGGCGACCGGGCTGCTCCGGCCTTGGGCCGCAGCCTGCGCCTGACGGCCGGGCCGCGGGGTTCAGCTGACCCCGGGGCCCTTCCCTCCAGTGACTGGGGAAGTGGGGGTGGGCAGAAACTCGGCCAGACCGAAGGGAGAAGTGTTGCGGAGCGCCGGCGCGAGGCGGCCTGGGGCGGGCGAGAAGGAGGGTCGCGTGGGGGATGGGATGCGAGGCGAAGCAGGTAGGGAACCGAGTATTGGGGGCGAGAATGAAATGGAATGCTTTCTGAGTGCGGCCGGTGAGGGTGTAGTGCCCCGGGGACTCTGGACAAGCGGGACTCACCTGTCTGGCGGGCAGCCCACCTGCCATATACACACACCATACTTGGTGTCTCTACACTGGCTGTTGGACGTAGTGGGAGTGAGGGACTGTCGGTTGCTTCCATCTCCTTTCCTTCAATCTCACCTTCTGTTGACTGGCAGAATTTAAATGGGTGCTGGCTAGGCAAACCATAGAAATGAACAGGGCTCTGTGTATAAATCTGCGTAAAAATAGGGAGGCATGGTGATTTGTTCAGGGAAGAGGTAGGTCAAAGAAGATTTCAGTGTTTTTATTTTAAAATTGGTGACAAAAATTAGTTTGAGCAAGGCTTTGAGTTAGGAAGGGTTTTTAACCCGAGATTCAGGGGTTGATGAATAGAACCGGGTGGGGGGAGGGGATAACTGTAATTTATTATTTTCCTTAGTTATGAATGTAGACAACAAAACACAGTAGAATTAGCAATGCCTGTGACTTTGTCACCGATAAAAATTACAGATATTATTGTATCATCTTTACAGTTATTGCAGATAGCTCAGAATATCATTTACGCTTTTAATTTCTTCAGATTTATGGTATTGTTAGACCCAGGGTTAAACCTTGTTGTTTAATGTAATGGTCAACCAGCACATATGTTACTACATCAGGGTTTTTTAAAATTGTTTTGCTAACAATTCAGTGTAATTGTTTTCCTTTGTAATCTCATGTATTTAATTATGCATTTAAAAGCAATCTGAGAAGGGTTCTATAGGCTCCACCAGACTGCCAAAGAGATTCATGGTAAATATTTAAGAACTCCCGAAGTAGAAATAAGTGTTTTGGGATCTGTAAGTCTGCCTGGAAGAATAGTTGAATCATTGGATGAGAAAGAAGACAAGCAGATGAGATAAGTGTGTGTAGATGAAAGAGGGAATTTTGTAATCAGGGGAGTAAAAGAAAAGTGTTGGCTGCAATCAGAGTAAGAGTTTTGAAAGATAGAATAGACCGCGGGTGTTTCACTCAGGGTCCTGGGGAATCAGCAAAATAATCGGAGGAGGAAAGAACAGAGAATACTTGGGCTTTAAAATGTTAGTATTATTGCACCTCCTACTTCCGAGTGATGAAGCCCTCCAGACCATTGCGTGAGCCTGTGATAAGAAGTTTCAGTGGGTGCTGGTTTTCTTTCAATCATGTGGGTAGTGTGGCTTTTAGAGAATTGTCTATCCTTAAGTGAAAACCCCAGGATCTCTCTTCAACTGTATTTTTCTATTGCTCTTACCTTCTCATATGTGATAGAAAGTAAATGTGCAGATTATAGAGTTGGAGAGTTGGTAAGGGTTTTCTTTCTTTTTTTTTTTTTGAGATTCCATTAAAATTTTTAAGAGAGATTTATTTATTTACTTTTAGAGAGAGGGGAAGGGAGTGAGAAAGAGAGGGAGAGAAACGAAGGTGTGAGAGAGAGAGACATCCATCTGTTGCTTCTAGTATGCACCCTGACTGGGCACTGAACCCACAACACGGTCATGTGCTCTGACTGGGAATCGAACTGGCAACCTTTTGCTTTGTGAGCCGACACCCAGCCAACTGAGCCACACTGATCCGTGCCCATTTAAAATGTTTGCAGTTCAACTTCATTTTTGCGGCAGACTTCTCACTGACAAATGACTCAACATTTTTTTTTTGAGTAGGTGTGACTTGAAATTTGCACCTGCTTGTAAAGTACCTGTCAGCATCTGGTATGAGATTTTTTTTTCCACCTCTAAAATAATAGTAATAATGAAAAACCACTGCTGCACACTTTTTCTGGAAAAAAATAAAGGCGGGATATGGAAGGGTGAAGAGTATTTTATGAGGCAGGTGTTGGTGCTGAAATTGTAGTTTATGTTGTATTGAACACACCATTTCACAGATCACTGCCTTGGAGAGGTTTTGCCTGGTACTTTGCTGTGTCCTTTGTCAGTCTTTGTCCCCTGTCCCTATATTTATAGTATCTTTTTATCATATACTTTGTATATTTATTTAGTATTCTTTTATATATATTTTAAAGATTTCATTTATTTTTAGAGAGAGAGGAAAGGGGGAGAAAGGGAGAGAAACATTAGTGTGTGGTTGTCTCTTGTGCGCCCCCCACTGGGGACCTGGTTGGCAACCCAGGCATGTGCCCTGACTGGGAAGCAAACCAGTGACCCTTTGGTTCCCAGGCTGGTGCTCAATCCACTGAGCCATACCAGCCAGAGCTAGTACTCTAATTAGTACTCTAATTTTTGTCTCCCCATTAAAATGTTAGCTCTGTGAGAATAGGAACTTTGTCTTTAAAGGAATAGTGCCTGGCACTTAATTAGTAAATACTTGCTGATTGAATTGGAACTTTTTTATTTTATATTTTTTTTTAGTTTTTAATTTTTAAGTCTTACATTTTTTAAAAGACAGGAAATTATTTTCCAAACACCTTTTGGTGCTTTTGTTGGCATTTGGTTTCATATAGGACTAATTATTCTTAGTTATGCTGCCAGGTAGGTTTATTATTCTTAGTTTGCTATAAGGATGTAAAGGAAGGGTGTGGGTGAAGTTCTTATTTTGTTGAGGCTCTTTTTGTGATCCTAGGTTGGTATAAGTGACTCCAAATTTTTCACATCAGATGGATAAAAATTTTAATGTCTGATAGCATCAAATATTAGTGAAGATGTGGTTGAAAATGATAATTTAGAAACTGCTGAAGTTTACATTGGTACAGCTGCCTTGAGAGACAGTATTTGCAGTGCTTAGAAAAGTTGAAAATGGGCATACCTACCCGGTAATTTCACAATTTCTGGAAGGCGGTAAGAATAATGGGAGGTGATGACAGTGGGGATGATATCTGTAGCTTTTATTTAAAGACCAGAAGCAACTATGACAGTGTTTGTTAACAGTCATTTCTGGGAGCCAGAACCCAAGTGGTAAATCATTCTTTGTATCTTTCTGTTGATTTTGTTTTGGAATCCATAACTTTTAAATGTTTCCCAACTCTTTGAGAAAATATAAGCCTGTAGAGGAGTTACAAGAGTAGCTCAATAAACACACATACATTCTTCACCTAGATTCAATAGTTGTTAACATTTGCCATGTTTGGTTTCACAAACAGACATATTTTGCTGGACCATCTGCCAGTTAGGTATAGGTACCATCAGCACACCTTTCCTGGAAACGCTTTAGGATGTATTTCGAAAAACAAAGACTTCTACATATCTACAATTCAACTGTCACCCTCAAGAAATTTAACATAGATGCAATATTATTTAATATATAGTGTGTATCTAAATTTCTCCAGTTGTCCCAATATCGCTCTTAGTTTTTCAGTTTTTATTTTCGACCCAAGGTGCAATTAAGGATTTTGTATTTAGTTGCTTGCTTGTATCTGAAATCATTTTTCACCTATTGTTTTGGTCTCTCATGACAGTAAGCATCCAGACCAGGTTTTGTAAGATGCCCCTCAATTTGGATTTGTCTGAACGTTTCTTGATGATCAAATTCAAGTTTAACATTTTTGGCTGTGCAGGTGATTGATTTTAGGTTTCTTTCTGTGTATCACATAGAGGCATGAGATGTCAGTTTCATTATTGATGAAAATTTGATCGTTATAGTAAAGGCACCCCTTTTTCTTTTGTAATTAATAAGTAGTTATGGAGTGATAATTTAAAAAACTTTCTCAAAGTCATGAGTAGTTAAAGTCATGAGTAGTTAATAGACATGCCAGTTTAAAGGGTCAAGGAAATTTAGATTGGAGGTACTTCTAATAAGGAGAGTGGGAGATCAGGGAATGGATGTATATAGGAGATGGGATTTGAACTGGACCTTCAATCACAGATGGAATTGGCTGTAGGGATATTGGAGAAGGGCTCCAGGTGAAGGGAACCATTGAACAAAGACAAGGACAGTTTTGTAAATGAAATTGGAGATCATTTGAGTCTTTCCTCTCTCCTTCACTTTCTCCCTCATTCTCTTTCCCTCCCTCTACAGGGAAATTGCTCGCGGTAAATCGGAAATCAGTATACAGGAGAAGAACCGGAGAGCAAACAGATCGGGTTTTGAATTCCTTCTCTTCCACATAATAGCTGAATGAATAGGTGGTAAGTTATGTGACTTTTCTAAACCTGGTTTCTCGTCTGTGAAATGAAAGTGATAAATACCTATCACATAGGATTAAACCTAATAATAATCATGTCTGAAAAGCACCAGCAGTGTGGCTTTCACTCAGTAATTGCTAGTTACCGTTTGGTGCTCCAGCTCTCAGACTGCTTTCTCTCTTTTCCACCTTGGTACCACATCCCTGACCTTAAAACAAGCCCTACTCTTCTGGTGCCTTCTTGGCCACTGTCACGATGCCGTCACTTCCCTCCTCACCCAGTTGGCCCCACAGTGAGTTTGTGAGCCGCTTTCCAGTGATGGCGCATAGTGCCTACCGCCTTACGGGGTGATGTAGCCTGATGTTATCATCCTGGAAATTGTAATAGTATGTATTAACTTCTTTTTTGGTTCAGTTCACATTACAACATTTGCCACTCTTTGAATGTGATATGCTTCAGTTTAAATTAGTTTTATTTGCAAAAATTACCCCTTGTATTTATATGAAATTGAAGAGGGAAAGTGGATATATCCTAATGGTAAGCCAGTAGTTGGAAAGACCGGTACTTGAAAACAATTTTCTGAAATGGTTAATTAATTCTTTTCCCTTTCAAGTTTTCTGTTTTTTCACCACATGTATTTTCTAAAAAAGATTTATTTATTTTTAGAGAGAGGGGAAGGGAGGGAGGAAGAGAGAGAGAGAAGCATCAGTGTATGATTGCCCCTCGCATGCCCCCTACTGGGGACTTGGTCCACAACCCAGGCATGTGCCCTGACTGGGAATCAAACCAGCTACCCTTTGGTTCGCAGGCCAGCACTTAATCTACTGGGCCATACCATCCAGGGCTGTTTTCTTCTCTGGAGTTAATTTTTTCTTAGCCAAGAAGGATTTCAGCATTTTTTTCACATTCGAAGTGCCTAAACTTGTGTTTGCATAGAATTATTTGAGGTTTTAACTCTTTAAGTAATCCTGATCAAGATGTTTTCATTTGTTAAGGAACTAGAACCAATAATTTCTGTATTATAAATACATGTTAGAAGAAGCTTTAGGTACTTGATTTCTGTTTTTTAAAATTATAGACAAACTTTCCTTCTTTATGCATACCTACATTTTCTGAATTTTTTAGAATGTCTTATTATGTATAATGATTTTGTAAAAACATTTTTAGAAAGGCAGGTTTTTATTGTTCCTAAGCTGAAACCGGGTCTTGAACTTGCAGTGCAGTGGTCAAAAGAAGTGGTAAATATCTTTTGATACTTCAGGTTCTTTTATTTAATATACATGAATGAATAGTTGAGCAAATGTTTAAAAATAAAAAACGGGCTTTTCCAGGCAGGGGTCTTCATAGTGTCTTTTTTCCTTCAAAGTTTGAATATGAAACTTCAATGTATACACCTTTTTTAGAAGCCACTTTTTAAATGTAAGGCTGTAAGCATACTGTTGTAAGTGTAAAAACAGGCATGATGTCTGCTCATTAATCTAAGATGACTGTCCTAAAGGTGCTTGCTTGGTCTTGCTCCATGTAATGCTGGTACACCCACGCTGCAGACTGGTGGAAAGCATGTCGTCAAACATGTTCAGTTCTTTTCTTTTTTTTTCTTACTAATTTGTTTTCAATATATTTTCTATGAGTATTTGAAAGGATTAAATCATGGTTTTCCTATTGGAAATTTTAAAAGATAAACAAATTAGTGAAGGGATGTTAGCCTTTTTCCATATTTTCAGGATCAGAATAAAATTTTCTTCCCAGGCAATCTTAATTTTTAGTTTAAAGCATCACTTCTTTTTTTAAAATTGATTTTAGGGGGAGAGAGAGAGGGAGAAAGAGAAGAAACATCAGTTTGTTTTTTCACTTATTTATGCATTCATTGGTTGATTCTTGTATGTTCCCTGACATACAAGATCGAATCCTTAACCTTGATGTATTGGGATGATGCTCTAACCAACTGAGCTACCTGACCAGGGCCTGCAATCTTAATTTTATTCAAATACGTGTGTTTTTGAAGTTTTTAAGACTTAGGGTAAATTAATTTATTTTCAACCCACTTTGAACTGTAACTGTCTGCTTTCACTTTCTAATAACAGAACTGTGACCCATCTCTTAATTTTACTTCCATTATTTATAAATCCTGACTACTTTACAAAAGTACATTAGGTCTAAAAGTCATAGCACTTAAGGCATAATTGCAGTGTGTTTATAAATACAGATTTCTTTACCAGAACAACTTAGGAAAGAATAGATGGATTCTTTTTGAAAAATTATCTCATTTTTATCACCTCCTTTAGAACCCAAGGAATCTTTGATTCCTTTCAAACAAAATGCCTTTTAATGTCTAACTATTCAAGATTATGATGGGTCAACTTGGATTCTGATGGAAAGTGACTTATTAGGCTTTTTTATTCCATCATTTTAAAACGTCATAATAGTAATGATAATAATAGCTAATATTTATTGAGTTATTTTTTGTTTTCTAGGCATTACATAATCTATTTAAAATTACCATATTAATAATTCTGTGGGGACATCTTAATGGTTTATTTCTTTGGGAAAAAAATATTTTAACTAACTAGGTAACTAGGTAATTTTGTGTGTGTGTGGTCCAGGAAGTTCCTTTTAGGTTAAACACAGTCAATGGTAGTAATCTCATTTGAAATTGGATAATGGATATTTTAATTTTATGAATCACCAGTCTGGTAAACGTGATGGAATGGGCCTGACAGCCTGCTGTTGACGCTGCTTCTCTTAAATTTTCGGGTGGACTTCTGGGTTTTGAAACAGGCTTTACCAGTAATACAGCTCAGCAGAAATGTAGCTGAAGCTTCCTCAAAGCATGTGGGTGGTGAATTCTTCCTCTCAAAAGTTTGCAGAGGGTTCCAAGGGTTTTAGGTTTTTCTTTAGTTATTTGGTTTATCTTGATCTCCAGATTTATATATGTCTGAATGAGTTGTCATTAGAGATTATTGAATAGGAAATTAGATTGGTGGTATTTAATTACAGACTAATACAATTAATGGACATTTATCTAATTGTGGAAGTTCTTGATCCCCATTTCTGGACTTGGTGGATATTTTTGTATCATGTGTTGCCTCTGGGAAGTAAAGGGATATGATTTTGATGCCTTTGTAATTCTGCTTATTGGTGGGTAGCTTGCTATTGTTGAAGTATGTCTAGAAATTAAGGACTGTATTCTTTTCATTAAATGAAAAATTTCACATTAAATATGTTATTCACAGAATTTGTCTGGCCCTGAGTGTTTAAGTAATTGCACTAGCAGATCTTTCAGCGGGGAAGAACTTAGGGCCAAGTTTGTATGTTTTTTTCCCCCTAAATTACTAACATAATAAATATTCTTTATTTAAAAAACAACTAAAAACAGTGCAAAAATGGAGGCTTTTCTTCCTCACATATACATATACATACTATATGCTTTGGGTTTTTCCTTTTTTTTCCTCCTAAAATTATACTTAATGCTTGTGTTTGCTAAGTGCTTTACACATATTAACCCATTAAACCCTCCCAACCCTGTGAACATACCCTATGAAGTAAGTTCTATTTTATGTCCATTTGCAGATGAAGAAAGTGAGGCATAGAGAGGTAACTAGCCACAGGTTACACCCTGAGTTCCAGCAACACTGAGATTTGGGCCCAGGTAGTCTTGCTCCAGGGTTTGTGTTTTAGCCCCGTGATGCCTCTGGGACCGTACCGTGCATATGGTGCTGTGGTTTGTGTTTTTTGCTTAGAGGTACGTGCTGGACATCTTTCCGTGTACCTCTACTACCTTCTTAATAATTACCTGCGTGTAGTATTCCAGAATAGGGGTGTACCATAACTTACGTTCGTGTCTTTCAAACTCAGTCTCCTTTAATATTGCCAATCCCAGTGGTAATGATTTCAAGAAATATTTTTTCAAATGAAATAGGTTTATTTATAAGTATCTTTATATGTCTTAATACACAGATAAAACATTGATGGGAACTTGTGATTTTTATGTGGTTGCATACAAATCAAGGAATATTTTTAAAAGTCAAGATTTGTGAACTGGAATAGTATTTGCTAAGTAATGCATATTAATTGTCCAGATGTTTGCTATTCTCTCAGTTGAGTTGTATAGTTTAATGTGGCTTAACCCACAGCCATTTGTTAAGCATGGGTTCATTATTTTTGTGATTAGCCTGTCTTCTTTAGCGCTGGAAAATTAGCCATGTATTGGTGGTAAAATCAATATCTGTTTGGATTTTGCTACTTATTTACTTTTGTTGGGGTCTGGAATTTTGGTGTCATAACAAGAAGTCTGTACTGCTGATTTGAATTTTGAGTATTCTGGTTTTATATTACTTGCATCTTCAGAGTAGTCAGCATTTCAGTTTCCTGTACTTGTGCCAGGAACAGTTGTTACTAAGTCCATTCTTTCTTCTACAATATTTTACTCTTGTTTCAAATATACCAACTAAAGATATTAAAGTATCACTTGTTTCCATTTTTATCCACAATGATACACATTTCTCAATTGTGAGGAAATTCTTTTTTTTTTTTTTTTGGTTCATCATCATTATTTCAAACATGCTCATTGGAGAGTTAGTAAATATCTTCAACTTAAATTTAGTTATTGTTCCTAAATTATTTTGGAAGTGAATTAGCAGCAGCTTGGTTGATTGCTAACTGGAGCATTGCTCTTTATCATTCAGTCATTTATTAATTATTTACAAATTCAAACATTTATTTAGCACTTGATAACTGCTAGTCCCTTTGCTAACTAATGGGGATACCAAGAGGACTATGTCCCACTTCAAGGAAGTTGACGGTTTATTGAGATAACCTTTTGTTGCAAACAGTGTAAAATGCTGTGATAGAGATGAACCCAAATAAGAAAAAAATCCGAGTCGAGAGAGTGGCCAGTAATGGCTCCTCGGTTTGAGGTTGGCCCAGAAGCCTAAGTGGGATTTAACTGGCCAATGAAAGGAGTGGCAGGAGTAGAGTACATATAGGAATCTGGTCTGTGAAAACCACTCAAAATTGTCATGACAATGTCATGAGAATGTAGGCCCCTCCAGAGCAGACCTTAACTGTCTTATTCATCAGTGCTTAGCACCTAGTAGGTGTTTAATAAACATTTGTTGAAGGAACTGTGTTAAATAAAACTTACTGTGCTTGTCCATATTTTTTTGGGAAAGAAAGGAACTCAGCCCTGGCGAGTGTGGCTCAGTGGACTGAGTGCTGGCCTGCGAACCAAAGGGTCGCTGGTTTGATTCCCAGTCAGGGCACATGCCTGGGTTGTGGACCAGGTCCCCAATAGGGGGCGTGTGAGAAGCAACCACACATTGATGTTATATCCCTCTCTTTCTCCCTCCCCATCTAAAAATGAAAAAAGAAAAAGAAATGAGCTCATTATTTTTAATATCTGACCCTTTTTAAGTCATGTGGCTTAATAGGACATTACAAAACGAGTAAGCAACTGTTCCTGCGCTGAAGGAGATTAGTCTTATAAGGGAGCACACATGCAGACAAACCCTTGTAGTTAAGCATGATTATTTATGTTTATAAAAGATATTTGCAAGGGCCACCATCTCTTAAACAGATTGGCTAGATCCCAGAAAAATGATGGGTAATATAAATCTTCAAGTTAAACTCATTTGATTGATAAAATACAGGAGCTGACATTGTAATAGGTCGTTCACTGGTAAAAATGGCAGTCATGTCCTTTTTTTTTGTCCTATCACATTAATCGGGATATTATAAATACTCTGAGGAAACTGCCTATATAATGAACAAAAAAAAAATCATTGACAAGGTAGAAGTTCTGCCTTGAGTAACATCATGATTTTCACCAAATCCATGTATTTCTTGTACTATTATTTATTTAATGCTTTCTTTTAAGGACACACTCTAAAAATATTTTGAAAGAAACTTGATGTTACTACTAGAACAAAAGGCTAACATTTCTTACCCTAAGTAGAAAGCAACTTAAATATAGTATAAACAAAACAATGTTATAAAACCTCACTGGCTGCTGTTCATGGAAGGTGCTTTAATTAGAAGGACAGATAGGCAAGTGTTAGGGAAATGTTGAAGGCAGATTGGCACTTGGCTTAGATTTTCTCCATGATGTAAACAGAAGGACTGAAAGAGATTCAATGGAGTGCCTTTGCCTCTGAGTGATTTGGTGTTCTTTAGTGTCATGGGGAAAATAATGACGTCCTACATGGTACAGTCATTCACACGTCAGAGTTGTCCCACGTGAACTGTACGTGAACTGCGCGGTTCAGTAGTAAGGTTGACGAGGAAATTATCCCAGTTTTGAAGATGATGAAATGGAAACTTAGGTGAGGTGACTAGCCACTGAGCACATGGCTGATAGTTGTGAAAACTCAGTCTCAGCTGCTTCAGACTGCAGTTGTGGCGGCATCTTGGCGGGTTATTTTGTTTATTTGAAGTCTAGCTATTACTTAGAGTTTAGAACTGTAAGATACATATCATTAGCTCGGGATGCCTTTAGACGTTTTCAACAAAGAAAACATGAATCAGGATTTTCATTCCATAAAACATTTGAAATAATTTTGTCCTACCTTAGAGTCCTTCTCTTGGGTCACAGGAGTTTGTTCAGGCATAGTTGCTAACATTTGTATTGGATAGGCCAAAAAGATCCAGTTTTTTTTCTGTAAAATAAAAGACACATTTTTCAGTTTTACCAATAACTTGAATATTGATTGGGATATTTTGAGTATGTTGGCTATCTCCTGCATGGTATAATGTTGATTGTTCTCAATTATTATCTCAATTTGATCACTATCGACTTCAATTTGTCTACCCTACTGGAGCATTGTCCAGTAAGAAATTTCCAGCACAAAACTTTGCAAATAACTTTTGACACGTTCAATCAGTCACAGCACCTTCTCCATACACTGCACAAATCTTTTTTTGCATTTCAGTTGTGTTTTTACCTTTCTTGAAATAATAAAGCAACCCTGTATGGTGTGGTTCAGTAGATTGAGCGCTGGCCTGTCAACTAAAGGGTCATTGATTCAATTCCCAGTCAGGGCACATGCCTGGATTGCAGGCCAGGTCCCCAGTAGGGGGCATGTGAGAAGCAACCACACAAGAAACACATTGATGTTTCTCTCCCTTTCTTCTTCCTTTTCCCTCTCTAAAAATAAATAAAGTGTTTAAAAAAAACATTAAAAAGGAAATAAGCATAATATGCCAGAAACATTGCTTTTCTTCCATCTTCAATATTAAAATTGTACACCAAAATTCACCAATTTTGATAACTTTTAAAAAAAATTCACATTGATATGGCAGCTGTCACAATACAATCCAACAAAATTGTTTTGAATGAAGTTAAAGACAACTAAGTGCTACCAGAGCCATGGTACGAAAATAACCAAGTGATCTTTTTGGTCAACCCAACAATATGTGTACATATCCTCCTTGGAACTTTTCATGTGTTTTCTAATTCACACATTTCACCTTATCAAGCTGTGCTTCCTTTCTGTGCTCTGTGTTAGAGGAGGCATGTTTGCTTATCAGGAGTTGGCAACCCTTTTCTGTCAAGGGCCAGATAGTAAATATTTTAGGGTTGTGGGCCATATGGACTCTGGCACCTGTTCAACTCTGCCACTGTAGCATGCAAGCAATTAGAGATAATATATAAACAAATTGGACTCTGTTCCAGTACCACTTTATATATACACACAGTCAGCAAGTTGAATTTGGCTCACAGGCCTTAGTTTGCCATTGTGAAAGGATTTAGAAACCCAGTGTACTTCACTCCTTCAACTAAAATCTTCCCGCTGTCTTCATAACATGAGTTGCAAAGCTTAAAATCTGATGTAACTTTTGCAGAAATGTGATAAGCAGAACCCATCTTAATATTACAGATTTTCAAAGTCTAATTTTTGACCATTCCAAAAAGAAATGATCTAACTTGGAAAATGCTTGCAAATTTCAGGAAACAAATTCTTGTTGTGATTGACATGAACAGAAATACACATCAGGCTAAACTAAGACCCGCTGGTCCAGGGTAGATCTTGATGGAGTTGGCTGTAAAGGTTGATGGAAGGAAGAGGAGAGGATCTGCTTCCCACATACATGCAGAATTTTCTGGGGTTTCCATTTTTGACTCCTGCTGTTGGAAGCCTGGAGAATTAATCAGGGGAGGGTCTTAACTGAGCACATAGGCTCCCTTCTGACTTCCGCAGGTGAGGTAGTACATTCTGGCACTACAGGGAAGTCTGTGGCTTTTAAAAGGGATTTGGAGGGATTGGGAAGGTTTACAAGGTCTGTTCAGATGGTATCCACCCATGTAATATGAGAAATAGAGACGTTTATCGAAGAAGATACAAGATACAAGAAACATTGTACATAGGACAATGACAACGACGCAGTCCCATTCAAAGTAGGCGCCTTGGGACCTCACACAGATCTCCAGTTGCCATCAGCTGCCATGTCGTATTTTCCTGAATCTCATCAAGGGTTTGAAATCTCTTCCCCTTCAAAGGTGATTTTAGTTTTGGGAAAAGCCAGAAGTCACAGGTGCCAAATCTGTGCTGTAGAGGGGCTGAGTCACCAGGGTCATTTGATGTTTTGCCAGAAACCTCTGCCCCAGGCTTGATGCATGAGCGGGCATGTTGTGATGAAGCTGCCAATCACCAGTTGCCCATAGCTGCAGCCTTCTGAATCATCCAGATAGTTTCTGTGGAGAATGTTTAAGCTTAATGCAAAATGTGATGTGGGTTCATTGCTCTACTCGCGCAGTCATTTTGAATGCCACGGCCACACAGTACACATATCACTCAATAGCACCTACCACCCCCACTAACTCGTACTGTGAAGTCATCACTGTTCATGCATGCACTTCCCAGTCCACTCTCTTTGGCTGCCAGGTTCCATCAATGTCATGCAAACCATTCTCTTTATTTTAATAATGTCTTGACGTTTTCCAGATGAACTTCATGTATCAAATTGGTAATACTTTGGAAATACTAACCTGTCAGTGTAGGATAGATTGGAGAGAGAGACACATTAGGAATTTTTTTCCCTTGTCTGGATTCCCAGAAGTAAATTTGGATTTTTGCAGAAGAATTAGAAAGAATGGTAAAGAGAGAGAGAGAGGGAGGAGGATTTGGAGCAGAGTATGCTGAGGGAAAGGAGGAGTCTTGTTTTGAGACTCAGAGTGTGTGTGTGCCACGACAGAACATGCCAGGAAGGTCAGGGACAGCTGCATGAGACAGGAGGCGTGAGCGGGCGTGTTGCACCATAGGGGTGCAAATGTTTAGGTTCGCCTGTGGAGATTTGAATCTTGGGTGATTGGATTGTATCTTGATTCTAAGATGATTAGCAGGTGGGGGAAATAAAGAATTTAAAGTTGACCAAGAGGTGCAGGCTGGGGGCACCTGTATTTTAAATGACGTTTGAGTATAAACTCAAATGAAGTAGATGTCACTAGAAGCCACATAAAATTCTGTAAAAACCAATAGATAAAAGGAACTTTCAGCAGTCACTTATTAACAGAACTGGAAATTAAGGTAGATGTTACTGACAAAATGTTTAGATTAGTTGGTTGAGAGCAAGGGCTGCTTCGGAGTCAGAACTGAGTCGATTTGATTTTGACGTAGCTACTTACCAGGTATGCAGACACTTTTCTCAACTGTCATTGAGCACAATTGTCACAGAATTAATGAGGACTTGGTGAGGGAAAAAAAATAGCAGTGCCTGTCCTAATAAAGTCCTAAATAAATGATAGTTCGATATTGTTATTATTGTTATTAGTTTCATATTGTTACTTTTCAGGCAATGACTTTATTTGCCAGTGTTTGTGCTTCCCTGTTGTCTCTGATATGGTAAAATCTCCCCACATTTGGTTATTCATGCCTATGTTTATTTAAGCTAGTCCTGGTGGCTGATCTCTCTTGCGCCTTAGAAGAGAAAATTTGACTAGCTCTACCTTTTAAAATTCTCAAACCCTTTTCTGCAACCGTTGTTTTTAAGTGGTGACCGGTTACAAATGATTATTTATGTATGTGGTATTACTTTTTTTCAATGTATGAGCCAGTTGCTCTGGTGCTACCTGAATTAACATGTTTGAGCTTCTCCTACCTGCCATCAGCGATGCCAGGATGCAAAGCTGAGTGAGTTCTTTCCCTCAGTGTTTACCATCTAATGGGAGAGACAGAGATATAATATTATACTCTGGCATGTGCTACATGTTGTGTACAGTAATATTCAGAGTATGAATTTAATTCAGGTAAACTGGGGGCAAAAATATAGGTCAAAGTTAATAATTCATATGTAATGTCTTCCATTTTACCCAGTAGTTTAATGACACTTTCCTACAAGTGGCAATGAGAGGATTATACATTCATACAATGATTTTTAAAAAAATATATTTTATTGATTATGCTGTTACAATTGTTCCATTTTCTCCCTTTCATTCCCCTCCACCCTGCACACCCTCTCCCACCCACATTCCTACCCTTTAGTTCATGTCCATGTGTCAAGTTCTTTAGCTTCCACATTTCCCATACTATTCTTGCCCTCCCCCTGTCTATTTTCTACCTACCATCTATGCTACTTATTCTCTGTACCTTTTCCCCCTCTCTCCTCTTCCCACTCCCCTGTTGCTAACTCTCCATGTGATCTCCATTTCTGTGGTTCTGTTCCTGTTCTAGTTGTTTGCTTAGTTTGTTTTTGTTTTTTATTTTAGGTGTGGTTGTTGATAATTGTGAGTTTGTTATCATTTTACTGTACATGTTTTTTATCTTCTTCTTCTATAAATCCCTTTAACATTTTATATAATAAGGGCTTGGTGATGATGACCTCCTTTAACTTGACCTTATCTGAGAAACACTTTATCTGCCCTTCCATTCTAAATGAAAGCTTTGCTGGATAGAGCAATCTGGGATGTAGGTCCTTGCCCTTCATGACTGGAATACTTCTTTCCAGCCCCTTCTTGTCTGTCAGGTCACTTTTGAGAACTCAGCTGACAGTGTGATGGGAACTCCTTTGCAGGTTACTGTCTCCTTATCTCTTGCTGCTTTTTGGATTCTCTGCTTCATTTTAATCTTGTCTAATGCAGTTATGATGGCATCGCTGTGTTCCTCCTTGGGTCCAACTTGTTTGGGACTCTCTGAGCTTCCTGGACTTCCTGGAAGTCTATTTCCTTTGCCAGAATGGGGAAGTTCTCCCTTATTATTTGTTCAAATAACTTTTCCACTTGTTGCTCTTCCTCTTCCCCTTCTGGTACCCCTATAATTCGGATGTTGGAGGGTTTAAAGATGTCCTGGAGGTTCCCAAGCCTCTCCTCATTTTTTTTTTGAATTCTTGTTTCTTCATTCTTCTCTGTTTGGTTGTTTCTTTCTTCCTTCTGGTCCACTCCATTGATTTGAGTCCCAGTTTTCTTCCCATCACTATTGGTTCCCTGTGCATTTTCCTTCATTTCACTTAGCATAGCCTTCATTTTTTCATCTAATTTACGACCAAATTCAACCAATTCTGTGAGCATCCTGATCACTTGTGCTTTGAACTGTGATTCTGATAGGTTGGCTATCTCTTGGTTGCTTAGTTGTATTTGCTGTGGAGCTTTGATCTGTTCTTCCATTTGGGCCTTTTGTTTGTTTGTTTGTTTGTTTGTTTTTTCTTTTCACGCCTGTTTTGTATGAGAGGCGGAGCCTTAGGTGTTCACCAAGGCGGGACAACCCACCTCTTGCTAGGTTGTGCCGCTTCTGTGGGAGCGGGGTTCGAGAGTGAACAGGGGAGTTTGCCTCGCTCTGTTGGATTTCAGTCTCTTCTGCCGCTTCCCCCAAGCAAACTGGGCCCTTCTGGTGCTGATTCCCAGGTGGGTGGGCCTGTGTACATTCTAGGACCCCATGGGTCTCTGTAAGGAACTCTGCTGTGAGGCTGGGAGTCTCCCGGCACCTCAACCCTCACAGGTGTTTTCAGTCGGTGTTTTGAGGCTTTATTTCCTTGCGCTGGAGCCCTGGGTTGCGTGGTCTGTCTCACTCTACAGTTTCATTTGGTTTATCTGCCCAAGCAAAAGTGGGACCTCGGGGTCAACCAGCCACTTTGCATGCTGTGCCCCGCTTCACAGTCGCCACCTCGCTGGGTCTACCCATTGTCACCCTGTGGCCAGGGTCTACCCGCTGCCATCTTGTGCTCCCTGTGCCACTGCTTTTTTTGCCGTGCCCCTTTCTACCTGGCCACCCGACTCCGCCCCTCCTACTGGTCTGAATGAGTGTGTCTATTTTAACTCCTTGGTTGTTGGACTTCTGTACAGTTCAATTTTCTGTCAGTTCTGGTTCTTATTTTGTTTCTAAATTGTTGTTGTCCTTATTTTGGTTGTGCAAGGAGGTACAGTGTGTCTACCTATGCCTCCATCTTGGCCGGAAGTATATACAATGATTTTTTAAAAAGTATTGTTTTTGCCTGGCTGGTGTAGCTCAGTGCATTGAGTGTGGGCTGCAAACCAAAAGGTCATGGGTTCGATTCCCAGTCAGGGCTCATGCCTGGGTTGTAGGCCAGGTCCCTGGTGGGAGCTACATGAGAGGCAGCCACACACTGATGTTTCTCTCTCTCTCTTTCTCCCTCCTTTTCCCTCTCTCTAGAAATAAAAATAAATGAAATCTTTACCAAGAAAGTATTGTTTTGGGCTCTCATTGGGTAGCTAACTTGGTTAGAGTGTTGTCCTGATGTGCCAAGGTTGTGGGTTCAATCCCCAGTCAGGGTCAATTAATGAATGCATTAATAAGTGGAACAACAAAAAATCGATGTTTCTGTCTTCATGGCTCACTCGCTCTCTCCCTCCTCTCTTTCTAAAATCAATAAATTAAAAAAAAATTTAAGTATTGTTTTGGAGGGTAATCCAATACCTGTTATTTGACAACAGTTGACTAGTTTACTATAGAAAGGAAAGCAATAAAGCTTATAATTCTCACCTACATTAAAGAAAAAGTTCTTCCCAAGTTTGTCTAGTGTTCTAGGCTTATTTAAAATGTCTCTACAAAAATGTATTTGAAGACATTTGGGACTATTGAAGGGTTTGGAAGGTGAGTTCTTGTTTAGATTAGGTGGAGCTTTCAAGTGTTAATTTTTTTAACCGAAACTACATTTGGAGGTTTTAATTTCTAAATTGCATAAATTGGTTCCCATTTTGCTGTGACATTAGAAACATGTGATGTGCCCTCTCTATCTTGAACAGTATATTGGTTGTAATTAGACCATGCTCTCCTTGAGATTAGAGGACCTGGCTAGGCACCAGCAAAACGCGATATTTTTTTTGTTGAATTCAATTGTATTAAAGCAGCAAGAAGGACACAGTTTGAGTACTTCTAAAATACTTTTTCCTATCTTCTCCTTATGAAAAATTTCCAGCACTCAGAAGCTGTTGAAGGATAATACGGTGATCACCATATACCCACCACCCAGACTCAGGAGTTGTTTACATTTTGCTGCATTTTTAAATCATGTTTTTCTGAACCATGTACAAGTTACAGAAATCCTAACAATTTCTACGTATTTGCGCATGTACCTCTTAAAAGTAACATATTTTTCTGCTTTTTAAAAAATATTTAAGCCACCCTGGCTGGTGTAGTTCAGTGGATTGAGCACAGGCTGCGAACCAGGCATCGCAGGTTCGATTCCCAGTCAGGGCACATGCCTGGGTTGCAGGCCATGGCCTCCAGCAACCGCACATTGATGTTTCTCTCTCTCTCTTTCCCTCTTTCCCTCTCTCTCTCTCTCTTTCTCCTTCTCCCTCCCTTCCCTCTCTAAAAATAAATAAATAAAGTCTTTAAAAAAACTAAAAAAAAAAAAAAGATGGCTATTTGTTAAAAAATATATATATATTTAAGCCGAACTTCAGAGAGAGGAAGGGGGACAGGGGGAGAGAGGGAGTGAAACATCGATTTGTTGTTCCAATTGTACCTTCATTGGTTGATTCTTGTATGTGCCCTGACCGGGGATCAAACCCATAACCTCGGCGTACTGGAATGATGCTCTCTCACCAACTGAGCTACCTGGCTGGAGTCTATATTTTCCTGTTTAACCACAGGATTTCTGAGTCATTCTTTTAGAGATCAGGGTGATGATAATAGTGTACTAGCTCTATCACCTTTCACCTATGTGGCCTGTGCACCCTGACCTCAGTTTCCTTAGCTGCGAGCACCCATCTAAGGGGGATATTATTATGTTTAAGTGTGTAAAGTTCTCAGAACCATACCAGGCACAATTTTCAGTTTATGAAGTGTTTTCTCTTGTGGTGCCCAACTGTCGCGAAGAACACCACACCCACTGTTGTCCCCCGAGTTGGAAACCTTCACTCGCCTTCTCCATATGTAGTGTCATCAAGTCCCATTTCTGCCTCCTAACACCTCCCAGATTCGTCCTGTTCTTTTCATTGCTACTGCAACACATCCTGCCCATCAACAATTTCTTAATCTCTCGTCCTCTGTTCCAGCTCCACAGTCCCATCCCCACCTCCTCATCCTTTTCCTTACTGCCAGAGTTTATCTTCTGAAATACAAATTTAATCAAGTTAATTCCTTTTAAAACTTTTCCCATCACCTGCAGTCCAAGTTTCTTAACTTTGGTTTCTCTGTACCTTCTGTCTCTGTAGCCTTCTCTCTCATTATACACTTCCTCCCCCCACCTCACTCTTAACACACACAAACACATGTGCCCCCAAACCAGCATAGTTCTCTCAATATATTCTTCGTTACACACCTCTGTGCCGTTGTTGGCATGCTTCCTCTGTCTAGAATTCTGCCCCATCTACCATCCTCTTTGTTTCTGGGAGACTTGTCTTTTAAGACTGGTCGCAGGTATCCAGCTCCTCAGTCATTCCTTCTGTCTTGTCCCTACTCTACATTGTAGTCTTACCGGTAGTAGCATAATACTCATAACATTCTGGGCAGCCATTTGCGTGCAGGTGTGCCTCATTCCGCTAGATTAAAAGTCCTGGAAGCACTGCTGGTTTCTATCTTCTTTTTGTGTCCTTGGTGCCTAATACGTTGCTTGTGCCAGGCACACAATTAATGCAGAGATTGTGTCCACATTTTCTGGATGAAAAAAATTGGAGTTCAGAGAATTTGCATTATGCACTGCAGGTAACAGAACTGATTAATGAAGCAGACTGATGTTTAAGGGCCCATTCAGTACTGTTTTCATGAACTGTAATACTTGTCGTAATTATAATCATTTGTTCAATGATTCTGTTCTCAGTGTATGGACTTAGAGCCCCCTAGAGGATCTCAGGGTTCCCACATGGAACTCGGCTATGTGTTTTCTGTAGACTGAGTTGGTAAGATTATAGATGTATATGTATGCATGTCACCATTTTTTTTGGATGTACACATGTCCTTGTGACTGATAGTGAGTTACCTTGGGGGAGCAGACATATGTGTATCTTTTGAGAGGAAAGCAGTTGAGGGCTTTAACCATATAGGTGATTTGGAATAACATCTTTGCATGGTTTGGTAGGGAATTGATAAGGTACAAGAAAGTATTTTTTAAAGCAATTAAATTATAGCATTCAGATTATATGGTCATATCTGAAATTTTCCTAGTCATCAATAGTTCATTAAAATAAAAGAAAATTAAAACATTTCTGAAACCAAACTTATTTGAAAGTTGTTAAATCCTTTAAATAATTTGGCTTTAAATATATTTTCAGCTAGTGCCATCATATTTATATTTTTTTATTTTAGCACCAAAATATCTATTTTATATATAGGAATATGTTTTCATTGGATCTCTAAAAACATTGAGAGTTCTGTGGCCTAGGTTATCTTCTCTTTTAGAATCTAAATTCACTATAAGTTGTATTTGATCAATTCCAAGTAGATCCATTAAGGTCACTTAAGAATCTGATTGGCTGGGACCACATTTCCCCCCCCCAGCTCTATTGAGATGTAATTGAAATTTAACATATTTAAGGCATATAATGTGATGACTTGATATACATATGTACTGTAAAATGTTTACCACAGTAAGCTTTATTCAGTATATCCTTCACCTCACATAATTATCATTTTCTTGTTGTGTTGTTATGGTGAAAACATTAAAGCTCTATTTTCCTAGCAACTTTCGAATATAGAATCATAATGTTTAATTCTTAATGAGAAGTACTTGTCTAATTTAATGACTGCCTGCTGTCTGGACACAATGTTGGATTCTGCTCTCTGGGCCACAGGCACTTCTGCTGTTGATATAAAACATTTGTGGTCTGGCAGGCATTCCAGGTCCAAGGGCGTAGCTTAAGTAATAATGCTTTAAAATATGTGTGCTATTTTAATCAGTGTATTTAGCTACTGGATAAATAAGAATTGTGTGATATCATTCTTTCCTTTGGCAAATATTTATTCAACTCCTGCTGTGAACCAGGCCCTCTCCTCAGCCCCGAAAGCACAGCTGTGAGTGAACAGAACCGAGGAGCCCTGGCCCTGGCGGCCCTAACGTTGCGTGGGGAAGCCATGCTCTAAGCACGCTGAGCGTGCAAGTAGGCATCTGTAACACAGTTCTAGATAGGGGGAAGTGCTTTTAAAGAGGCCAGAAGAAGGAATGGGAAGTGATGTTTTCTATTTTAGAAAGAGTTATCCGAGAAGGCCTTCTTAAATAGACATTGGAGCAGAGAAACCTGCACGAAGGAAAGGCCTGAATGAGGCAACCTTGCAAAGATATCTGGAGGACTAGCCTTCCAGACAGAGACAGAGGAACAGCAAATGCTGAGGCTTCGGGCAATTCCTAGTCGGGGAATAGCGTGATCTGACTGAAGCTGAAAGGATACTCTATGCCACAGGTGGCAAACACAAGGCCCGTGGGCTGAATCCGGCCCTCCACCTTGTTTTATCCAGCCCAGCACCTTGTTGCTACCTGGCTGCAGTGCCAAGCTCTCGCTTAACTGTTAAGGAGTAGTTACATTTATACAGTCCTAAAATTACATTCAGCCCTTTGAAGGCAACCTCGAGGCTGATATGGCCCCTGATGAAAATGAGTCTGACACCCCTGCTCTATGCTGTGGAGAGAATGGACTCTAGGAATGTAAGGAAGGAAGTAGGGAGATCAGTTAGGAAGTGGTGGTTATAGAGCTCCCGGGGAGAGGTGGTGATGAAGATGGTGAGAAGCAGTCATATTTGAGACGTGTTTTGAAGATGGAGTCAACAGAATGTGTCAGTTGATTGCAGTGTGAAAGAGCAGTCAGGGAAACTACAGTGTTGACAAGCAGACACTGGCCTTGAAGGACATACACAGGGATTTTGCAGTGGCTGTCTCTGAGCAGTGGCCTTATTAGGAGCGTTTCTTTTTGCTTATCTGTACTTAACCAGTTTTTCTATACTGAACCCATAATGCTTCTATAATAAAAATTATATAGATTATTTTAAAATCAGAGTTAACCATGCTACTAAATGTAGCTTTATTCTTAATATATTCAATCCCTTTTGCTTTAGAAAACAGTTTCAGTAACCTGACATTTAAATTTCTTTTTACCCTTAGTGATCAGCTGTTGTACCTTTTCCACATTTGAAGATGGTGAAGTTAGATATTCATACCCTGGCCCATCACCTCAAGCAGGAACGCTTGTATGTGAACTCTGAGAAACAGCTCATTCAGAGGCTCAATGCAGATGTGCTCAAGACAGCGGAAAAGTTGTATCGCACAGCATGGATTGCTAAACAACAGAGAATTAACTTGGATCGGCTTATCATAACCAGGTAAAGAAAAAATTTTGAGGTCTTACATTTTATAAACCACCCTGGCTCTGTGTTAACTGCTAACTGCAAATAAATGAATCTATTTCCAACAAGTACTTGGTTTCAGAGGGTTTAAATCAACATTAAAGTTTTTGCTTATTTTGTTTATTAAATCCCTTAAGCACTGTTATAGAGAATTATTACTTAAGCATTAATATTTTATACCACACCAGTGAAGTTTGAATCTTTGTACATACACATTTTATTAGCGTAGAGAGTAAATTATCTTGTTTCTACTTTTTTCTGACATTTTAATATGTACATTTCCGTGTTTTGCTATTGTATATCTGCTTTTCAGTTTTAGAAACCTTGTTTTTTACTGTGTTAACACCTCATGTTCTGTTTTCCAAAGAGCAGTTTCTAACTCTGAGAATAGCAGTACTAGGTGTAATGTTGAGAAAAGAAGCCAGACGCAGAAGAGTACACACTCTGTATGGATCCATTTAAGGGAAGTTCAAAATGAGGCAGGCCTAATTTTTGATGAAAGAACTCAGGATAATGGTTACTTCTTGGTGCTTTTCATTGAACCTGTTTTAATGTGAGAAATTTGTTCTTGTTTGTCCTTTTTTCTTTCTGTCTTTACACCTTTAGGTGCCGGTGGTCTAAAGGATTTTAGCAATTCAGAGTGATCTCATTGCTGGAACTATAATGAACTCACATTCCATGTTTCAGTATAGTATATGTGTTATTGTTGTTGTTAATTTTATTATTTTATTGGTTTGCTCATTTTTTAGTGCCGAAGCTTCCCCTGCTGAATGTTGCCAACATGCCAAGATTTTGGAAGATACACAGTTTGTTGATGGATATAAGCAATTGGGATTTCAGGAGACTGCTTATGGAGAATTCTTGAGTCGATTAAGGGAAAATCCTCGTCTTATTGCCTCCTCTCTGGTTGCTGGAGAGAAACTTAATCAGGAGAACACACAAAGTGTTATTTACACAGTTTTTACCTCCCTCTATGGCAACTGCATAATGCAAGAAGATGAAAGCTACCTCCTTCAGGTTTTGAGATACTTGATTGAATTTGAACTTAAAGAAAGTGACAACCCCAGGCGACTTTTGAGGAGAGGAACTTGTGCCTTCAGCATCTTATTTAAACTTTTCTCTGAAGGACTGTTTTCTGCCAAACTTTTCCTCACAGCTACTTTACATGAGCCCATCATGCAGCTGCTCGTGGAAGATGAAGATCATCTGGAAACTGACCCAAATAAGCTAATTGAGAGGTTCTCCCCATCTCAACAGGAAAAACTCTTTGGAGAGAAAGGCTCAGATCGGTTCAGGCAAAAGGTTCAAGAGATGGTGGATTCCAATGAGGCCAAACTAGTGGCTTTGGTGAACAAATTTATTGGTTATCTCAAACAGAACACATACTGCTTCCCACATAGTTTGAGGTGGATTGTGTCGCAGATGTACAAAACCCTCTCCTGTGTAGACAGACTGGAGGTCGGGGAGGTCAGGGCAATGTGCACTGATCTCCTGCTGGCCTACTTTATCTGTCCCGCAGTTGTCAATCCAGAGCAGTACGGGATCATTTCTGATGCTCCTATTAATGAGGTGGCAAGATTCAATCTGATGCAGGTATGCTTTTGCTGTTATTATTAATCTGGCATTCAGGTTAAAACCAGTTGATTCGGCAGTGGGGATGGGAACAGAAAATGTGATGACAGTATTCATAGAGTCTTACCATTCTTTTTCCTTAGACCGTCCTAAATATTTGCTCCTTTTTTTATTGAGTTGAGAGAGAGAAGAGAGAAACATTGACTTGTTCCACTTATTTATGGAATCAACATTGGTTGATTCTTTTTTTTTTTTTTAGATTTTATTTACTTATTTTAGACAGAGGGAGAGGGAAGGAGAAAGAGGGAGAGAAACATCAATGTGTGGTTGCCCCTCAGGGGCCCCCTGCTGGGTACCTGGCCCGCAACTCAGGCATGTGCCCTGACTGGGAATTGAAGGGGTGACTCTGTGGTTCGAAAGCCGGTGTTTAGTCCACTGAGCCACACCAGCCAGGGCAGATTCTTTTTTTATCCTCATTAAGGACATATTTCATTGTTTTGAGAGAGGGAAAGAGAGAAACATCAGTGTGAGAGAGAAATGTCTGTTGGTTGCCTCCATACACTTCTGACCAGGGACAGAACCCTCAACGTAGGTATGTGCCCTGACTGGGACTGAACCTGCAACCCTGGTGTATCAGGACAGCACTTGAACCAATTGAGCTACCTGGCCAGGGCAATACTTTCTTATTAAGACACAGAAGCAATCATATTGGGATTTAAAAATATTGTTTTCATAAGACATTTTGTGTCTTTAAACGGCATCTTCACACATATGAACATATACTTGATTGAATTTTCACAAGCCCACTTCCCATGATTTCAAAATCCAGAATGATTGAAAAATGACTCTTTTATACTTCATTTGGTAGCAAAACCTAGTCTGAACTAAGATGAGGCTGTTTTGTAATTGTTCATTATTCCATTTAGTGCTAACAAATACTCATTTTTTGCTGCAAAAATGTCATTGTGTTTGATTATGGGATGATACCCTAAATACTGGACATGTTACATATATGTACTGACCAGTCTTCCTAAAATCTCCAGATTTTGAAATATGAAAGTCTTCTGAACCTAAGAGTTTCAGAAAGGATTTTTGGACCTGTATTAGCACTTTTTTCCCCTAATTATCTGAAGTACCGAAATCATGTTATTATTTCTTAAGGGAGTCATATCTTATTACCTAGAAATACTGTGAAGAAAAGACTAAGTTTATTTGGAATGGAATCTTTGGATGAGTTTTTTAAAAAAATAATAAGCTTTTTTTTCATGATCAATTCTATCATAATGGGGTGTTGGTCAATTAAGTATATTGGAATCCATGAAATAAAATTAAAAATTTTGGCCCTGGCTGGTGTGGCTCAGTGGATAGAGTGCCAGCCTGTGAAACAGAGGGTTACTGGTTCAATTCTCAATCAGGGCACGTGCCTGGGTTGCAGGCAGGGTCCCTGGTGGGGGTAGGGGGCACATGTGAGAGGCAACCACACATTGATGTTTCACTTCCTCTCTTTCTCCCTCCCTTCCCCCTCTCTAAAAATAAATAAAAACTTTAAAAATTTTTTTCATCTGTGAAATATTTATTCTTAGGACAATATAGTTGTAGTTTTTATTTTTGTCATTTCAACAGAGATTGAGTCACATATTTTCAAAATGAATAGTAAGGGAGGAGGATTGTCCCGGATATTAACTAGATGATGCTATACGATACTAACTTTCAGCAAAGTGTTTTTATGTTTTTAAGGATTTTACTTATTTTTAGACAGAAACAGGGAGAAAGAAACATTGAGGATCAGGTATGTGCCCTGACCAGGAATCGAGCCAGCGACCTTTGGGTTCACAGGCCAGCACGCAGTCCATTGAGCCACACTAGCCAGGGCTTGCAAAGTTTCTATAAAGAGACTGAATTAACAGTTCACTTTTGGCAATAGGGAACTTGCTCTCTGAATTCATGTTTACTTTCCAAACAGCATATGCTTTTAAAAATTGTTTCCTTTTAAATCTAGGGGGGAAATCTACCTTGAGTACTTTGTGAGCTGTGTAGGGAAAGATACCGAACAAGGAACTTTAAGTTGTTTGAGTCAGCTTTTACAAGTTAATTCTAAAATTTATGAGCACATGAAAAGTACAATGTCAGAAAGAAAGGTGTTGTATTTTTATTTCCTAATGTTGGGATAATATGTTTAAGGAGAAGTTAAAGCAAAATGTTCTATGTATTCTGTTTAACTCTTAAGTATAGTAAAACCTGATGGTGAAAAGATACACAATTGGGACCCTATTTTGTATGCTGATCAGGTGGTATGAATATTGTTACGAAGCAGATTTTTAGAATGGAAGTGTTTTCAGAGAGAGAGGCTGTTGTGTCTATAGCCTGTGTCTCCCTACCTCTGTCTGGGTTGCAGGTTGGCCGCCTTCTGCAGCAGTTAGCAATGACCGGCTCTGAAGAGGGAGATCCCCGGACGAAGAGCAGCCTTGGAAAATTTGACAAAGTAAGAATGAGTACTACGTTGTGGGAAATAGTGTTTATAGAAAATCCTGCCCAAGTATTAGTGAATTTGACTATTTTCTTTCTTAAATCTTGTTCTTAGGTGATGGATAAAGGATTAAATATTCTTTTGATGACTCTGGTATAGCTATAGTGCATATAATGATGGATCAGCAGCATTTAAAGGAAAATGTCACTAAAGATTACTAATTGTCGCTTATAGAAGTGTTGAAGAGATCTATTGTAATAAGAACCAAGGAGCTATTAAGATTATTTTAAGAAGATTAATTTTTAAAAATTGTCATTAAATCAAATCCACAGTAACTGTATAATTTTAAGTATATTTCCTGAGTTAATATGTATGGCATCGTCCAGTTAGTTTAATTAAATAACATTTTAGTTAACCATATTTGAGTAGGTAACATTCACCCTATTTTAAAATTCAGAAGTTACTCAGTAAAATTTCCCTTCCACCTCTGATCTGTAGCCTTTATTTCCTCCTCAAGAGGTTCTTGATATTATGTCTTTTGTGTATGCTCCAAGAGGTGTGAGGTGTGTGTATGTGTATGTGTATGTGTGTGTGTGTGTGTACACAAGCAAATTCCTACATATATTTTCCTAGTCACTCATCCCTCCCTTTTCACAAATGGTATGACAACGTGTACTGTTTGTTCTTGATTTTTATTTATTCTTTTTTTTTTTTTTTAAGAAAGAGACGGGAAGAGAAAGAGAGAGGGAGAGAAATATCAATGTGTGGTTGCCTCTCGCATGCCCCATACCGGGGACCTGGCCCGCAGTCCAGGCATGTGCCCTGACTGGGAATGGGACTGGTGACCCTTTGGTTTGCAGCATGTGCTCAGCCTACTGAGCCACACCAGCCAGAGCCTGTTCTTGGTTTTTAGAGAGCAAGAGGAAAGGAGACAAAGAGAAGGGGAACATTGATTTGTTGTTTCACTTATTTATATATTCATTGGTTGATTCTTTCTTGTATGTGCCCTGACTGGGCATCAAACTGGCAACCTTGGAGTATCAGGATGATGCCCCAACCAACTGAGCTACCTGGACAGGGCAGCGTGCACTGTTCTGTATCATGTTTGTTTCATGTACCAGAGAATGTTGGCGATTATTCTATATGAATTCATAGAGAGTTTAAAGTTTTTAATGGTGGGTTTAGTATAATTTTTAAGAAGAAAAGCTTTGAGAAAATTTTTGCATTGCCTGTCCACCTTAACCAGCAATTTTGTTTCCTTTTTTTAAAGAGGATATATTTCACTCTGATCTTTTCCTGTTTTAACAGAGCTGTGTTGCTGCTTTCCTTGATGTTGTGATTGGGGGCCGGGCAGTGGAGACCCCTCCAATGTCCCCTGTTAATCTCCTGGAAGGGTTGAGCAGAACTGTGGTTTATATAACCTACAGTCAACTTATTACTCTGGTAATGGCTTTATTCTTTAATGGGATTTCCCCAGAAGTCATTTATCTACACGTGGCAGAGCCATAGATGAGTACCTTGTGTGAGAAATATATATTGTGTTTGAAAAATTGATTCCACTAGCTAATGTCCTTTTATTTTTGCCAGGTGAATTTTATGAAGAGTGTGATGTCTGGAGATCAACTGAGAGAAGATAGAATGGCTCTCGACAATTTATTGGCAAACCTACCCCAGGCAAAGCCGTGGAAGAGCAGCAGTTTGGAAATGACTCCCTACAGTACTCCTCAGCTGTCTCCAGCAACCACTCCGGCGAATAAAAAGAATCGATTGCCTATAGGTAAAGAGACTTTCTCATATTGGGGCTTTACCTTAAATTTAATATTTCTTTATTAGCCTTTGTTATTGCTCAGTGTTTTGAAATATAGTTTTAAATAATTTGGAAACATCTGTCTCCATGTATACTGATAGTAATTCAGTTTTTTGTAGTTGCACTGGATTAATTAAGGTTTAGCAGCAGGCTTTCCCTTTAGACATATTTTTCATAAATTATTGAAATCATGCCTCCTATGGTATACTTTGTATTTTAGTGTCTCTTCTTGCAAAATTTTGAAAGTGTCATTTATTACAAGGAGTCATTATTTAAATTATGTAGCCTCGTCTTGCCTCAAAGTTCTAAATAATATAGTAAAATAACAGAAGTTTCTATCAGTAAAGTTGAAACTACATGGGTACTATTTTTCCATTATTGTTATTAATGACCAGTCTTTTATCAGCTGAGCTAAGATATCTAATTATTTTATAAAATAAACAAAAGTTCCATTTTACTTAGTCACTTATTCATTTATTTATGAGTTAGGTTAAGTTTTATTCACTTAGTAAACATTTGTTATTTATAGATATTCAACAAAAAATTGAGCATATACTCTGTTACCAGACACTGAGTAAGCACTTCATAAATGTTGTTTCATTTAATCCATTTTAGCAAAAAAGCCACACTGAAAGAGTAGGTATTACAATCACGATCCTGCAGGTTGGGTACTGTGTTAGACACCGGAGACACAAAGACCCTAGGACATGCGTGTCCTTGCTCTAAGGCAGCTGCTGGTAGTCCAGTTGGGGAAAACAAGAAGAGAGCAGTGCCCTTCAGGGCACCAAGTGTTTGATGGAGATGAGCATCCAGAATTACAAGGACGCCTAGAGAAGGTGACCATGGAGAGGGGGAGCCTGCACTTTCTCTCGAGGGATGAGAGGGAGCTACACACAGTAAACAAGACAGGGAAAGAGTAAAATAATATTAGGCCAAGGGAGCAGAGTAGTTTAGTGCCAGTTTTTTAATGATAATGAGGAGCTCAGCGATAGGGAACATGAATAGTTACTGTATCTTACACATTTTGAAGAATGGAATTTCACATTTAAACTTCCATGAGCTGATGTGTTAAAAATGGTCAGTTTCCTAACATTGACCTACCTTACATTTAACATAGTATGGGGTAACATCATCAGCAGGAATATGGCATCGTGTTCTTCGAGGTTTTGGCTGTCATCATCTCAAAGTGTCATTTTTCAGAATTATAAACAAAAAAGTAAAGCTTGACACTCGATTTTTAATATTATAGGCTATTTGTACTATTTTAACATGAAGGAATAAATGAATTTTGGTAAATTAGAGATTTTTGTCCTCCCTATTCACTTCTGTGCTTTAGTTCTTTCGTTTCTTATCGTCCAGAAGTATCATTAAATATGGATGTAATGGGAAGTAAACTTCACATGTTGGCCCAGTATTAGTTTATATAATCATGAGACCTGGTCATTGAATTTATTTCATATTTTTAAAAATGTATCCATTATTCAGAGGGTTGATTTTCTTTCTGTTTAATGCTTTCGCAACCCAGGACAACAGTTAGCAGCCATCGCTGCCTGGGACCCCTCAGCCACCAATCTCTCTGCTCATATTACTCTAGTAGCCCCGTTTGGTGGGTAATAGGCTGTTCTTCCTATACTTGTATAACTTCTCATAAGAAATAGTTTATAAGAGTGTGTTCCATGTGCATGTTGCTTTTGCTGTGTAAATTGTTATATGAATTTTGATTACTTGCATTTTTATAAATGATGAAGTTAGTTCCTTAAGATTCATGTAGTTCATGAAGTTGAATTTAAGTTCACAATTCAGTAGAAGATAGTGAGGTGAACCTGACTTTTCAAAGTTGTTGTGTGCCCTGAATTTTGAAAGTAAGAGTGATTAATGAACAAATCTACAGCACTGGGGAGAGAAGATGGTTGTTTATATTTCTGTGTTTTTCACTCAGAGTGAAGTTGAAAGACTTGTTATTATAGAGTGTTTTGCTCTGTGCTTGTACTTTTGATTATTTTGCACTGAAATAGAATTTCTAGTTAGTTTCCTGGTTGTATTGAATTTTATTGACCTCTGAAAGAAAATTGAAACTCAATCACAGAAGACTAAAACTCATAGAGAAATTATTACCAACTGTCCAGATCTTTCAGAAGTTCTATAGGATGGACTATTTTAGAAAGAAAGTATTACATAGGGGAAAACATCCCCAAATAATTATATCCTTTATTAATTTAGAACGTTTCCAGTAAGCAGAAAGGAAACTTGTAATCAAACATCGGGAAATCTCTCCTCCATCTTTGGAAAGAGGTTAATACATTTCAGGGAAAACTGTATTTTCAAAAATTGATTAGGTTTTGTCAACAGTTGCCTAATTAATGTATATTATTTTGTATAGCTATCAGATTTCTATGTTAAATTTTCTAGTGCTTATGAGTTATTAATGTGGGAGGCCGGTGACAGTTCAATACTTTCATAGGAGAAATAGTAGAAAGTGTCTTGAACAGATAAGAAATAGGGTAATGCTTTTCCTGTCATCCCAAGTCTTAAATTGATTGGGACGTGTTTGCTGTTCTGCAGGTGTGGTCATCTGTTTGTCACTCTCTGTCAGGTGAACGTGGGTCATTGTTTCTGATTGTCAGTTTTGAAGGAGGGATCTGTATTAGTCATCAGTAGAGTAACTGGGAAGATACAGGTTTTTTTTTCTGTCTTATTCATATTCTCACCACTTATTTTGTGCATGCGCAAATGTTCTACATTAATAGAAAATATGTTTTTGTATTTAGTGTGCCATTTTCTTCATTTTATCTTTTTCTCTAAATTTCTTATTTAAATTATTTTATTAGCAACTCGAAGCAGAAGCCGTACCAATGTACTAATGGACTTACATATGGACCATGAAGGATCATCTCAAGAAACCATCCAGGAAGTGCAGCCAGAAGAAGTGTTGGTCATTTCCTTAGGGACAGGTCCCCAGCTGACTCCAGGGATGATGTCAGAAAATGAGGTATGAGTGTATTGTTACATTTAACTTGCAGCCACTAATGTTAAGAAATTTAGATTCTATTCCCATTCATAGTCACTTGCTTCTACAAATCACTTAATGCGCTCAGTATGCATTAAGTGAATATTTTTCATTATCTTCAGTGGGCCTGCCATGACTCACGAGCAGATGCTAAACTTCCTGTGAACAGTTCTGCAGGCCCTTCACAGTAGTGCATCTGTGGCCCTGCAGCTGGTGACCAGGTCCATACCGGAAGGAATTTTCCTAGTAGTAGAAGAGGCAGGAAGCCAGGAAATCGTGGTATGGAAATTGAAGAGACTTTTCCAGTGGCTTATAGGAAGTGTTTTATGTTACTTTCCTCTTTAATGATATACCAATGGCGTATCTGCTTTCAAAGAGCCATACATTCTTTAGAAATACTTTCTTTTCCCTGGCTGGTGTAGCTCAGTGGATTGAGCTCGGGCTTCGAACCAAAGCATCGCAGGTTCGATTCCCAGTCAGGGCACATGCCTGGGTTGCAGGCCACAACCCCCAGCAACCACACATTGATGCTTCTCTCTCTCTCTCTTTCTCTTTCTTCCTCCCTTCCCTCTCTAAAAATAAATAAATAAAATCTTAAAAAAAAAAAGAAATACTTTCTTTTCTTTGGCCTGTTAGGAAGAAATGGAAGCAATAACTGCAAAAAGAAAACTAAAAAAATATTTTGAAGAAATGAGATCGGGGGTATGGGAATCAGATTTAAAATAGTTGTAAACGAGAGTTTGGGACGGGCAAAAGGAAAGAAGAAATCTTGACTCTGTAAAGGTAGGAGCCACTCCTCAAACATTGTGACCTCCCGAAAAAGAAGCAGCATCTTAACATTCACCAGTGACTGCTTACTATTCAAGGACACCTAGTCCTGGCTTGAGAATTAGGGACCAGTTACAGAGGTTGACAAAGTGATGCTGGTGGTTGGCTGTGTTTGGAACTGTGGCATCACTCTCATAGGAAAGAGGTCTGTCCAACTCCCAAACTCTGTCCCTCTGCATCCCCCCCCCTGCAAAAAAAATGAATGAGATGGAAATACCTGTGTCCCTCCGCAGGGAGATGTCTGCACAGTGGTCTGATGCCTTTGTTTCATTAATTCATACCACTCTCTAGGCCTTTCAGTAGGTCTTGCCTGAACATTCATTGCACATCACTTACTGTGAGTTTAAAGGTCTGAGTTATCTTAAACATGCAGAATGTAAAATTTTTATGTCTGCATTTAATTTCAAGCAAATAGAAAAAAATTGTCTTTAATACTATCACACAAGTAAATATATAAAACCATTTAAAAAAAACCTTTAATCTACTCATTTAAGTGCAAGGCCTACACAGCAGCTCCAGGGTTTTTTGGTGTTTGTTTTTGTTTTGTTTTTTTTTTTTTCTTTTTAAATAAGGATACTCTTCTTCATTTTCCAGCAACAGCCTAGGAACCCATTGACTGTGAGTTCAAGTTCCAGGTGTGCTTAAAACACAGTTTTCCAAAGAAGCATTCAGTTCTTCATTAAGTTAGAGATACACACAAAGCTGAGTTATGAGGCTTATGGGGAGTGAGAAGTAGTTAGGTTGTTTGGAATCATCTGACAAACAGAAAATATTATAAAAGGCCATCAGCTCTAAGCTGGAGGTGGCTGGAAGTTACATCAGCTTGTGGTATGGACTTTTGTGGCCACGTGTATATGGTGATCAAGTGGAGGTTCAAACTAGACTGATTCAGTTTTGGTGCTTACCAGATAATTTGTGTATATGTTTTCTTCCTGCTAACTTCGTTTATTAACGTTTGAAAAACTGTACTGTGAATTTAATGTCACTTAACTATGCCAAACGCTTTACACGCACCTTTTTATTTAATCCTCAACAACTCCATAGCATATACACTATGCCATGACCTATGCAGGACCTTGTGGGTTGGATACACACTGTTATCGCCATTTTAGAGGTGAAGAAACTGAGGTTTAGGGAGTTGAAATAACTTACCCAAGGTTATATAGCCGGCACATGGCAGAACCAGAAGGACCGGCCCGCTGCCCCAAAGTCTTCTGATTCTTACAATCCTGACCGCTGCTCATCCGATGTCCCATTGCCTGTTCAAGCTCTGGCCCCGGCAGGGCGATGGAAGCGCATAGCTTCAGTTCTTCTGATACACTTTTCTTCCTGGGGTACTTAAAAGCTTGAGCAGGACCTTGTGGGTTGGTTTTTAGTTTAAAATGATAATTTAAGATTTAAAAAACTTAAATATGCATTTGCTGTAGTTTGTTTTCTTTCTGTTGTGACAAACGAATGGCATTTTATTTTTTAGGTCCTAAACATGCAGCTTTCGGATGGAGGACAAGGAGATGTCCCTGTCGATGAAAACAAACTCCACGGTAAACCTGATAAAACCTTGCGCTTTTCCCTCTGCAGTGATAATCTGGAAGGAATATCTGAAGGTGAAGGGTTACTTCATTCAAGGAGTTGTGTGATTGAAGTAGTCTTTTGTTTGTGTTCTTTAAAGGAGCCTTATAAATTACATTAATACCGTCTATGCCCCTGACTGAGGAGAGTAATGACGTTTTCCTCTAAAGATCTTCAGCAGTTGGCTGAACGATTGTTTGTTGGATAAAATTAAGGTTGCAAGAAAAAAAATGAAATATTTCAGGAGACCCATGGTCATATAAAATGGAGAAGATGCAAGTCTTCACCAAGACTTGAATAATACCAACTTTTATTTCTCTAACGTTGAACTTTTATTTCTCTAAGCTTATAGAGCTCCTTTAGAGGGATATAATGCATGGCTAAATGGAAAAAATAGACTCACTAGTATTTCAGGGTGTTGTGTGTACTTTTAATGTTCTGTATATTCACATACACCTTTTATGAAGCGAATGATACGCTGGAAATAGGAATAAATAAGTTTAAAGGCAAGATTATGAAGTGAGACTGTCATTCTGTGTACTAGGACAAACTTTTTAATGAAAAAGTTTGTTTACTAACATTAAAATAAACATAAAATATAATAACTTCCACTAATTTTTTAAAAAGATTTTATTTATTTATTTTTAAAGAGGGGAAGAAGGGGAGAGAGAGAGGGAGAGAAACATCAGTGTGCGGTTGCCTCTCACGCGCCCCCTGCTGGGGACCTGGCTTGCAAAGCAGGCATATACCCTGATTGGGAATCGAACCAACAACCTTTGGTTCGAAGGCTGGTGTTCAATCCAGTGAGCCATACCAGCCAGGGCTTTTTCCTCTAATTTTTAAAAACATAAGTAGTGTACATTTATTCTAGAAAATGCTGGAAAGAAATAGAATCATCTGTAATCTCACCATTCTGTTAATAACAGTTAACATTTTGGTTTATTTAGAGCAAGATTAGGTTTATGCTGTTTTGAAAACTTTTTTTTTGTTTAACAATATAACAGTAGCATTTCCCTTGAAAATTTAACATTCTTAAATAACATGGTTTGTAATGGCTGTTTTCTTTCATAATTTATTTAAACATTCTTCTCTGATTAGACATGTAGATTGCTTCCACTTTCCACCTGATACAGGCAACCTGTGATGAATTTTTGAATTGTTCCTTAGGATAATTCCCTGGAAGTTGCACTGGGCATATTTATTTTTAAGAAATAAACACAATATTAAAAACACTTTATTTAGTCTTTAGTTCCTTATCAAGGCATGAAAAATTACCTACATGATGGCTCGTGACTGTTTAAGCTCACTCACAGTAGAAACATTTTTTTAGGTCCTTCAAATCGTTCCAATTCAGTGTCCTCTCTAGACCTGGAAGGAGAGTCTGTATCAGAACTTGGAGCAGGGCCTTCTGGGAGTAATGGAGTTGAAGCTCTGCAGCTGTTGGAGCATGAGCAAGGTAAGGTGGGGTGGAACATAGCCGGGCAAGTAGCAAAGAAGTTACGAGGTTGCAGGATAAACAGTGTGTTTCCATGGACGTTGGCTGTGTTCAGTAAGAATAAATTTAAGTTGATTATATAATGACTATTAAACTTGGACTTATTCATAGCTCCTTCATTTCTTAAACATGTGTTTAGTTGGTAAGTGAATTCTTTAGACTTGAATTATATAGAATAATTAAAATGAACTGTGTGAATTCTGTAACATAAGGTATTTCAATTCTGTAACATTAAAATTTTAAGAAATGCAAACATAAAACCTCAGGGCTCAAGGAACCTACAAGAGGGAGAGAATGGTACACAAACGATTGAAAGTATCATAAGAGTGCTTTGGCCATTCTGCGTGAGCAATACAGCAGATGAAAGTGTAGGGAGACACTTATTGGAAGAAAACACTAGCCTTAAAGCCTGGCTGGCATTGCGTTGGCAGAAACTGGGGATCGGGCCTTCTGGGGGGAGAAGCAGTGTAAGGCAGTCAGAGAGGCGGGAAGCCACCCAGGCCTTCTGCAGGAACTACCAACTACAGGAATAGCAGGAGGTAAGAATTGGAAAACAGCAGGGTCCTCGTTATGCTTTAGGAAGGTTAATTTGAAAAGGGTCTTTAGGGTCTTTGGATTTATGCATTAAAGATCATTAGGTGGCCTTCAAGGGAGTGTTAAGGGCACCGGCCCTCAACTGGGTTTGAGGCAGTGATTCTTAGACTTTAGTGCACATAAAAATTAGTTGGGAAATAAAAAGAAAAAGCCATTTTCCCTGTCTCATTTTTAGAAATCTTGGTTTATTCCATTTTAGAGAGGAAGAGGTCATTGTCAGTTGGAATATGTGTGTATTGAATAAAAGTAATGGTATATTTTACTTGATCAATTTGTCATTGTATCAATTAGGATGAAATTTTCTATAAATAACAAAAGCAAAATATTAGTAGCTCAAGACAAAAGTTTTTGAAAGAGTGTCAATTCCTTAACAAGCCCTCGAGGCCCTGTTGGTGTAGGTGGCTGGCATTCTGCGGTTTGTGGACACTAGATTAAGACATGAGCTGAGGCACACTGCAGACTGCTTCTCATTAGTCAAGGGAAGAGAGAAAACTCTAGAATTAGGGGGGTGTATCTGTCATATAAAAATTATTATTTTTTAATTATGTCTCAGCAAAGGACAGAATGCTGTTTGAAAATGCCATGGCATCATTACGGGTACATACAGATTACATCTAAAGATGTTATTTATTTTTAGAGAGAGAGAAAAGGAGGGAAATAGAAATATCAGTGTGGGAGAGATACATTGATCACTTGGCTCTTGCACACCCCCAACTGGGGACCTGTCCTGCAACCCAGGCATGTATCCTGACTGGGAATTGAACCACCGACTTTTGGTTTGGAGGCCGGCACTCAATCCACTGAGCCACACCAGCCAGGGCAAAAAAATATTTTTTTAGTATAGGTTTATCATTTAATTATTGCTACAGTATTATGTAACAAACCACGTCAAAACCTAGTGACTTAAAACAGTAAACATTTCTTTTTGCCCTCAAGTCTATGGGTCAGGTGGGTGGTTCTCCGATTTGGACTGGGCTCACTCATGCACCTACGATCACCAGTGGACAAGTAGGGAGCTCTGCTAATGTTAGCTGGTGGTCGTTTGGTCCGTGGGGAGCTGGCTGGTCTAGAATGACCTTTGCTTTGCTCCAGTGCAGTCCCTCACCCTCCAGCTGGCTAGCTTAAGCTTGTTCTCTTGAGAGGAGCAAGGGTGAGAGAGAGCAGAAGTTTATAATGGCTCCTGATGTCTAGCCTGGCAGCTGGCACACTTCCTCCTTACCCTTTCGGCCAAAGCAAGTAACAAGGCCTGTGCAAATTCAAAAGGGGGGATATACCCTGAATCTTGATCAGAGTCACGCTGCAGAGGTTGTGGATAGAGGGAAACAATTAATGGCATCAGTGGCCCCAGTTAATCTGCCAGAAGGGGAAGTCCATATACTGAGCTGAGTTCAGAGAGCAAAAGACTGCATCCATGAGGTAATAATTGTGTGTTTTGGTACTCTGTGCTCAGTGTTAATTATAAAATGTGTAAAGTGAAGATCAAAGACATAAAGTTCCTCATATCTGATTAAGAAATCATAGCTGTGCTACCATTTTTTAAGTGCTTAATTTTGTTTTTGATAGCCACAACACAAGATAATCTTGATGATAAGCTGAGGAAGTTTGAAATCCGTGACATGATGGGACTGACAGATGATAGGGATATATCAGAAACAGTGAGTGAGACCTGGAGTACGGATGTCCTGGGAAGTGATTTTGACCCTAACATTGATGAAGATCGCTTGCAAGAGATTGCAGGTAACTGCTGTTTAACGTCTGGAAGGCTGCTGTTGAGTGGCTCTGTCCACCGCCCTTCGGGGGAGGGGTGGTCGGTGCTCTCACAGACGTGTGGGCGTAGCCGTGCTACCTGGGCAACTGAGGTGACCTCACATAACAAGGCATTTGTGTGTTTTTTCTTTACTTACTGTAAATACGGGTATGTTTTCCCCGACTACATTTAGCTCCACTCTCCACCTCCCCAGAAAAGAAAAACCAGCCTTTTGAATTAGCCTCTCATCAAGTCTGGTTTGTAGAGTATAGTATATGTTATTAGTCTGTGATTAGGATGTTCTTCAGAGACTAAATATTGTACCTTACCTTAAAATGAAAATTCTGACAGAGTATAGCTATAAAATCTTTTGGAATAATATGATACTGAGAGTCTCTTAAAAATTGAGTTTACTTCTGAAAGGATTAATTCAGTTCCAAAAAGTAACCTTTTTTTTCTTTTTCTTTTTTCCATATCAAGCTTATTGATGTATAATTATAAACATTAAAATTCACTCTTCTTAAGAGACTGTTCTGCGAGTTCTAAAAGATTCATATGGTCTCGTAACCACCATCTTTATTTTCTTGACAAATTATGGAACGTTTTAAGAAAATAGAATAGTATAATGAACTCCGTGTAGCTGTCACTCAGCTTTGACAGTTACACATACATGTGGCCAGTTGTTTCATCTCTTCTCCCATCCACTACCCTTCCTCCCCTTCCCCCATTGTGTTCAGGCAGGTTCCAGACATTATTTAATTTTTTAATATTTTTAATTCCTTTACTTTCAGAGAGGGAGGAAGGGAGGGAGAACGGGCGGGAGAGAAACATCGATGTGTGAGAGATACATCGAGAGGTTGCCTCTTGCACCTGCCCAACTGGGGACCTGGCACGCAACCCAGGCATGTGCCCTGACTGTGAATCGAACCAGTAACCTTTTGGTTTGCAGACTGGCACTCAGTCCACTGAGCCACACCAGCCAGGGCTGGACATTATTTTATTTTTAATTATGTCATGATGTATCTTTATTTTTATTTTATTTTTTTTTAAAGACTTTATTTATTTATTTCTAGAGAGGGAAGGGAGGGAGGGAGAGAGAGAGAAACATGAATGTGCGGTTGCTGGGGGTTATGGCCTGCAACCCAGGAATGTACCCTGGCTGGGAATCGAACCTGGGACACTTTGGTTCCCAGCCCGCGCTCAATCCACTGAGCTACGCCAGCCAGGGCTCATGACGTATCTTTAAAAGGTCACTTTTACCAGTAACCTTTTTCTAAGAGTTATTTCTGTTTGTTTTTTTTTTTAAATCCTCACTGGAGGACATTTTTTATTTCATTCCTTTTAGAGAGAAAGGAAGGGAGGGAAAGAAACATTGATGGGAGAAAGAAGCATCAGTCGATTGCCTTCCTGTACGCTCCTGGACTGGGGATCAAACCCTCAACCTAGGAATGTGCCCTGACTGGGCATTGAACCTGCAGTCCTTTGGTTATGGGAAGGCGCTCCAACCAACTAAGCCCACACTATCCAGGGCCAAAAGTTTTTTTTATGCACTGAAGTAGAATTGTTCTTTTAATAGGTTAATCAGAAATAGTAGAACATTCTGAACTTGAATATGTTTAACACAGTTGTACAATAATATTGAATCGTTTCTGTTTGCATTTTGGGGTAGTGTAAATAGATTTCTTAATTGATTTTTGCATTATTTTGTTCCAAATGCTAAAGTATTTAGCGTTTTTTTCTGGCAGTCAGCTCAGTTTGAGCAGTAAGCTGTATCTGCAGTTGAATGAGTGCTACAGAGGCAAGATGCATTTTCCTACAAAGATATTTTATTGACTGAGTATGTGGCTAATGTGCCAGAAGAAAACCTTTTTGGCCAGTATAACTTTATGTGGTTAAATGTCTCTCGATTGTTTTTAATCCTTGTAGAGCTGTAAATTTTAGAGAGCTGTTAGGCACAGACACGAAAAATTTACCGAAAGACCAAGTTGAAAGCTAGTTGAAACGACTTGACCTAACCATGTGTTCTCTCTATGGAGAGTCCAAGGTGAGCAGGAGGCAGTGGATGAAAAAGAGCTTGTGTCATTGTGACCAAAATGGGAAATTTGAGTTTTTAGTGGTGTTATTGATTGAAATTACTCTTACCTTGGCTTATTTCCTGTGGCTAGAGTAGAGAGATCTTGTTAGCTTAGTGTTTGGCTTTTTTCCATGATCTCTGCTCTTCCCATTCAGGACCTTTGTTAACCTTTTGCTCCCCACTGGTTATACAGGTGCAGCAGCAGAGAACATGTTAGGCAGTTTACTGTGCCTGCCAGGTTCAGGGTCAGTACTTCTTGACCACTGCACTGGTTCTACCATATCAGAGACAACAAGCGAAGCTTGGAGTGTAGAGGTTTTGCCAAGTGACTCAGGTTAGTATGCCGTCACTCTTTGCATTTTGATTTGCACAGAAGTTTTAAATGTAAGGTATTCCAATTTCTGTATGATGGACATTTTTTCAGGTATACATTTGACAAGTGTTGTGAGGCAATCTTACTGCTAAGAATTTCAAATGGGAAATTAGTGAGGTTATTTTCTGTTCATCAAGAAAAAATCCCGTGTTGGATGGCATAGGCTAAGGTGGCAGGTGCCTTCTGACTCTGTGTTCAGTTATTTTGGAAGCAGCTGTTAGTAACTCATCAGGGTTCTGTGTGGGGCACTGAGTCCAGTGTTTCCCACTCACTCGTCACAAAACAGGAACCCCGCGTGGTCGGATGCCTGGTAAGCATGTTTAGATTTATCCCAGAGTAGAACTGGACCCTTTAAAATGTACCTAATGTATTTTTGAAATGCACTGAAATTGAGACTCTGGGGCACTGAGAATTTTTTGTGCCGGGTTATAAATGTATATAAAGTATTTTGTACTTTTTTTTATGTATTGCATTTCTACTTTTTTTCTGATTACGAAGAAAAATCTTTGCCCTCAACTAAATGTCAACTACCAGAATGCAAATAAAAATAACTGTGTGTCTGAATTACATTCTCTCTGATGTACTTGGCACAAGAATAATTAAGTGATCCTGGTATGTGTTGTATAATGTTAACACATTCAGACATGCCGACCTTTCCATAAGGAGACAGCAGGATTCCCTCACTCTTTTGAGCATCCGTAGAAGTTGTTTTTTAAAAAGTGGTTAGTTTAATGCTAAGTTATTTCATATTCTTTTGTTCAGTTCAATTGCTAACCAAAGAGCACATGGAAAGGTGACCTGGAATCAGTTTTCATCTTTGCACAACGAACTGGCCTCGATTGGGATGAAAATCACAGCCTTGACTTTTTTTTAACACTTGATCCAGCTAACTTTGCTACCTGGCCCAGGCTCAGAAATCTATTTACACTGATTTCATTCATGCCCTGGTAGCTTTCATCACCTGGGCCACAAGCTGAAACTGTGGCATGCTAGCAGAATCACTAACGCAACACCTCACGTCTTCTGTCTAGAGGCCCCAGATCTAAAGCAGGAGGAGCGTCTGCAGGAGCTCGAGAGCTGCTCTGGCCTGGGCAGCACATCTGATGATACGGATGTCAGGGAGGTCAGTTCCCGCCCCAGCACACCAGGCCTCAGTGTTGTGTCGGGTATGTCTGTCTTGTTTTAAGGAATAAGGACTTCAAGGTGTGTTCCCACCTTTCCGTTTATAAAGTTGATTGCAAAGAGATATGTTTTATTTAAGAGCTGAGTAATTTCCAGGAAACGAAATTATTTCTATGGGACCTTAAATCTGTGAGAATTTAATGTGTGGCTTTTAAAGAGCATGTTGGAGTAACTGGCAAACGGTCTGTATGTGTTCCTTCTATAACTCTGTCTGTTCTCGGTAGCCGCTGCCTCTACTGCAGTTAGATATCACCTGGTAATTCTGGTTATATTGTACAAATCAAGGGAAATGCATTTAAGCAATAGTGCAATAAAAGATATAACACCAAACGACTCACATGTATAGAACCAAGTCACAGAAAAATTGAGAATATTTACATTTCTCCAAAACTCATACTTTTTGTGTGATTATTTTGTTCTTGCTGTTTATTTTTGCTTTCTTTTTTTAAGGCATAAGTGCAACCTCTGAGGATATTCCCAATAAGATTGAAGACCTGAGATCTGAGTGCAGCTCTGACTTTGGGGGTAAAGATTCTGTCACTAGTCCAGACATGGATGAAGTAACTCATGGTAAGAAGGGGAAATGAGGGCGACTTTTTAAAACAATCACATTCGTGGTGAAACTGGCAGACTTACCATTGCTGGTGATAATATCCATTGTTACAGCCCTTTGGGACATAATTTGCCAATACATATAGTTAGTCCTGAAATCAGTCATAAGGAAGTCTTACGCAGAAAGATGTTCTTCATAACATTAACATTTGCAAAATTTAGATATAGCCTGATCACTGAAAAATAGAATGGCTAAATGAATTTTAATATAACCACTTATTAGAACTTATGTAGTTATTTTTTAAATGCTTTAAAGAATAGAAAAATACCTCTTTATATATTTGTTTGTTCTAAACCAAGGTTTCTCATTGTTAGTACTATTGACATTGGGGTCGGGTAATTTTTTATTGTGTGGGGGGCTGGCCTCTACCAGGAGCATGCCCCCCACATCCCTCCCCTGCAGTTGAGACAACCAGCAATGTTTCCAGACACTGGCACGTGATCTCCTGGGGGGCAGAATAGCCCTAGCTGAGAGCCACTGTCCTAAACGTGCAACTTTCAAACTGTACTCTTCATGCACTGCTGAGGGTCCTTAAGACCTTTTTGGGGGTGGAGAGCATGAGAGCAGACTAAATTCATAGCAATAAAAGGTTATTGTCCTTTCCACTGTACGGGCACCTGCACCGATGGTGCACCAGCTGCAGTGGGTAAACTTGCCGGGGCCTTTAGCACGAAGCAGGGCGGTGGCACAAACTGTGCTTGTGGTCATTGCACTCTTCTCTCACCATTAAAATAAAGGAAAAAGTTTCTGTGGTGAAGCAGTAAAGGTTATTTAATTACATCTCAATGCTTGAGCACACATCTTTCTAATATTCTATGTGAAGAGAGAAGAGGGACCGCTAATGGAAAAGCACCTCTGTGACTGAGTTGTGATCTTAACTACCTGTTCTTTTCTTGTTTGTTTTTCACGAAACACCATTTTCACTTGAAAGAAAGACCGACAGACAGACTGTCTTTGTTCACACTTGGGTATTTGTCAGACATGTCTTGAAAATGAACAGAAGGAGCCTGTCACTTCCCGACAGAGTAGAATTTGTTGTCAATGATAGTACTCCAGCTTTCAGATAAAAGTTAGAATTTTGGAAAACTTGTGTCCACTTCTGTGAGCTTCACAGTTTCCCACTACTTAAAGACTTTCCTGGTGAGATTTGCAGTGATAATAAGAATGTAATTTTTCAAATTCATATGTTGAAATGTGTCAACATTTAGAAGATTAGCGTATCTAATTGAACTAGTATTTTCCAGGTGATCGATGCATGATGTTACAACTCTTGCATGAGTAAAAGATCCATTTAAAATGCAAGACAGTCCAGTTAATTTTAATGTAACAGAGAACAGAAAGTTCCCTGACTAGGTTTCAGATTCCACGTTATACCTAACCTTTAAAAAACTACTCATTAAGATTTGATACAGTATCAAAGAAAATATCCACAATTACTGAAAAGGCTATTAAAATATCATCCCCTTTCCAACTGCATGTGTGAGGCCAGTTTTTCTTTACAGTCTTTAACCAAAATGTCATATTGCAACCGATTCAAAACAGAAGCAGATATGAGAATCCAGCTGTGTTCTTTCTAACCATATAGTAATTTGTAAAAATGTAAAACAATGTCACTCTTATTTTTTATTTTGGAAAATGTAGCTATTTTTCATTATAAGGGCTATTTGTATTATCACTTAATGGGTATATTTTAGTGTATACACATGTAAATATCTCTTTTCAGTTTTAATTTCTAATTAAATATCAATACATATAATCAGTAATTTTAAAGAATGTAGAGGCATTCTAATATAATTTTGAGAACTCATGTTTTAAGCTATCTTTCATAATGATACACTATTTCTGTAATTTTTAAAAAGGGAGATAAGTATAAGATAGAAAACAAAAGGAAAAATGAAAAGGTACACAACACTAATTCATTATCAAAAAAGCTCAGATTCAAAAAGTCCGGAGTAACAGTTTTTATGTATTCGAAAGTGTTAGCCTCTGCACACTCACCTATTTTAATGTTTCTGATTTTGATTGTTTAGACATGCTCCGAGGAGCATCTTTTACTCTGTAGCTTAAAACAGTGCACTTTAGAAGTTTGAGTTTCTTTCATGGTGTAATGTGTTCATTTTAATAGGAGTTTTTAAAGAAATTCTCATTTGCTGAGAGCAGTATTAGAATTTCCAGTTGTACGATGTTTTATTTATACTCCTTCTGTGGGCAGTGTCGCCCCTATTTCCACAGACGGAAGGTGAGACTCAGGGAGGCTTGACATTCTGAAGGTTTCGGTGGTTCCCATCCTCTGGCTCTGTGACCTTTGCATTGACTGTGAGCCAGTTTGGCTCTAAGAAGTCACAGGCCTGTGGATGGTAGACCACTTCAGTGTCATTAAAACCCATGTATGTAGCAAAAAAGCATAGTAGGAATTTGGGAGTAATAAGAATTTGACCCTTATTTGATTCTTTTTTTCCTGAAATGCCCCCAAGTTCTAATTGACTAAAACTGTTTGAAAACTGGGAAAATGTCAGAACCATTTTCACAGTGCTGAAATGCGCGCTGAGTCACGAGTTCTGACCTGGCCTCGCTGTTTGGTTTAGGCGCCCACCAGCTGACCTCCCCGCCTTCCCAGTCGGAGTCTCTGCTCGCCATGTTCGACCCGCTGGCTTCACATGAAGGTAACCTAGTCAGAGGAACTTTTTTTTAAAAAAAATTGAGATATAACTGACATGGCATTATATTTAAGGTATACAGTAAAATGATTCAGTATTTGTATATATGGTGAAACAGTCATCAAGGGAGCTTTTTAAAAAAAGAATATTTTTTTAAACTGAGGGGCAGGGAGGGACAAAGGAGGGGAGAAACATCAATCGTGTTGCCCTTCGTGTGTGCCCCGACCGGCTGGGCCCAGGCCTGCAATCTAGGCATACACCCTGACCAGGAGCCAAACTTGCCATCTTTTGGTTGGTGGGGTGGCACTCAGCCAACTGAGCCACACAGGCCAGGCCATCAAGTAAGCATTTCACTCTCGTCTTACCACGGACAAAGGCACGCGACCAAAACCCTCTGTTAATGCCTTGGTTGGATCAGTTGTGTCTCAGCTGCAAACTTTTTTCCCTATGTTCCAGGGGCTTCTGCTGTGGTAAGGCCCAAGGTTCACTATGCCAGGCCGTCCCACCCACCACCAGACCCCCCGATCCTGGAAGGAGCTGTGGGAGGAAATGAGGCCAGGCTGCCGAACATTGGCTCCCATGTCTTAACGCCGGCTGAAATGGAGGCATTCAGGCAAAGGCATTCCTACCCCGAGAGATTAGTTCGCAGCAGGAGCTCTGATATAGTCTCTTCTGTCCGGAGACCCATGAGTGACCCCAGCTGGAACCGCCGCCCGGGGAATGAAGAGCGAGAGCTCCCTCCAGCCGCAGCCATTGGTGCTACTTCTTTGGTGGCTGCACCTCATTCCTCGTCTTCATCCCCGAGCAAGGACTCCTCGAGAGGAGAGGTAGGGGACACGGGCCACGCCGCAGAATTTGTGGTCAGCTCTCATGTTCTGTCTGCCTGGTGCTCTTGGTATCTGAAACTAGCATGGGTTATATCCATCTAGGACTAGGGATGGACAGTAGTCGTAATTAAAGATGGTCTGTCATTCTAGTAAATTCACAACCATATAACCCATTAGAAGTACTGTGGTACTTTGGTTTTGTAGTAATAAAGCTTGCATTTTTATAACACTTTTAGCCTTTCATCAAGTAATTTTACATTTAATTTCATTTAAACCTCACAGTTTTCTTCCAAGATGATTAGCTAGCTATTATTTTTCTTTTTTTCCCCCCAATGAGGTATTATTGTTTATTTTGAAACAATTACACAGAAGTTGGAAGTAGAGACAGCTCCACCCCCAGCCATGTGAGAGTACGTGGCCAGCCCGATGCTGCCGCGCTCCTCGCCTGTGACCGCTTTAGTGCGGAGCCTCCCGCACGCAGCGCCTTCCGCGCCTTCCCTGCGCGTGCGGCAGCCGCCAGCACCGGGAGAGGACTGGTGCACCGCTGCGTCTGCCCCTCCAGCGCTCACGGCCCCGTTAGTTCGCCAGTGTGCCCCTGGTTGTCCCAGTGACGCTCGCTAAAGGGCCTGTGCAGGATTGGATCTCGTATTCAGTCCTCATGTCCTTCAGTCTCAGTCCAGAACATTTTCTCAGTTTGCCCTTGACCTTCGTGATCTTCACACACTTAAAAATTGCAGGCCCATTTCTAGAATTGGGGCTTGTTTGATGTTTTCTCATGACCAGTTTTTTTTCCAATGAGGTATTATTTTTTATTTTGAAAAATAAAGCTTTTATTTTGATAAAAATGAGCTTACTCATCCTCGGCAGGAATGTCACTGACGTGACAGTGTGTCCCTTTCCCTGCCTGTGCTGCTCATTAAACGACGGTGTGGTCCGCCAGGCTTCCCCACTGTACAGTTCCCGCTCTCCTTTGTAATTCAGGAGTATTTTGTGGGGGAGTATTCGAATATATGTGAATATCCTGGTCTTTGTCAGACTTATTTACTCACTTATTAATTATATCTGCGGGCCCATGGTTTTCTGTTTTAATCAGTGGGTTTGTTACTGTCATTTATTTTTTTCCCTGGTTTGGCCTCTGGGAGCCCCTTCTTCATGAGTGCTCTTAGAGAAGATATTTTTAGTTCCAGTTTTGTAGAAACAGAAATTAAATGACTTGTCTAAGGTCACGTGATGGGCTGGTCAAAGAATTGTAGTTGCCGTCCTTTGACATGTGGTCCTGATGACAACTCAGCATAATTGGTGATCAAAACTTGAACGTTGAAGTTGGTCAGATCTAAGTTTGAGTCCCAGCTGTGCCACATACAGACTGTGTGACTCTGGGGAAGATGAGTGTGATAACCTCTCATCTATAAGAAGGGCTTAATATTAGTATTTATCTCCTAAGGCTACTGTGAGGTTTAAATGAGATAATATATAATCATTACACTCAGTGTTGATCTCCTAAGTACTGTGAGGTTTAAACGAGATACCAAATATTGTTACACTCAGTGTTGATGTCCTGAATACTGGGAGGTTTAAACGAGGTAATACATACCCTTACACTCAGTGTTTGGCACACAGTCTAGACTCGGTGTTATTATCAATGCTACTGCCACCGTCTCTGCTGCCTCTCTAGACGTTGCTTGCACTGTGTTGACTCTGTAAGAACGTATTAAGTGCCCACACTATGCTAGGCTCCGTATCAAGCTCTGGGTTTACTAACAGTGATGAGACAGCGCCTGCCCTCAAGCAGATCATTGTCTGGTGCTTGAAGGGCGCACGCCCATGTTTCAGAAGTTTCCTATACAGCAATAAGAACAGTTTTGCTTTTAAGACAAACCTGAGTGGTATTTGTGTTTCAAAGACTAAATTAAATCCTTTTCATAGTCATTTGTCCTGCTGCCCACCTACAAATAAAGCATCAAACTTTTCCTACAGACTGAAGAACGCAAAGATAGCGATGATGAGAAATCAGACAGGAACAGACCTTGGTGGAGAAAACGTTTTGTTTCTGCCATGCCTAAAGGTAATTTTATAAAATATTAGAATGCCGTGTTAGCAATAAGAAGCAAAGCCCCAAAATCTTTTTCAGAGAGCCAGTACCTCAACTCCTCTCTCTCTGAGGCTTGCTGGGCTTGTTTCTAGCTCTTTTCAGGGTAAAGAACATGGTTTCTCGCAGGTGACTGCTAAGGAAGAGCTTTAGAAGTAGCAGTTGTTGTTCTTTGCAGGAGGTGGTAGTGGTTTCATAAATGGAAGTCATGCAAGTCACAGTTGTTTAAAGATCATATGCCACTGATGGTAGACGTGTAGGACTTACGACATACGAATTGCCAATAATTACTGCAGGAGAAAGGGATGCTGTCAGGAATTAAACTGAAAATTTGAAATTCGTCCTTTACATTCCTGGAATAAACTTCAGCTTTTAATGTTTATGTTCTTTGAGAATATTTATACTCTATTAGTGAGTGTCTAATTTGGAGAGGTAGGTGTATAAAATTGTTTGCTTTTTTTGTGCATAGCCTGGCATCATACCAGTAGATACTGGGATTTGAGTTTGCAAAGCATCTCTTCCTGAATGGAGAGATCTTCCAGGACTAAAGCTAGGGACTTCTTCCGAAGGCCTCTTCTCCGCCCCGTGGTGCTCAGGAGCTGAGGAGCACAGCCTTGGCGCCGCACTCAGTTCTGCTGATGAGGAGGGCAGAGTGAGGCTCAGAGCTTTGAATGTGTTGTTTTTGAGCAGAGGTGCAGAGGCAGTGGTTTTGATTTAGTCCCAATGGATTCCTGTTAATTCATTCTTCCTGTGGCAGACGACTCCGAAAGCTTCTCTAAGAACCCTCAATGCTATTTTAAAAACTATTATCAGTTGACACTTGGGATTTCTTAGCTTTTAAACTTTTCACCTTCCTCTCACTTAGAAATGTTGGCACGCCAGTTAACCCAAAATGACTGCTGTCTTCCGAGTAGCGCAGTATGTTATGTGTCACACTACTGACTTTATTTAATTTCCAGCTCCTATACCATTTAGAAAGAAAGAAAAACAAGAAAAAGACAAAGATGATCTGGGGCCTGACAGATTCTCAACACTCACAGGTTTGTAGACCCATGGACTTCCTGGCTCCTTCATTCCCAGAGCACATATTTCATAACACTTTTTCTTGGGTGCCATAAGCGTTGCCTCTTTAGAAGAGTGTGTCTGTGTGTGTACAGTGGGGAGTATGTTCTTCGTAGCTTTGTGGTTTCCAGTTGGCGGCCACAGTGAACCTCAGTGTGCTCTTCCTGCAGACCGCCACCACCATCATCATCCTCATTATCATAGCTTCCGTTTATGATGAGGCCCCGGTCCCGGGCCTCTAGACACACCCTGCAACTCGACAGCTTAGCGGGAGGATGACGCGTAGTGCCTTCTAGGAGAGCGTGGTGCTGGTTTCAGTGCTCTGCATGCCATGCCTTCGGGCCCGTGATTGAGTAGTTCTCTCTAACCTTTTCTCTAACGCTGATCGTAGCATTCTAAATTGATTTCCGTCTGTAGCGCTTGATTATTCAGGATCACAGTGAAATTCTGTTCTGCTTAATTTCCTTTTTTTGTGATGAAGTGTGTGTTCAAACAATATCATAAATTTATAAACTTTACTAATTTTTTACAGCTTGAATCATTTTAGCATTGCTATCTGACCCAAGGAAAATACAGCTAGGGGTTGGGTTCTTACCTTATTCGGCTCTTCTGTTTCTACAGCTTCTTTTTGGCACATTTTGAATGAGTACCCTGAAAGGAAAGAGTGTGAGAAGTAGTGTTACTGACATGACCTTGAGTTCGGTAGCTGTGCGCTATTTCCAATGACCACAGAGCACCTAGCGGGGAATTAATTTCTTGCCTCATTTTTTTCTTACCTTGATTTTAAATTATGTCCTGCTAAGTTAAAATGAAGGGTTTTATTTAAAAATGAGATGGATTTCGAAAGAACATCCTCCTCAAAGCTCATCATAGCACAGGTAGAATCCCATTTTAATGCATGCTATTCTGATGTCTAGTTCTGTTTAGATGTAGCTCCTTGTCCCAGCATACGCCCTGCTTGGATGCATGCCCTTCCCGGAATAAAGGGCTCCAAACCGCAGGAGCCGTGCTGCTCGGCCACGGGCCCCCGCTGGGAGCAGTCAAGCCCATCTCATCGAATCAGCCAGTATTTGTTGAACATCTGACTCATGCCGGGCACTGTGCTAGGTGTTGTAGGTGTTAAGTCAAATCACACATGATCCTATTCTTCAGGAACTTACAGGCTGACTGGGCAGAGTGGCAAAGGCGTGCTTTTGGTAAGATACTTACGTTTCCCTACCATGTTTCTGGTGGTAGGACATGACCAGTGTTCACAGCATGGAATGCTCTTCGTGAAACCTCATGGTTTGATAATATGGAATTGATAATTTTGGAGAATTTACTTTTCTTTGGGCAATACATTTTTCTTGATTCTTGGTTCTTAAGTGGGAAGGTACATAGAGTAGAATAAGTTTTTCTCATAAAGTATTTCATTTTCTGTGTGTTTAATTCAAGCCATTTAACTTCTCTACTGGTGCAGAAACTTCTACACAGTCCTAACTAATGACCCATTGAAAATGATCATTAAATCTATTGTAAAAAGCTATGAAAGGAAATTTCTTAACAGCCTGCCCATAATCCCACCATCCTAAGCATTCTTTTTTTTCCATGTTCTCTCCCAGTGTTTTCATATTTGTTCATGGCTTCTCATGACTGAATCAGAGCATGTATTTAAGTGCATTCTTTTACCACGTGTTACTTCATAAACCCTCTCCCAGTCTTTACTAGACATAGCTGGTTTGTTCATTTTCATTGGTTCTAAGATGATCTATCACATGATTTTACTGCAGTGCGAGCCTTCTCTTGCTTTGGGATAGTTAGAATGAATCTAACTTTTACTATGAAAATTCTGCTCATAGTTTCATATGTGTAGCAGTTTTTGTTTATTTTTATTTTCCTGGGATAAAATTTTTAAGAATGGCATTATAGAAATAAAGTTTACCGGCAGTATTATGGCTTTTACTATGTTTAGCCAAATTCTGTTGTTCTTTTTTCAAAAGAGCCTCAACAGCACCCAAAACCAATAGCAAAAAGTATGCCCTCTCCAAAAATTTTTTTTGTAATGATAAAGGTTTTATCAGTTTACATTTTGAAGAGATCAGATTATAGTTCTTATCATGCATGCAAATGCCATTATAGCAGAAAGATTAAATTACTTTGGAAATCCTTTCTCTCTAAAGTTTACTACAATTTTATGGAGACAAAAATAATGAATATTTTGTATAGAAACAAAAGGAGAGCCTGTGAACTTAAATACTGAAACTCGCATACACCTCGGCTTCCTCTTCTGTAAAGCGGGGGTGACAGGAGTGCCTCCCTGCGGGTTCGGCGCAGTGATGGATGCGGTCACTTATGTCAGATGCTTAGCACAAGTCCTGGCACGGGGTGCGTGCTCAATAAATGTTAGCTGCTATTAATATTAGCTGCTATTAACACACACATACAAATTCTAGTGATTTTTATGTGATTTTTTTGACTTTTTAAAAAATGGGATTCTACCAGAATGTGGGCATTTATGATAGTTACCTGCCTGGCCTAGATCCACCCCAGGAGTTTAAATTTCACTAGAGAACTTTATTGTATCCCATAGATCTGTAGCAGTTCTTTGCTTTATTAATTGTTAATCAATTCAACGGCAGGAAAACATTTCGATGTGCTGATGTTGCTGACAGGGGAGCGGTCCTGCCAGTAAGCAGTGCTGCCTCTGTGATTGTGATAGCTTTTTCCCCCGTGCACCCCAGGTACAACCCCGATCTCCCTAGCAACGTCCAGCTTCTCTAGGAGTCCCTCCGACACCATGGCATGCACAGAAGTGCGCTGCTCCAGCGGCTGCATGTCAGGGTGCGAGCCAGCGAGACAGAATATGAAAATCGGATGTTTTCAAATCTGGTGTAGAGAGAGAAATCCAGGAAGTGAGGATGGAGGAAGGCAGTTTTTATTGTTATTTAAAAGGCTTTAATTCTCAGTTTAAATGCTACTTTTTTTCTCCTTCAGCATGGAGATGTCTGAATAAATGAAGTCCGCATATGAAAATGCACTGTTGGAAGTTCTGTTAGCATGAACTGCTAATGACAGTGGTTTGAGTGTTAGCGTTTAGAAACCCATCATCCATTCAGTCTGCACTGGATTTATTGACACTGTCATGCAGAATTCTGGCGATGATGAGAAAGTGGAGCCAGTCCTCCCAATTCCGTGCTTTGGCAAGGCTCTCAGACCTAGCAATGGGAGGAGTAGGCAGCTGCATGGTGCCTCTTAACATTGAGATATGTGCTCTTTTTAAGTCTCACCTCCTAATCGGCCTTTGGGATTATGCTCCTGGTGTCGTACTAACATCAGAGTTGGTCCAAACCGAGGGGAGCTCATTCTCTCCCTCTCCTTTCCCTGCAGACGACCCCAGCCCTAGACTCAGTGCCCAGGCTCAGGCCGCCGAGGACATTCTGGACAAGTACAGGAACGCCATCAAACGAACCAGCCCCAGTGAAGGAGCATTGGCCAACTACGAGAGTGCAGGTGATGACCGGGATCAGGATTGGAATAGTGATTTTTGTGTCACAGTGATAGAGGTGATTGGCATTAAAAGTAGCCTTACTTCAGCTACTTTTGAATAGCTGTGCGAAAAATACGGTACAGTCCTCCAGGTAAATGAACAGGAAACAAAAGTCTGTAAAAGCATAACTTGTGTACTGCATGTGTTTATGCTGGTGTGTGTACGGAGTGTCTCTGGAAGAAAACCAAGGGGGGGAGCCCGGAGAGAGGTGAAAACTACACAAAAGTTGAACTTTTTCAAGAAATAGCACACTTTTTTTTCCCCAGAAAAGTTGAAAAAATAGTACAATGAAGGTCCATATTTCCTGTACCTAAATAGACATCAGTTGTTAAGATTTTCCCACATTTTTCTCTCTAGTTGGTTTTTCCTGAAGCATTTGAAATTATCTAAGAATATTTTTTGTATATGCATAGTATCTTTATTACACCGAGGAAATTTTTTATTCCCTTGACTGTATACGTGCATGTCTTGTCTTTTCTAAATTGATTAGTTAAAAACATACAGCTATCGCGGCACCCCTGGCTGCATGTGTGAGCTCACCCCAGCTCCTTCCTGGCAGCGGGAGAAGCCCTGGGGAGGAGACTGGGGGCCTGAGCGCACGGCCCCCTCAGCCCATGCCTAGTGGAGGGGTTTGCAGCTGTCCCCCGGGGCAGGGTTCCATGCCCACGAAATGAGGTGTTAGGTGTTACTTAAAACGATGTGGAGGCCCCTTTCAGTTCTGTGGTTCAGTGATTCTGATCACAGAGCATTATCTTTATTAAATTAATAATGACTCATTTTTTTTCAATTAGGATTGGTATGAGAAGCAGAACCGTTCTCCTTCTCAATAAGTGATCTCTTGGTATATTATCATTCTTGTCCATTATCTTGTTTAAATGTTTGAAGTTTTCTTTTTTCAAAGAACTCCTATTGTAAAGCACAGTGCTGACTTATCTCTGAGTTGCTCAGAATAACGGCTAGTGCCAGAATATTCCAGATTAACCTAATTACCCTTTTGGGGGTGGGTTTTGTTTAGAGGTCATGGGTGATGGGGAAAGCGCACACGATTCTCCTCGAGATGAAACACTGCAAAACATCTCAGCCGATGATCTGCCGGACTCCGCGAGCCAAGCAGCCCAGCCTCAGGACTCCGCTTTCTCCTACAGGTATTCCGTCGGCAGGCTTTAGGGCCCTGGGGTTGGGCTCTTCACCACTGTTGCAGTCACCTCAGGTCACGTGATGCACTGAGTCCCTTCGTAAATGTGTAAGGCAGAGGGATAAGTGAATGCAGTGGCTGTGTACTGAGAAGACCCTGCTTCATGTGTGGCCGCCCAGTATCAAAGACTTTAATTCAGGGACAAAAGAAAACCTCGCTATGCCCATAGGCACCACAGAAGTAATTAAAATGAAACAAGTGGCAGTGCCTCTGTCCCCGGAAAAGCTTTGGCCTGAGTGAGGAATGTTGGGGGAGGGGGGGGGTCCGCTGCGCAGTCATTGACTAACCCACTGTCCCCTGTGGACTGGCTCACGCCCCTTAGTTTGTCACCTCCTCGCTCCCCAGATTCATCAGTCCCCAGTACATGGCCAGTATTGCTCATATTTACTCCCCCCATTAGTTTAAAGAAAGCTCCAACTAGTACATCATTTTATTTATAAATATTACAAAGCGTTCTATTTTTTCACTGCAGTAAAACTGGAGTAACAAACAACTTTTATTTTTTGGCCATGACTTTATCATTATATATTTTATGAGTCTTTGCAAAGTGGGTGAACATTACCTTTGATAGGCTTGGTCTGTAAGTTACTGGCTGTATGGGAAACGAGACAATGGGGAAGGGCTCAGAGCCAGTCAGGTGAGGTGGACAAGTGGCAGTCCTGCAGGGGAGCAGACTTCGCCCGTTCTCGGAGGTGTTCCAGCTTTTTGCTTTGGGTGGCAGCTTCGGACATTCTGAAGAAGCTCTGGTCCGTGCCATGCAGGACCAGAAAGGGCCACGTCCACTCCAGATAAAAGAATGTTTATGGCTATGGGGTGGGGGGCAGTGGGGGTGGAGGGACTGAGGAAAAAGGGCTCATGGACAAGGACAACAGTGTGGTGACTGCTGGGGGGAGGGGTGTAAGGGGACTGAATGATAATGGAGAAAAAATACAATAAAGATTAAATTACAAAAGAAAAAGAATGTCGGTGGCATCTCTCAGCGTGAAGAGAGCTGCATTGTTGTGGTGGGTGACAGGTCACTGAAGGGCGCTCTACCCTGGGTGCTGGTAGGTGCTTCAGTAGCTGGAAGTTGCAGAGAAGCCGGTCTGGCTCAGCCAAGAAGGTGTCCAGCACCAGAGCAGTAGGAAAGGGCTTCCTGTCTGGTGGCTGGATCAACACTCGTCGAGAGCTATAGGGCAGGGCCTTGTGGGTGCCTGTCCTAGTCCTCAGCACGTGCTAGCAGGGCCGAAGTCACTTGTTTGATTTTGGTGACTTTACAGAACGGCTCTTGCCCAGAGCACTTTTACATCCTTGCTCCTCGGGTAACTGGGAAGCCTGTTCCTCTAAGTGAGGTGTCAGTAGGTTTAAGATCACCTTTTCATTTTTGACCACTTGAGACATTCGAGTCCTGAGGTAGCATGAATTAACATGCCACATGTTAATTCACATAGTAAATGTCTGTAAAGTGTGGCCATACCTGGACACAGAAATGGATGAACTTCCAACTCACTTTCAGAGATGCAAAGAAGAAACTGAGGCTGGCTCTTTGCTCTGCGGACTCCGTGGCTTTCCCAGTGCTCACTCATTCCACCCGGAACGGTCTGCCCGACCACACAGACCCAGAAGGTGAGTAGCTGTGTGATCATTTGTTTTTTCCTACATTTGTAGATTGAACCATATGAAACTGCCCATGTTCAACTGGATTGAAGCTTTACAGCAATTCCATGTGGTCCAGCTTAATGCACTGACATTAGGATCAGCTAAGGGCACTCTGATTACTCTAGTGTTCTCCCATTGAGATCGGCGGTTCAGCTTAGATCTAACACGGTTTACGTAAGCACATGGGTTTTCTCAACAGTAACAGAATTCTTATTTTTTTTGTTTAGACAATGAAATTGTATGCTTCTTAAAAGTTCAAATAGCTGAAGCAATTAATTTACAAGATAAGAACTTAATGGCTCAGCTGCAAGAAACAATGCGCTGTGTGTGCCGCTTCGATAACAGGACGTGCAGGAAACTGCTGGCCTCCATCGCCGAGGACTACAGGTAGCACGCCCAGCCGCTCGCCTGCAGACCCGTCCCAGCGGGAAGCGTGTTCTTCTCGGTCCTTACTTTGGAAATGAACCTAGGCTCACTGCAAGGTGCTTGGCTACATTTACCTGGCTGTAGATTCCCGAGGAGCACATTGGCTATTTAGCCTGGAAATGTGGTCGTAAATGAGCAGCCCTTACAAACAGAGAAGTGCCCTTTATGTAAGCATTGCACAAAAGAGCTTTCGCAGAGGTGAGGCCAGAATAGGATATCATTCTCATGGTTTTTTTTTTAATTATTATTATTTTTTATTTTTAGAGCAAGGGGAAGGGAGGGAAAAAGAGATGGAGAAAAACATCAATGTGTGGTTGCCTCTGGTGTGCCCCCTACTGGGGACCCAGCCCATAACCCAGGCATGTGCCTTGATTGGGAATCGAACCAGTGATTCTTTGGTTCACAGGCTGGCGCTAAGTCCACTGAACCACACCAGCCAGGGCTCATTTGTCACTTTTTTTTAGGGGTCATAGGGAAGGCTACGTTTCTGGACCAGACAAGCAGGCATAGGGCTAGGAATTGCTACCCTTTGTCTAGGATCAGTCCCTTGCTAACAGTTAAGGAGAAACACGTAATGGAGATGCCTAGGAGGTGAAGAGGCTTGGCGGCTTAGGGCACAGGTGCTCTAACGATTGTTTCATCTAGACCGTACGCAGATAAATGGTGGTGTGTTGAATGGTCCAGTGGTATAGTAACCTGCATTTTGTTCTTATTGGAGTTTTCTGTAGCAGTCAATTTGAGAACCATATGAGGCATGTATCTGGTGTCCTGCAAAGCGTATTTCCTTTCAGGAAAAGGGCCCCCTATATTGCTTATCTCACTCGCTGTCGACAAGGACTGCAGACCACGCAGGCTCATCTGGAGAGGCTGCTGCAGAGGGTTCTGCGGGACAAGGAGGTGGCCAATCGGTACTTCACCACCGTCTGTGTGAGGCTGCTGCTGGAGAGCAAAGAGAAGAAGATCAGGGAGTTCATTCAAGGTAACCGACGGCCTTCGATGGAGCGTCCCTCGGCCGCGCGTCGCTGGGAAGAGGGGGAACTCGGGTTCTGCCCGTTGGCGGGCCTGCGCGTCCCAGAGCAGCTCCTTAAGTTCCCGCCACTGTGCGGGCTCGTACTTCAACTTTGGTGTCAAACAGTCCATTTTATTTTGTTTGGGATTGAGTATCTGTAGTTTATTTAAAAATCGACAAAATTGGTAAAGTTGCGGATCCACACAGTTTTTCTCACTTTTTAAAGCAAAGTATATCGTTTTTATAACACAGCCCCTGCTCTTCAGCTTTTCTCTCTCTCTGACCTTCCTCCTGAGTTTAGTGATTTGGCTGCATAGTCTCCTAAGATGAACCACGTCCAGACATAAGAGCATACTATTTACATAGCTGGTGATTAAAATGATTCCTGTAATTTTCTTTTTAAAATTATTCAGATAGCATATTTTAAAAATTACTATTTTGCATTGGAGACTTCCAGAAGCTCACAGCAGCCGACGATAAAACCGCTCAGGTGGAAGACTTCCTCAAGTACCTCTACGGCGTGATGGCCCAGGACGTCATATGGCAAAACGCGAGTGAGGAGCAGCTGCAGGACGCCCAGCTGGCCATCGAGCGGAGCGTGATGAATCGGATTTTCAAGCTCGCTTTCTACCCTAATCAGGACGGGGACACGCTTCGTGACCAGTGAGTGCCTCTGCGGCCGGTGCCTGGGTCGGACCGCGTAAGGGCGCATCCGCAGCCCCGTGTTTTAGACGAGCTGTCCGTGAGCCTTGGCGTCTGAGAGGGAGGCGCGCTGTCACCACGCTTCACCCACCGGAGTTACAGGATCAGGGGGTTGATGTCAGCCTGTTTTCAGGGACGTGGGGCATCAGGCGGAGGGCGAATGAACTGGTCCTTTGGAGGGCACCGCTGCGGTCTGTGCCTCGGCTCTGCCTTGCCTGTGGATCGCGACTCGGGGAAGCCTTCCTGGCCTTTTCGACGAGGTTCACTTCCCTGTCAGGGCTCTCGGGCCTGTGTACCTTTCTCTGTGGCAGCTTTACATTTGTTAGAGTCACGACTCTCAGCCTGGCACCACTGACACTTGGGCCAGGTAGTTCTCAGACGTGGGGACTGTCGTGTGCGTTGGCGGAGTTCAGCAGCCTCCCTGCGCCGTACACGCGAGGGCCAGTCATCCGGCACCAGTTGTGTGAAGCACAGAGGTCTCCAGACACTGCCAAATGTCCGGTGGAGGGCACAGTCGCCCCTGCTCCTGTGCTCTGGTTTGCGTGGCCCCCTGATGAGTGCCCTGTGCCCCGACGCTCCCCCCGAGAACAGGCGTGTGGCGCCTGCTCTCAGCCACTGTCACGGCCTCGAGCACAGGGCTTGTCTGGGGTGTGTGTTCATCGTTCATTAGGAACAAAAAGTTACGTGTTTGAATATCAAATATCTAGAATTGTATGGTAAAAAACTTATATCTCAGTGAAGTTGTTTTTAGAAACTAACCCTAAAGATTAATCTTATAAAATAAATACCTGCAGGGGAAACAGTGGTTCTCTGGGGGCAGCGAGAATGGACGATTTAGCATTTTTCTTTGTCCTCTTCTGCATTTTCTTGAGCATTGCTTTACAACCCCGTTTCTGTTCCCAGCATGTTGAGGTGGTCACTGTGCCCCCAGCCGGGACAGTGACTTACTGTGTCAGGGACGTGTGGTAGGATCTCCGCGTGGGTAACGAGTGTGTTTGGTTAGGCTGTTTGGCATGGAAGTTACAAGATACGGTGTGCATATCGGAGGGAGTTCACGCTCCTCTGGATGGGTGAGGAGCCATGAGACCTGCCTCTCACCTGTCTGGCCCACCCCAGGCCTCTGTCCTTAATACGCCAAGTGCGGCCAGTTTTCTCTCCGGAGCGCCAGCCAGCTCTTGGCTTCCGGCGAGGGGTACGGAATAGGAAGGGGCATTCAGACTGCACAGAGCCACTTCGAGGCAGGTCATTTCTTCTCCTCCACGGTACTTCCGCAGGTTTTGTAGAGGTGAGCTAACACAGTCTTCTGGAAAGAACATCAGAAGCCAGGGAAGCTGGGTTTAGCTCCTCTGTGGCCTTAGCCAAAACCTTCACCTGTTGAAGCTGAATTATTTTCACCAGTGAAAGGAGAGGTCGCATGTTCTGAGTCCCTTCTCCATCTAAGTGTGTCTGGTTTCTGGCTTTTGGTCCTCTGCTCCTGGCAGCCTGTCTGCTGACCAGTGTGTCCAGGCAGTTCGCGGGCTGAGGGCTCCCCTCCCTTCTCCTTGCGTGCGGTCCTGGCCTGGGAAGGAAGGACTTCCCCGCTCTCGCGGCACCCCTGCTCGCTCAGCAGTTCCAGGCAGACCCGGATGTGCCTTTTCTGACAAGGTGGAATACCTCCAGCTGAGAGTCTGAACTGTAATTGTGATCTGCATCTAGAAATAAGTCTCAAGTGTTTGAAATGTTTTAAAAAATCCATCATGACCCTTTGTGTACCTTATTTTCTGAAATACGTATTTACGTGTTTGTTCTGGGGTTTGCAGGGTCCTTCATGAGCACATTCAGAGGTTGTCTAAAGTAGTGACTGCGAACCACCGAGCTCTTCAGATACCCGAGGTAAGGCGGGTGTCGCGCGTGGGCGGCGGTGCGGGCTGAGGCTGCCGGGTGCCTCCCCGCTTTCTCCAGGAGGCGGTGTGGGCTGCGCACCACCCGTTTGCAGTGGAACCGTGCCGGTGCACCTGAGGTTCTGGAAGGTCCTCCTGGGCTTTCCGGGTGGAGGGGGTGGCTGAGGAGCTCTTACCCGCAGCTGCCCGGTGCAGCAGGGCCTTGGGGTGCTGACCCCTTGGTGCAGGAGAGGAAACTGAACCTGAATGTGACACCAGATTACCTTTTAGTTGCTGGTAATGGAGTTTTTACCTCTTATAAAATACGGCTCTTAGAAAATAGGAGAATTCCAGGTGTTTGAACTTTCTGATGGTTTTATTAAAACCCCCACTAATGGAACATTGATTAGCATAAAATTTTTAATTGTCCTTGATTGTTTGAATCTGTTATTCTTAGTACTGCAGCAAATGCACATAATAATTTATAAATTATTTTCTTTTATAAGTAGCTTGTTTGTGCTTTTGGAACCCAGCTTCTATATTCAGAGAAGTTCCGTTCTCGCTGTTTAAGAAAGATTGAAATTTTATGAATTCTAGGTTCTGTATTATTGTATGCAATTTCCTCTGTTAGTGGAGATCTAGGTTGCTTTATTTTTTTTTTAAGATTTTATTTATTTATTTTTAGGGAGGGAAAGAAGGGGTGAGGGAGAGGGGGGGAGAGAGAGAGAGAGAGAGAGAGAGAGAGAGAAAGAGAGAGAGAGAGAGATAAAGAGAGAGAAACATCAATGTGCGGTTGCTGGGGGTTATGGCCTGCAACCCAGGAATGTACCCTGGCTGAGAATCGAACCTGGGACACTTTGGTTCCCAGCCCGTGCTCAATCCACTGAGCTACGCCAGCCAGGGCTTAGGTTGCTTTATTTTAAAATTCAAAGCAAATTATTTAAAAGTTAAGCTTCAGTCTTTAGTGGTGGGCAGAGGGACCGCAGTCTGGTTTTACCGAAGAAAGGGAGACCCCCCCCCCCGCGACCGGCGGGCCTGCTTGTGCTCGAGGCCTGTGGTGGCCCCGAGGTTCAAGCAGGGTCCGCCCGTGTGCGGTCTCTCTCAGGTCTACCTTCGGGAGGCACCGTGGCCGTCGGCGCAGTCGGAGATCAGGACCATAAGTGCTTACAAGACGCCCCGGGACAAAGTGCAGTGCATCCTGCGCATGTGCTCCACCATCATGAACCTCCTGAGCCTGGCCAACGAGGACTCCGTCCCAGGAGCGGATGACTTTGTCCCTGTTCTGGTGTTCGTGTTGATAAAGGTGGGCCGAGCGGGGCGGCGCAGGGCTTCACAGGGCGGTGGGGACCTTGGCTTTTCCCCGAGCCTCAAGCTCTGTGTCACCCAGCAAGGAGGCGCCCGATGCCGAGTGTGTTCTGTCCGGAAGTTAGGGGTTTCGAAAGGAGGACCGGGAGGACCAGATTCCTAGCGAACATTTTCAGCTTTTAAAGCGGTGCCTGAAGTTCTTGGTTGGGGCTCAGTATATAATCCGCAAGCGAAAGAATAAATGTGCTTTTACCATCTTCTTTTAACATTGAATTTTTCGTAGTGCCCGTCACATAAACTACTAAATTTGCCAATTGTCTCTCTCCTCCTTTGGCCTCATATTTTGTAATTGTACCTTATTATTTTTAAACGTGCTGACCTATTTTGTCCTTTTTTGTCTTTAGAATTGAAATTTCATCATCTAAATGGTGTATTTTGAACATTCTGGAGAGGACCCTGTGCTTGGGTTGCATCAGTCAGTGGTCCATTTGTTGAGGCTTAGGGTACTTTTGACACATCCCTCACTAATTCTTAATGCTGCAATATTCCTACAACCTGGACTCCTGAGTCAGAAACCCGTAGGGTCAGTGCGTGACCAGCCTTTATAACTCCCGTTGCCTGCTCTTCTCTGTTCTGCCGGGGACACACCAGGTCAAGCTTGTTTTAAGGAACAAACCTTGGCTTGTCTTCCTAACTGCTTAACACACCTGTGTCCTTTCTTGCCATGTGAAGAAAGTGAAAAAGCAGATGTTCTGTGTTACCTCTTGCAACAGAGGACATGCTATCTTTTTTAGTTTTTTGTTTGTCAGCTCATTCTGCCTGCACTTACTAACCAATTATAATCCAGTTTGCCTTCAGCATTTATTTCCTCACCTAACGTTCCGGAGCCCTGAGGCGCTGAGTAAGTGCACCGGGGTTGGTCCAGCCTTGTACAGGACCGGTGGGGCTCGGTGACTTGCAGGCAGAGAAAGCTCCAGGTGGTTCAGTGACGATTACAGCCTGACTTGCCTTTCCGGTATACTGTGGCTCGTGGTAACCACGGTTTACACAGTAGTTCCAAAAAGGGAATTTGGGGATTGTCTACAAAAGGACGGGTATTTCTTTCAGAGGAAAACATTTGGAGATGTTCACTTTAAATGATGTTTGCAGAGATATACATCTAACTAATTGACTTTCTTATTTTTCATTTTTCTAGGCAAACCCGCCCTGCTTGCTGTCCACCGTTCAGTATATCAGCAGCTTCTATGCCAGCTGCCTGACTGGCGAGGAGTCGTACTGGTGGATGCAGTTCACCGCGGCAGTGGAGTTCATTAAGACCATCGATGACCGGAAGTGACCGAGACGCAGGCCCGCCGGGACAGCAGACTGTTAGGCGGGCGGGCGGGTCTCTAGGAAAATGTACCAGCTGCTTCAAAGGCTGAAGATTGTTTTGTATAATGTTGTACAGCATCCAGACATTTTAAAACAGGTCTTTACTAAACAGGTTAATGAACTAACACGCAGGTTCTCTTTTCTTCGGGCTCTTTTCCTTTCTGAGTTGCATATTTTATTTTCTCGTCCCCGAGTAGAGAAGAATAGCATTGCAAAAAGGGACCACATTTTTCAGGTATTTGAAATACTAAAAAAAACTAAGCAAAATCTCCTAGAAAATTTCTAGATCTCCATTCACGGATAGCCGTTCTTTCCTTTTACTTAACAAAACAGAACAGAACAGTGTGTAGCTCTCTGAAGATGGGGCCGAACCCGTGGACGTCGGGGGGAAGGGGAGCGCGGTCTGCGCTGAGGGCTGTGGCGGCGGGGGCACTCGTGGCATTACCTATACACGCACTCACCCAAGTCGAAAAGCTACGAAGGAAATGTAAATATAATATATATTTATATTTGATGTAATATGGACACCTTCAGATTCTAATAAACAAGGGATATTGCTGGGAGTGGATTGTGATGTACCCTCTTGTGAAATGGTTTCCCCGACAAAGTTTAAGCTGAGCTTACAATCAGAAAACCAACAAGTGCACAGAAATACTTACTAAAGTGTAATACGGTTGATGGAACTCCCTAGTGTGCAGTGTGACGCCCAGGGCTGCCTTAGCTGCTGAGAGGTGTGAAAGCCGGGAGTGAGTCCCCGGACGTTTCTCACTGTGGACTCTCTGAGCCTGTGGCGGGGAGAGGTCGTCAGTCGCCACACATTGCCCACGGAAGGACAGTAGATCTCTAATGCTTTTGTGTGGTACTTAATCTGAAATACTAAATGCGGTGTAGAAACCACCGACACAGCTCCTTACAACCCTGTAATTGTAATATATTTTTGATGATGATTCACATTGAATGCACAGACCAGGAATTCAGTGAATGTCATTTTTTAAAAAAAACTAATTTGTACTGTCTGCTCTAGTGATACAAGTTTTATTAGTGAAAACTATTTTAACCAACCATACTATTCGTATGGAAAAAGAAATCTATTTTGGCAGATTTCCGTGCCTTTATTTCCCTCTTCCGAAGAAAAGTATGTGTTTCAGTTTTTCGTTTTATTATATATGGATAACTAATCAGGAGTCAGTTCGGGCGTCCGAGAATCGGCCAGGGAGGCACGTTGAGGCCTCAAGCACAAGCCTCGCACGTGGTCACCGCTGACTGGCCCCGCTCTGTCTGTTTCCCGGTCGCGCTCAGCTCCCTTCTGCAGCGCGCTCTGTCCGTCCCTTGGTCCCTTGAGTCCCTCGGTGCGGACAGCACCGCCAGGCCTTCGTCAGGGGCTGTGATGGACACCTTGAGCAGGTGAGCGCCGAGGACGTCTGCCCCTCTCTGAGGTCCCTGCATCTCCTTGTGCCCAAGGAGGCTGGGTGTTCTCTGCGCCTCTTCTCCACTTACTGTAAAACGCCGGTGTGGAGTTGCAGAGGAGTGTGGGGTGTGGTTTCTGCCTTTTGGGGAGAGAGCAGCATTACAGTAGTACTACAGAATGGCCTTTCGAATGTGAGTCATGTGCTTTGTGGGGCTGTGACTGTCAAACTTGCCCAGGTATTAGAAGTCAGATCCCACCATAAATACTTTACAAGATAACTGTCTAACATGCTAAGATCTAAAAGGGAGTCCATTTTCTTCAGCATTTGATTCAATAAATGTTCAGTCAACAGAAGACTTGGAACAGTTGAAATTCATTGTCACGGGTTATAACTCGCAAGTCAGTGAGAGGCTTGCTCCTCCACAGTGGCTGCTGAACCTACTCCGTGTTATCACCGTGGAAATAAATAGGAAGATGTGGTCACCGCACAGGGCCATTTTCTGTGGAGCAGGGGTGGAGCTCGGGCTGCAGGGCTGCACTGGAGGCCGGCCTCTGTGGGGCTTGAGCCCATGGTCAGAGCAGAGCCCCAGAGATTGGGCGTCGGGGTTACACCTCTGAGTCGGAGGCTTGTGCTTGGCTGGACTCAGGTGCTGGTGGAGTCACGCCGCCCCGCTGTTGAAGGGGCAGTGGAGGCCCCCGCTGGACCCCTTGGGAGCGAGGACTGCTGGGCACCTGCCATCGCTGGGTTGACCCCACGACGGGATTTATTTTAGCGTTGACTTGGAATCCGGGGATGGGTGACTGCCTGCATGGCGGGGCTGGGGTGCGAGGCAGGGAGGGGTTTGCCTGGGCTCTGTCGGGAAGGGTGCTGTGCGTGTTTCTCACTGCACGGACCCCCGGCGCTGCTTTCACACACAGTGTCAGGGCAGAGGCACCGGGTCACCCTGAGAAACACACGGCAGCCACCGAGCAGCGCCTGGAGTTTACAAAGCTGCCCAGTGTAAATGCAGAGCGAGCGGCTCAGTCCACGGAAATCTTCCGGAATTAAATGAACCTTGTAGTTCATATGTTAATACTCTGCTTTTGGAGGCGGTTAAGTAATAGAAATGCAGATTTAAGATAGTCTTTCCTTGTAAATTTTTTTTTTTAACTGAAACATTCTTTAGGTAAAATCTCTAGTCACTTTTTCTTTTCAAAAACCTGCTCTTGAAAGCCTTTGTTATACAGAGACTAAGTCACTGTAGTCAGAGAACTGGGCTGTGTGAGGGATTGGCCGTGGGTGCGACGCGTGGTTTTTCTGCCCCGTTGTTGCGGGAGGCCCTTGTTGCGGAGGCCCTTGTCTAAGAGGACTTCCCATCCGAGTGTTCCTGAGCTGCCCGGCAGTGAGAGAGAACCCGCCCCGACAGGATCCAGCGGCCAGAATCCAGCCGAGTGGTGAACCCCTGCCCTGGGAGTCCAGTTGGCCGAGTAAAGGCCCACTCGGGGTTTTAAACGAGTGAGGTGTTTAGAAACTCCCTTCTCTGACGGACCAGGACCGGGTGTGCGAGGGAGCGCAGGCGCAGGCGCGCGCTCAGAGTTGTTAGTGGGGGCAGGGAAGCGGTGGGGGCGTGGCCCTGGGCCTGCTCTCCCTCCCGCTCCGTTCTGCTCCACTTTTTCTTTTAATTAAAAAAAAAAAAAAAAAAAAGCTTTACACATGCCTTTGGCTTATTTCAATAAAGAAATCAAAACTTAGTGTAAGGCCTTTGTTTTAAATCAGCTGAAGCTATATGATACAAAAATCGCACTAGATCTTTTTGCTATCTTCTTTTTGAAGCTTTTGGATTCATTTTTCAGTTCACATCTAAAATACCTGTATTAGCAGAAAAAAATCCAGGCTTTTATATATATATATGTATGTCTGGTGGATTTACGCAATATGCAAGCGCCATAACCGAGGAATCAAACAATTTTAAAGTTCAAAGTAGGTTTAAGTCGATTACTAGCGATATTTGAGGAACTGTGAACCCCAGAATGCTTGACAACTTTGTCACATTGTTACTTAATATATCCTACAGGGGTTGCACCCTGCTGGCGTTCCTGGGCCACACATTAATACATTGCAACATGTAATCAAAAAATCTCATGAAGTTTTAAGTAAATTTACGCTTTTGTGTTGGGCTGCACTCACAGCCGTCCTGAATGCATGCGGCCGGCGGGCCACAGGTCGGACACCCCCGTTAAGATGTGGGTCACCGGAGAAGCAGGATGACTAGGAACCGACTTTTAACTCCAGAGAACACTTAGACAAAGGGAGGTAGCACCGACTCCAGTGTCGAGGTTGGTGCGGTGGAGCCGTGGAGTCACCGCGGAGCTGCTGTGTTCCTTGGGCCTGTGCACAGCCAAGATTAAGTTCCCGAGAGAGGGGTCCGCTGCACCTGGTCGCTGCGAGGCAGTGTGGCAGGGGCCGCGCCCCCTCAGAACTCCCTTCTGCTGAGCTGACCCTCTGCCTTGCCCTCCTGAGCCTCACCTGCGTGAAAAAGCTTTGTCCTGCCTCTCCTGTCAAAACGGCTGAAGCCCTTTCCGAGCTGCAGTGAGTGAGCTTGCGCAGTCTCGCACAGGAAACCCGTCCTGTCTCCTAGTGTGATTACTGACTGTAATGCTCTGAAACTGATGAAAAGGGGAGAGCAGTTGAATTCAGTGGGTTTCATGGTCCCATCGTCTGTGCTGTCCTCAGAAGCATTTCTGAAAATTTCTGTGTCTCAAATAGGTTTCACGTTCTCCATGATTTCACACTTGTGTCTTCCATCCGAAGATCTGAGGGTATTAGGTGCGGTGCAGGAAGGAATTAGAATGAGCCGGCGGTTACTCACAAGAGGGTGGACATTGTTTTAACACAGCTCCTAGCTGACCCCTGCATTGGGTAAACCATTCATCAGCTGCGTCCTGAGAGCAAAGCTTCCAATCACGGTTTTCCCCGAGGTCTTTACTCGTTTCAGCTGAGGGGTTGCTGTTGGACAAGGAGCCTGTGTACCCCAGCAGGCTCACCCTCTGGGCCTCCCTCGCTGGTGGGAAGTGCTTTCCCCGCATGGATTGCACTTCATTTAGAAGGAAACATTTAGACATGTGATTAGGGCTCAGTTGTTTATCCTCACTCGACATTTTTTTCCCATTGCTTTTAAAGAGAGAGGAAAAGAACAGAGAAACATCGATTGTCTTCTCATATGTGCCCTGATTGGGAATTGAATCCACAACCTGGGCGTGTGCCCTGACCGAATTGAACCCGCTTCAGCCAACTGAGCCACACCGACCCGGGCTAGGGCCCAGTTTCCGCACAGTCTGTTCAGTGTTGAAACGATTGCTAGGAGTCGCCTAGAACTGAGAATAGAACACAACTTTCCCTGCCAACTTGGAAGAACCTGGCTCTTGCGCGCCTGTTACAAGTGCCCGCTCCACCCTCTGTCCAAGGAGGTGGCTCTGCAGCTTTCCCCAGAGGGAGTGCGTGCTGAGCGAGGCCTCCCTGCAGCCAGTGCTGTCTGTGCATTTGTCACGATCCTGGAAAGTGGCACCAGGTCAGAAGCTCCTCTGGACTAAAGGTGTCCTCTACCTAGAGATTGAAGTATTCGTGGAGGAGCTTCCTCTTCAGTCATAGCGTGCCAGAGGAGTCCTTGTCTGTTGGCTTAGGGTTCCAGACTGCAGTGCATAGACTTAAAAGCCAAAGAAAGAGGTTGTGGGCACCCACGAAACATCTGCCACATCTGTGCCGAGCGGGAAGTGCGCTCAGTTCCGAGTCCTGAGCCTGCCGTGGACTGGGAACAGGAGACCATGGTCATGGTGCTTCTGCTAACCAGGGGTCTTACGTGGCTAGCGGCCGAGACCGTTAACTTGTATGCTCCCATGAAAAGAGTATCCAATGTGATTTTTAAAAATAGGACACTTTCATTTCAGCCTTCCTGAGGCCTCCTAATTTATAGTTTTGACAAAAACCTGTAACCAGAGCTGTTGATTTTTGAACCCCTGGCCGCCGTGGCTCAGCTTGTTGAGTGTCGTCCCAGAGTGAGAGGTCACTGGCTGGATTCCCGGGTCGTGGCAGGTCCCCAGTCCGGGTGGCGTGCAAGAGGCAATCCATTTGATGTTTGTTTCTCCCCCTCTCCCCTTCCCTTCCCCCGTCTAAAATAAATAAATAAAATCTTTAAAAAAGAAAAAGCTCTTCCCCAAACCTCAAATTGCCAAACATCTCCAGATTCTCAGAGTTCAAATTCCTGTATGAAAAGTTCTTTCTCATTTGTCTAATCTTCCTCATCGTTTTGGCTTTCCTAACAGCGTTCCTTTTCTGCTGTAGTTTGTTTCTATTTGTAACCCATGTCCCACGGAAAAGCATGGCATGGGTTCCCCTAGGCCCTGGCGTCTGACCAGGCCTTTGCTCCCAAAGGGCAGCCCAAACTTCCTCTGCAGCCAGTGAGCACCTTTGCTGCCCTCCGCGACTTCTGGGGCCCTCAGCTGCCGGGTGGATTCCAACTCCTGGATTTACTTCCCTCCCCGGGGCCCTCCTCACTTCTGGCCACCAACAGCCCTGTTTTTCTTCTGTGGCCAGATAGGACAAGGGAGGCTGTGGCTGCTGCAGCTCTGGGGTAGCGCGCAGGGAGTGAGCCAGCCTGCTGGAGAGGAGGCGGGAGGCGGTGATGCACAAGCGACAGGTGATGGGGAGGGAAGGGAAGGGAAGGGAAGGAGGTGCGCGCCTCCTAAGAGCACGGCGTCAGGAGTGTCCACGGGCGGGCGCCTCCTCACAGCGAGGCCGGACCACACTGGGGAGCCGGGGGGTGTTCTTTCTCCTCTCCCTGGATCACGCTCGCTACTTAGAGAAAAGCCACAGGTTTCGAGCGTGGTGTGGTTGCACTGCTGGGTCTGGGAACCTGAGGATACTCTTTCCAATCTTGGCTCTGCCTCTAACCAGACCTAAGGCGAGCGACAACTCGGACGGGTCCTTCCTGACTTGGGCTCGTTTACCCCAATGACCCCTTTCAATCTCTGGGCTTGTCATATGTATACTTCACGTACATACTCTTGAAGTATTTCTCCCACGCCGGCACTCCACTGAGGGCGTGGCTTGACTGCGGGGACGCCGTGGAGGGGGCCGGAAGTCCCGGGGGCGAGGGAGCCCCCTAGTAGAAGAGGCTGCCCACTGAGCTGACTCGAGAGGGGACTTGAGATTCTGGCCAGTGAACACAAATTTAGGCACCCCCAAAGCTGCTTTCCAACCTGGTGTAATGCACTTGAACTGGGACTGGTAAGAAAATCCTGCAGTGGCCCTCCCCTCCGACATCAGCCAGGGGAGCCACACTGGGGGGCGGCCCTGGCCATGCCTCTAGAAACACCGGGAGCAGGTGAACAGCCTGCCGGCACAGAAATCACTCCACCCATTTTTTTTTAATCCTCCCCGGAGGATGTGTATTGATTTTAGAGAGACAGGAAGGGTGGAGGGGGCAGAGAAACATAGATGTGAGAGAGGAGCTTCCATTGGTTGCCTCCCGTGCACTCCGGACCTGGGATCGAACCTGCCACCTTTCGGTGCACCGGCCGACGCTCCACCAACTGAGCACCCAGCCAGGCTCCACCCACTTTTAACTAAAAGGCTCCGTTGTGGACTTAAGTTCTGCTCTGCTGGGTCATGAATAACAGCTGCAACGAGACAGTTTCCGAAACCTTCTACCCTCCGGATTTGGATGCTGCGACCCTTAAGCGCCCACCCCTCCCCACCTCTCTTCCTTCCCGCCCCCAGTCCCCGGATCGCCGCGACCTCGGGAAGACTCGGCGGAAAGAGCGCCCCCTGAGCGCGCCTCTCCCGCCAGCGCCGGTGGCGCCCCGCCCTGCGCCCCGTCACACCCGCCGCCCCCCAACCGCTTCCGCGCAGAACTCGTCAGGTCTGATCAGACTCCTCGTCGGTCCCAACTCTTTTCTAGTTTGGTTCCTACTTGCTTTTCGGCCTTAGCTTCTGTCCCTTCTCCTTCCTCTGCCGCCGCTCAAAACTCTCCGCTTTACCCCAGAGAAAGCCAGCCATGCTTTGCCGCCTCTAAGCCTCTGCGGGCTGACCCCTCGGGTTTCGCCGCCTGCCCCCACCTGCTCCTCGGCCTCGCGGAGGCCCCGGGCCTCATCCCCACCCCGTACACTCGTCTACAAAGCGGTCACCTCCCTGGAGCCCGAGCTGTTAGACCCCAACCCCTGGCACCGGGCTGGATGGGGGACCAGGGCCAGGGTCGGCCCTTCGTCGCCCCGCTTCGCTGGTCCAGATCAGGCGCCAGGTGGCCGCCCCTCGAAGAGTTTGTAAGGGCCGTCTGGGGCCGCCCCAGGGGCAGAGGCTAGCTTCCCTGGCCTCTACGCCCCACCCCGATCAGGCAGAGCAGGGAGGAGGCTCTCAGGTCCCCGCTGCAGCCCAAGTCCCACCAAGTGGGGGTGTCGGTCTGCACCCACCCCCGCCCTGCCTCCTCCGCGGCACGGTTTAATCTGCTCTGCGAAGGCAGGATTATTGTGCGTATTTATTTATTACTTTAGGCGGGGTCTCTAGCCCGTGCCCTGTGGGGACACAGTGCCGTGTTCCGCAGGACAATCTGGGATTCCAACCCACCGCAGCACGCCTGCCTGCCTGCCTGCCTGCCTGCGGGTGGGGGCTCGTCCCCGGAGCGTCCCCAAGGCCGTGGGAGGCGGGGGTGGGGTGCGGGGCGGGAGAGGGCTGTGTGACTGGAGTTCGCGGTTACCTGGGTGGAGGTCTGGGCTGTCCAGGGTCCCTGCAGGCCCCGCTTTGCTGTTCCTTGGGTGACATCTTGTGGCCAAGACAGGTACAGATCCAGGGAGGCGCTTCCCAAGGTAAAAGTCCCGATAAGGCCTCGAGCTCCGAGACCCTTTCCCGTGCACCGCACGGAGCTGAGTCCACAGGCCCTCTCCGGACCTCCCCCTGTGAGCGGGGTGGCAGGGTGTGTCCCACTCCGGAGATGGGGAGTCTGCGGCTCAGGGCGGTGAGGTGGTTTGCCCGAAGCCACACAGACAATGCGGGGCAGACCCAGGATCTGACCCAGGTCCACAGGATGAGTCCTTCGTTTCAGCCGCAGTGGGACTGTCTGCGCCTCCACGAAATATCAGCCCCACAGGATTGTAGGGGCCGCGGGAGTGGAAGGGGCTTTGGGAACAGTAGAGGCCAGTGCCCCTGACGGCTCGTTGTTATCCTGATCCTGGTGCGCGCCTCCCCTCGGGCCTGGGAGCTGGTCCGGGGCAGGGCCGACACCTGTGTCCTCCCCGGGGCCCGGCCCGGAACCTGGCACACACTGGGCGTCAGCAGGTCAGGCCAAATTTGAGTCTCTGGAGTGGGGAGAGTCCACTTCCCCACTCCCCAGCCAAGGCCCAGGTCTACTTCCTCAGGTCAAGGCCACGGCAAGGGTAGACGGACAGCCTCCACCTCCCGATTCACCTTGTTCAGAAGACGGGGTGACCTTCTCTTCCTCCTTTGCTGTAATAGGCTGGCACCTGGACTCCTGTGGGGGGCCGGGGGGAGAGGGCTTGGCTGCCGGAGATCCCGCCCAGGCCCCATGAGAAAGCAGCAGGGCGGGAGGGATATAAATGCGGCGGCGAACACGGAGGAACAGATGAGAGAGAGCCTCCAGGTGACTGGGTGGAGAGGCCCCACCGGGGCAGCCGCCTCCTCTCGGCGCACAGATTGAGCCCATGATGAAGATGAATGGAAACCCCTCTGCTGGAAACCGTGGAGGCAATCAAGACGGCTGCCCGTGTTGACGGGCCCTCCCACCAGCTCAGAGCAGGGAAATGTTAGGGTTTGGAGGAATCCAGCCGCCGCCACATGGCTAGCACGGGACCCGGGCAAAAACTCGTGATAAGCAGCCCCAATTACAGGATAAATGATACAGGACGCCCGTCGGCTTGGCAGGAACTAGTGGGCTCGAACGGTGGCTGCGGGCAGGTATCAGGCAGCCCCGCGAACACACGACAGCTTGCACAAAAAAAGAAAGGCAGCTCGGATCGGTGGGGACCCCTGTCCCCAGCCGTGGGCCCCTCGGTGAGGTGGCAGTAATGACCAAGAGCCTTTCCCATGAGCACCTGTGGGATTTTTAAAGGTTGGCTGAGAGAGGACAGGGGAGACTGTTTGGTGGGTTATTTAGCGTTTGCCAATGAAAACAAAACGAACTTGTAGCTTCCAAATCCCACACCGGGAAGCGAGAGTGATGAGGACATTGTGTCTTCATCTTTCCAGGCCGAAAATCCCCAAGTTTTCTCAATATGTCCGCGGCGGAGCAGTACGTGATCATTCGGTCGCAGGCACGGTGGACCAGGAAGAAAGGTTTGCTGAGCGAATTAATATTGTCGACGAGATTGCAGGGGGCATGTTTAACTCACTTCAGGTGCTCTAGAAGCGTTCGCACAATGGATAAGCTAATTACAAATCATGCCTATTTATTCATTAAACAGGGCCTGGGGGAAATTCAAAGAGGCAACACTGTCTTAACTTCATTCAATTTGCAGTCTGTGATTAAACGGAACACAGCTGCAAGACTCCAGAAACGTCTCAGATCCGCCTTTCTCCTGGTTCCGACTGACCCCTCCTCCAGGGGCCACTGCCAGCCTCACGCAGGATCTGGTCATCATTTTTCTGCCTTCAGGTGCTCACCGGCTGCTCGTGACTTTGGGCAAGTCCCTTCCCCAGCCCGAGCCTCAGCTTCCTCCTCTGTAAAGTGGGTCCACGCACCTCTGGCCACGGAGGTGTCCCTGAGACAAGGGAGGCAGGCCACGGCTGTTCGGCAGCTGTTCCAGGATCCGGCCAGGAGCTGTGTGGCGAAGGCTTGTCCTCTGCCCTCCTCCTCTGTCCTTGCCCGCCGTGGACTGCCACTGCAACAGAGGCCCTGGCGTCCCCTCCACGGCCTTTGACAGGGAACAGCTTTGTCCTCTGCTGCCCTGGGGGCTGGCACAGAGCCCAGCACGCAGACCCAGCATGCCCGGCGCCAGGTGGGGCAGGCCTGCTGTCTCCCATCCACGACCCTGCAGGTCAGGTCTCCACTCAAGAGGGGGACCGATCGTCTCCATTAGCCCAGGACTGAGGAGCTAACTGGGGTGTTGGATTTTCAGGAATGAAACCAGGACAGTTAGTCACTCTGCGATCAGAGCACCACAGCACTCCCCTCTTCTAAGTTCCCTGAAGGAAACGGAAACTCAAAATAGAACTAACTTTACCCTCGATCCTTGTAAACACCTGGGAGGCTCAAGGGTTATTTATTACCATCAGTGAAGTATAAGAATGAAACAGACAACATTTGCTTAGCATTCTCCAAATCACAAAGTACTTTTCATGTACAGGATGAGTGTTTGGGGGCTTTTTTTTTTTTTTCATTTCCTCAGCACCCCCGGACTGAGCCCCAGAGCTGGTGTAAAACCAGAGTTCAGTAGCTTCGGCGGGCTCCTGCCCCTCGTCCTCTGGGAGGCCACGGGGCTGCTCCTTGCATTCTGTGTCCCTCCCCTTCGTGCACGATTCCTGTCCCCTTCTCCTGCCTCTGTTAGCAGGGTCCATATGTAGGAAGGGTCCCTACCCAGGACATAATAAAATATTAACATATTAGCTTGGACCATATGAAATTCTCCCTTTTGTAGATTCCAAACTGCTGAATATCAGCAATTTCATATGGTTCAATCTGACATAGTCGTGGTGAAGTTCAGGCCACCATCCACGCGACGTGGGACAACTGAATCTCGCTAAGCCTCAGTTTCTCACCCGAAAAATGGGGATCTTAATGGTTTCTACGTCCTGGCATCGCTGTTGAAATTACAGGAGATCCTCCACGAAAGGCGTTTCAGTACTGCCTAGCATGGCACACAGTAGGTGCTCTCTGAATTAGAGCTTTTGTTTTCGGCCGTATCTGTGCGTGCCCTGCACTGTTCGGAGTTGTCCGCGGTCATCCACACGGCGGGCGCCCAACAACAAATGTCGGTTGCATGGAGGAGCGGAAGTAAATGCATCAGTCTCCTGCTGGTGTTTCCCAAATGACCTTGAACTCGGATGAGCTGCTTCCTCCCCCGCCAACCACAGCGCGCTCGAGCTTCCTCTGCCCTCCATTCCCTTGGAGGCCTCTTGGTAAAACACCCTGGTCCCCACGGCTCCCCGCGGGGGGCCTGATAGCTTTGGAGACATGTTTCCATCCCCCCTATGGTTTCTAAAACATACAAATCATTCCGGCTGCGCTCTGTGTTTCATTACGAGGGATGCACATTTGAAAACAACAGAGGGTGAGGTTTAAAAGCAACATGCAATTTTTATTACATATATCTCCAAATCTGCCATTAGGCCTGTCCCCGTGGTGTTATTGACCTTGATTCTTTCTCATTTGCATCCTGCATTTTTCATCCTTTGGAATATGGTGTTTTGGGACTTCTCCATCATTAAGTGGATTTACAGCAATTTCCCTGTGTGTTTTCTCCAAGGGATTCTGTTATGAGATGCACATTAAATCTCCATTAATACCTCATTATCCGACTGATAAGATTACCATGATAATGAGGCAGAAATTCTAATTGTTTCACTTCTTATTGTGCCTTCCATTTAATCCTTTACTCTACCTGGAAGTTGGACATGAGCTGGTGAGCACCAGGCTGAGAGAGACTTCCCGAGCAGAGGACCAGAGCTGGGTCCTTGTGACCGACGGTGGCTGGGGGCAGGAGGGAGGCGGCACAGTGTTTCAGTGGGTTTCCTGGGCAGAGTTCGGGTGGAAAGCCATCTGCAGTGGGCCTAGCTGGATGCATAGAACTCCTCTGCTTCAGTCCAATACACACACGCACATGGTCACATGTGTGTATATGCATGCACCTGGACACATGCACACACGTGCATAACCACCCACACATGTGCACACAAGACTCGTGCACACACACAGGCGTGCACCTGAGTTCTAGACGGCCCAGCCTGTTGACCTCGGGCTCCACGTTCCTACTGGCATGGACACCCTTCCAGGCCGGTCCCAGCCCTGGAGCTCTCCATGAACCTGCCTTCCAGATTGATGAGCTCATTTGACAGAATCAGCAGCACTGAGCCGGAAGACACTGGAAGGATGGGGGCGGGGAGGGGGAGAGAGAGAGCAGAGTGGGGGTGGGGTGAAGGACCAGAGGCCTCTTCAGAGGGAAGCCTGTGCAGGACCCTCTGTGAGGGGTGCTCCCACCAGGGCATCTCCAGGCACCCAGGGGTGCTTTTCTGCTTCAGGTCAGCTCCCTCCATCTGTGGAGGAGACAGTCCCTGGGAACGTCCGGTAATACCTGCCCCCCAACTCTGTCACGCTCACAGCCCATTGAACTTCGTATGTCACCTGGAAACTGCCCGGAGTGGAGCTTGGACAGCAGAGGAGCCGGCTCCCTCTCGGCCTTTGTCCTGATTTCCGCTGGGGGAGCAGGCTCCCACCCTGCAGCAGCCCCACCCCGAGGCAGGAGGGGCCAGTCTAGAGCCTCTGCAGGGTGCGGAGGGTGGTGGCTGCCTGTGGCAGAGGGTCTGTGGCTCAGTTGCCAGGCCCCGGGGCGGGACGGCAGGAAGCTGACCCACTTCCACAGGTTGGGTGCCTGGGGGGTGGGGCAGACAGTACAAACCAGTACAAACGTGGTTATAACAACACCGTCTTTCTACCGAGATATAAGGTTCAAAGGCAAGGTCATCCCTTCTGCCCTGGTTCCCTAGGGCTGGGTGGCTCAGAGCAGCAGAAACTTGTCCGCCCACAGTTTTGGAGGCTGCAAGTCCAGAGTCAAGGTGTCAGTAGGGTCATGCTCCCTCTGAGATTCTGGGGACAATTCTTCTTTCTTTTTAGAGTCTGGCAGTGGCCCTCGGTCCTCGGCGCTTCTGGATTTGCAGCCGCCTCACCCCAGCCTCCGCCCCGGCTGCCCCCCAGCTGTCTTCTCTCTGTGTCTCTCTCCTCTTTTTCCGGGGACACCAGCCAGATTGGGTTAGAACCTGCCCTGACGCTGTCCTCTTAACTTGATTCCCCTGGTAAAGACCCTATTTCCACACAAGGCCACATTCCCAGGTGCGGGGGGTTAGGACTTCAGCGTATCTCTCTAAAGCACGGGCAGCAAACATGAGGCCCGTGGGCCGAACCTGGCCCTCCACCTTGTTTTATCCGGCCCGGCACCTTGTTTCTACCCGGGGCAGCACCGAGCTCTCGCTTAACTGTGAAGGAGCAGTTCCATGTACACAGTCCTGGAATTACACCCGGCCCTTGGAAGGCAGCCGCCAGGCTGATGTGGCCCCCGGTGGCAATGAGTTTGACACCCCTGTAGTCTAAAGGATACATACGGGTTCATCCGTAACACCTGAAGTCTATCTGGGTAATTCAAGTGTTGAAGGTAACACGCGGCACAGACTAAGCAATCGGCAGGATCCGTGCCTTGGCTCTCGGGTGAGGTGTGGGCCACACTGCGAGGAGGTGCCTGGGGCTGGCCCAGGTCGGTGGCCTCACGGTCCCGTTTCCCACGGTGGCAGCAGTAGCACCGCAGACGGGCAGGTATGGAAAGGCTTTCTGAGACCAATCAGTTCAACCGTCTCATCTTCTTTATTGTAATCTAAGTATTCATTTTCCTCCCCAGGAGACCCATCCTCGCCTCCTTCCTGAGTGCCTCTCCCCAAAGGCAATCACTTCAAACAATTTACAGACACTTCCTCCGTATTTGTCAGTGATATGTTCCTACCATTATTTCTTTTTTTGAACAATTTTTTAGATTTTATTTATTTATTTTTAGAGAGGGGGGGAGGGAGGGAGGAAGAGAGGGAGAGAAACACCAATCAGTTGCCTCTCATGCGCCCCCCTACTGGGGACCTGTCTTGCAACCCAGACATGTGTCCTGACTGGGAGTCGAACCCTCGACCTTTCAGTTCTCAGGCCAGCGCTCAGTCCACTGAGCCACACTGGCCAGAGCCATACAACCATTTCTCAGTGCATCAGCTTTAGACACTGTCTACTGACTTCCTCAACGGGACATGAAAATTTAGTTCTTGGGCTAGCCCACCTCAGCTTCCCCTTTCCCGAGCTGACGAGGTAGCTGAGCGACAGCACCTGTGGAATCGGACAGTGTGTGCGGCGTCTGTGTACGTGTTGTTCACACTGAGCCGCGGAGGAAGTTTCCATCACGTTTCCAGTCCTGTACAACTTTTTGCATCTTTGTCGTTTTCATTCCATTCGTTTTCTGCGTCCCCTCCCACTCTCTAACAGAACTGTAGAACTTTCTGAGGTCTCTTTTGCAGGTGATCTAAAAGCGCCTTGTTGATTTCCCTCGCCGTGGTGACCTTCTCCTGGGGACCCCTGTCCTGCTCCAGTCCGGGCAGATTGCTCCGGAGACCGTCCTCACAGCTGCTGCCCCGGGGCCCCTCGGCCCTCTGCAGCCTCAGGTCTCCTGCTCTCCGGACCTCCTGACACCCCGTCCCACCTGGCAGACCGCAGCCTCACCTGTGAGATCTTGCATGCCCAAAATGGCCTTCTTCTCTGCACCTGTGTGATTGATACAGGCTGGCTGGGTGTGACATTCCAGGTGGCAAATCATCTTCCCAGATAATTTGCGGGTTATACTCCATCGTCTTCTCCTTTCCACGGCCGCTGTTGAGCTGGTCAGTGGTATTTGTACCTGGGAAGGGGCGCACTTCTTTCGTGGGGCCTTGGATCTGGGGAGTGAGTTGACCAGTCCAGTCGGGAGCTGAGCTGGGTTTGGGTTTTGCTGCTCCGGTCACCCTCGGTGCTTCCTGCCCCACCAGCAGACCTTGTTACTTGTTGCTTGTTGTACTCAGGGGCATTCTCCGTTCCGATTCGGCTGCTGTTTAAGGCAGCAGCTGGGTCTTGGGGGTCCTGCCACCCCCAGGGGCAGGGGATGTTTAACGCACTGGGCCCAGGATGCATTTCTACCCTTCCCCAGAGTGAGAGGGTTTTGCTGTTTTGTCCCTGGGCTGCAGTGGGTCTTTGCCTGTACCTGGAGGGCTTTTGGCACCCTGCTCTCAGATGCTTAAGGCTCTTGTGCCACAGGGGAGTGCGGAAAGGAGTTAGCGGGCCTCGTGCCTTCCCCACAGTGACTGCAGGAGGCCGCTTGCCCTGCCCCAGTCGGGCGAGGTCCACGAACAGAGCCTGCAAGTGGGTGGGACTCCCCTGCACCCGCAGCTCAGAGGGCTTGTTTGAACCTCACATCAGCCCACGTCTTGCCTTTAGCAAGTTGCCCCCAGAGCTGTGAGACTGTGAATTTCAATTCTTCACGCCACCCAGTTGCCAGTGCTTTGTTACAGCCCCGGAAGGGAAACTAACACCGCCACCCAGTGCATTGCCTTCCGGGCCTCCACCCCTGGCTTCCTGTGGCACCTCCGATGGTTACTTGCCTCCCTGAGCCTGGCTTCCTCATCTGTGTGTGGGGATGACCATTCCTGCGCAGCCACCCCCCAGGGCCGTTTCCCCTGTCACCGGGCCACAGCAGTATCTGTTCAGTTACAGTCTCCCTTCCACAGCCCTTGGCTCCAGCGCCCTGAAGGTGATGCTTTTTTTTAAGATTTTTTTTTTTCAAAGAAAGGAGAAAGGAAGGAGAAAGAGAGGGAGGGAAACAGGGATCAGTTGCCCCTTGCACGCCCCCAACTAGGGATCCGGCCTGCCACCAGGAACAGAACCAGCGGCCTTCCACTTTTGGGGATGATGCCCAAGCCACTGAGCCATGCCGGCTGTGGCTCTACAGGTGATAATTTAAGAGACTGCTTCACTGTTGCATGCCATGGACCACCAGTGTCCCCTCTACTTATGACAACAGTGCCCTTAATGCCTCTAATCTACGCAGATCCAAGCACCAATGCCAGCTTCTCATCCCTAAGGTTCTGCAGCCCAGAAGCATTGCCACCCCAATCACTGTACCCGGCGAGATTCGGCCAGGAAGGCTGAAAAAATGGAATTCCAAAAAATGGAATACTGCCATTTGTGACAATATGGGTGGACCTTGAGAGTATCATGCTAAGAGAAATAAATCAGTTAGAAAAAAGTTAAGGACCATATGATTTCATTCATCTGTGGGATATAAAACAAAGTAACAAGTGAGCAAACAAGAAAAACCAACAAAAACTCACACACACAGACAATAGTACAATACTCGGTTTCCAGAGGGAAAGAAGGTGGGGGACAGTGACGGGGACGGGAGGTGATCTGACTTTGGGTGGTGGGCACACAAGGCAACGTGCAGATCACGTATCATAGACATGTCCCCCTAAAACTTGTATAGACTTATTAACCAGTGTCACCCCAATAACTTTAAAGAAGAATCTATACTCATAGAAAGAAAGGTTTAGTCTTCGTGGTGCAAACAGGAGGCGCAAACACAGACCTAGTTCTGAGCTCCCTCCGGCCCGCCGGGCTCCACCAGGTCCGGGCAGGCTGCCTCTCATGCCCCACGGGCCCCCCCTTGCCCTGGGGATGTGGCCCAGCCTTCCTAATATGACTGCAGGGGCCTGGGTGCCCTTCTTTCTCAACGCTGGGCCCTCCCACAGGCGGCTCCCTCTGCCCACGCCCTCTTCACCCCTGAAATGCTGCCTATCCAGAGCCACCTCTCCCGCCGCTGGCCTGGGCCAGTGTCCCCTTCGCTTCCCAGCTCACCACTCCTCAGGCTTGGCGGGACGGGAGATCTCCCCAGTTACCTCTGCAGACCGCTCCGGCCTGTCCTGTCCGGGGCCAGTCCCTGTGGCCTGGTGGGACTCCCTGGTGGGGGGCTTCACACCGTGGGGGAGGGGCGATAGGTGGGGGCCCCCTCTCAGGGCCAGGCCTTCCCTCCGGCTCACTCCTGACTTGGGGATTTCCTGTGCTCGGTGCTGGGGACAGTCCTCCTGTGATGGGTGCGGTTTGGAACCTGTTTGGGGAGGTGGACAACGGTCCCACCTGGTGTCCCTTGTAAGAGAGGGCAGAGAAGCCAGCAGGCCCTGCCCGTCAGAGCTGCTGGCGGGCGGAAGTGGCCCACGGGGCCTTCCCGGGGGCAGTGGGCGGGGCTCACCCTGGGCCTTAAACATGGCCGCGCCCAGGGCACCCAGCAGTTCCACGGCTAGAAATTATTCGTCAGTAATTTGCACAGAATGTGCACAAGGCTGTTCCTCCGGCGTTGGGGCTGGTGGCACTTGTGAACTGAAAATTGCCAGAACGGCCAGCCACAGGGTTAGAGGGGGCCAGGGCACACGGTAGGGGCTCGAGAAACTCTTGCATGAACCGCTGACACCGTAGAGCTTTCCCTGGCCTCACTCTCATGGTGCCCTCGCAACCTCGCAACCTCGGAGTCAGGCCCCGGTGCTCTCCCCGGTTCTCGGACAGAAGAACGCGGCCTTGGCCAGGGCGCGGGGCTGCCGGCGGCAGGGCCCGAGCTTGCGCCCAGCTCGGCCTGACCCCAGGGACCACTGAGCCAGTGGAGCCTGGAGTCCGAGGAAGAACAAGACCTGGGGAGAAGACTCATGCAAGTGACTCGTTTTTTAAAAAAGATTTTATTTATTTACTTTTAGAGAGAGGGGAAGGAAGGGAGAAAGGGAGCCAGAGAAGCATCGATGTGTGAGATACATCCATTGGTTGCCTCTCGCACGCCCCCAACAGGGGACCTGGCCCCCAGCCCAGGGACCTTTAGGTTCGCAGGCCGGCACTCAGCCCACTGAGCCACAGCAGCCATGCACGTGGTTCGTTTTTTAAGGGTATTTTATGAAGCACGCGCAGCCCTCACCACAATGGCAGCGACCCCGCGACTGTCTGTTCACTTCTCCGGGAAGGGAGGAGCGCCCACTCCCGGGCGGTCTAGCGGCCACACTGTCATCGGTGGGGGCCTCTCTGCGCGGCGGGAGCTGCGGGTCACGAACATGGACTCGGGCTCAAATCCCAGCCCCGCCCTCCTCCACTCACCGGCTGCACGACCCTGGGCAAGTTACTCTCTCTGCCTCAGTCTTCCCATCCGTAAATGGGGATCATAATAGTACCTACCATACAGCCTTGCTGTGAAGATTAAGTAAATGAATATTTGTAGAGAACATGGAACAGTGCCTGGCACAGTCTAAGTCCCATGTCAACATTTGTTTAAGCACACACACACAATTGTTAAAAAGTGAGAGTAACTCGAGTAGCACGTATCACATTTTTAAACGAGGGGCACCGATTCGGCAGTCCAGTGTTGTGGAGTCTAGGGAGACACTCGCGTACAAACTCATAATGACAAGCACAGGTGGGCAAAAGTAGGTTGACATTTGCACTGCGACATTCTTTTGAATTAATAAAGCTATTGTAGCCCTGGCTGGTGTGGCTCAGTGGATTGAGTGCTGGACTGCAAACCAAAGGGTCACCAGTTCAATTCCCAGTCAGGGCTCATGCCTGGGTTGCAGGCCAGGTCCCCAGAAGGGGGTGCGTGAGAGGCAACCACACACTGATGTTTCTCTCCCTCTCTTTCTCCCTCCCTTCCCCTCTCTCTAAAAATAAATAAACTCTTAAAAAAATAAAGCTACTGCAATAATCGTAAACTGCGTGCCTTTTTCCATGCAGAAAACAGTAGAAACCACTGTAAACCTACTTTTGCCTGGCCCTGTAGTTAATGTTTATTGCAGCCACGTTTATAAGGGCACAAAGTTGGAAACAAAGTATGTTTGTCTAAAAGGGGAGGTGGTCCACTAGGTTCTGGTACATCCGCAAGTGGCTCACCGTCTGGGGGTGAGAACAAGTTGTGTGTATTAGGATGGGTCATCTGACATTGCTAGAGTGCCCGTTTCTGACTTACAAAGTGGCAAAATGAAAGTTTCAGGTGATTCAGTTGAATACTATGCACTTGCCTTAGAGCAGATGGATTTATGGTAACAAACAGACCCAAATTTTTCTGGGAGAGGAGATAAATGAGGGGGAAGAGCTCTCTTCCCGTAGGTGATTCAGGGACCCAGGCTGAGGAAGCGCCTGACCTTGTTCACAAGCGTTTTTCAAACACCGTCCCAGCTGCCCCACAGGGAGGAGAGCAGGCAGGAGCGTGTGGGAGGTCTTACGACCACTGCAGAGAGAGAGTGTGTAGCCACACCCAGTGGCCAGGAGCCTGGGGAATGCAGTCTAGCTGTGTGTATGGGAGAGGGAAAGATGGGTTTGGCAGGATGGATGGGCTGTCTCTGCACCCGTAGAGACTCCCTAAGCCTCAGTTTCCTCATCTTTAGAATGGGGCGGCAATAGTAGCTGCAGCACAGTAAATGGCATATCTGTGCCCTTAGCACAGCCCCTGGCCTCTAGTGAATGCTCAATAGTGTGGCAGGCTGCCTCCTAGAGGTCGCTAGTGGAATTGAGTTTCAATTGCCGGCAGGTGTACCTTGCCTGGTAACTGTGGCCAACTGTATTTCCCCACACGCTTTTGTTACCCTGAGTCATTGACCTTCTTCCTTGAACTTGGGCAGATCTTCATATCTGATGGCAAAGTGATGCTACATGACTTCTGAGGCTGGTCATTACAGGCAACATGGTTTCCACCTTTCCACCTGGTGCTCTCTCTCCCTGCTTGCTCTTGGAACCTAGCCATCATGTTTCGGGAACCCAGGACACCTGGAGAGGGTAGACGTGGGGGGTTGAGCTGACAGCCCCAGGTAAGCCCCCAGTGGGCAGCCAGCACCAACCACCCACTGTGTGGTGGTCCCAGCCGGCCTGTGGGTTTTCCAGCCGAGGCCCCAGGCCTGTGGAGCCGAGAGGTCATGCCTGTTTGCATGCCTGACCCTCAGAAATCACGAGAGGTAACAAGTAATTATTGTTTCTTTATTTTATTTATTTTTAAAAGATTTCCTTTATTTATTTTTAGAGAGAGGGCAAGAGAGAGAGAGATAGGAAGAAAAACATCAGTGTGTGTTAGCCTCTCACACACCCCCAACCAGAACCCGGCCCGCACCCCAGGCATGTGCCCTGACCAGGAATCGAACTGGCAACCTTCGTAGTTAGCAGAACGATGCCCAACCCACTGAGCCCGGGTCAGGGCTCTCTGTTGCTCTCTTTTTATGCTTTAAATAAACCGAAACAACAGTGGTAAAATATGCGTAAATTTGACCTTTTTAACTGTTTTTAAGCACGCAGCTCAGTGGCATTATGTACACCCACTCTGCCGGGCAACCGTCGCCACCACCTGTCTCCGGAACCTCTTCGTCACCCCAGGCTGAACTCCTGCCCCCATTACACACTGACTCCCCACTTCCCCCTCCCCCGCCCCCCTCAGCCACCCCTTTGCTTTCTGTCTCTGTGAATTTGACCACTCTAAGTACCTTCGATAAGTGGAATCATACAGTAATTGTAATTTTGTGTCTGGCTTATTTCACTTAGTGTGATGGTTTCTGAAGAGGTCCCAGGATATAACCCTGCTGGCCACTGCCACCTGTGGCCACACGCCCTGGCCCGAGACCCGCCCCGCTCCACGCAGGTGTGGCCACTGGACGCGGTGGCGGCGGCAGACGAGGCGGGCTAACGAGGCTGGCCCAGGCGCTGTGTTACGGACCAGCTCACCGTGCCTCCCCTTCCCCAGTTCCGAGCCGGATTGCTGGGCGAGGGTTAATCAACATTCAGTCATGTTTCCAAGTTTAAATGGAGCATTTGTTTAATTATGTGTAAGTAGCAATACATTGTGGCCATTATCTAAATCACTATTTTATTTCCTGGATGTGGTTTCATAATGCAGGGTTTCTGCTCCAGCCTAGCATCATTAACAGAGAAGAGTTAATGAATATAAAAGCGTAAAGGCTAATTACACTTTAATTTACAATCATGGTCTCATTTTGGGACCACATGAAATCTGTTTTGAAAACAATTAAAAAAAAAAAAAACCCCGCTCTTGCCCTGGTAAATGGAGGGACCCCGGCCAGGAGCCCAGCTCTGCCTGCCACACCGCGGCTGAGCAGCCCTGGCTGGCACGGACGCCCTCCCTGGCGCCATTACCGGGAGGCTGGTGAGGCCAAGTTCAGCGCCCTGTGACTCTGTCTTCTGTTTCCAGCAATTTTCCTCTAGCCTTCAGTGTCTGCTCTTGGGGCTGCAGGGGAGAGTTGGGGGAACCCCATCTGCAGCCCTGGTGGGCTGACCGCACGCCACTTGGACGTGACCTCACACCGAGCCAAGCCCTTTGGAATTATGGCTGTTAAACGTGGCAGTTGTGGATGGAGGTGGGGGCACGCTGACAGTCACCAAGTTCCTACGGGGTGTGCCAGGCTCGACGCGGGGCGCTTTTCCGTATGTTATTTATTCCCTGGAATGGCTTATTAACAGCTATTAGTCTCCCTGAAATTTGAATTAGTCTCCCTGAAATTTGAATTAATCCCTCTGAAATGTTTAATGGAAGCCTAGAATCATTGCTAATTTTCCTAGGTGTAATAATGGCAGTGTCGTTGTGTAGAAGAATGTCCTTATTGGGTGGTGAAGGGAAGTCAGAGGTAGAAGGGTTATGGTGTCTGCCATGCCCAAGTGGCTCAGACAAAAGTCATATATTTGTATGTATAAAATGTAACATAACATAGAATATACACACACGGAGACACAGACACACACAGAGAAACAGAGACATACCAGCAGCAAAGAGGACGATGGGCGAAGTGTGATCCACTGTGGCATCCAGACAGAGGCTAGGCAAGTGCTCATTGTGCGATTTTTCCAACTCTCCTGTTTCGAAAAATCTTATAATAAAAATTGGGGGGAAAAGAGCTACTCCCACTAGCTGCCACGAACTGCTTTACCTTCTCGTTAAATATACACCTTTCTCTCTACTGAGGTCAAAGATCCATTTAATGAAGCCCAGCCTTTGTCTGTATGAGTCTGCATTACGGATCGCTGGAGTCTGGAGTCATAATCAGATAAATATGTAAAACGCAAAAAAAGGAAGCCAGCCACAAAAGGGCTGGTCCACCGTGGGGCCCACCTGCATTTTGTTTCTCAAACCCTCAATTTTGGCTCTCTTTGTAAAGAACAATCATTTAAGAAAATCCCACCAGCTGTTGCCCATTTACACACGTCCTGGGGCGCAGCAAAGGGGCCCATCAGCCGTGGCTCGTGCACTTTAAACCAAGCCACCTGGAGGGAGGGCCGCTTGTTGCAGCATTTATGTTAAAATTAACAGTAGGGGCAACCAAAATAGAAAAATCCTAAGTGTCAACATTCATTCACAATTCAAACAATAGTTTCACATTTCTGTTATTTCTACACAGGATCTGCAGAGCCTGCTCAGCCCACAGGTCCAGGGGCGAAGGGTCCGTGGCCCTGTGACCCCGCCCCCTTGGCCATAGCTGATTGGATGAGGACAGGCACTGGGACCCAAGCCGGACCAATCAAAAGGCCTTCTCCAGGAACCGGAAAGGAGACCGAGGAACCTCGGACGGAGGCTGAATCTGGGAGCCATCAAAGGAACGTGTTTGCCACGAAGAGTCTAGAGCAGACACATGGAGAGAAGCAGGAGACAGAGGGGGAGCGCTGGGGATACCCGAAACCTTTCCTGCTTCCACTTCCAGGCCCTGATCTTGTCCTTGCGTTTCAGGAGACTTCCCTGCAACGTTTTGTTAACCACCCCCCACTTTTTTTTTCATGTTTAACCTGGTTTGAGCGAGTTTTTGTTACAACCAAAATTAGTCCTAATGTGTTGAGTATGTACTGTTTTAATAATGGGAAGGGAAAGAACAGGAATCACAGCCACTGACTGGTCACCTTGGGCTGTGCCGCGGCCGCGGTGGTGCAAACACACCCAGGTGCATCCATCCCTGGCTGTCCCCCTGCTGCCCTGTGTCTCAGGGCCCGCCTGCAGCTGCGTTTCCCAGGTTCCTCAAATGGCCAATGGGGGGCACTGGTGGAAACAGGAGGGTGGGAGAAGGGAGAAACCAGGGTAGCCTCCCACGGTGGCAGTGTGCCCTCTGCAGCTGGCCCTCCCTGGTTCCAGCTTCCACCAGGTGGCCCCTGAGAACCCCTTCTCCTCCCTTTGTGCCCCAGGCCCAGCGGGGAGGTGGCTTTCTGCCACTGTAATCTCTGGGTCGCTGCCTCATCCAGTTGGCCTCTCGGCTCTTCTGTCACCTGGGTGGTTTATTCCCGGGTCAGCTGCGCCCAGTTTAAATACCGTTTTCCTGGTTGAGCGCTGATGGATACACATCCATCATTTCATTTATCCTCTAAACGCCCCTCTGAATGGGGGGATTGGAACCCCCACTTTGTAAATGAGGAAGTTGGTGTTCAGGGAAACTAAGTAACATGCCCTGGAGTCACACAGCTTGTCAAAGGCCAGAAGGTCGTCGAGCCCTTATTATTACACCACGCTGTACTGCCTTTTGTGAGCACCTCTGCACTTAGACGACTTTCTGAAACAGAAACCAAAACGGTTCCTCGCCTCCAGATCCACCCCCGCCCCCCACCCCCCCGCAAGTGCAGGACTGATGGGAAGGCTCTGGGCCACCGGAAGGCCTGGGAAACATCCTCAGCTTCCTGGCTGAGAGCACCCAGGCATGTGGCCTCCCCTCTCTGAGACCACGTCTCTCCTCTGTCATGGGAGAGAAGTCACAACTAGAAGGTGGGCTCCTAGAGTGGGTGTCTGGCTCCCCACGGGGCCTGGCATGAACGTGCCTCAGGCAGCATGGTGTCAAAGTGCCTGCGGGCAGCCTTGCGCGGAGTCACACCCGGGGAGCTGCTCAGGTCTTTGCCGGTGTCCCGGGCTCTGGGGGCCCGGCCGCCCGTGTGTAAGTGGAGAGGAGGGCGGTGGGTGCTGCACTGACCCACCTCCCTCCCTCCGAGGTCCACGACCAGGTCCCCCTGTTCTTGTTTACTTATGGGTTTTCTTGCTTCAAAAAAAAAAAGTTTATTTTTAATATCTATGAACTGTTGGGCTTGAAGGTCTGGTTCTACCTTCTCAACACGTGGGAAATGACATGTGTCACAACCGAAGGGGAAAGCGCTCCTAGGAGGCTGTCCCTGCCACCAGGCAGTAGCAGTGGGGGCTGGGTGCAAGCTATGCCTCGTCATCTGCTAGCTGCGTGACACTGCACAAGTGACTTCTTTCTGAGCCTCAGTTTCCATATCTATAAAATGGGACAATCGTGGCCCCTCCCTGTTGCAGAGCTGCCACCCTAGCGCTGAGGCATGGAAATCCAGAGAAGCAGATCAGGAGACTATGGATGGGAGTGCTCCCTGGCTGCTGACACAGGCACTCTAGGGCATTCCTGAGTGGCCTCTGGTCTGGGGGAGTCGGTGGGCTCCTGACTCCCTGGTGACCTTCTACCTCTGGGGCCTGGCAGCCCCTCTGCTCAGGCCTTACCTGATTCGAGGCCTGTGTTCTGGCATCAGAGGGATCTGGGTGCAAATTCCATCCCATTGTACAGGAGCTGTGTGACTCTGAGCACAGGGCTAAACCTCTCTGAGCCTCAGTCTCCTCAGGTATACGATGGCGATGGCAGTGGTACTTACCTGGAGGGCTTAGCCATGCAATGAAGTCCTTACTGAGCCCTGGCTGGGCCTGGCTGGGTGGCGGTGAGGCGCTGCGGACTTGGCCTGGAGAGGAGGGACCTGGTGGTCTAGGGCCGGGGCACGAACGGCCACATTTATCACCGAGCCCTCACCATGGGCAGGCGTGAGCTAAGTGCCGGACGCCGGCTGACTGTCCCACGTCAAAACTCACACACTGAGCTGACAAGCAGGTACCGGAACCCAGGCTGGGCTGACCCCAAGCATGGCACAGAGTCCCTCTGTGACAGTGTCTAGTGGCCTCTGTTTCTCCCGCTGCACCCTGTCGCTGGGTTGGGTGAGGACTCAAGACTGTGTCAGTCTGTCCTTGAGGGTCGTGGTCCAAGGTGGGGGTCCCTGGTGGTACCTTTGAAAGTTCTGAATACACTGTGTTTGGGGATGTGGCAGGTCTAATGGCACCCCTGGGGACAGTCCCCTTGCAGCCCTCTGCTGGTGGGAGGCCCCCTTGGCCTGCTTCTGTCCCTCTCCAGGCCGGTGGGGTGGCCAGCTCCTTGCCCCTCCTGGCTTGATTCTCCCAGAGCCACGGTGCAGTTAATGGAGTCATGCTCCTCGCAACCCTGGAGGCGCACTGTTCATATTATCACCACGGCAGGTTCTCCGATGTCAGGACAGTTTTCTGAAAGATGGAAGCAGAGTGAAGTCAGAGTGGCTGTTCCTCATTCGCACAGGGATGCTATGTGAACCAGGCTCGTTTCTGCTTTGGGAGAATGACACCGCAGCTCAGCGAACTCCTATTCATCCTTCAAAGCCCAGCTCCAGTGATCCCTCCCCAGGAAGCCTCTCCCCTCTGTGCGGAGTCGTTGCCCACTTCCCTGCCCAGGGCTCCCGCAGCCCTTTCCTCCCCTCTGTGAGGCCGTGAGCTCCTGGGCGGGGGGGGTGATGGCCGTTCTGAGTGGGGCTCCACCCAGCCCCTCGCCCTTGGCTGCCCAAGGCGAGTGTCCACGGGCATTGCGGAGGGCCAGCCTGCGCCTGCACCAGGAGGCCTTATGGAGTTTCACAGGCGCCTCGAACTGTGGAGCAGGGAGGGCTGGCCAAGCTCCCAGGCACCCCCTTTTACAGAGAGAAACATGGAGGAGGCTCAGAGCAAGGAAGGTCCCACAGGTGAGTGAGGGCCCCTAGTCCTGATCCACACGGGCTGTCTGTGTGGTGGGGAAGCCTCCAAGGACTGAAGGTCAGGCCGGCCATAGAGACAAGGATTAGGAGATACCCAGGCCACTGTCTCCCTGCCCCCTGCCCCGTGGCCCTGGAAGCCATTTTCAAGCAGCTTCCTGGTGAATTCCTGGCATGGAGCCAGGACATGGGACTCTCTCCCCCCCACCTTGGAGACAGCTCTCTGGCAGAACGGTGGGCCGGGGGCTGGGGTCTGAGCTAGAGGTCTGGGGGGCTGGGGTGAAGACCAGCCTGCAGCTGCCTGGACCCAAACATGACCCTCCCCCCACCTGCTGGGGGGTACCTCCAGTTCCCCTCCTCATCCGATCTACTGCATCCTTCCTTCCGAGATTTATTCCTGGGCCTCGGAGGCTGGAAATAATTTGCTGACAAAGCCCGGTCCCCGGCAGGTGCTTTAATTTAGCGGTTCCCAACCTTTTTGGCACATGAACCTATTTTGTGGAAGACTAGGGGCGGAGGTGGGGGAGGTGGGGGCTGGGGGGCAGAAGCAGAGCTCAGGTGAGCTTTGCTTGCTGCCGGGTTCCCAACGGGCCGTGTTCCGGGGGTTGGGGACCGCTGCTCTAATTGGTTTTGTGGGAGCAGGTCGGGGAGCATCTATTTAGCAGGAAGTAGAAATGACAGCAGCACCGTCTGTCCCTGCTCAGTAACGGGGACTGTGGAGGGTGTCTGTGCATGTGGTGGGGAAAGGGTGGCTTTGAGGAGAACAGAGGCCGGGTCACTGGGGTGCGGGTGCGTCTGCAGCCAGCCCCTCCCCAACCCCAGCTCAGCCACAGCATCAGGGCAGCTTCCCAGCCTCACAGAGAAGGTGCTGCGAGTGGGCGGTGCAGGGGCAGGGATGCGGCTGGGGTGAGAGATCGGGGGCCTCGCCCCCATCCCACTTCAGGGGCCCTGCAGCCCCTGCCCAGGGGGTTACCTTCTAAAACATGGGTCACACTTGGAACTTGGCTCCAAGCCCTTCCTCACCTCCTACCGCCCTCAGCATAAAGCAGTTCCTAAGCTTGACGTTTAAGGTCCCTCTGCAGTCTCTGTCCAACCTCCCATGACCTGCCCAACCGTGTCATTCTTTGCTCTTATCCCCGGCTGCTCCTTATCAATAGCCTGGTCTTCCCTCCCCCGCACCGCGTGTCCCGCCCTGTGCGTCCCGCCCTCTGCCGGCCCTGAAAGTGCCCTGCGTCAGGAGAGCATCACCACTCATTTCACAGATAAGGAAAGGGAGGGTCAGAAAGGTCACGTCACCTGCCAGAGGTCACACAGAGGGCTGGGACTGGGACCCAAATCTCTGGAGTCTCCGAGCCTGTATTCTTAAGGACCAAGGTGGGAGGGAGCTAGCCAGGCTCCCCCAGGCCCGCAAGCCCCATATCTCCCCCCGGAATACCCCTGCCTGCATTTGCTGATGACAAACTCCTACCCATCCTTAAAACCTGGTGCCTTAACGCCGGGCTGAGTCCCGGGAGGGGCGCGGGTACTCTGGAGGGCTGTCTGCTGTGCCTGGGGATGGCAGGGCAGGATGGTGTCCCTCAAGGCACCCCTAGGAGAGGAACAGATGGATAATGCTGGAGACATTCAGATCCGCCCGGAGCTGGTCCCTTGACGGCCTCGGCCGGGCAGCCTGCGCGATCCGGACCGCAGGTGGCGCCACGAGGCTGCGGTTGGAGCTCCCTGGCGGCTCCTGCGGCTGTGCCTTTGGGCGGCGCGGGGCGGGAGCGCCAGGGGTGCGGGCACCGCGGGGGGTGCCCTGGCTGTTCTCTGTCCCGGGTGTCCGTCACCGTGGCTGTCGATCCCACGGTCGGCGGAGACCCCCCGCACGTGCTTGGGGCTTGGGGGTGTCCCACCCCGGCCTGCTCAGGCCGAGGCCCAGGCCCACACGGACACACGGGCATCACAGAGGCAGACCCTCGAGCGCCCGGACCACCTCCTCCTCCCCCTCAGCACACCGTCCCCGCAGCGGCCACCACCGCAGGGTCTTGGCGATGAGTGCGTGGCTCTGCGGGTGTGCACGGGGGTCCTGGCAGCTGTGTGTCGGCGAGTGCAGATCCACTCGCGACGTGAGAGCGGCCACGGGCGGGAGCAGGGGCTTGCTTTGGGCTGTGTGTCAGCAGGGAGACCTGCCTGTGGTGTGTGGCTGTGGGAGGTGGGGCCAGTGCCGGCACGCGTGTGTGGCTGGACTGGGGACTCTTCCTTTGTTCCTGCCCCTCCTCCCCTGCGGGCAGGTGGGACCAGCAGGGAAGGCCCCCGCCTGGAGCTGCAGGCACCGGGCAGTGGACAAGGGCAGGCAGACCTGTGGGGGTGTCACTTACCCATCAACTTCCCACCTCCAGGCCCTCCGAACGGGAGATGGTCCCAATCCCTAGTTGACGGGAATGAGGGAGTGTGAGTGCGTGTGCGCACGTGTGCACACGTGTCTTTGTTTGGCATCCTCTTGAACTGTGCACTGAGCCTCCGGTCTCCAGGGCTTTCCTGACTCCAGGCCCAGAGAGGCCTGGGGCCCCCTGGAGGGGTGTGTGTGTGTGTGTGTGGGGGGGGGAATTGACTCACCCCAGATCTGCAACTGAAGAAAGGGCCCTGGAGGTGGTGACTGTCTGTTAGCTGAAGGTTTTCTAGCCTGGGGACTTTCAGGTCCTTTCCAGCTCTTCCCAGAATCCGCACATTTCCTATCTGCCCGCTCTGCCCTAGGAGGGGTGGGGGATGGGAGAGGGGGTTAGAGAGAAGCCAGCCCCACCTGCGTCAGGTATGCCGGCCCAGCAGAGCAGGCAGGGCAAAGTGGCTACACCTGGGGGAGGGATGCGATCAGAGGAGGAGGTGGGGAGGGATTGGCCTCGCAGGAGCCAGAGCTTGGGGGTCCTCAACGCCACAAAAAAGGAAATTTGGATTTTCTCCCAATTTTCAGGGACCAGAAGAACTCTCCCCCGCAACCCCCACACAGTGAGGGGCTGCAGGAGGGAAGGAGGGCTGTGGCAGAGGCGGGGATCCCCGCTCTCGCCTCACCCAGATCAGCGTGGGGGACTGCAGCCAGTTTCCTCAGTGGGTGCACAGCCCCATCCTCCAGCCAGGGGAGAAGGAACCAGGGCCAGGCCTCGCCAGCCCAGGTTTTACCATCGGGGCCTGTTCAGGAAGTCCCATCCAGCCTCGACGCCGCTCTCCAGGAAGCTCTGCTCAGCTCCCCCCACAAGACTGGCTGCCCCCCTTGCTCGTCCCTCAGGGTTTTGTTCCCACACGCGTGGAAAGACCAATGTCTTTGGAGTGGGGCCGTCATCGCCGCCACCGCCCGCTGGCGCTGCCTGGTCTCCAACACCCTTTCCCACGTGCTCTGACCCGGGGCGGGGCGGGGCGGGGCCTGCCCGCAGAGGGGGAGGAGAGCCCTGGGAGGGACCCGGAGAATGAAGGGACACCGGGGTTTTGTCATCCTTTTGTTCAGGAAAGAACATCCAGTCTAAGAAAAACTCTTATAAGAGTTTGTTTGAGCCAAACTGACCACAACTGCCAGGAAACAAAATCAACGGGTTGAGAAAATGCTCCGGAGAACGGCAGTTTTGCCGCTTATTTTCATCCATTAGAATCAAAGGAGGAGACCTTAGGAGACTTACATGAAACCTGTGGGCGGTAGAATAAGGGGGCGGGAGACCCTTCTGGGCTTGGACAACAAGGCAAAATAGAGAGACACCCACTTGTTTTGTGTTGGTGGGTACAGATAGTTAACACTGAACCTTTACAGCACATGGAAATAGCACTCGGGGATCCAGATACCAATGAGGGGCTCTGTGGCCGGGGCTCTGGAGGGGGCTGTGCCCTGAGGGGGTCTGGGAAAGGGGGATTACTGAGACATTTCTTTCTTTTTTCCTTTGTTTTGAAGATTTTATTTATTTTCAGATAGAGGGGAAGGGAGGGAGAAGGAAGGAAACATCAATATGTGGTTGCATTCATGCGCCCCCTACAGGGGACCTCAATCCAGGCATGTGCCTTGATTGGGAATCGAACCAGCAACCCTTTGGTTTGCAAGCCAGCACTCAATCCACTGAGCCACACCAGCCAGGGCTACTGTGACATTTCAAAGGTGTGTTATCCTAGATGCAAAAACAAATAGACAGGCTCACTCCAGGTAGAGACTGACCTTTGTCAGGGAAGCTACAGGCCTAGGACGTGCCCACCCACCATCACTCAGTTCTAGTTAGGGGTGTGTGTGTTCAGACCATTCTGTGTGGTCACATCGGTCTCTGAGCTTGTAAAGCCCACCACACAGGCCTCCCCAGATCTTGTCGGGTTTAGTCTGTGGCCCCCTTTGCACCCACAGTTTTCAGATAATCGCAGCGAGCAGGAAAGACTGTGTTCTGTCCTGGACAGAGGGAGGAAGACGTCCGAGTCCTGATGAGGCAAAATTTGACCCGAGCAAACTGCTGGGGCAGGCAGGCGAGCACCCTGCCAGCTGGAGACAGGCGACTTGATTACGTCCAATTCTTTCCAAATGCTTGTTGTTTCCATTGTTTTTACTGCCTAGTTTGAAGAAACATGGACTTCCTCCCCATCAGAGAACAGGAGAATGACGACTTCTGTTTACCGCGTACCTGGTTCTCACCCTGTCTGTGATCCTGTCGCTGGCAACTGGCCCATGTTGCTGCTTCCGGGAAGCTATGGAGGGAGGTGGGGGGAGGGCGCAAGCCCCTACCCCTTTCCCTGGAGCCTTCCCCTCCCCTGGCCTGTCTCACCCCACCCTCCATCAGGTCCTGGGGGGAGCAGGTCTGCTGGTTCTTCCCCTGGCCCCTCCCCGCAGTGGGGCTGGGCGCAGAGGACAGATGTGAGGAGCATTTGAAGGGCATTGGAGGGCTGGGGGCTGGCGCTTTTCTTTTTGCTGCAACAGGCACTTATTGAGCACCTGCTGTTTCTGGGGTCCATGCTGAGCGCCAGGGCCTTGCCTCTGGGGGACCCCAAGTCTACCATGGGCTGGACTCCCATCACACATTATTTGACTTTAAGAAGTTCAAGAGCTCATAGCAGGGCCTGGTCTCCACTGGGTGTGCTGGAATGTGCTGGAACTGGGACTTCGAGGGTGAGCCAATGCAGGGTCCAAAGGGACAGTTTAGACAGAGGGACCAGCTGGGCAGGTGCAGGCCCTGAGGCAGGAAGGATGCCATTTTTGAGGAGCGGGAGGCAGGCCGTGGTGAGAGGGGGTGAGTGGTGGGGACTGAGGCAGGTGAGGCCTGCAGGAGACAGCGTGCAGGACCCCGGGCCACAGGAAGGAATGTGGGCTGTGTCCTCAGAGGGACTGGAAAGGACCAGGGAAGAAGAGGGGGCCAGGTTAGGTGGCTTTGCTGGGCCCCGGGCTCCCTGGCGTCTTGGTCAGCAGAACAGACCTGGATTCGAAGCCTGATGGTCCTGCACCACATGGGCCGGTCGGGGAAGCCGGGGTCCAGTCCAGGGGAGGCCAAAGAGCATTGTCTCTCCAGTCAGAGAGACCTGGGTTCAAATCCTGACTCTCCCACAGAAAGGCTGGCTCTGTGTTGAGCAACTGGTCCTCTCTGAGCCTCAGTCTCCTCATCTGTAAAGTGGGAATAACGGTCATTCCTACCCCCTTGTAGGGTTGTTGGAAAGACTGAAGTGAGAGCACAGGTGTGGAGTATGGGGCACGGCACACCGTGTGTGCTCAGTAAACGGGAACCGTTACTGTTACTACAGATTTCAGATGTACCAGTAAATGTTCGACTGGCAGACCTTTGCAAATGCTATTTCCTCCACCCAGGATGTCCTGGGCCAGCTGGTGTACCCCCCTCTTCCTTCAATGCCCACGTCAGGGGTCTTATCTGGAAGCCCCCCGAGCTCACTGCGGCACCCAGCTGACTCGGTTGGTCCCTGTGTGCGCCACCCCAGGCCCAGTGCACCCTCCTCACCACAGTCACTCCCCACGGGCTGTCTCCTTGTCCCAGCCTGGCCTGCAGGGCTGCTGGGTCTGACCTTCCTCCGTGTGGCCAGGGCCGGGCCAGAGGCCCCAGGACCCCCAGACCATGCTTTCTGGGCCGCCGCTTGAATTCCAGCTCTCTTTCCCCTCAGAGGAGCAGGGCCAGGGCTGGCTCAGGAAGAGAAGGACCTGGAAGTGGGGTGTGGGGGGAGGCCGGACAGCTTAGGGGAGCAGCCACCTCCACACTGGCCTGGGCTGGGCTGGGTGTGAGGAGGGGGCTCGGAGGTCCAAGGTGGCGAAGGCGCCTGCGCTGCAGGCGGATGGCGGTCAAGCCCACGTGCGAGGTGGTGTCCATCTTTGCCTAGGCCATCCTTGAGCTCAACTGTAGGTAATGAGGGAACAAGAAACGTGGGGGTCCTTCTAGGGGGTCAAGGTCCAGGCGGGCAGATGGCCCCGGCCCGAGGGCGTGGGCAGCGCAGCCAGGCCCCGCAGGCGGGTCCATTCCAGGCCTTTCTCCCCAGCCAGAAAGCGAGCCCCAGCCAGCCTGATACTGGGTTTCAAGTGGAGAGGAGGGGTTTTACTGCCGCGGTGAGGGGAGGTGGCGGAGAGGCAGGGGGTAGATGGCTTTCCCGGAATCCCAGATCGCGCTTTAATAATTTGTTTCAGAATTAATGTCCATTCACGCTGTCTTCCCAGTTCCAGCTCATTGGAAGATTAAATAAAAGCCCGCGCCCCTCCCCCAAACGGAGGGAGACGGGCCCTGTTCTTTCCGACTGGGCTGGCTGCCTGAAGCCGGCGCGGGAAATAAATCTCTCGGAGAAAACCACTTTGCTCACACGATTTCAATCCAACAGGGCATAGTGGCCCCAGTCACTTCTTGTTTTATTTAGCTGATAATCTTTTATTGTATCAGGAGACCCTCGCGGAAGCGCGGTGTCGTTACAGGCCCGAGGCTGCCCCAAGCAGCAGCGCCCTGGCCAGGCCTCCGCAGCCAGCCGGGCGCTCGCTTCCCTCCGCGGCGCCCTTCCCTGCTGCTGCGGGGCAGGGCGGAGAAGGGACGGGTGGGGCCTGCCCCCCAGCTCCCAGGCGCAGGCCAGGGCCTCCGTGGGGGTGCAGCGGCAACGCCTTTACTTGTGGGTGGCAGGCTTAGGGCACCCAGCGCGGGGAGCCTCGCCAGCCAGGGGGGGCATGCACGGAAGTCCGACCATCACTCACCAAACAAGCACAGGCCGCGTGCCTGCTCTGCGCCAGGCTCGGGAGTGGGGGCCGAGGGGACAGGCGGACGGACTGACGGCCGGACAGACAGACAGATGCAAGCCTTCCTCTTACGGAATCACCCGACTTTACTGCGGTTGTACCGTTTTCTCTGATTCCGGCCTACTCTTCCCATTTGGGGCTTATTTCGTTTGGAATATCAAGCACAGAAGCCAAGAGATTAACTAATAATATTTAGAAACGTTAGAAGCCAATAGAGTCTTCTGAAAATAAGTAAAAACAAGCCTGCACCTCACAGGGGCGCACGATGGGATCACGATCATGAAAATCCGTCAGTCTTGGGGTGGGGAGGGAAAGCCAGACAGCTGGGAGACACGAAATTACTACTTCATGCAACATTTATGTTTTTTCCCCTATTATTCTTTCCGCCATGCCTCTTTACATGGGCGTCGGTTAACCTTGTTATGTATTAATAACTCTCCCACAGAGACTAAGTTCTTGGAGTTTATAAATCATGTCTACCTTATCTATCAGAGTTCAACCTGGATGACTATTCTGTATTCTCCTCTTGGGTTTGTAATACCTTATGTAAGTGAAGATTTGGTTCTGACTTCCTGAACACATTTCTCCGGTTTACATTCTTAAAAAAAACTTTTGTTTTGAAGTTAATTATAGACGTACAGGAAGCTGCACAGACCGCATGTGGAGAGTCTGAGCGACATTCCCCACGAAGGTGAGCTTTTGTGAGGCTCTGATACAGAGCCAGAGCCAGGAAATCACACCGGTCCAGCCCTGTTACTGAAACGCAGGCCAACTCAGATCTCATCAGCTCTTACACCCTCTCGTTTCTGGTGTGTGTTTTTATGCAATTTAATCCTATGTGTGCACACTCGTGTGACTCAGACTCACTTTACAGTGATCTCACTTTCCCCTAACTGCTGAGTTGAGGTGTAACTTGCGTGGCGTCGGGTGCCCAGGGCTGCGGTGTTCACGTGTGCGCATGCCCCAGGAGGCACCGCCGCTCTGACCTCTGGCGCCCTGGAGTAGACGTGCCTGTTCTTGAACTTCACCTCACAGTCTGTGCTCTCCTGAGTCTGCCTTCTTTTCAAGGGTGAAGTCTGGGCCGTCGTCAGGGGCACCTGTGGTCGGGGTGCAGGGGGTCACTTTGTGGCTGGCACGAACGCAGTTAGGCAGTCTGTGCTGATTCCATTCATTCAACCAGTACAACTTCCGACCAAGATGGAGGCGTAGGTAGAAGCCCTGTGCCTCCTCGCACAACCGAAAGGACAACAACAAATTTAAAAACAAAAAGCAACCAGAACTGACAGAAAATCAAATGGTATGGAAGTCCAACAACCAAGGAGTTAGAGAAGAAACAGTCATCAGATCAGTAGGAGGGGCGGAGGTGGGCAGCCAGGTGGAGAGGACTCACGGCAAAGTGGCGGCGGTAGGACGGTAGGACCAGGACAGGCGGTCCCACATTCATGTGCGGATGAACTGGGAGGAGCAACTGGGGAGCGAGACAGATCAAGCGCAATCCAGGGTTCCAGCTGGGGGAACTAAAACCTTAAAACCTGAATGAAAAAACCTGTGGGGGTTGCAGCAGTGGTGGGAGAAACTCTCACAGGAGAAAGCCTCACAGGAGAGTTCGTTGGAGAGACCCACAGAGTCCTAGAATGTACACAAACCACCCACCTGGGAATCAGCACCAGAAGGGCCCAGTTTGCTTGTGGGAGGCGGCAGAGGGGACTGGAAGCCAGTAGAGAGCTGAGCGAGTGGCACTATTCCCTCTCGGACCCCTCCCCCACATACACCACCACAACGCAGCAAAGGTAGTTGCCTTGCCCTGATAAATACCTAAGGCTCCGCCCCTTACTATGTAACAGGCCAGGTGAGACTAAAAAAAAAAAAAAGCTCAAATCAAAGCTCCAGAAAAAATACAACTAAGCGGCAAAGAGATACTCAACCTATCAGATGCACAGTTCAAAACACTGGTAATCAGTATGCTCACAGAATTGGTTGAGTGTGATCGTACAATAGAGGAAGAAGTGAAGGCTATGCAAAGTGAAATAAAGGGAATCAACAGTGAAAGGAAGGAAACCAGGACTCAAATCAATGGTTTGGACCAGAAGGAATAAATAAACATTTAACTAGAACAGAATGAAGAAACCAGAACTCAAAAAAATTAGGAGAGGCTTAGGAACCTCCAGGACAACTTTAAACATTCTAATATCTGAATCATAGGGGTGCCAGAAGGAGAAGGGTAAGAGTGAAAAATTGAAAACTTATTTGAAAAAATAATGAAGGAGAACTTTCCTAATATGGCAAAGGAAATAGACTTCCAGGAAGTCCAGGAAGCTCAGAGAGTCCCAAAGAAGTTGGACCCAAGGAAGCACACACCAAGGCACCTCATAATTACATTACCCAAGATTAAAGATAAGGAGAGAATCTTAAAAGCAGCAAGAGAAAAGGAGACAGTTGCCTACAAAGGAGTTCCCATCAATCAGCTGATTTCTCAAAAGAAATCTTGCAGGCAAGAAGGGACTGGAAAGAAGTATTCCAAATCATGAAAGCCAAGGACCTACAACCAAGATTACTCTATCCAGCAAAGCTTTCATTTAGAATAGAAGGGCAGAGAAAGTGCTTCCCAGATAAGGTCAAGTTAAATTAGTTCATCATCACCAAGCCCTTATTATATGAAATGTCAAAGGGACTTATCTAAGAAAAAGAAGAAGATAAAAAATATGAACAGTAAAATGACAACAAACTCACAACTATCAACAACTGAACCTAGAAAAACCAAAACCAAAAACAAACTAAGCAAACAACCAGAAGAGGAACAGAATCACAGAAATGGAGATCACATGGAGGGTTAGCAGCAGGGAGTGGGTGGAGGGAGAATGGGGGAAAAGGTGCAGGGAATAAGAAGCATAAATGGTAGGTACAAAATAGACGGGGGGAGGTTAGGAATAGTATAGGAAATGTAGAAGCCAAAGAACTTATATGTACAACCCACGGACGTGAACTAATGGGGGTGGAGAGGAACTCAGATGGGAGGGGGTGCGCAAGGCGGAGCGGAATAAGGGGAGGGAATGGGACAACTGTAATAGCATAATCAATAAAATATATTTAAAACAACACAAACAACAAACAAACAAACACCCACAGGCCCCGTTCTGGGCAGAGCCCAAAGAACCTCCATTGTGGGAGGGCATGGGCACCGCATGGCAGGTGAGTTTAGGGTCGGATCGTTTGACCAAGTTCAATGGTCGCCGGACAGTCAGGGACCTTGTCTTCACAGGGCTGTCCTCACGCAAGCCCCAGACGCTGGGACTTCCTGGCGGGAGAGGGTGGGACACTCCTTGCTACAGGCGGAAAGGCTCCCCCCAGATTCCCATGTTGAAGTGTTAACCCTCGCACCTCAGAGTGGGACTGTGTTTGAAGATGAGGTCTTCAAAGAGGGGGTTAAGTTCAATGGGGGCCCTAATCCAGGACGGCTGATGTCCTTGTCAGAAGAGGAAATGAGGACACAGCAAGATGGCAGGCAGCATCTACACGCCAAGGACAGGGACTTCAGAATACACCAACCCGGCCGGCACCTTGACCTTGCACTTCTAGCCTCCAGAATGTGAGGGACACCCAGTTTATGGTACTTTGTTACGGCTGCCTGAGCAGACTAATACACTCTCCGGTGTTTTTGGGGGAGCAAGTGGGATGGCCCCCTGGGGGTTTGTACCAGATAAAACACAAGACACACACAGTTACATTTGAATTTCAGGTAAACAAATCATTTGCGAGCATATATGGAATGGGACGTACTTAGTATACTAAGAAAACTTCATTGTTTACTGAGATTCAGATGTAACTGGGTATCCTGTATTTTCATTTGCTGGATCCGGGCACCCGTCCTGGAACTGAGTCCGTGGCTCCCACGGGGACAGGGGCTCAAGGACACACAGCTGGCCCTCGCCGCCCCCCAGGGGCCGAGAGCTGAGCTCTTCCCGGGTCTGAGTCACTCTCCCCAGTGGTTCCGTCTCCTGCACAAACATATTTATTGGGCTCCATGGCAAACAGATTATGCTTGTCCCAGGAAGGGCAGCTCGAAAGAGAAAACCTTGAAGTCCGGGAAATAATGATGAGGGGAGTTAAATTAAAGGGCATAAAACCCTCCCGAGAGATAACGTCAGGGTGAGTTACAGGCCCGATAAGGGGCTGGGGGCTTGCAGGGGGAGGCTCAGAAAGGTCGCCCGGGGTGTGCAGAGGACCAGGAATCGTAAATATGGGGCGAGGTGCTCAGCTAGGGTCGCCGGGGTGAAAATATTGGGGTCAGTCCAAAAAACAATTATCCCGCTTGGTTTGCTCTCCAGGTCTTGTAAATCTTTTACCTTTTATAAAAGATTTCGGTGGGAAGAAGCACTTTGGAAGCTTTAACTGATTTTTGTGGCTGCTTCTTGGTGGTTCTGCTAAAATAAAACAATAAGACAAAGGAGAAGAAGTAATTACCCAGCATTCTCAGGGGCAGGGGGACGGGCTATTTCTTCTTGAGAATTTAGGCGGCCTGGGGTTTCGACTCTGTTTGGAGTCCGGTGACAATTTAACAATTAATTTGTTCTGTTTTGAAACCAATCGCGGTGGGGCTTTTGGTGTCCAGGGCACCCCGATTTGGGGGTGGACGTGGCCACTGTGTGGGGGTCATCCCGACTGTCGGGGCTGCCTTCTTGCCCAGTGTGGCCGCTGTCTCGGAAGGCGTGGACCAGGGCTCACGTGCCCACACGGAGCTCCTGAAGCCGGGGAACAGGTCTGGGCCGGCCGGGCCTCCACATCACTCAGTGCTCCGTTGCATCCTCTGTATTCTACCTCTTTTTTAAATAAGAGATTTTATTTATTTACTTTTAGAGAGAAGGGAAGGGAGGGAGAAAGAGAGGGAGAAAAACATCAACGTGTGAGAGATACGTACATTGATTGGTTGCCTCTCACCCGCCCCCAAGAGGGGGCCTGGTGCACAACCCAGGCATGTGCCCTGACCGGGAACCGAACTGGTGACCTTTCAGTTTGCAAACCATGGAGGCACACTAGTCAGGGCGCATGCTCTGTATTCTCATTGTATGTCCAAGAGGACCCCGGTTCAAGCTCCGTGCCTCTCTCTGTGTCCCAGGACAGTTGGCGACATAAGCAGAAGGCAATCACTCGTTCCACAAAAGTTTATCGAGCACCTACTATGTGCCAGCCATTGTGTTGGGCCCTGATGCCTTAGGCTCAGCCAAGGGCCTCATCTCTTTTTTAAGGTTTCTTTTATTTGAGAGAAAGGCGAAGGGGGAGAGAGGGAGAGGAACATGGGTGTGAAAGAGGAACATTGATCAGCTGCCTCTCACATGCACCCTGACTGGGGATCGAACCTGCAACCTGAGCATGTGCCCTGACCGGGAATCGAACCAGCAACCTTTCAGTTATGGAATGATGCTCCAACCAACTGAACCATACCCGTCAGGGCAGGGCTTCATCTTGAAGGCAGCTACTTCTTAGGTTTCCCTGTCCCTCTGAACATGCACAGCCACAAACTGGCTCAACTTCAGAACTCTCTCTCCCATCTACTAGAGAAGGGTTTACTAGCCCCATTTTACAGGTGAGGAAACAGAGGATCGTGGAGGTGAAAACTGGCCCGATGCCACACACAGGAGGGGAGGCAGAACTGGGATTTCAATCCAGATTCCAGAACTGTGTTCTTCCAAGGTCCCATGCCTCTTAAACAAACAAACAAACAAACAAACAAACAAACAAACAAACAAACAGTGAGGGGTTAAGACTGTGGGTCTTGGGTTGAAATTTCTGCCCTGCTTCTCCCTGGTGGTGTGACCCTGGGTGAGTCACTGAGCACTCTGAGCCTCACTCTCCTCATCTGTATAATGGGCACAGGCTGCCACCGGGTGTGGTATAGAGGCAAGGAGCTCATGCATCTGGGTCCTGAGTGCAGGCCTGGAGCCTCTAGCACCCCCTAGAGGTGGTGGCTATTGTTTTTATGTGCATATGAGGATTTATCCCATCATCTTTTGCTGTCTGCCAACTTCCAATAAGATATATCGTAATTATTTGAATTGAATACATGTTTGTCAGGCGGGACTCAGATTTCCTTTAGGTTTGAACCAGACTGAGGTATAGGAGAGGGACAGGGAGGGGGGTGGAGGTGGCCACGAGCTGCTGGGCCAGGCCAGGCCTGCTGCAGACTAACTCAGAGTGTTCTCATAGGAATGCTCATTCATTCATTCGCACATACGTCCAACAAATGTTATTTTGTGCCAGGCCTGCTCTGGGTGCTGGGGACGCAGTGGGTGGGGAGCAAGATGTCCTCTGGACCCAGAGCTCATATTCAGGGGCAGGAGCCAGATGGGAGCCAGAGAGGCCGGCGGCGGGGGGTAGCGGCCATTGCTGTGTGGGCCAAGGGGGCGAGGATGGCAGCCCGGACAAAGGTGGAGGGCTCCTGATGATCCCCGAGGAAGCGTGTGGGGTCACTGAGGCGCGGAGAGGTGAAGTGACTTGCCCAAGGTCACAGAGCTAACAGGTGGCAGACGGGTTTGCTTGACTCCAGACACCATGCTCCCAGCCAGCGCCTGACGCGGCTGCCCCAGCTCTGGAAACGTGAGCACGTGCTCCGGCACAAAGGGCCCCCCGTCCGGGAGCACAGTGCACGGGGCCCTGTCAGGGGCTCTGAGGGGTCCTGCCGGAGAGGACCCCGCCTAGCCACATCAACGAGGCGCTTCCTGAACCTCTGCATCCACAGAACCCTTCTGGGGACCAGGCCACCTTTTAACGCTCATTCACAAGTACTTGTTGAGTATGTACTATGTGCCAGGAACTGGTGAAGAAAAGCAGGTGTGGTCCCTGAAGCCGACAGTCGGCCTCGCCCTAAGGAAGAGTGTCTGGGCAGGAGAGGACAGGTGGCTGTGCGGTCACCACCTCCTCGGTCCTGACTCCCCGATGACAGAGGGACTCGGCCCACCCAGGAGCCGCCCTGGGCTGGCACTGCTGACCCCTGCAGCCCCCTGGGAGATGGTGCTCCAAGGTGAGGCGGCGACAGTGAGGTTCGGGGGGGGGGGACCTGAGGTACGGGTGTCCTCTCCACCTAGGGGACCAAAAAGGACACATGAAGGAGAGGCGACTGACAACCCGGGCCTCTGAGGAAGGGAATGTGGCTCGATCCTGGAGGGCCTGGCTGTGCCGAGGGTGGTGGCTTGTTACGGGAGCCCCTTTGCCCCCACCCATTGCAGGCTTCCCCTCCTACAGTCAAAGGGCTTTGGCTAAGACGATGACATCAGGAGGTCAAAGCCACGCAGTGCTGTACCCTCCTGGATGCTCCGTAAAGCGGTGGCGGACAGTCTGAGGGGCACAGGTGGGCTGTGCTAGCCCTGCAGGCTTCCTGGAGGAGGAGGTCCTGAGGTCAGGCCGGTAGGCACTGCACAGCTCAGGCATCTGCAGGGAGGCTGTGGATGGGATGGTGACAAGCAAGAGCTTAGGGGCCGGAGAGGCCCTGTTCAAACCCTAGTGCTGCTGTGTGATCCTGGGAAAATGACAGCACTCCCAAACCTCGATTTCCTCATCTGTGAAATGGGATAATAGAGGACCTCAGGGTGACCCCCTAAGGCCTTCTTCACTGAGGCAGCCCGAGGAAGACGCCCACCCGTGAGTGTCAGCCCCCCACCGGAGGCAGGAGGGCTATTTACATCCCTTTTCTGTTGGAAAAACTAGAGACTCTGTGGACAATACTTCTCGACCTGAAAAAGCCCTAACTGGACACCCCCGTGGGCCTGTTACAGACGCGACTCTGCAAATCGGATGTGACAGGGAAATGCGGGCCGAGATGGCGGCCAGCTGGTCGGCCGCGGGGGCGGCTGCTCAGAGGCCACGCACGGCCTCCCCCGAGAGCAGACGCCGCGCCTGGAGCGCAGGTGTGTGAGCGGGCGGGCGTGCCCCTGCCCGGGAGGGGGCGAGCGGCCACACACGGATTAAACTCACACACACATGTGGTCGTGTACATGCTCACACACTGACACACATGCACTGCACACACATGCACACATACACCCACATGCGGAGTGTCTGTGCGCACACACACTCACACATGCACACACACACACACACTGTTGCTCCCGGGGCACACTGAGGTGGAAGGGCGGCCCTCAGACCCTTGGGTCTGGAGTCAGAAGCAGGTCTGCGTCTCGCGACTGCCCCCTCCTTGCCCGGCAAAGCCCCTTCACCCTTTAAGCCTTCTTACCGTGGGAGGACGCTATCGGCCCCAGCTTCTTGGCGATTTTGAGAAACTACAAAAGGGCGTTAGCACAGAGGTCGGCACCAGGTCACTGCTGAGAGGCCCACTGACTCTACTGGCCCTCTGCCCCTTTCCGGCGGCTCCGGGAACTAGGGCCCCTTCCCCTGAGCCCTGCGGCCCGGAGGCGCTGCCAGTCACAGTAGTCCAGCCCCACCTCAGGGATTGGCCCGGGGTGGACACGTGACCCCTGCCAGGCCAATCAGAGACCTGGCCTGGGATATGCCTATGGTATTGGGCAGAGAAGTCCTTCCTGAGGCTCTGACCGTGTCCCCCTGGCCATGTGGGGAACGCGCTTCTCAGAAGGAGAGGATGAGCCCAGAAGGGGGACAGCAGAGCCGAGGGTGGCGAGGGTGCTGTAGGGTGGCTGCTGAACTCCTGTCCACCAGCGACACTTGCATTGACGAAGGGCTGTTCTTGGTGTCAGCCCCAGCCGACACACACACCTCCCAACACTGGGGGCCCCTCACGGCACCCTAGGCAGGGACAAGGCGAGTCCCTCCTTCTCCTACGTGGGTGGGAGAAGCCGGTGTTCCAGGAGTAGCCACCAGGGGCCCCTTTCCATAGAGGGTTTACAGGGTCACGATGGAGACAGCCATTCGGCAGACGTCTCTGTGACCCCTGAGCTCTCAGCCCCGGTGGCACCGCAGCCATGGCCCCGCAGTGAGGCCCCCGAGCCTGCACACCTCCCGTGCACGGGGCTGCCCTTGCCTGGCACCCTCCCTCCTCCTGCTCGGAGGGTCCCTCTCGCCTCAGAATCTGGCCTCCCCAGGCACCCACCAGCTTGTCATCCTCCTGTCAGAACCACCGGAGCTGGGGGAGCCTTTACCCAGGAACCTTCTCGGGTAGGTGGGGAGAAGGAGGTGCCTGCTTGCAGTCCCCAGGCACAGCAGCTCCCGTGACAGACTTCTGACCACCTGAGCCCTAGAGAATGGGTCTGGGCCCACGAGCTGTGCGGCTCTGAGTCGGGTCGTTTCTGTACTCGTTAAATGAATGCTGAGTGCTTACATTCCTCCAGAGTCGGGGAACTCACTCCCCATCAGGAAACTCTTCTCATTATCTTAGTGGCTGCGTGGGAGGGATTCTGTGGGCTTCTTCTGGGCAGGCTCCAGAGGGGTCCCTACCTGGTCCCCAGGTGCCCCCAGCATCTCACGGCAGCAGCAGCTCCCTCCCACCCACGCCTTCCTGTCGCAGGATGGAGACGTGCTCTGCAAATCTGAGTGAACACGTCTGCTGCTTTGGCCACAGACATCGGTCGGAGCCCAAACGGTGGCTCTTTCTTCGCTATCGATCGATGCATTATACCATCCCCGGAAAATGATTAGAAAGCAGAGCTGTCCATCTCACTGAATTTCATGTCTCCACCCTGTAAATTTCTGAAACTGGGTAATGATTGCTTGGGCAGATGGCCGAGCGAGCGCTCTGCGGCACGTCCAGTGTTCACAGCAACCCCTCCCGTGCCAGCCCCTCCCCGCCAGCAGCCCCACGAGGAAGGCTTGGTTGGTTCCGCCCCCGTTTCTGGGCCCTCAGAGAGACCGAAGATTCACTCAAGGACCCTGGCATGGTGACTCACGCAGGGGGTGTGGGCCCCGGTCAGCTCAGCCCCAGCATCCAGAGTTGGAGGCCGGTGGGCCGAGTGCCCCAGGCAGGCCCCACATCTCAGCCTTGTGAGCCCAGGGGGGCGTGAGACCGCCACCCCACTTTCCCCCCCAAAGGCTGCTGTGGATCCCTCCCTGCCACGTTCAGAATCTTCCCCAGACTGCCCTTGGCTGAGCCCCGGGGCGAGAACGAATGGGAGGCTGCAGCCCTTGGGCCCACGTGGGGCTTTGCAAAGTCCCCGCGCTGCTGGGGGACGGAGGTCTCCGTCTGGGAACCGGAGGGGGGTGCAGATCCGTCACAGTGAGATGCTCCGGCTCGCTCACGTCGGCACTCTGGACCCCCGACAAGGCCAGTCAAGTCACCCGGGAGGTCCCCTCCTCTGCGGAGCTGATAACCTGCCCATGACCTCTGACCTTGGCCTCATTTTTGGATGAGGAAACACAGAAAGCATCCCGAGGTCCCTTGTCGGCAGTGGCAGATGGAGAACCTGGACCGGGCCTCCTGGCCGCAGGGCCCAGGCTCTTGGCCACCAGCCATCCGGCTCCCTGACCTGGGCCGCTGCTGTGGTGGACCCTCCGGTGCCACCAGCCACAGCCCCGCCGTCGGGGAAGGAAGCCCAGACTGTGGATACCTCCCCAGGGTCTGGGGTTTGGCTCAGACGCTCCCCAGTCAGAGGAGCAACTCCCAGGGTGAGGGGGGCGCAGAGATTTGGGGTAACCTGGCTTCTGGACGCTCCCTGCTAATTTGCAGCCTCCTAGTCCTTTCCTCCGACGCAAGTCGGGCTGGGCCCTTAGAGGAGTCAAGGGCTGGAAGAATGCTAAAAATTTAATGTATGTTAAAAGGATATTAAATTCTAAAGTAAAATTTACATGGAAATATGACATTAAAATATTTTTAGCTTTCAGGAAGCTGGGGGCTGGAGTGCTATAATATAGACAAATTTTATCATTTTAAAAAGAATTAGCCTCGCAGTATTTCTTATGTATTCATAGCATCAACGCAGGAAGATGGGAACCCTGCCTGGGGCGACAGGGCTGAGGCAGGTGGGGGCCCCGGAGAGAAGGGACGGTGGGGGCCCCGGAGGGAGGGTGCAGACCCCCCGCTGGACCCTGGGGCTTCCCTGGGGGTGTCGGGCTGCCCCCTGAGCTCCGGCCGGGAGAGGGCCTAGCCTGTGTGTGCCCAGGGAGTGTGTGGTGGGGCGCCCTTGTCTCCACGCCCCCTGTTCCTGATCCCCTGCTGTGTGTGGGCCCTGACGTCCTCTTATTTACTCCTCCTGAAGCGCTGATTCCCTGAAGATGGGATTTCGTCCCGTTGAACAGATGAGAAAATGGCTCAGAGAGGTCGAGTCACAGGCCCAAGGTCACACAGCAGGGAGGCAGGTTTTCATTCCTTCTGCAGGTCCGCAGCTCAGCCTTGAGGCTCTTGGAGCATTCACCCACCTGCTGCCCCTTTGTCCCTTGTTCCCTGGGGCTGGCACAGGGCTTCCCTGGGTCCCCACCCTGGCCTGGACCCCCACCCGCTATGGAGCTCTGGCTTTCATCCACCCCCCTCAGTCAAAGCCGGCCTTCCCAGCCAGTGAGGGGCCTGGAGGACGCCATTTCCTGGGGTCCCACTCATGGCAGCCCGAGGGCCTGGAGCAGCCCCTGCCTAGAGGACGCGCTCAGACATCTGGGGGTGAGGGGTGGGTGTGTGCATAGCAAGCGCTCTCTGCCACCACCCCCATGCCAGGTCTGGGCTGGGGCTGGGCATCCGACTATAACTCAGACCCTGGCTCTCGGGAGTGGGTTTGCCTTTAGGGCGTCTGTGGCCGAGTCCCTTCCAGGGAGGACCACAGAAGGGGCGTGAGGAGGGTGCTGGGAGCCGGGACTGGCCATGCCATCGGCAGTGTGAGGCGTGTGCTGGCCTTGGCCAGGGGTCGCTGGGGGATCACTGACCCTTACACCGACGCCCTCCCTGCCTGTCTCCAGGGTCAGGGGATCTGGCTCCAGGAGGGGTGGAGGGTGGGCAGGTGGGCACATGTGGGGGGCAGCCAGAGGGGCTCCTCCGCCTGCAGCTCTGTGACCCTGTGACCCAGCCAGGGGCCTGCCCATCTGCAGAGCCCAAGGGCACCGAGGTCGGGGTGCAGAGGGGGCCTGACACTTGGTGTCCTGCTCCCTCCCGGTCACAGCCGTCCCAGGGAACCTGGAGTGGGAACTAAACCCAGCGCCAGCCCAGCCAGCCCCTGAGCCCTCACCACGCAGTGAGCGCTCTCTCCATTTCACAGACAGGAAAGCTGAGGCTCCGAGAGATTCCAGATGTCCTCGTCCCCTGGCTAGACGAGGGCAGGGCAGCGATTCCCACCCAGGCCTGTGTGACTCCGGACCACCATGGCGTCCTGGTTGCCCGGGGAGGCCCCCAGCCCCTCTGCACGTGGACCGTGGAGAGCCCTGGTGCACCCACCCTTTGGGCCAGGCCAGAGTGAGGAGAGTGGCTCAGGCTGCAGCCAGCAACGGTCCCAGGAGAAGGCCAGGCCGGGGCGGGGGTGGGGGGTGCGGGGTAGGGGGGGTGAGGGGGTGGAGGGGGGGTGTGCTGGTGGAAATGGCTGCCCGCTGCCTGGCGGGCACCTCTGGGAGGTCACTCATTGGCAGTTAAAAATCTACTGTGACTTGTCAGAAAAATGAATGAATGGGCACATTATTTTTTCATTCCAGACCTCAGCATCTGTTTGTCTAACCAGGGAGGAGAGGAGGGAAGTCGGGCGAGGGCTGCCGAGCGCGTTTTATGGAAGTTTTCCTCTGTCAGAGGAGTTTAAACGGGTAATGAACAGGCCGCAGTGATTTGAAATATAATCCCATCACGCTGACGAGATTACGAGGCTTCACAGATCCCTCTCAGGGGCTCGCAGCAAACGCCGCCACCCCACTGGGACTCGGCATTTAAGCGGAGTGCTCGGTGGGAACGTGGCACGACAGGCTTAACCCTTTCCCGCTCCTCGGCTGCTTCTCGGACAGCAGGGCCCTCCCAGCGGGGCCTCAGCCAGGCCTGCGGGGTCTCGGGTGTCTGGGCCACATCGGCCGAGCTGGGGCCCCCGAGAGGCCAGGGACAGCTGGTGGGGCAGGTGGGAGAGCCAGCTCCGCCACTTCCCACCTGCAGGGCCTCCGGTGAGGGGCTCGGCTTCCCTTTGCCTCAGTTTCCTCATCTGTACAATGAGGGTTAGGGGGACTAATGAGACAGCTAATAAGAGAGTAATTAGCCCCACTCGAGGGCTTAGAAAGAGGCGGGGGCAGGCGCTGATGCAGATCTGGAAAGTTGCAACCCTCAGCCCCCTGGAAGTAGGCATCACCACGGGACTAATTCTGGCCGCTGCAACACAGGTAAAAGGGGGGAGTGACATGTCACTTCTGAACCAGTTATCTCATGTTTGCTGTCCTTCCCTAGCCCTCTGTTCCTGCCCCAGCCTTTGTAGGAGCCCAAGGATGGCTGGACCCACGGCTGACTGTGTGTGGAGAAATGTTAAGTCACTGAGGCCTTGGGGCCGTCTGTTGCCGCAGCAGAACGCAGCCCATCCTGACTAGCCAATTCATCTAATCCTCACCATGCCCCTTAGAGGTAGGTATTGTTGTCCCCATTTTACAGAAGAGGAAACTGAGGTTCATAGAAGCAAAGTAGCTCATCCAAGGACACACCAGTGAGGAGGCAGAGCTGGACTCTGAGGCCATCTGCCCGGCTCCAGGGTCTGCTTTTCAAGAGGGCAGCTCTGGGACTGGACCGGGTGTAGGCCCACAGTTCACGGCCCCATCCGAACTCCTTGTCCCTGAGGCAGAGGGCTGAGGCCTGGCTCCCGTGTGCCCACCATCCTGGCACCGAGGAAGCTGGTCTGGGCAGCTGCCACAGGTGGCTTCTTTGGGCTCTGAAACTCAAGGAGGGGACAGGGTGGCACAGCTGGGCCCCTGCAGAGAGGGCACTACTGGGCAGCACATGGCATCCAGGCAATGGGACTGAGAGGACAGAGGTCAGTGTCATGCTGCCGTTTATCCAGTGTTCAGGCACCAGGCACTTTGCACACATGGTCTCATTCACTCTGGCCCTGGCTGTGAGAACTGGGCATTTCGTCCCATTTTACAGACACGGGCACTGAGGCACGGAGAAGACCACCACGTACCTGGAGGGTGTGAGGCCGGTGAGCAGAGGAGCTGGGAGTGGACGCAGCCGTGGAGCCTCACCTGAGGCTCCCCCGACCCTTGGCCCACCGATACCCACAGGGGCGGTGGGGTGGATCCCATGCTCACCCCCAACTGGGAGGCAGGAATGTCATATGACCTGCTCAAGCTCACAGGCCAGGGCTGGGGGCGCCGGGGTTTGACCCCCGGGCTGCACCCTGGGCCTCTGAGTGCGAGTGGGGTAAGTCCCTGCTCCCAGAGGAGGGAACCGTATGGCAGCCCTGGCAAGTCAGGCGGCAGGAGCCCGTGCCACATGCGGATGTGGGCGCTGGGCACGGTTCCCCTCACGCCTGGCTCCCCTCCCCCACCTCAGGGCCCCTCCCCCACCCACACGGAAGCCGCCATCCTCGTTGGGCTGGGAAACAAATGCTGCTCCCTTCCCCGCCTGAATCAGGGTACGGGATGGGTGGGCCCTTATTTGCCCCCCACACCGAGGCTGCAGCCTCGTCTCCTCAACCTCCCAGCCTTGGTTCAATGCCTTACCTTATCACAGGTGTCTTGGAGCTCCACAGGGGGAAGGCCACTCCGTGTGCAGGGGAACGCTGAGAAGCTGTGACTGTCGGCTCTGCGGCTAGCACTGGCTGCCGCAGCACACGGCTCAGGCCTCCAGGCCTGGGCCCTGCTGCTCCCTCCTCCCGCCCGCCCTCTCTGCTCGGCACCTTCCAGGCCCAGGCTGGTCTCCGCAGGGCTCACCTGGCCTTCTCTGTGGAGCATCCTGCAGGCCACCTGCCCACCTCCTGGCCTTAGCACTGTGTGTCTTGCCAGCTGAATCAGGGCTCTGCGCCCCTCTCGAGCCCTGATGTTTGCAATCGGTGACCTGGGGGAACAAGGAACTCTAAGCTGCTGGCAGGTCTTCAAGGACACGACAGGGGTGGGGACCATCTTCCAGCTTTTTAGCGCATGAAGAAAAGACTCAGAGGGACGTCAGGGGGTCTTCAAACAGCTGTTGGGCTGTTGGAGTGGTGGGGACACCTGTGTCCCCCAGGGGCTCAGGCAGGCGTGGCGCTAGGAGGCGCCTCTCACTACGGGAAGAGGAATCCGACGTGCAGAGGCCGGCAGTGGTCAGCCAGGGTGACCACGTGGGCCAGCAAGGAAAATGATGATCTGAATGGTGCTGAGCACCCTGTCGCTGGAGGTGTGCAAGCAGAGACTCAAAGACTCTGGGAGAGAACACCAGCTACTTCCCCAGCAGAGGAGGCTGGACTAATGATATCCCCGTCCAGGGTGGGGCAAAAGTAGGTTTACGGTTGTGAGCACCGGAACAGAGTTTATTCCTTTTCTTTTCTTTATAATTCATTTACTTTTTTTTGGGGGGGGGGAAGGGAGTGAGAAAGAGGGAAACACTGATGTGAGAAACATAAATGGTTGCTGCTCACACGTGCTCGGACCGGGACTGAACCTGCAACCCAGGCGTACGCCCTGGTGGGGAGCTGAACAGGAGACCTTTCCCTTTGCAGGACGGTGCCCGACCCAATGACCCACACCGGTCAGAGTGCGTGTGTTCGTGTATTGTTATTTACTATTGTGTTACTTGCCATACGAACAACTGTAAACCTGCGTTTGCCCCACTCTGGATTTCTCCGCTCTGAGATTTCTCAGTCAGGGGCAGAGAAGCCCCCGCAGGCCTGGCAAACTGAAACCCAGGGAAGGAAGGTGGGCTCGCTGGGACTTGGAGACATTTAAGATGTTCTCTGGAAAGGCCTGCAGAGGCCGCCTACTCCAGCACCTCCGTTTACAGGTGGGGACGCGGAGGCCCCAAGGAGGCAGTGCCAGGCTCAGGGCCACAGTGACACTAGCTGTGGAGGCAGCGCCCAGTGGCTGAGGGCCTGGCCGTGGGGCCGGGGCCACAGTGTGTCCTGGGCCAAAGGTGAGGCCCTGCCAGGCCCCGAGCCCTCACCTCTGCCTCGGAGGTGACGACAGGCCCTGTGAGAGGTTGGCTGCGGGGTCCCAGGGGCTCAGGCCTATATATAAAGGTCGGGCACACAGCTGTGGGGGCAATGCCAGTGACTGGCTGAATCCAGGGCTCCAGGGACCCCTGCCCAGGCCTGCCAGCCACCCACGCTTGGCTAAGTCCTGGTTGCGAGTTATCATCCCCTCGGGTCAGGGGTCACACCAGAGCCAGGTCGGGAGAAGCTGCTGGAAAGGGGAAGTGGGGCCTGTGGACTCGCCTCAGGGTAACCCGGGGTGCTGACCTCCTGCTCCTGTGAAAAGCATGTCCTTGAGGAGCTCACGGTCTTGTCCTGAAGTCCAGCTGCGGGGAGTGAGGGAGGGCCGAGGAGAGGGGCCCCAAGCAGCCTGGACGCCTGGTGGACCTGGGTGGCGGCAGTCACGCAGCGTTATCCATGCGTCGTTCCTTCAGCAGACACATGTCTTGCGTGAACTGGGTGTGTGCCGGGACACCCTGCGGGGCGGGTGTGGGTTCCGTCACTGGAGGAGCCGATGTCTGCGGAGTGAAGGGGGCCGTCCTGGCTGGCTCGGGTTAGGGAGGCCCCGGGGCGTCTCACGGCCGTCCGGCACCACGGCCACGGCCACGGCCACCCAGAGCAGCTCACCAAAGAGCTGCTGTCTTCAGGGTGACATGCTCGGGACTTCAAGAATTCAGAGCACTACACGAAAGATGGTACTTATATGCCTTTTATTTTAGTGCTGAATATACCACAGGCTTCATGACCAAATTAGTCATTTACATTTTTCAAAGGTATCTAAGTATAAAACTGCTAAAAATTCAAAAAACAGAGATCAAGGCTACATACAAATAATATTCCTTTTGCTGTTTCTGGGTGGGTGGGGATGGAAGACACCGGGAAAGGGTGCTGCTGCCGACCGGACGGAGATCAGAAGGAGAAAGGAACGGGTTCGAATGACCCCGTGCGAAGAAATACGCTCGACTGTGAGATGCTGTTTTCATCACATCTCTTCCTCTGCAACCACTTAAAAAACTGCTGGAAATGCAGGTCCTCCGTGAAGTGTCTGACCCCCGACCCTGGCCGGGGACAGTGCGAAAGGACGTCACCCCGGGAGGGACCCTGGAGGCCGGTGAGGACTGCAGGGGCAACAGCAGGGGCCACCGGTGTGGCCGGAGGGGTGGTGTCGGAGGACGCGTCCTCGCCTTCCCACTGTGGACGCGGTCTCCCGGTGCCCCAGGGAGTCTGCGCACCGCTCTCCCGGACACGGTGGGAAGCAGCAGCTTCCAGCCGCCGGACAGCGAGGCTGGCTCCGCGCGGCAGCGACGGAGAAAAGCAACAGAGGCCCCCCTTCCAAGTCGGCAGGGTGGAGAAGCACGCAGAAGAACCCGCACGCAGGGCTCACTGCCAGATGAAGTGGACGCTTGCGACGGACCTCCGAAGTGGAGGACCACTGAATGGTCAGTGTCCTCCGTTTGTGAATGGTCATGAACGGAAGAGACCATTCCCAGACGGGGGCTGGGCATGACCGGAAGCCCAGCCGCCGCCCCGCTCCTCCCTGTGCCCCATGCTGTCCGTGCAGCCGGCGGCTCCCCAATGAGAGGTGCTGGGAGGGCCGGGGGAGGCCGCTGCGGGGAACCGCCCCGCCTGGGACCTGCGTCCTAACCTCAGTGAGGTGCCGCCCGCCCCAAAGCGTTGTGCTCACTTACACAAACGGCACCGTTAAACATACGCCCTAAACATCTCTTCTGAGAAACCGGGCCAAAGCTTTCCTAGTCTGCCTGTTCAGTGTGGGAACGGATTTTAAAGTGAGCAACATAATCAATCCTCTGCCCCAAAGAACGGTCCGTCACACCAACCGTGATAAAGAGTACACCTGTTTATTAAAAGGAAAAAAAGAAATGTACATTTTTGTTCTTCGTTTGTTTTAAGAAATTTGATCAAGTTGCAAGGAAATGTCTGGGCGTGGCTATGTACACCCCGGCTGCGATCGGCTAGGAAGCGGGAGGCTCCTCCGGGTCGCCTGGCCCTGGGCACTGCTCCGGACGGCCACCGCTGGCCTCCCCACGAGGACCTGGCCGGAGGGTGGGGACCCGAGGCGCCCCGGCCCTGGCAGGCAGGCTCGGAGCTACGGCAGCAGAGCGAGGCTGGCGGCCAGCGTCACTGCTGCCCTGATTTCTTCTCCTTCTGGAAGCTGAAGCTTGTGCGTCTGTTCAGTTTTCTTTGTTTTTGAGCAAAATAGTCAGCCCGGGCAGTGCTCGCTCGTGATTCCAGGATGTAGTTGACCTAGAAAGCAAGAGGACACAGCCAGGTCACTTGCCAGCAGCCACTCTCTGCTCGGCGACCACAGGGGACCCGGGCTGGGCGCAGCAGGGCCCGTGCCTGGAGTCCAGTGGTCACTGCAGCCTGGCCGGCCGGGGCTACTCTGGGACGGGGCCAGAGGCTGGGAGAGCACAGGTGCTGGGCTGTGCCTGCTGGACAGTGGGGCAGCTTTTCAGAGCGCACAGCCTGTGCTCTGCTCCCACGAGCTGTCTCCCTGAGCCCCACCTTCCTCACTGGAAAGACGAGGACGTTGTGGGAATGAAAACCGCAGAATGGCAACACCACCTACTCAAGCTCCCACAGCTAGTGCCTGGCTGGGCCAGGACCGGGCCGAGGGGTCAGGGGTCGGGTGTGACCCACAGACCTCCCAGTTCTCCAGGCCCCACCTCCTCACACAGCGGCTGCCTGCTGCCCCCAGCTTCTCTGGGCGCCCCTTTTTTCCTCCTTGGTGAGCAAACACCATTTCTCTTCACTCTCCAATACACGGAGTTATGGCTAGAAACTTGAACACTTCTGGCCAGAGAAACCAGCCACTCTCTCTGCTGACTCTCCTCTTCGGGCCACATGCCCTGCCCCAGAACGGGGAGGCCCCGCTGACTCTGGGGAAGAACCTGCCGGTGCTCGGGGCCGGCAGGGCGGGACGCGCCCGACGGGGGCCGAGGCTCCGACGCTGTGTTGTCCCCTGCAAACTTTCTGCTCTGACAGTCGCCAGCAGGCACGAAAGGCTGGTGTGTGCGTACAGAAGGCCGGACACGCTTGGCCCACTGCCTCGCCACGTTACCAGCTGAGAGCAATAAATCATGAGGGCCGCGGGGCCGGGCTGACGACTCGGGGCCCTGCAGACGGTGTAGGAAAATAAGAGGTTTCATCATTCCTAATGAGAGCGATCTCTGGATTATATTGTTTGCACGTTCGGCCAACCCAGTGTTTTCAGTTTATTTTTGGCACACGTAACTTGACAAAAGGATTTAAAAACGTTCCTTAACAAGCCAACTATTTCCTAAATTTATTATCTTCAGTGCTTTGTGATAATCACATAGATAATTTTAATGGAAGATTAATGTAATAATCAAAAGATAAAAACGCCCTTTGGTCTGCCATTAGCTGGTTAATATGCTGTGGCTTAAAACTTGCACAATTTTATGCACTACAGAGTGTCTCACTTCCAATGCGTTTTACAGCTCGAGGCATAAAAATATAGGGAGTTTTCATGGCCAATAAAGCCACAGTTTCCATCACTCGATCACGAGAAGAACCCGATTTGAAGAGACCAACGATTCCTCTGAGATTCCTCTCTGAGCCTGCAGACCTAGGGACCACACAGAGCTCCGTGCAATCCCATCGAGGGGCGGGAAGGGAGGCTGCACGACTTGAGTCTAAGACTGACCCCTGACGAGCCCCTGGTGGAAACACTTCTGCCAAATTCCCGGACACGGGCAGGGGCCGAGGTCACTCGGTATCAGTGTGGAGCTCAGAGACACCGTGGGAATGGCAGATAACGCCAAGTATTCAAATTGCTGTAAAACTCAGAGGTGGGAGGAGTGGAATTCAATCTTCCATCAGGACCACGGCCGTCAGCTCTCTGACTAAATCTGGCCTGCGCACGCTGTGCCTCTCCCTCCCGGAGTCTCGTGCACGACGCAGTATTTCTACAAACATTCTGACATGAAAACAGACATTTCAGGGGCGGCGGCGGCGGGCCTCGGGGACTTGGCAGGAAGGCATCTGCTTCGGGGGAGCATTTGGTCCCGCAAAATGATTTCTCTGCACTTGCTCTTCCACAGTCTCATACTGAAGTCATAAACCTGTGTTTCTGTCATCAATCTGCTGTTGTGAAAATTATTTTGATGTCAAACACAGGATTATAATTTTACTAGAATCCTTCTCAGGTCTTGAATATTTTAATGCTGGCTATAAAAAAGAGCCCAGCCCCTGACGGGGTGATGGAATATTTCTGTACCTGCTCCCCGAGCACGCCGCTCAAGTTCCCTGTGCCGCCTGGTGACGGTTTCACATGTAACCCTTCGCTTGCTGGGTCTGAGCGCTCCGGGCGGGGGGCGGTGGGCCCGCAGCCCCTGGTGGTCTGCGAACCCGCGCCCAGCCACCCCTTCCCTGCTCCCGGGTCTCGGCTCCGGACTGCCCTCCCGGCGCACTGTCTTTTCAGTTCTCACCTGCTACTCGGGAAGTATTTCACAGCCACGAGGACTTGACCTCAAAACGTTCCTGTTAAGACACTTCCATTCTGTCGGAATCCCCCACTCAGCTCCTGAAGGCCACACCCTCGAGGGGCCAGGAGCACACGTGCCGGGACCAGCTGAATCCGGCCGGGCGCGAGTTCTGGCTCTGGCAGTCACGGTCCTGGGGACGTTTCTTCCCTGAGCCCCAGTTTTCACAGGAAACGGGAACAACTCTACGACCCGGCACCTCGGAGCTGGGGAGATTCCACGACACGGGGCATGCGAAGGGCCTGCTCCGCCCAGGCCCTGTACCGTGCAGCCCTTGGCGTGGCCTTGCCACCGTCTGTTACTATTACTCAGTGGCTTCCACGCTCAAGGAGAGAGGGAATAACCACCTAAGTGGGGTTACTGCGCCTCATTTGATTCGTGTTCCAACAGGCCTGCGGTGGTGGGGGCAGTGGGCTGCCATGACCCCCATTTCACAGGCCGAGAAACTGAGGCCCTGAGAGGTCACGTGCCCAGCCAGCACCATGCAACTCAGAGCCCCTCTGGCTCTAAGACCTGCTCTGCCAAAGCAGCTGTTTTTTTCTATCTGATCATCTACATAGGAATCAGTGTAAAGAAAGGATTCTCGGTTTGGAAGTTTGAAACCACTATTCCAGGGCCATCAAAGCACGGGGCGCAGACCTCAGCCTGGGCGTATCCTGGGCGCATCTCAGAGGTGCACATCCTGGGCCCTGCCAAACCAGCAAGACCCCGGGGAGCTCCTCCCAGTCCCCCCCACTTGGCAAGACTGGGGTGGGGAGCCTGGCCCCTCCAGCCTTGCTCTGCTCTAGCCCCAGGGCCTGCTGCGGCCCGCCTCCCTACCCCCACCCTCCCCCACCACTGCACAGCGCTGGGCCCCGCCTCTCTGCCCCTTCATAGGCTGCTTTTGGTTTTAATGTTTAGTGTCTGTGTCCTCTGACAGAGGAGGAGCTCTGGGGGCAGGACGGGGCCTGGCTCACGAAGGTGCTCCGTGAACTCTGTTGAGGTAACTACAGCTCTAGCACCACCAAGGTGGGTGTTTAGAACAGGCTGCTCAAATTATCTCAGGCAGTCGAAGGTGTATTCAAACAACAACAACTTCCTCAGAGTCTGTTTCAGGAGCCTCAGGGGGCTCCTGACAATGGATGGAAGGAAAGAAAATGATGCCTAAAAGGATAATGAATACACAAAGAATCAGGATTCCTGGGGGGCTAGGAGGAAGTGGAAGGGGGTCCTGCTTGGGCTGAAGCAGGTACAGGACGGCTGACCCAGGCGTGGGCCAGGGCACAGCACTCACCGTCTGGGTTCCTCCTCTGTGGAGCCGGCCGGCCGAGAGCCTCATCAGCGTGGGGGGCCCAGGCCCGCAGACGCCCACCCTGCTCACCCCTGTGCCGGGCAGAGAAGGACACTCACCTTGAGCATGATTTCATTGACGGTCGCAGAGTCAGATTCAAAGTAGAGGTGTTTGTAGTCGTGATTGCTTAGATATGTGAGTTTAAATATGGCGTGACCTGGAGAGAGAGGAAAGGCAGGGTTGAGGGTGCCTGTGCGGAAGGCCCCCCGATTCTCCTAGCGTTCCAACGCGAGCGAGAGCACGTGGAGGCTGTGTGGCGACTACCTGCAGGGGAGTTCATTTTTCTCATCTCCGGCCGGGGAGAAGACGGACAGCTAAAAGCAAATCTGGCCAAATGGCCAGTGAGGTCCCATTTTACTCTGGAGTGTGTCCAGGGCACCATCACGCTGGGAAGGCTTTGAGGAACACCTCGTGCTCACAATAATTACATGCGAAAGGTGGTATTTTTGAGGTAGAAGGTGAATTAATTCCAAATTATTACTCCAAAAATAACTGTGCTTGAGGCCGAATACATGAGAAACAGAGGGGAGAAAGGCACACAGTAACGCTATGAGCCCCCTCCTTGGCCCCGGCTCCTGCTGGGAGGGGGAGCCCTGGCCAGCGAGGAAGCTGCTCCCCAGGCCTCTGGTCCCTCTACCAGGGAAGGAGGGAAAGATTGGGGGTGGAGGGCCCGGGGGGTGCGGGGGAGGGCTGCTTTGAAGACTGCCACGAAAAGCTGGCACCTCACCAAGCAGACCCACATCAGCGGGTCAGAACCTCTGAACTCTCGAAGATCCCAATCCTCACACCCCCTCCTATCACTGCTGGAGAAACCACATCGTCTTTTTGCGACTGCGTCCTGGTCTAGCCTCCTTGCACTCCTCTGCCCTCACACGCCACAGCCAGGCCTGGGCACTGCACCCCGCCCCCCACCTGGTGGGCGTGCCTCCTCTCTCACCGACCTGTGGGGAAAAACCCTGCCGATCCCAAGATCCCAAGAAACTTGGCTCAACTGACCCCTCCTTGAGAGAGTCTTCACAGCAACATTGCAGGTGCCTGCAGCTACACCTGTGCTCCCCGTGCCTGTCCGTGGGGCCGGACCGCCAATCGGATCCCTCCTCTGCACTGTGGCAGAGACACCAGCCCGCGAGGTCCAGCGTGAGCTGCCCTGTCCCGTGAGCACATGCTGTCCTTGGGCTCTGGGAGACCCCTGTGGCCCCTCGTTCTTAGGGAGAGAGCCCTTTCCCCCCGTAGGCTGTTTGAAAACATCTCCCCGGCAGAGGCCCGGGAAGGACCAGACCCCAGCGCTCGTAAGATTAACGCTCAGCACGTCCTTCCTGTGAGGCCTCCGCACCCTCGGCCTTCCATCGGAAGCGGCGGCTGGTCGCGGCCGTTAATTAATAACATATCACCCACATTACTGTAAGTTCACCTCCTTCCCGGAGAAATCTTCCCGGGAACTTTATTTACAGTAGGTAATTCTTCAGATCTCTGAAAATAAACTGATATATGTTGTACGTCTGTGGCCAGAAAAGTTGAGCTGCTGGGATTTTATCCTGGAAACATCATTATGATATGCTAATTGTGACTATAAATTCCATATTGAAAAAATTAGCTAATAATTTCTGAAAGACCTCACTTTCAGTCGCTTGACAAGTCTTATCTGGTTCTAAATTGTGGCACTAAACTGTCAGAATTCTCAGCCGGACTCGAGTGGCTGTGTTAGCACACAAACTGCTCATTTCTGACAGGACAGCGGGCCTCCCACACAGATGCATCTGCACGCGTGTGCGTGTGCGTGTGCGTGTGCGGCCCCCTCCCTTCGCAGGGCGTCTCTCGGCACAGGAGCCCTGGAGACTCCATGCGAGGCAGGACCGTGCGGGCGGCTCTGCCGGCCACGCTGTGAGCAGGCAGAGCCATCCGTGAAGGTCGCGGGGCCGTGAAGGACAAATGGAGACACCCCTCGAGGAGGCCTGACTGCGGACACCTGGCCGTGACAGACACAGACTCCGGGGCCTGGGGCTAAGGAGGACCAGAAGGTCTCGGGGAGGCCTGTGGACCGGGAGCTTCGGGGTTCACTGACCACTCTGATAAGTGATCTCCTGGATTGTCTCTGCCACCTGCTCCCACTCGTCACTGACAAACCGAAACCTCCAGACGCTCGAGCATGTTTCGCCTGAACAACCGAAACTCCATTAAAATCCTTTCCTGGGCTCTGCGGTCAGAGCTCAGCCTGCGCGTGGTGTGTGTGGTGTGCAGCTTGTCCGCCCGGGCCTGGGAGCCTCAGAAGGGGCCTCGACACGTCTGCACGGAGTGGGCCCGCAGTCGGGGAGGCCCGTGGTCCGCACGACAGTCACGTGAGCAACCGGGAATCACCCTGAGTCAAGTCTCCCAGAAGTCTGCATATGTAGGCTGGGGGCCCCAAACACGCCACCTTCTGTGTTCTGCCGTGCGAGGGTCTGTGTGCGCCCCTTGCCTGTCCCCAGGGCCCACCCCGGAGCCCCCTGGGAGAAGAGAGGTGGGCAGGAACGAGAGAGAGTCGCAGCCTCTGGCTTATCTGTCCTTCCCGGTGGAAGTGGCCACGTCACTGAGGGGACACAGGGAGTGTCAGGCGGAGCACCTGAATCTGAACAGCAGCGAGGCAGCCCTTCCGTGCTGCTGCGGAGCCACAGACGTTGGCAGTGACCGGGCTGCGGTGCGGCGGGCCGGCCAGGGCAGACGCCCCGCCTGCTCTGTGGGGGCATTTCCAGGGAAAGCTCCACTGGCAGGGGTGCCCAGCCTCTTGGCGTCTCTGGGCCACACACCAAATACGCAAATACTAACAAAAACCAATGAGAAAAAAAAAGGTTTTAAGTAAATTCATGGTTTTGTGTCAGGCGGCATTCATGGCCGTCCTGGGCCGAGCGCAGCCCGAAGGTCGGACGCCCTGCACCCGGCGCGTGAACAGCCACGTTTCACCACACACGGGGCGGTGCGCTCCGGGGACCCCTGTGCTGCTGGTGGACAGAAGGGCAGTCAGCTGGGTTGTGGGCGGGGGGGGGAGGAGGATGCAACAGGGTCAGGGTGGCGTGGGGACACACGCGGCAGACAGGGTCAGGTACAGCGAGCGGGTGGCCGGGTGACACGGGCAGGCACCAAGGGATGGGAATGCCGGACCTGCCGGCTGAGGAGGCCACCCGTGGGTTGGCTGTGAGCCGGGCAGTGACGTGAACGGTCACACTGTGCTTTTGGGTGTTCGCCCTGGCTCCCCAGGGCCCGGAGGCAGGGACCCCCGTGCCACGGTCACCCAGGTAGGAGTGCGTTGGGTTTTGAACCGAACAGAAGCAGAAAGGATGCCAAGAAGGGGGCTGACTGAGAACGATGAAGAAGGGAACCCTGGCAGGACCTGGGGACTCTTTCACAACAGAATATCCGTTAATAAGCAAAGTTCACACGTGCATAATTTCACCTGATCCCAAACCTATACGTGAAAGTGTAACAAGTTAACTGACCTCTTGCTGGAAACAAATCTACCAGTAAACACGAGTAACTGACGCTATGTGGTGCACCACGGGTGTCTGGGAAGAAGGAATCACAGCACCTCCGCGCCCGCTGAACAGGGTGAGAACACAGAATAAGAAAAGTGTCATTACCAAGCCCCGCATTAGCCTCAGGCACCTGACGGCTCACCTCAGGTAACAGAACGAGGCTCAAATGACCCCTCAGCTGCAGCCCACAGGGCACTGGTCCTGGGGGTCAGAGGGAATCAGAGGTGGGCAGGTCACCCTTGAATTCAAAGAACATCAGCAGTTTTCACAGGGAGGGTGAGCCACAGGGGCAACTGTCTCTGTAAACATGTCATCCGAGAAAAAGAGTTAAATACCAGTATGATTTAAGAGAAAATGCTAGGTCTGTTATTCCAACCAGTTCCAATGATTTTGCTCATACGTTATATTTGTTGGGAAGTTAAGGCACAAGAGAGGCCTGGGGTGCCTGCGGGGAAAGCAGGAGCCTGTGGCCGGTCGGGCTGCAACCCCAGCCTGGCCGGGTCCCAGCTCGGTGCGGGCCCTCCACGGGCCGGGCTGGCCGGGTGCTCACGGAGGGGGCAGCACCTCCGGGGGCCTCACACAGCGCTGGGACACAGCAGGGGCTCAGTGGGTGCAGGTGATCCCTCTCACAGCTGCGAGGGAACTGATACTTGGAGGTAAAACCATTGTTTTGAAGGTTTTGTTTTCGCCCAGGCCTCCTTTGGGCAGACCTGTTTCACAGCGCTGTCAGAGCGAACGCAACATCGCAGGGTCTCAAAGGTGGCACTGGTGCCCGGGCAGCGCCCAAGGCAGACACCAACACTGCGTGCCTGCTTCTGAATGCCGACGCAGCAGTCGGGATACGTAACAATGCATTCACACTTACATTTTTCCCCAAAGTGAAACACAGAAGGTGGAATGTAACACAGAGCAAACTAATTAGTAGCACAAATGTCAGAAGTGGAGACCTCTCAGCGTCTGTATTCTAAGTTACCCTCTTAAACAAGAGCTTGCGCTGAAAAAACAGGCTCCCCTGGTCAACTCAGCAGAGCGGCCGTTCTGAAGCTATCACTCACAAGACGGGACAGCTCAAGCAAAGAGGGACAGCAGCGGACACCCTCCTGCTGACAGACGCGCTCTTGGGCTCACACTGCAAACAGGACGGAGGTGGCTCTTTGGAAGGGGGCTCCCTGTGAACCCCTACTGCCAGCCCACCTTGGTCTAGGGCCCTCTTGGTTTAATACTGAGAAGTTTTAAAAATAGTTATTAATTCATTAAAGCTAATAAACCCATATAAGTTAACATGAAAAAGATTTTTTAATGGAAAAACCTTGTATTTCCCCAAAGTTTTATGAGAAGGGTGGCATTATTTTATATGTTTGAAATCTCTGTAATATTTGGCTTAACCGAAAACAGCTGGGCTATCCTATCTGCTTCTGTATTTGACCTGTTGTGATACAGTGTTTTGGCTGAAGCATTATGAAGAAATGCCAGCCTCAGAGAGACAAGTTTGGAAAAGGGAGATACACGTTAAACTCTTCTTTGCAAATAGCCCTCTTTGACGCCACACTGAGCTCGATAAATGGTTGTTTCCTAAAGATTACTTGTAATGTGGGATCTAAAACCACATTAATAAACATACTGTATTTACAGTAAAACCCATTGGTCTGTCTTGCACTTTAAATGCATCTTGTATGCTGGCACGGTTTTGTCACGCCATGCAGCAGTCTGGAAAACACGGGTTCACTGAGTTGTGCAGGTCTTCCAAGTGTTTGCACATTTCATTATATGATATGAAAAAAAAATCACGGTCATTAATATCACTACTGATCTCATCAGAAAAGTATGCCAGGAGAAGCCAATCTCGCAGTACTGGATACAAGTTCCCCAAAAGTCTAACTGTCACCCAAAAGCTTGAATTTCATCACTGGGGTCAAATACGATCACTTGTTTTTCTTGAAGGGATAGGCTCGCTTCCTTCCTTTTCAGCCACCGCCACTTGTCACCTGTCCTCCCGAGCAGAAGCGGTGGCCCACGAGGTGAAGGGCCGGTTCGGCCTGCGACTCTGACACGCACACAAGTGCCTTCCCAGGGACAAGGCCTCTGCTCCCGTGCACAGCACGAGTGTGCCGTGGTTTCCCGTTGCTGCCACAAAATAGTTGCACGCGGCCACGCTACCGCGCTTACTGAGTTCTTGGACCTCCTTTTAATAGTCTTTGCTTTGTTTTCGTTCATCTTTGGTCAACCTTTGTCAGTTTTCACGTCCCACTGCCTTTATTAAGTGCTATCATTCTCCCGCCTCTCTTCCCATTTTCTGCATTTAATATCCTTTAGGAAGAGAAACCAGACAACCAAGCACGGCAGACATTTGATAAAAGCCTTTATAGACTCTGAGTCAGGGATGGGGATACTCTTCCATCAAAAGAAGCAGTTTAAGGGCCTTGGCCTCATGCCAGGGGCAGAGGGAAGAACGGAAAGCTCTGCCATCGTCTCTATGTAACTTCGGACGAGTCACCTAACTTCTCTGAGCCCCAGCTTCCCCTTTATAAAATGGGGCTAGTGCCAGCCTCATGGAGTCGGTGCTGGGAAAGAACCAACCGCCCTGCAACTCTGGAGCACGTGCATACACACCCCACGGAGCTGCTGCGAGAGCCCGGCAGGGCGCACAGGGCCCTCAGGGTGCTGCCTGGCCTGAGGCAGCCTCTTTGTCTTTTCCCTCCATTCTCTAAGGCAAGAGCACTTTTCCTGGATAAGGGACCTGATAGAAATATTTTAGGCTTTGCAAGCCAAGAGGCAAAATTAAAAATATTTTATAGATACTTACATAGCTAGGGGGGAAATTTTCCACATTTTTAATTGACAAAATTAAAAATGTAGTAGTTAAATGCATTTTTTTGGTGGGGGGGAATACAGGTCTACTAATGAGAAAGATAGATTTTTTTTTTTTTGGTGGGGGGAGATAATATTTCACTTAAATGAAATTCAAAATTGGTGTTCTCGATCACCAAACCGATGGCAAGCATTCACCTGTAAAAACAGTTCTTAGCTCACAGGCCATAGAAAAGCAGGAGGTGGGCCGGCCTGAACCTGAGAGTCCCAGTTTGCCGGTCCCCAGTAAGAGGTCTCTCTTGCTCATTCCCTTCTTCTTGGTTCATTCCACACAGTTGCTAGTGGTGACATTTTGAGTGCTCTTCATTTCTTTTTGTAGATCCACATTTCTATCTGGTATTTTCCCCCCTGTAGCCTTGAACATTTCTTGTAGTGAAGGTTTAATAGCAACAAATTCTTTTATTTTTGAATGTCTGGCAATGTCTTTATTTCATCTTCGTTTCTGAAGGATGTCTTCACTGAGTACAGAATTCTGGGTTGACAGGTTTTCTTTTAGCACGTTAGAGATGTCACTCCATTGTCTTCTGGGTTGCATCGTTTCTGATGAGAAGTCAGCAATCATTCTTACCTCGGCTTCTCCTGCCACTTTCAAGATTTCTCTCTTTATCCTTGGTTTTCAGTAAGTTGACTACAATGTGCCTTGATGTGGTTTTCTCTGTATGTATCCTGTTTAGCCTTCACTGGGCTTCCAAGATTAGTGAATTAGTATTTTTAATCAAATTCGGAAGCTTTCTCCTCCAGCCCCGAGAAGTCAGTTACATATATGTTAGAACAACTGATATTATTCTATAGTGTCTGTTCTTTTCATCCATTTTTTTCTCTGTGTGCTTCAGTTTGGACAGTTTCTATGTCCTGTCTTCAAGTTCACTGATTGTGTAGGCAGATTCTGAAATGACAACCAATGACCTCACCTCCTACTTTTCACACCCTTGAGTAACCTTTTTCTGGGTGAGACCTAGAGACTTCTTTTTCTCCTAGGTAGGATGGCTGATCTTCAGCCTGCAAGGAACAACTGGCCCCAGACTTCTCCAAGTCGACCTTTCTTTGCCTCCAATTCTTACATGACCAAAGACAGGGAACCACAGACATTCTTTGTGGAAGGGTTAGAGACTTACTTCTCATGAATAAAATACAGCCAAATTGTTGGGATGTTACTTCTGAGACGAGGTTACAAACAACTGTGACTTCTTCCTTGCCGGTACTCTCTTGTTCTTGGTTACTCTGATGAAGCCAGCTGTTTGCCACCTGAGGAGCTTCCCCACAGAAAGGCCCACGTGGCCAGGAACTAAGGGTGTCCACGAGGAAGTAAACGCTGCCAGGAGCCACCCAGTGGGCTTGGAGGCAGGTCCTGCCCTGGTCGGCACCTCGACTGCAGTCTTGTGAGAGACCCTGAGTGAGAGTGTCCAGCTAAGCTGTGCTGGATTCCTGACCACAGAACTGTGAGATAACAAATGTTGTTGTTGTTTTAAGGCACCGAGTTTTGGGGTAATTTATTATGCAACGAGAAAACACACAGATCTTTTTAACTAATATTCCTAATCTGTTCCCAACACTGAATTATTTGATTCAGGTATTGTATTTCTCTGCTCTAGAATTTTCATTTGATTCTTTTTTAATAGTTTCCATTTTTCTTTTTGAGTTGTTTTCCTTTAAATCTTTGAACATATTTATAATAGCTATTTTAAAGTACATCAAGTCATTGAATAATAGCGTTTTGCTCAACACTCTTTCATTAATGTTAATGACACACAAAATTGATTCCTGGCTGAGGCCCCTGTCTGTGTGGAGTTTGCATGTTCTCCCTATGCTCGCACTGGTTTTTCCAGGTTCTCTGCTCCCCCCCACATCTGAAAGGTGTGGGCACAGGTCTCCTGGGTGTCCACACTGTCTGGGTATGGGCACGTGAGTGAGCCCTGCAGCGGAAGGGCGTCCTGTCCAGGGCTGGTTTCCGCCTTGAGCCCTGACTTGCCAGGACAGGTTCTGGCCACCTTTGAGAGTGGACTGGAATAAATGGACTGGGAAATAATGATCTTACCTGTTTTTATTTATCTTTCTTAAATGTATGTATAGTTCGCACTTACTTCAATGTTTAATATTAGAAGTGTTTTGGGTCTTTATTGAGAAATTTGCTGATATTTCTGTGACCAGAAACATGCTGTAGTAACAATGCTTGCTTATATCAACTAGCCCATGGTAAAACTGGTTTTGTTATGTACCATTCTGCTTAAAGCTGCAGTTTCTGAGAGCCTCCTGACAACATTAATTGAAGACTTAGTGCACTTACCTGCTAATTCTATCACCTGTGCTGTGTCTGGCTCTGTTTCTATTGGTGATGTTTTTCCTGGTTATGGGACACATCTTCCTGCTTCTTTGCATGTGTAGTAATTTCTGATTGGATGCTGGACACTATAAACATTACATTGTGTGGTGTCTGTATTGTGTTGTCTTCCTTTAAAGAACATTGAGCTTTGTTCTGTCAGGCAGTTAATTTACTTCTGGATCAGTCTGCTCTTTCTACAGCTTTACTAGGCAAAGATTAGAGCAGTCTTTAATACAGCGCCAATTTAGCCATGTTCCTAAGATGCAGCCTTTCTGGGGTCACTACTAAATGCTCTGGATGCGCCCCTCTGGTGGGCCAGAACTCAATTTCAGCGTGCCCGAGCAGCTGCTCTCTGACTGGCCTCGTGAGGCCCCACCCTGGGCATGAAGGATTCAGTTCACAGCGACAGATTCAAGGGCCTCTTTCTGGAGCTCCTTCTCAGTGCGGGCCCCTCCTCCACAAACTTGACTGTGCAAATTTCAGTAGCTCCGGCCTCCTCCAGCTCTGGTCTCTGCCTCCCCGCTCACTGAGATGGCTGCACTCTCCCTGGGAAGCCCTGGAAGAAAGCTGAAGTGATAGTAGGTCTCACCTCATTTGTTTCCTTTCTCTCAGGGCTCATAGTCTTGTACTGCCTGTTTGCCAGGGTTTGAAAACAGTTTCTTTTATCCTGTGCAGTTTCCCAGTCATTTATGATAGCAGGGCTAATCTGTTAGCAGTTACCCTGTCCTGGAAGTAGCCTATGGGAGTCTTGTAAGCAATACACACTTTGATTTTAATGAAAGAATGGCTTACTTTCTCCATGTCTATAAGAATAACTTAAAATCTAAGCACTCCATTTATTTATTATGAAAACACAATTTGGAGCTTGGCAGGAGGCAAGGGAAACAGCTTTTCCCCATCATTTATCCAGCTGAGAAATCTTTCACACAGAGTTTTTCAGTGGAAAACAGCCCCTACCCTTATCCTCTTCTCAACTAGGATCTCTTCTGATGCTAAAATCAAGAGGAAGAATTTGAGGAAATGGTGATGCAAATCTAGGAAAATGCAAATGCGTCACATTTTTCATTATCCCTGGATAACTGTTTTGTTCTTATGGGTCCATAGGTCCAGGTCAGCAGTGAAGGGACAACTTAATAGCAAAAAGAGTGCTTCTCTGAGGGGAGAAAAAAAGAGTTGGTACCCTCCAAATGTTTTCTGCTCTAACAAATACCAATATTTTGTGCAAGGCAAGTAAATTCTTTCTTGTTTATTAGTAAGTCCTATGGAAAAATGAAGAAAGTCTATGGGAAATGTAAGAAAACCCACTAGCGAATTTTGATCACAAACACCTTCTTACATGTTTCACAGTCAGCGAATGTGCCCCCAGGAGCAGCCGTGGAGCCTGACAATGAATGTAAGAGGTGACGTGTTCTTATCCTCTGGCTGGGGCTCAGAGAAGAGTCCCCTGCCTTCTACTTTCAGAGTGTTGACCATTCCGAAGACCCCACGCACTGCCGAAACACCTCTTCCCCAGGAACTACAGAGACAAACACACTGGCCCCGCCTGTCACATGCCGAGGGTAAACAGCAATAATAGGTTCAGAATGAGAGGCTGGTTCGTCCTCTCGCTATAACCTTGAAAAGTTCTCCACTGTTCCTCTGCATTTCTTTGTTGAAGAGCCTCACTTGCTCTTGGCCGATTCCAAATTCCAGAAGCAACTTTTAAGTGCTCAGAGTGCCCAGGCAGAGTTAGAGGGTCATCGAGCACTGACCGCAGCCCCTGGACAGAAGCTGCTGGACTTCTGGAGGAAGCTGCTGGGAGCACAAAGAGGCATGCCTGGTGCAAACGTCAGGTGCCACCAGTTAGTGACCAGGTCAGTCAATGGGACACAGGCAGGGCTGGCCCCCACAGGCTAAGTTTTCAGGGGCCTGGCCAACAGTATCTAGCCCCAGAGAAATGCTCCTGGAAACACAGAGATAGGCTGCTTAACAGCAGACTGCAGCTGGAGGTCACTGGAAACCCGACTGAGCCAAAACACTTAAGCACGCAGGCTGGCATCGGCCGACGCAAGGTGGCCCCGCGTTTGCGGTGTTTCTCCACTGCTACCCGGTGGCGCGCTGAGGGTCTCTCCCTCCCACACACTAGGAAAAACTGAGGTGGTCCCCCTGGTTGCCTAAACCCATCTCCCGGCAGCTCCCCTGTTTTGGAAGAAGATGATAAATAAATCAAAATGCACTAAGCAGCACTTCCACAGGCACTCGCCTCCTTCACTGAACGTGCACCTCATCAATCACACTATTGTCTGCTTGAAAGGCGAGCCTTGTAAATGTCATATCCACTCAGGCCCAAGGAGAGGCGCATCCAAATGCAGCAAGGAGTTTTAATTGGATAGTGTAATTAAACTAAAAAACCCCAGCAGACTCTCTTTGACAGGATAGATGAAGACCCCTTTTAATAGGGCTAGGAAACATATCTGTTAAAAGGATGAGGCACTGCCTGCTCCTGATTGTGCTCCAGAGTACTCTTATGAAAAGGCAATTCAATAACTGGGGCATTTAATATGTTAGAGTCCGCTGTGCTCTGTAGTCGGGCAGTACTTACCGTATTTGATCTGGAACCTATGCAATAAGTCCTTGTCAGGGCATAAAGACACGACAGAGCTCGCCCACCTAGGGTTAGAAGTGTCCGGATGTCCTGGGAAGCGACGGACCCCGAGGATGGGCTGCGCCCCTCTGGGCTACAGGTCCCTGTGAGCATAAACGCAAGTGCCCTGCTTCCTGGGTCCACAGTCTGACGACATGGCCGTGGCCACCCACCGCTGGTGTAGCTCTTTCACTCGGCGGTGGCTGCCATCGCCCTCATTTCCCTCTCACACATTTTCACGAGCATTTCCAGAATACATTCCCGGGCACCTCCCCTTTCAGGACCTGGAACACCTGTCCCGTCAGTGCGCGCACGTGTGTGTTTTCCCTGGTAGAACTACCCTTGTCAAGCAGGGAGGAGAGAAATTGGATGGTCAAAAAATTCGATGCCTGGGCTGGGGTGTACCCAAGTCAACTTCAGTCACAAAACCCGAGTCCCCCTGCCACTCTTTGCCGGGAGAGGGGCGGAGGATGCGCACACAGGCACACACACTGAGGGCCCGCAGCTCCACAAACAAGGTAACGGAATTAGTGAGGACACAGGGCTGGTTCACAAGCAGACCATGACAATCTCTTTCAGATGGAATGCTAGTGTCCCAAGGTCAAGGTTACAGGGCCCAGCATCTGGGTAGATCAAGGGAACTTCTGAGCTGGGGCTCAGGTCGGGGATACAGGTGAGATTTCAGAGTTCCTCGTCTACAGTTGTCCAAAAACAGATGCTTTGCTTTATTTACAAAAACCTTGAAGTCGGTTTGCCTGGGCTCTCGGCAGTCTGATTTTTCTTCTTTTTAAGAATGCCGAAGGGGTTGTTTGATGACTGCTTTTACTCCCCCTTAAAGCCCCCTTGCAGCTCTGTTCGCAAACCTCTGAACACTCTGAATACTGGTTTTTCTTGACGAGCTGATGAACCCATTAAGGACATATAAGTGAATGCTTATAATCTATGAAAACTGGAAACTGAATTAAAACATCAAATAGCTTTAGGTTTAAATGAAAACTACATAAAAGCATTTCAGCCATCAATTTGGCTATCACTTCTAGCCAGTATGAATTCTGCTGGAAAAGCTATTTTCGTGCAGATGTGGAATTCAATGGGAAAGACTGACTCGTGTACCAACATCAATCAAAATGTCGACTTCCCTGGCAGCTCTCAACAGTAAGGCAGGTTCAAAGGTCACAGGATAAAGAAAAAGCCAAGCTCTGGTTCAGCTCTAATATCTCCTCAGTAGAAGTCTTGCAAAAGTACCCCCTTCTGTATTAGCCTTGCTTTCATTAATCTTCTTGCCATCTTCTTTAACTAGTCATGCAGAACCGCTCGATAGCCAGACGTATAATGGGGAAGGCCCTGTGCCTATTACCGCGTTAACATTCTCTTAAGCCCCAGTGCAACAATGGAATGGGAAGGCACAGGAAATCTGCAACTGCAGGGTGCAGTGCAGGCAATTCAATTACAGCCCGGGCTTACCTATGTACTTCTGACCTATAAAACACAAGAGGCCTTTGTGTCTCTCCGGCGCGGCCATTAAGGTTCCCGAAGATCGCAACAATGCTGATCTTCTCCGTTTAAATCAATGTGGACAAATCATTATTCAGGAGCTTTAATTTAATTAGTAAATTAAATACACTACTTTACAGATCTTGTCAAGTACTTATGAAAAGAAAGATTCATTTAAGCAGGAGGTCACCAATAAGCCCAGCTAATTTAACTCACAACCTGTACGGACTCTCACTGCAAATGTTCGGGGGGTTCTATTCACGAGGAGGGCTGAACAGTGGGGGTTAACTCAGAGCCCGAGTCCCTGTCCTGTGTCCGAACAGTGTTTTGGACAAAAACAAACAAACAAAAGACAAACAGAAAACCCAAACAATCCCCCACCAACATAACCAGCATCAACAGAATCAGATTTCCTTTAAATTATACTATTGCAAGAGAATGTAATCACGTTACCTCTATTATGTTGCTTCCTTAAGATTTTATATTATCTATACTTAATTGAGATACAGAGCTTTTTTTCAGCTATAAAGACGACAGCTACTTTATTAAGGTTTAAATCTGATTTCTTAACGATAGGCTGCTTCCTTCAAAGACCCTAAACCTGCACAGCCTTCTTACGACAAAGCCAGACCTGGCGGGGCTGGGTCTGGTACTTTATTTAAATACGGCCGAGCGTCTCTGATGGGTGCCAGTTTCACAGAAAAGTCCTCGCCTTTGTTTCAGTCTTGGAACTTGAGGCCAGCACTTAAAAAGGGAGGCCACTGCACTCAAAGCCTGTGTCTAGACCTGTGTAATGATGGAGAGTTATTTCTCTACGACCATTTAACCACGTCGATTCTGATACGGAAACATTTCCCTCTGTTATGTGCCATAAACATCTTTGTTCAGTTACAATGAATTAAAATTAATTCATCTTTTAGAGGTTTGTGATATCCTTCAAAATAGCAAAAGATATCCTGAGGAGTGGCAAACCCAGGCTGAGGAATCATTGATTTGAATAATAATGGCAGCATATGCCTTTTAAGAAAAAAATCTAGAAAGGCAGAATTTATTCTGAATTTCTCAGGGCCTCTGATACCCAGATTTTCTCCACTAACTCTTGTAAGAGTCCATATTTATATGTCCAGTTTTTTTTTAAAGGTGTGTATCTATTTAGTCATTAAGTTCCAGATTCTTTAACACTCACAGGGGCAGAGCAATAAATCTTCCCTCTGAGAACATGGCCTAAGAGGGAGAAGCTGGGGAAGGCAAGAGCCCCGGAACTGCTCTTTACGGAGCCTGGCTTCGGAGCCTGGGTCGCTCTGGCTCCCCAACACGTGTAATTACGCGTTCCCCTGCAGGCGCTCCGACGCGCGGTCCCACTGCCAAGTCAGCCGTGCGCGTACTTTCTGGATACGGCATCAATTAAACTTGAGTTGTGTTCCTTATGACGACCAAATTAATGGTCTGACAGCAGCTTTCTCAATAAACACTGCAAACTGGCCATATTCGAAGGTTTTAAAAACCATTTCTTTTTTTTGTTCAAAATTCTGACAAACACGTCGCAAGTAAGCCGGGAACAACTTCATTACCCTCCCAACACTTAACGCCTTCTGTGGAGAAGGCTGTTTAATAAACGTTTGCCGTGTTTTTGCAACTAAATTATTCTAGCTGGTCACAGGTTCCAGTCTTCAGCAAGACACTTGTGTTACGCGAGATAAAAACATGAAAAAGGAAATATATTGCAGAAATCAAAAACCTTATCTACTTCTAGACTCTCTTTCTTTGCCATAATTCATTCAAGAAGGCCCCAAGAATAATTTTTGATGTAAACGCAGCTACAAACATACATCACTATGCTGATAAAAATCACAGGCTAAACTTATGAAATATAGTGACTTTCATTTCTTTTAGTGCTGTTAAAATAACTTTTTTCTAAGGTTCAACAGACACAGAAGATAAAAAGGTTACCATTAATCCTAAAAAAAAAAAAAAGAAGCAGCTCAGTAGATTAATTCTGTGGTCTGATGATGGTCTTGAAGATGAACTTTTTATAGATTAACTCACTGAATTAATTTGATGAAGATACTGGAAATCATAAAAAAAAAAAAAACCAGCATCAAGCTGATTCATTTAATACATCTTTGTTTGGGCACTTTACAACATAAATTATGCTGAGTAACTTTGGGTTTCTAAATTCTGCTTCATTAGGTTCAATTTCGAGGCAGCACTGTGCTATAGAAACCAGGTCCTTGGTCGATGAGTTTGGCATGGAGATGGGGTAGGGGCAAGGGGCAAACCCCAAACAGATAAATACGGCACTGTGTGCAAACTCCTGGGGGCACAGTTACAGAGGGGGGCTTGACACACGAGCTGGATCTTGAAAAAGGGGTGACTGGGCACAGGAAAATGGAAGTGTCCATAAGTTAGACGACCAGGGCGAAGGTGTATTCCAGGCAGAAGCACAGAATTTGAGGCATGTTGTATACAAGCAGTTCACAGCCAAGTTCAGAAAGGGAGGTTGTGGGCTATGAGCCTGGGGTGGTCAGTGTCTGTAAAGGCTACGTTGAGGAGTCTGAATTTCATTCTGTAAGCCTGTAACTCTCAAGAATTTGTTTAGTGATTTGGAATATAAGGAAGCAAGCAAGCAAACAAACAACAACAAAAACCCAACCCAATCAGAACATCACAAAGAAAAAAGTCCAAAAAAATGAAGATAGTGTAAGGAGCCTCCGGGACAACTTCAAGTGCACCAATGTTCACATCATGGGAGTGCCGGAAGGAGAAGAGAGCAACAGAGTGAAAACCTATTTGAAAAAACAATGACAGAAAACTACCCTAATCTGTCGAAGGAAATAGACAGGAAAGTCCAGGAAGCCAGAGAGTTCCAAACAAGAAGAACCCAAAGAGGCCCACACCAAGACAAATCATAACTAAAATGGAAAAGGCTAAAGACAAAAAGAGAATCTTAAAGGCAGCAAGAGAAAAGCAGGTGGTTACCTACAAGTGAGTTCCCATAACACTGTCAGTGAATTTCTCAGCGGAAACTTTGCAGGCTAGAAGGGACCGGCAAAAAATATTCAAAGTGATGAAAAGGAAGGACCTCCAACCAAGATGACTCTACCCAGCAAAGCTACCATTTAGAATCAAAGGACAGATGAAGAGCTTCCCAGACAAGAAAAACCTACAGGAGTTCATCACCACCAAGCCAGTATTACATGAAATGTTAAAGGGTCTTCTTTAAGAAGAAAGAAAAAAAAGGTAAAAAATATGAATAATAAGTTGGCAAAAAATACGTATCTATCAACAATTGAATCTAAAACCCAAAATAAAGAAACAAGCAGAACAGAAACAGACTTGCAGACACAGAGCATTCTGACGGCTGCCAGATGGGAGGGAGGTTAGGGGTGTGGGTGAGAAAGGCGAACAGATTAAGAACTACGGCACAGGGAATACAGTCAGTAACATTCTAATAACTGTGTCTGGTGTCAGAGGGTACACGATTTACCAGGATGATTACACTTAGTAAGTTATGTAATGTCTAATCACTGGGGTGTACACCTGAAACTAATACTGTATGTCAACTGTAAATGAAAAATAAAAGAGGATTCAAAAATCGTTTTTTACCAGTTGACTTTTTGAACGCAGAATCCCCAACCAGAAGAAAGTAAAGCTCCTTTGGTTGGAGGGGAGGCTTAAATGCCCCACTCTGCCCCCCGCCGTGCGCACGTGCACGGACGCACGCCCGTGAGGTCCCCCGAGAGCCCGGAGCCCTGAGCAAGACGGTCTGGAAGGCACACCGGCAGGCGCCAGGGGCTGAGGCAGGGCCTTCCTGCGGCAGTGTGCTTCTTTGTCCAGGAAAGCGTCACAAGTCCTGGGTCTCTGGACCAGAGTACGAGAGGGGGAGGCCTCTGTAAGACCCGCGGTGAGGTTTCACACAGAACCGCCCGGTAGATCGGAAATGGTAGGGCCCACGTCCGCTCTGGAGCGCCAATGCTTGGAACCTGGCCTCACTCAGGAGACGTCTTCACTTCGTGAGTGAATGACCCCTGGGAGGTGGCGGCGGCGCGCCATTCCTTCACTCCCCACACCTTCCAGGGCCCGAATCACAGCCTTCCTTGGCACAGCGAGTGGGGGTGAGTGCACGGGAAACCTGAATACTGCTTCTGGTTCTTCCCCTACCCTTCCCACTCCAGCTTCTCCCTGTATCCAACGTGTATGCGGCTGTCTTCCATTTCTCAGACACTTGGAGAATTTATAAGATGTTACTTTTCAATGCATCCTGAGTTCTTGGGAAGAAGGATGCTAGAACAATGACATCTTTATTGACCAACAAGCTGGAGTGAGAGAGATTAGGAAGAAGGTGTTCATCTCAAGGCGAGGGAGTCGGGCAGCCTTGGGGCAAGGGGCCCAGGGCAGCGGGCCAGCGTCTCGCCGGCCCCTTCCGGCAGCCCTCGTGGAGTGGAGGCCTCACTGGGCTGACCGGAGTGGTGGGAAGGTGGGTGGGCTTGGCCTTCCTCTTTTCCCCTGTATCACCAGGCTCTCCCTCCTTGCCAGTGTGGCCTGTGCCCCGTCTGCAGGCCTCCTTCTGGGGCTCTGTGCTCCTTTAGGCCCCGTTCAGTCAATACGATCGCAAAAACTTAAACCATATTCTGAACACGTGCTGGCCTTTACACCTTTTATCATTCCTTATAACATTTGTTCTCGATTAGTGGACAATGGAAAAAAAAACAGATTAAGAAAAATTAGATGCTCAAGTTGGACTCGAAGTTACCAAATCAGAATCTACTGGGCCGGGCGGGGGCAGCTGCATGTTCAATGAACGCCGCAGGCAGTGCTGATACGAACCCAACCCTGAGAACCACCGCCTCACAGCCTTCTCTAGCTCACTGACGGGTCCTTAGACAGTTCAAACTTTCTTCTTCCACGGAGGAATTTCAGTGTGATCTGTGTCCTTCCTCTCCCTCGATGTGACTGAAGTCCTAAAAATGATTGATCTAACCACTACACTCCATTACTTAACTGCAAAAATATGATATGCCAAAATATATGACCAGACTGTGTCTACTTTCGTAACTGAAGCAGAGGACTGCCGATCTGCAGGGACCTCCTCTGCAGGACCAGGCGGAGTTTAATTACGAGCTGGCAGGTGGAGCAACTGCCAGTAATCCAGAGGGTGGTGACACTTCCGGCAGGATGCATGTCTAAATCTGGTCTTCGGCCGGCACGGGAAACCCCCCAGCGTCCCTCGGTCTGGCGCGGAAGGAAGGCAGGTCCGGGTCTCACTGGCCGAGCCCCACAAGAGGGAGGAGGAAGGGAGCTCAGAGTGAAGTGAGGGCTCTGGTGGCTGCAAATTCTCAGCAGCACTCCCCCCCTTCCCCCCTCCCGACCCCCCGGGGAGGCTGCTGGGGTCAGGAGCTGTGAGGTCCTCTGCTGCCATCAAGACTGAGCAGGATGGGGCCCCATGTCAGGCTCTGGGCACCACAATACAATCCCCTTTGATTAAAAGAAATTTCTGGTAATGAATTAAACAGACCCAAGGAAAAAAGGACACGGTGGTAATATATTCTCTTGGCACCCAGCACACAGAAGGGGAGAGGGGGGAGAGAGAAAGGAGACATAAATAAAAGGGACTACTCACTGGGGCTTTTTTCTTCCGCAAGGTCACAGGCACAGAGCAGGTCAGAATCGATTGAGATGGGTTTCTGCTTAATCCAAAACTTAGTGCTGGCTTTCTGATTCGTAACAGGGTCTATCTCTACTTTGTCTCCAGAGATACCTGTAAGGCCGAGGGGAGGACAAAAAAAGAAGCCACAAGAAGTGGAAGGTGTAAGTGATTTCAGTGTAATCATTTGACCTACTTTGTAAATCATAAATCGGATGAACATCAGCTCTTTCTCAGGGCTTGGGGGAATGCTGTGGCTTAAAAGCGACATAAGAGGACTCCAAATGGCACGCAGAAGTCACACAGTCTGGTTTCCTGGGCGGGTGAGGTCAGGGGGTGAACAACCAGAAAAATATTAAGAAATACACCTCTTAGACATAACAGAGATACAATATAGAGTTTACCTACATTGTGTTAATCCTACAGTACTGTTATATTATAATTAAATAAACTATAAGGTTCATTTAAAAGCCAATTATGGTCAGAGGTCTTTTTTGTTGTTGCTGCTTTAGAACAAGATCTGTGTCAGACAGGTAAATCTGTAATGCCACCTATGCCTAAAAAGCAAAGCTACCAACGAAGAGTTTCTGATCTGGAAAAATCTTACAAACTAAAAATAGGAAAAACCTGTCTTCCCTTCTCTGACATTAAATAATAACCCGAGCTATATTTAAAGGAGGCCACTGGAGGATCAAAGAGTCCTTCACACAAAACCTCCGGCGCTGAAGTCCCGGGGCCTGGCTTCCGGCTGGGGAGGTCACTTCTCCACGGAGGGGGAGACGGCAGTGGGTGTGAGCCGTGCGCGGCAGAGACTTTATACCAGGACTCTGCAACGGGATGCCGCATGCTGGCGATCAGGCTTCCTTTTCGGGACTCTGAAAGACTGACACACGGCACAGTGACTGGGAGCAAAGGTGCCCGGGGAACAAAGGTAGCGCCCAGCAGGGAGGGGGCCTGGGACGCCCGTGCCGGGGCACCGCGCTGCTGTCCCCGTGTCCCCGGGGCGGTGCGTGCTCAGCCCGACACACAGGTCCCCGGCTAGATGCTCTCTTTTTTCTCTTCTGCTGAAAATTGAGGATTTCTGTTCACGAAGTGAGACAAAAACCTTCAATACGCCTTCTAGAGTGGGCCCCAGATGGAATCTTGAAAGTAATTAATTTTCAGGCCATAGTTTAAAGGTCAGGGTCAAAGTGAAAAGAGCAAAATGAAGTAGAGGTATAAGAAATAAAACAATCGAATGCACATACTGTAACAGAAAAGACAATCAGAGTTAATATAGTTCGTTCTATGGATCATCCTTAGAAATTTTTCAATACGAGGTAGGAGAACTTAGTAGGCCAGAAGAAAAAGCAGATAAAAGAAACAGCTTAATTAAAACAACAGCAGCAGCCCTGGCTGGTGTGGCTCAGTGGATCGAGTGCCGGCCTGCGCACCCAAAGGTCGCTGGTTGGATTCCCAGTCAGGGCACATGCCTGGGTTGCGGGCCAGGTCCCCAGTTGGGGGCGTGTGGGAAGCAACTCAAATACATTGATTTTTCTCTTCTTCTTTTCCTCCCTCCTTCCCCCGTCTCTAAAAATAAATAAAATCTTTAAAGCAACAACAAAAACACAATGCCCCCACAATAACCACAGTCAGTGAGCAAATTTAAAATTAAAAGAGAAAACACGTACAAACAAAATTCTAGTGATCAGGTGTGCCGCACACGTCACTTGGTTCTACTGTGTGTGGTATGAATAAAGGGATGCCCGCACGGCCAGACAAAGGCAGGAGATGCCGGACTGACTACGCGGAGGAGGTGAGGCGGTGCGGTTACTTAACCCTGGTCCTTACTCCGTGGTCTTTGGAAAAGAAGAACAATTGGTATTTTTTTATTAATTGAATGCTGGAATTTGTCATTAGACATATTTCAGGAGCACCATATTTCAATTAGGCATAATGTCATAAGTCCAGTTGACTCTGGACATTCAGGTCTAGACGATTTCAGGAGGGCGAGAATGTATCAGGAGACCAGTTTTATTACATTTCACTTAAAATAGATTACGACCACCCAGTTACACTCTTCCCTCCAATTTGGTCATTAATTGATAAAGGTCTGGACATTTCTATAGTTCCCTGAAAGAGGAAAATTACTTACGCCATGGTTGTTGGTAGCAAGTGGGTTTTTTTTTTTTTTTTGGTTCCCTCTCTTTCCGCTTCTTATTTTGACATTTATAAAAGTCAGAAAGAGCAGAGCAAAATAAATGTGCATATCTCTTATGTGGAATAGATCCTGCCCACATTTCTTTCTCGGCGAGAGAGGGGAAAAAAAATCATCACCAGAGAGACACGGTTTTAAAATTTTGTTCTACGGCCCTGCGACTCCTGAAGCCGTAGTCAGTCAATATTGTTAATGTACCTTGTTAATTTGATAGGATTTGTCAGGTAACTCCACTGGAAAATTATATAAAACTGTTCCAGATGAAAAGATGATAGTGACATGAATTAAAGTGATAGAACAACAGTGGAATATAAACCAGAAATGACACCCAAAGTGGCTGTTGATTTATTGCTGTACTGAGTTTGGTTCTGGGCTCCCATGTATATTAGTGCTACAAATCTGGGTCCATTTAGCAGAGGGATGCTCATACATACATCACCAGCTCCTGCTCCAAGCCAAGGTCACTCCCCGTTGCATCAATCTTTTCAACAGAGCCTACTCCACAAAGCAGGACTTTTGTAGCCATCTCAGATGTAACAGACTCTCGTCCTCTTTCATCTTTCTTTTATCACGTAAAGTACACTTTAACTTCTATTATTTTTATCTGCAAATTGTTACTGTATAGTTCATCAATTACGGGCTGTATCTCTACATCAATTGCCTGAGCTCCGCACGACCGAAGGAACACTTTCCCAATGACGCCCTTTCCCGGGGTGACGGTGCAGGCACTGTGCGCAGAGAACCCCAAGTCTGGGGTGTGGGAGTGAAGACGGGGGAGATGGATGCACTAGGTTTGAGATAGGCGGGCAGGTGGAACGCCATTTAAACGATTGGTGTGTTCCAAAAAAGTTGCGCGTAAATCAGATTTTTTCTGAATCAAATCACATTCCCCACTGACTTCTAGTTCCAGAGATACTTTATCTTCATTTTGGATTGATCTGTAATTGGCAGGGGCCCTCAACACTTTAGTTTTAAGTTTCTCTGCCCTGCAGGCTTTCAGTCAAATAGTTAATGATCTGTAAAACACTTGCCTGCCTAGAGGAGTCACTGTTTAAAGGAGCCTGTGGGGGAATCTGTCCTGATGGGAAAACAGCTTTTGTACATTAAATAATCTCATCCTACTTGAGATGCGTGTAAGTCTCAGCTTCTTAAAGCAGGGCACATGGCCCCCCAGGACCCTACTTGCTCTTGCCTGAGAAGTGGCGGCCCCCCGCCTCTGGTTCAGGGGGCTGGCCGAGCAGTCCACAGCAGGAGCCCAGGTTCCTGAGCACACCCAGGCCCCACTGCTACCGAGAGTCCACAGAATCCAGCCTGGAAACAAACAGAGCCCTCTTCTGCCCCTGACCCGGGAGTCTGAGGCATTCTTCTGGCTGGGAGGAGGAGGCAGCCTGGCGGAGAGGAGACCAGTCAGGAGGCTGGCGCCACACTCGAGGCCAGGCCAGGGCAAAGAGAAGTGAACGGTAACTGGCACCAACTGTGTGCCAGCATGGTTAGAGATCCTTTGTGGGCATCAGTTCAAGTCTCACAGCCTTACCAAGTTGGTCACTATGTTTATGCCTATTTTACAGATGAGGAAACAGAAGGAAACACAGGGAGGTCAAGGAACTTGCCCAAGATCACACAGCTAAAAAAGTGGCAAAGCTGGAATCTGAGAAAGCGAGGCAGTCTGGTTCCAGAGCGTGTCCTCCCGGCCACGACGCTCCTCTGCCAGAACCGTGCTGGGGGTTTTCCGTAACTTGCCCCAGGAGAGGGGAGGTGCTTGTCGAAGGCTGGAGAGCTTTTAAGTGGAAGAGCCGTTTCCATGCCCACAGCTCTCCGGTCCCCAAACACGGTGCTCCGCTCCGCTCAGACTCCTTCCGCTGAGCGGAGAGGACCTGGCGAGGAACCTGCCCGCCCCGCCCTCAGTCTCCTCTCTCAGTCTTCAACACGGAACAGACGTTCAAGTGTGACAATACATGCACACTTGTTTTTGTTCACACATGGGAAACTGGAGCATGAAATCCTATCAATATCATCATCATCATCGTCATCATCATCATCATCATCATCTCTGGACCACTGAGCACGGTTCCAAGCTCCCTGGCTAAAGTTCTCGTGTGAAGCCCCGAGAGAAAGGCAGAGGCACTGCTGACTCGTCCCGCAGCGTCACAGCGCTGCTCCTCCCACTGCTGACTGTCACCGGGCGCCGGCTGTAAGGGGTCCAAGTCATCAGCACACGTTTCAGAGACAAGGGAAGCTGGCTTTTGTTAAGTTTACTTTTCTCCAACTTAAACGGCCAAACCACCGAGGACTCGTTAATCCAGCCATGAGGGAACACAGCAGGACCATGAAGAATTATGTGTGAGGAAAGCTTTGACTTGGAAAAATTCTTACGTGTCGTGAAAAAAAGGACAAAAAAAATCTGTAGAAAAGAGGTGAGAAGAACACGCTCCGAACCGGTCGGTGGTCAGCTGTGGCTGGCGGGACCGTGTCCTTCCCTTTTCTGTATTTTTCCAAAAGAAACACTTCACCCCAAATAAATCCAAGCCTTTTTAAAAGTTGACTTTTTTTCCCTTTTTGGTTTCTATTTCAGAATTTAGCATGGCTGAGTTCTGTAGTGGATGACCACGAAAAGGGATCGTAACTGAACGTCACGTCCGTCTAGCAGTGCTCAAGTGACCAGGAGCCTGGGCTGCTGGGTTGGGCCCGATGCCCCTTGCACGGTGGCGCCCAGCGCCCCTCGCACGGTGGCGCTCAGCGACTGCACCTCCAGAGAAGGAGAGCATGGGGGCTGGCCTAAGATCCTCGGAAACAGGGGAGGCCACTGGTCTCCTTCCGCAGGTCTCCCCCACCCCTCCTCGCCCACGGCCACCTGTCATGACCTTTTCATGCTCCCACTCCGACAGCTCCCAGACACGGCGCCCGGCTTCACCGGACGCAAACTCTCGCACCGCCTGTCCGAGGCAGGAAACCCCGCCTGACCGCTGTCCTGCACCGCCGCCAGCACACGAATCTTTCCTTAACAAGGCGGCTCAAAGCAAAAAAAAAAAACGCAGCTCTAGTGCATACACAGCTCTCTGGGGAAGGGTCTGTCCAGGGCTGCGGCGTTCACAAGGAGACCCTCGTCGGTTCGAACTAACCCAGCGATTTCCATACAAGGAAATGAGCGCTGTGTGTGTCTTCTTCTGCTAGCACGGACCGGTCCTCCTCCGAGTGGCCCCTGGGCTGGGCCGCTGGGCGTGGAGGCTGGCTGAGAGCTTACCGCAGCCTGTCGGGGGGCGGCGGGAGCCCATTTCAGACCGCAGGGCAGCAGTGCAGAGGGGTGAGGGGCGGGGGCTCTGGAGACCGAGAGCTCTGAGTTCAAACGTTGGCCTTCCCATCCCCTAACTACGTGACTGGCCGACCTGCCATAAAATGGTGCTGCCTCAGTGCCGACCTCACGGGCTTGTTGTGAGGGTTAAGTGAAATAAGACTTGGGAAGTGCAAGGAAGAGCGATTAGCTCACAGCTAGTGACCTGTACTGCTGCTTCTCATGACTACTGTTACCCAGAGGGAAACACTGGGCTGTGACACAGGTTCTGTGCCGAGGGCCAGACTGGCAGAGCTCAGGCAGCCACGGGAGGGCCGGGAGCAAGGGACCTGCTGGCCCCAGACCGGGGGTGAGGGGAAGTCTCCCTGGGGCCCGCTCTAGACCCCAGCCTGGGAAGGACCGGGATTCACGACGACTGTCCAGCTGGGAAACCACTGCCCTCACATCCCTGAGTCCTTACAGTAACCTCCCGTTACCAGGGGCCACTGGGGATGCCTCCTTCCGGTGACCTGCAAGAGTTCGAGTCAGCACCAGGGGGCGCGCTCCCACACCTGGAGCTGTGGAGGCACGTGTGCTAGGAAGCCCCGTCCCACAGCGCCTCTCGGGTATGAATTTGGAGGTCCTGGTTTTGCCTGCACACTCCCATGGTGTTTCCCTGTTCTCCCTCGAGGAGCCCGACCTTCCTCCTCTGTAAAGTCGGGCAACGACACAACCAGCTCCTGAGGTCTCATGAAAATAGAGTGGCAAGAGCTTGTAATAAATTTAGGGGGAGTGCCTGGCACGTAATAAGAGCTCCATTGGTTATTCCAGAAACTATTACTGACTATGAACCTCAGAAAGGTGAAACGGTGCCTCTGCCCAGCGTGAATCGAGTCAGTAGGCAGCAAAGCTGGGGCTGAAGCCCCCCCGTCCACCGCCCCCCGACCCCCCGTCCACCTGACTGCTCTGGTGTGTGCCGACCCCTCTGCTGTTTCCTAGCGCCCCAGAGGGGCCTGCCTCACTCTCAGGAGGCGCAGCTTCTGTGAGACACACTTAAAACGCCCCTTTAGCAAGCTAAAACACCAGCCTGGCCGAAATTAAGGCACGTAGCATTCCATGCCTCAGTGTATCTCCTGAGTTATTGTCTATTTGCTCAGACATCGAGAGCTGTGGTTCATTCATCAATTTCCTACCACTCTGAATCTAAGACCACAAAATCCCCACTGTTGTTAAATCCTGGAGTAGCTTTTTATACGACTCCACAATCCTCTCGTCTTCAGGTTACCCAGAGCCCAGGAAAGCCTGGGGAAGCCCCCCTGGGAGTGCCACTGAATGACTCTTGGCCAGAGTGGATTTCACTGAAGCTACACGGCCAATCGATAGCATCCACAGCGCAGCCAGGGAAGCCTCTGAAACTTGTCTGAATTTACACACAGGATCAGACACACAGGCTGCCTGGGCTTAACGAGACCTCCAGGATCACCTCGCCCGGGGTTTTCCTTCTCAGTATGAAGACCCTAGGGCTCAGGGCAAGGGCAGGACTTGTTTGATGTCACCCTCTGAGGACAGAGCTGGACCCATAACTCCTGTCCCCATGCTCCCTGGCCAGGGCTTGAACAGACCGGCTCCCCTGTCTCACTGTGCAAAGTTTGTACAGTGGGTGTATTCACAGTGATCAAATGCATTCCAGTATAAAAACCACGGCCTTGGCAATATCTAGAAACCCACAATAGATGGCCAAGGCATATTGTGGGCCCTAGATACAACGAAACCCAGCAGAGTCTGACATTCCTCCGATCAAGTGAGACACTGGGGCCCAGGGTCACCGGTTCCGTTCGAGGGGGTAACCATCCGGAACCATTTGGGAGCCCAGCTAAAAGCTGCCAATTCCAACGTGTGGTCAGTGACAAATCTAGATGCACTGGACTAGACCAGTGTCCTTAGATGCAAACTAAGGGATGGCCTGAACATGAGTGAGACCGTGAACCTATAGCAATGCCCCGCACGGCCCTCAACGTAAGGGCGGAGCTTACAGACTGAGACCTGGGACGGTTTAATTCCAGTGACGCCTGTCCTCAGGTGAGAGCTAAATTCTCTCTGTAGAGAAGGCGGTTACAAAGATTTTGTGCTGGGGCAGTGAGAGCCCCACATGAAGTACTGTCCTGGTATACAGACACCTCCGGTGAGCTTACTATGTGAGTTAGGAAGCAGTAATGCCGTTGCCCAAGGTAATTTATAACGTCACTTACAGGGCGGGAAACCCCGGTCTCCCCCACGCCAGGCGCAGGCGCACTGCTGGAGCCCGAGTGCCGAGGACGAGGGAGTGGTGGGAGTGGGCAGGACCCTGACCACCTCTCAGACATCCTATTCCACTCACTCCCCGACGGTGGCCGTTCTCAGCTTCTTCCAATTCTCAGTTCTTTCTCAGCCACCCGAGGAACCTGACGCGTTGTCATCGGGAATTCTCCGAAAAGCAGACCTGGGAGCAGGCAGCTAGAGGAAGGTGCACAGCTGGGGAAAGCCCCCAGGGTTCCGACCCCCGAGTGAGGGGATCCCCCTCGCAGCCCCACCGCTGCACCCATCACTGACAGGGTGAGGGGGTTTTCTGGAGGCAGTCCCGGCGGCACCTGTCGTGCGCTCACAAGTTCATTACTGCCTTTTAAGTTCTATTCTAGATCCTGGACCAGAAAATATCGCCACAAGAGGGACAGAGCAGTCATTTGATACTGGAATTGCCATCCTCAAACTCCTCAGTGGACCCAGGGATTTCGGAGTGAAGCACGATGCATGTCTCACGCTCATTTCAGTGTCTTTGACTAGAGGAGGCTTAGCTCCTTAGTGTTCAAAAAGAAAATCAAGCAGAAGTGTGGAAGGAAGACCAGTCCCCTTCTCAAGAACACACGTTCCCAGGTCACGTAGTCACACGAACTACACACCACAGACACCCCGTCGGGAAGTAACCGGGCGCTGTTTCGTTCACACGGCCGCGGAGAGCTGGGGTCGGCATCGGAGTGAGCCTGGCGGGCGATCCAGTCCAGGCCACAAACGTCGCTCTCACCCTCGTAGTCCCATGTTGTCCACGTGTTTAAGTCTGCATGTTGTACGAGGGGGGACTCAACGATCGACTGCCCCCCCACACCCCCGGAAATACCTTCCCGGGGGCGGGCCCCTCGCAGCGCAGGCCTTCTCTCATGAGCGTTGTTCTGGGAGCCATCTCTGGCCGTGCACCAGGGGCACTGCTGTCGGAGGCTGCGTTCGGCTTCCATGAGGTTTTTGGAAGCCTCTTTCAACTCGTTTGCCCATTTCATGACGGGCGCACCTGCCCACACTGCGCTGAGTGAGTGTTCAGCAGTTTTTGACCAAAAACTGGCGCGACCCCTGTGCGCCACCCTTCCTATTCACGCTATCCTGCCCTGAGCAACTTTTTTTTTTCGTTTCCCTGGATGAAAAAAGTACTCAAAGGGAAATGTTTTGCCGATGTGGAAGATGTGAAACGAAAAATGGCAGGAGCACTAAAAGGCATCAAAATCGGCAAGTCTTAAACACTGTTTTGAGCAGTGGGGAAAAAAGTCTTGATAGGTATTGGAGTGTATCAAGGGGAGAATACTCTGAAGGTGACTGAAGTTTAAACAGGTAAGAATACACAATTTTTATAAATTAATTCCGAGTTGATTTTGGCCCCCCCTTGCATGTTGAAAATTAACTCTGTAATAAAGCTTTCCTTGAGTTACCGATATCAACTGGGGGGTTAGATAGTAAACACAACAGGAGAGGTAAACCGGGGAGACCCTAGATGGCACATGTGCTGCCTCTCATCAGGCTCGGTCCTAGATCAGACATTTCTAATCAATCACAGAGTTTCCTTCTGCTGCCTCGGACGTGGTTCAGGGTGCTGCCTCAGCACAGCGCTCTGGGCAGCCCTTAGAAACCGGACTGGAGTCAGTTTCTGAGATGCAAGTTCATTGTCTTCTCTAAGATATGGGCTGTTGTACTTGGTAATTCTGATAAATAACTACTGTGATCACAAGTATTATGATTACACTTGTGGACTGTTTTATGAAGAGATTAAGGGAGGTGACCTTTTTGTAGAGGTTATTTTACAATATAGTCTTGATCTGTAAATCTAGTACAGACTTTGTATATCCTATGCAGAATTGTTAGACTACATATGCAACATGACACAGATAGTATATTGTGTATTTATACTGTGGTATGAGTTCAACGTACATTATGTTTCCCTTTGGTGACAGAGGACAGTCTACAATGACAAATGATCGGGTGAAGGAACCCAGTTAGCACAAGGGGCACAAGCATCAGAGCATTTCTCAGCCCAGGACTGTGTTCGGGAACACCAGGCTGACCTGCCCAGCCGGTGAAAACAAGCCCTGGACGAAGAGATAAGGGGTAGGGAAGCCCTGCGCCTACCCCAAGGCTGTGTTTCTCAGACCCCACAATTAGAGGGGGACTGTGCGCCAGGAGGTCTGGGGCGAGGTCAGGGACTCGGCAATCCCCACACGGGGTCAGGACCGGAAGCACGGCTGGGGGCGCGGTGTAGAGGAGAGGTACGTGATGGTGATGGCGATGGCGGCGTCCTGGCCCTCTCCGCCGTGTTTCTCGTAGGTTTCCGGGCGGCCCCTCGGCAGGTGCCTCACAGCCCAGCTCCTGCCAGCTAGCCAGCCAGCGGGGGCTCACTGGCAGCACACTATTGGCTTTCTCGATCGCGGCTGGCATTCACCGTCTGACCCAAACCTATGCACCCTGCTAGTCTTGGCGTGTTTGGGCTGCACCCATGCCTTAGGGTCTGATCCTACAGCCAGCCACACGGCACCAGGCAAAAGGGAGATCAAGTAATGAAAAGACCCTCAGCTTGGCCCGAGCTCAAGCCAGGGCTACATTCAAAGGGCGTTTGTACTTTTAGGCCCAGCACAGAGGGACGCAGGCAAGGCAACGCACCCCCAGAATGCGTTCAGGAGACGAGGAACGGGCGGGGATGGTGGCCTCGTCTGGTGAGCCTTCCAGAGCAGGGACGGCACGCCAACGACGCCCACGACTGGCAGGAGCTGCTTGTGGGGCCGCGTCGGGGAGGATCCCGACGTCGGGTCCAGGCCCGGGGGAAGTGCAGGGACCGAGTTCTTGTTACTGTTATTTTAAACGATCAGATCTCTGCCACGGGTTTCTTTAATAGACTCCAGTAAACTTTCCAATCGTAGAAAAGTCTGGCAGAAAACTCGTCTGCCTCTGGGTCCTGCAGATCCAGGTCTGACCCCCCATCCCCTGGCCTCAGAGTCAGAGGCAGATGGCAGCACCGGAGTGCCGGCCACCGCGGCCCGCCAGCAGACACGCCAGCACCACGGAGCCTGGGGACTCCGCCCCCAGCCGTGTGCTCTCACGCACCACGGGCTCCGAGTGGCCGGGCGGTTTCTGTGGACTCAGCGGGGCCGCCAGGTAAATGCCGCACACAGACGCTCACCGCTTAGCAGCACCTGCCACAGGGGGCGAGGGAAGCCCCCGCGCTGGCTGGCTGACACGGGGTGGACGAGCGGAGGGGGCCTCCGACAGTGTCAGGGGAGATGTGAAGCACCTGGCCAGTCAGCTGAAATGAAATAAATTATTTACCGATCTCCAGACCCGGCCGCTCACTTGAAGGCCCACAAAGGGTGTGCTGACTGCTGCCCTGCGCCCGGCGGTAGGCTCCGGTTAGGAAAGGGGGAGTATCTGGGCTGCTGCGTGCAGGCTTTTGGTGGTGTTGTCGGATGAAAGGGCGTTACCATCTGCTTTGCGAGGGGGGACAGAGGGTCTTATGTTACATATTTGAACTCATGTACATGGGATAGGAAATGAGTGCATTTATTCACTGCACAGTGCAGTGTCCATGGGCACAGTTTATGTGATTGTCAAAAAATTCCTCACGACTACTTAATGAGGTTTCTGCTTACACTGCTAATGACAACTTAGACGGTAACAGAAACACTCTGACATGCTTCAGAAGCTCCTCAGCGCCGTGACTTTCCACCAGAGGGCGCCATGTGTACCAGCAGAAGCCTCCAGAGATGACCAGGACCTGGCGCCTGGTCACTTCGTGGCTGAGCACCACCGCTCCAGGGAGAGATACTTGCAGCACTGTCATCATCCGTTTCTACCTGGGAAGTCCCACTGGGGCTACAGCAGAGTCCCTCCCTACTCTGAGTGATGTGGTTCAAGACTCTCAAGATGGTGGACTGGGAGTGAAAGCAGCAGGCCAACTAAGCAACAGCGACAGTAGGACCACCACCACCAAGTGACCACTGCGAATACAGCTTCCACACACTGCTGTCACACACTCTCGGGAGGCTAAAACCATTTGCATTCTGCGAATGACACACACGGAGACTGGCCGGGGACGGGACTCGTCCAAGGTGACACCGCTGGAAAGCAGAAATGCTGGGGTCCCAACCCAGTCCTGCCTGCAGAGCTTGGGCTCTTCCCCCAGGTCCTTTCGTGGACCTTTTCCCTCTGAATGAGCACAGAGGGCGGAATCCGGTGACTCCAAGTTTGGCTTCCTGCCTTCGGACAGAAGCAGGGGAAGGAGCCCACGAAGCTGGTACTGCACTCAGGCATGTGCAGACTGGACGTCCGCGTAGCATTCTTGTTTTAGCAAACCCTTCACTGAACGTCCACCAACAGAAAGTGCGTAAATCTTAAGGGTGTATACGCTTGACTGGCGCGAATCTCCACACTCGTGGCCTCGGCGCCCGGGTGAGGAACAGAACCTGACCAGCCTCCCAGCAGCGCCCCCCTCCCCTGCAAGCTCCCCAGGACAACCCCATCATCACTTCTCCACGGAAGGGTATTTTTGGGTATTTTTGAACATTATATAAATGGAATCATACAGTATATACTTTTACCACCCTTTTTGGATCTGGTTTCTTTTTGAGCACTTTTTAAACCACTTTAAAGACTTAGATCTTTTTGGTAAGGAGGAAGAAACAGTCTAGAGTGGGGGAAGCAAGGTGGGTTCTGTGTTTTGGTTCAAAGTTACTGAGTGCTAATTCATCTGTTTAGTTTGCTAGAACCACCATTAATCTTTTTTTTTTAATTTTAAAAAGTGTTATTGACCTTGGAGAGAAAAACAGAGGAAGGGAGAGAGAGAGAAACATCGATTTGCCATTCCATCCATCCGTATATCCACTGGTTTATTCTTGCACGTGCCCTGACCAGGTATTGAACTCACGACCAGCACTGGGACCACACTCCAACCAACTGAGCCACCCAGCCAGGGCTGGAATCACCACCATCTCAGCAGCTGACGTTCACCGGGCACTTGCTACGTGCCAGGTGCCTTTCCAAGTGTTCCGCGTGTGTTGTGACATTTCATCCCCATAATGACCCCATCTGTGAGACAAGCACTATCACCTCTATTTTACGAATGGGGAAACTGAGACTGTGAATCATTTGCCTGCGATGACACAGCTAACAAATGAGCGGGGGTTTGAACCAGGCTTCTAAGTCCTGGGTCTGTCCTCTAAGTGCTCCTCTATTTTGCTTCTCTGCTAACGGCTCTCATTCACAGAAGCTTTACCAACTGCCAGGCCCTGTGCTAGTGCTTAACATGGGCCAGCTGCCTCGTTCCCACGGCAACCCCAAGAGGCTGGTACCCCTGACTTTCCCAGTTGGGCAGAATGGAGCTGAGGCTCAGAAAGATGAAGACACTTGCCCAACATGGCTGGTTCTCGATAAAGAACACAATTTAAATCAGCTGTGATTCAGATGCTCGTTTCTTAATTTCTAAGCTGTACTGTCAGTGCATTTCAAGCCCCTGTCAGTCAAACTGGGGAGAAATTATTGAGATTATTTTTCTGGCTTTATTACAAATTAGCCAGACTAATGCCAACATCAGAAAAGATTTTGACAATGAGACAAGTACAAAGCATTTGTGAGAACCATAAAGTCATGAGCCTTAGAATTAGAATCCTAGCCATCTCCCTTTTCGCATGAAGCACACAAGGCCCAGGAGGCGAGGGGCGGTGCGGCCGAGGTCAGCGGCAAAGCCAGGGCACATGCAGTCCGGCTCTGTGACTGAGCAAGCCGGGCTCCATCCCTGCTCCCCCGCCTCCCAGCATCCTTTGTTAGGGAGCGGGTGCAGTCACACTGGTCAGACCTGAGTTCTGGTCCTGACGCCACCACCCACCTGCTGTGTGAGCTTGCGCGTGAGCCCTCACCTCTCCGCACCTCATTTCCCTTCCCTGTTAGATGAGGTGGGGACGGAGAACGCCGTTTTCTAGGCAGTCAAGCAAAGCATGGAAAGCACTTAGCACAGCGCCTAATACACGGCGGACACCTCTGAGTGACAGCCATGACAACAATAACGTATTAATGCTGTGTTGACTACTATGACACTTTTTCTACTCCTGTTAGCTTGAAGTCAAAACAGAAATTGAGCATTTAGTTGGAACAAGTTAACCCCAAATATTAGCTGAAAGCCAGTTCCGAATTGTCTGGTGAGAGCCCAGATACAACTTCTGAGACCATCAGAAAGCCTCCTTCCCGGAGAACTGCACGAATGGACAGGCGATGGGCCCACTGGGTGGGAAAAGGCAAGTGAGGTGCGGCCGAGCAGTTCTGAGGGCGGCACGTAAGAGGGCCACGGGGGGACAAGGACGCTGGGACTTGGCAGAGGTCAGCCAGGTTGAAGAGAGTCTCGAGTAGGTTCTACTTCTCTTCCGTTCACGAAAGAGGTACTTTGAATTTCATTGTTCAAACGTTTTCCCCAAAAAACACATTACCGTTGGGTATGTGGGTCACGCAGAAGTGGCATGCTGTCTGTTCCCCTGCTTCTACACTGACTGCGGACAGAGAGGGCTCAGCTGGTCACCTGCTCGCGCACTCACCTAACTGTACGTCGGTCGTGAAGCGCAGTCTGTGGATCATGCTGACTTTGAATGACTTGTAGTGGTGGCTGCTGAGCATATCCTGTACCGTGGCTATGTCGATCTGCGAATCCTCCTCAAAAACCCCGTCTGCCCTTGAACCTGGGGAGGGAAAAGCAGTTTAACACATAAAGATACATGAGGCTTGGCAAATGGTGTCTGCTTAAAATGCTTTGGGATACATTAAAATAATATGGGCGATTTAATTTGGAGAAGAAAAGTCTGAGCGATGACTTAATAATGCCATTCCAGTAAACAGAGAATGGTAACATATTAATCACTCAACAATTAATTCCACATACGCTGCCTACGCTGTGGCAGGCCCTTGGCCAGGCACAGGGATCCAGAGGGAGAGAAAGACTCCTGCTTGCCAGCGGCTCTCCGTCTCCACAAGAGTTAAGTCAAAAATCACAAAAGCATGAGTGGTCACATTTCTTGTTTCTTTTTCTAATATTCATTTTCCTCATCATAAAAGAAGTCCATGCTTCTTGAGGAATCCCTGTCCTTTCTGAGATTCTCAAACTGCCTATTTATCAGCTGGCCGTCCTGCACCCCACTCTCTGCTTTTGAGGCGAAGTCACATGTCCAAGGTCACGCTAAAAAAGCAAAGCTAAACTCTCTCCCCCCAGAGGTTGCAAAGTGGTCCTCTGAAGGGGCAGCTGCTGGTGCCACTCACCAGCGGGAGGGGACACCCAGAGATGGCTCCGCAGGGGCAGCCAGAGAGAACTCCTTGGGATAGAGTTGGAGTAGTAAAAACCTCTAGGCTTGGGTATAAGACAGGAATGTTTTGTTCCATAACTGGCAGCCTAACTACACACGTTTCTTTCTTAGTTATGGCTTACAGTGTACGGCGAGCTTTTAAGTCAAACTTGGTTTCTGATGCCTTCACACTGAATTCGTCTATTAGGACCCGCGCGCTCTCCTTCCAATGCTACAGTTATTCCCAGCTTGGGCCATTCTCCAACAATGCTCTCCCCTCGCAAGGACGCACGCAGCCTTGCCCTTAACGGGCGGGTCCCTCACCGAATGCCTGTGACACGGTCCCATGCTGGAGAGCTTGCACACGCTGCCCTCTCTGCCCAAGCCACCCTTCTCCTCGGTTTCCTCCCTCCAGGCCTGCTCCCTGCTCTTCCCGAAGAGCTTATCTCGGGTGGCGCTCCAGCGAGACGTGCCCTCACCTCCGCTCCCCCCCAGTCTAGTTCACCTCCCGTCACGCACCCTGCATTTCCCTTCAGAATCCTCCCCACATGGAGCGGTTGTCTGTCTCCGCCGTGAGGCTGCGAAGCTCACGCGGGCAGGCGCAGCGGCTGCTTCACCCACCACTGCAGCCCAGGCCCCGCGGCGCTGCCACGCGGAGGACTAAGCAAACGCTCACTAAACACTCCCTGGATGAACACCAGGCGCCGTCCCCACAGGACGGCGAGGATCAGAGAGGCTGGGTGACATCCCCAACGTCACCTCGCCAGGGTGAGCAGAGCCACGCGGGACGCCTGCAAGAGCCCCTGGGTAACCCGTTTCCCTTCCTAGGGACACCTGCGATGCCGCCCTCACACTCACCACCCCCCCCAGGGAACGTCCCCGTCTCAAACTGAGAGGCTGGCTAGAATTTAGTTATAAATAACCATCCACTTTCTCAATATTTATTTTACTGAAACAGAACAGCTAAGATATATTTATTTTGATTTTAGAAATACATACATACACATAGACGGACAGACACTACGGAGAATTTGGGTGAAATATTAAAATCCTTTCATGTTTTAAGAATCATTTAAAGCCAGCTTTTCTCAGGAAATACCATTATTAGATACAACTTAGCTTAAAAATTTCTATTTTCTTTACTAATTAGTATTTTCTAAATATTGCAGGTATTTGATTTGGAAAGAGGTAACAGCTCATTATGTTAAAATGCCAATTACTAAAAAAAAAAAAAAACCACACTTAAGAGTTTTACATTTTATGATATTGGATTAAAACCAATTTAAAAATTACTATAACGTGACATATAATTTTTTACTGAGCAATTTCAATGCCAGCTGCTAATAAAGCATCTTAGCTGTAAATGATAATTCAGATGCTTTTAGATAAAGTGGTGCATAAATATGGCTGGAAATTGATTTAGCTTCTCACAGAAGCTACTGAAGAATGACATATTTTGTTTAATACACCAGCTAATGTAGTCCTAAAAGCTCAAACAAGTGCCAGTTTTCACTCCTAAATTTGCTGTGGGAGATTAATGAAAACTTTATATTTTGCTGAAATGTTAATAACGGGCAGACGAGATGATAGGATTTTAGTAGAGGTCTTAAAGCTATGGAATAACCAGCAAGCCCTGTCAATTTTCTTCTATTAATTTTATTCAAGACTCACACAGCTGGAGCTGGCTCCACATACTAATGCCCCTCGCACTGACCTCCTCTTCTCTGGCAGTGTAAATTCATGCCCCACTTGAGGATTCAGGCCCCTGATACTTGAGCGCGCTCTGAGCCTTGCCCCGGCTGACAAGGGGCATGTCTGCTTTCACGACTAGAGGGGCAACAGCACCCGGGGGAGCGGAGCGGGCAGAACGGCCCTGCACGTGTCCCCGATACACGCTGCTCACCCTGAAGCAGGTTATCTGCTGGGTGGGAGCAGCTTCGGTCCCGGGGCTCCAGAGCCACGTCTCAAAGCAGCTTCAGGAGCGCTGCTGCTCGGCGGCGGGGGCCTGTCTCTGCGTACAGGCCAGCCAGCTGCGCCACCTGCGCCTGCTCTCCCCGGCCAGCCGCGTGCCGGGCTCTGGGGGAGCTCGGGGAGGGCCGGGCAGGGTTCCTGGTCTTCAGGAACTTGCAGGCTTGCTGCAGAACACAAAGGAAACAGTACAAGGCAGAGAGATAGATGCGCCTGATACCCGGTGCAGGCAACAGATTCTTCATCCAAGACGAACAGCTGAAGCAGATCGTTACGCCGAAAGCCGGTTTTGGGACCAGGCAAGTTCTACGACTTCGCACGGCCACCTTGTCTAGCTACATCCTTCTGGAAAGGGGCAAACCCACCTTATGTGAAATATGCTTGGCACTGTACCATGTGCATATTGAAATTATTACCGTACTATCAACTGCACATTTAAAAACCCACCTCTGCTCAAGAGAAGACATTTTTATTTACTCAAAAAGTAGAGAGAACCACAATGTCTCAAAAGTAAATATATTAACAAAAACACTCCCCAACCTGTTAATTTAATTGAAATATTACCCTTTGGTATTTTGCTAAATTAGCAATTAAAAAGGTCACAAGCAATTAAATGAAACAAAAGCCACACTGTGTTCATCTACATTAACGCTGAACTGGGCCTGTTGGTGAATGACAAGATAAATTATAATGGTGCCTTCAAAGACTTCACAATGTATTTTGTCAAAGTCGGGAGTGTTAATGTCTCTATGTGCCATGGATTACCATAATGTATTGTGTCAAAACGCTCGAGCTGCAATAACTCAGAGATGTATTGTGATAGATCAAATTCTGGGGCGGGGCCTGGAAGTGACTGGAGCACCGGATCTCAAATGGACTGACAACAGGCTCTGGGAGAATGACGGAGCACACTGATAACGTGGAAAGGTGTGAGGGGAGCAGAAAATCCACGGGGAAGAAGCCTGGCTCTCTGGAGTAAGAAATTAGGAAGGAGGAAGCGGGCGATGGCACCAATCTTCATGGCAAAACCAGGCCAGGGCAGCAGCGGGGCAAAGGGAAGCAGAGATGGGGTGAAGGAGGGGGCAGGTGGAGCCCGGGGACTGGCGCACAGAGAGAAAAAGAAAGTAAGGAAGAAAGAAAAGGAGGAGGTGCTGAGCGTGCCAAGGCTGGGAAGCGGCCTTGGGGCACAGTGACACTAGAAGCACCCAGGCAAGGGTTCAGCGGCGTAGACTCACACCCTAACTCTGACACCACCGGTGGAGACTCGGTCAAAACCTCGCCCAAGATTCCACCGCTGGGCAGAGGCGGGGCCGGGAAAGACCTACTGGACTCGAGTCCGCCACGTTCCTTCTGCTGTCCTCCTCCCTTCCCTTCCTTCCCCCCAGCACCACAGTCTGACAAGCAGCAGCAGTGGGGAGAGAGTCGGTGGCTAACTGTAAACCCTACACCAGTGGTTCCGGGGTGCAGTCCAGGCCCCACTGGGGAGGGAGGTCCCCCAGAACCCTCCAGGGGTCCGTCAGCTCAATACTACTTTTATCATAATAACAGTAAGATGTTATTTGCTCTTCATGCCTATTAGCTTACAAGTACCCAAAGTAATAACAAGTTCACTGATATGGTTTTGAGTCCACATTGTACCTAACCCTTACGAAACTACCATTCAAGTTTCAGTATAGTAATGAAAATTAATAACCACTATTCCCGAAAAAGGCTATTGAAATACTTCTCCCTTTTCAAACAACGTATCTGTATTAGGCCAAATTTTCTTCACATACTTTAACTGAAACAATGTACTGTAACAGACTGAATGCAGAAATAGATACCCAAATCCAGGTGCCTTCCATAAAGCGAGACATTACAGAAATTTGCAAAAATATAAAACAGTGCCCACTGGTTCAGGTGATTAGCCAATAATTTGCCTTCCTGATGGAAAAAAATAAATGCTCTTCGGGGAAAGAAAACAAAATAAAACAGTCCCACTCTCCTCATTAAATTTTTAAAAGTTATTTTTCATAAAAATTTATGTTAACATGTAATAAATTTATTATTGCTTTTTTAATGAATTCATAAATATTTAATTTTTTTTTTGTTTTTATTCCTAATGAGTAGATATAACATAATAAACAAATGCTCTTTAGGGGTCCTTAATAATTCCTGAGTGCAATGCGGTCCTAAAACCAAAAAGTTGAGAGGGGACGCCTCTCCTGTCCCGTGCCCTGTTCTCGCTGTCCCTGGGTGTCGTGTGGACAATCAGGAGGAGTCATAAAGTGCAGTCACAGCTGCGTATTGTGCTGCATGCCTGACAACAGACACAGAGAGAAAGCCTCTGCACACACTTGGTGAGAGTAGCAGACCTGCTGTCGGGCCATCGGGGCTAGTTTAGTATTGTTTCATAGCATCAAAAACTGTTTTCATTGGAGCAAAGAGAAACTGAGAGAGACACTTACCGGCACACACGTGACTCTTCCAGCCACTGAGCACTGACCCTTAAATCGAAGCTCAGATGAACCTACTGTGTGCTGACACGTTTTGTGTTCAGAGGTACAAACTACAAGGGACTTTGAACTTCGTTCTATGGTTGGTTCAGTGAGTCTTAGACGAAGTCGAAAAGCTCCAATCTAGTAACAGTTAAAGCAACTTCAGCCTTCCTTCTCCAAAAAGACCGATGCCAACTCGAGAACCCGACCGGAAGATGGAAGGCCACGGTTACTCCTTCGCCTTTACAACCGCTGAGCGTGACGCCGCTGTGGCCCGTGCCGGTGCTTCAGGAACCGGGGAGGACGGCAGGGTTCCCAGAGGACCGGAAGGGGGCAGGCAAACCCCAGGGGGACCGTGTGGGAAAAACGCGAAGCCCACGGAGCGGCGTGTAGAGAGGGAGCAGCACATGTTTGCCTTTGGCTGGAGCGAAGTGCGTGCAGGGGACTCCTGGAAAATAAAACGGTGGGGGGTGGGGTGGGGGTGGGGGGAGGGAGGTTCCTCGAAGGCAGAGGCAGCGTGTCCGCCTCGAGGCCGGCGCCGAGTAAAAGGCTGCTGTGCGAGCGGCTGACCAAGTGAAGCACAGACCCTCTTCTGCCACTCTGTCCCGAAGCCTTGCCGCTCCTCCCCACACGGGACAATCCCCGCTTCAGCTGAACCGGACTCTGCTCAGGGACGCCAGGCTGTCCTCCCACTCTTCAGTGTTCACACACTCCAGGGTCTAGTCGAGAATATTCCCTGGCCCCTCTCCTGAAACCCTGCAGCCTCGGGGGCTCTCACCCTGAGTCTCTACGCGATAAGCACCTGTCTGTACGCCCCTTCTGGACAAGGAGTTCCTTCGAGGGCAGGCCATTCTGGCCCACAGAGCGCACAGACAGACGCTCGTCCGGTAATGCCGTGGGGGGCACGCAACACGGGTTACGCACAGCACCGCATGGCTGGAGTTTCTACGCCATCCCTCGTGTTTACTGTGACCCTAGCACACCGTGTCCAGCTTCCCACAGGCACCACCTCACCAGCCTGGGACCCTGCCTCAACAAAAACTAACAGTCAGCCGGGTTAACTGTTACTGAGAGGTGACTATGTGCCAGACCCTATGCTCAGTGCTTTAAATACATTAGCTCATTTGGTTTTCTCAAGCCTTTTTTTTGGTAAAGATTTTATTTATTTATTTTTAGAGAGGGAAAGGAGGGAGAAAGAGAGGAGGCGGGGAGAAACATCAATGTGCGGTTGCTTGGGGCTGTGGCCTGCAACCCAGGCATGTGCCCTGACTGGGAATCGAACCTGCAATGCTTTGGTTCCCAGCCCTCTCAAGCCTTTTTAAGTTGGATGTTAGCCTCTTTTCACAGGTGAGAACAATGAGGCTCCTGCTAGTGAATGTCATCCTGCTGGCACAGCTGCGTGACTGGTATAGGCTGGAGCTAGGAACTGAATCCAGGTCAGTCTGACTCCAAAAATGTGCCCTTAACCGCCACGCAACCCTTTGGGCAAATACATCCCTCAGGTGGGCTGGCGATGCACAAATACGAGGGCCATAAACATGTCTCAGGGCAGCACAGCCACGCCTGGCCCTGCCAGAACAAAGAATCGGGGACGAGACCTAGCACCCTCTCCTCCTCCTGTAAGACTCACGGCAGGAAGCATAAGTGAGCCATGGAGAGAGACGCTCCTTGCGCTTTCTACATCCATCACTTTTTTTCTTTTCTTTTTTTTGGTCCAAAGACCTTTTAAGTCCCCAAAGCCTCGTAAGCCCCAAACTTCTCTTCTATCAAATACTTCCCTTTGGCTACTAGTCATTTTTGCTGGTCTCTAAAAAATAATCAATAGGTGACATGCTTTAGCACGGGCGCGCGGGCGCACGCACGCCCCCCTGCAGTAATCTCCTCAAAGCCGCCGGGATCACGCAGGAGGATGCACCCTTCACTGCACCTGGCATGCTCCAACCAGGGTGGAGATCCCTGCTGCCAGGGCCTAATTGATTAAACACTTGGAGCAGAGCCTTTCCACAGGGAGATTTCAGACCCTCGATAAAGCAGAGTAGTCGTGGTTTATGAGGTGATCAGAAAGAAATGGTTTCAGGTTTGTGGAATTTCTAAAAAGAGAAGATCGTGGAAGGGGCCCTTTGGGCTCTGCGTTCCAGGCCCCGCCCACCTCTCAGTCTCTTCTCTCAGCACTCACTTCATTCATTCATTCATTCATCCCAAATCCGCCAGGCTCCTTCCTAAGGCCTTTGCACTAGCAGTGCCTTGGCCTGGAACATTCTCCCCCCAAGCATTATGATTCCTTTTTATTCCTCCCCAAGGGAGCCTTCCCTTTCTACTCTCACCGGCTCCAGCCCCTGCTATACACTCCTCATCACCCCTCGCGGCACTGTTCACAGCTGTGGGCTCCAGGGGGCGGCCCCCCCCCGCCCCCCGGCACTGCGGCTGGCCTGGCGGGGGTGCCGGTGAGGTCTGGGGATGAATGAACACGTCCGTGCCCAGAGTGCGGCCAACCACCCTGCAGAGGGTGGAGGGGGCATTCGAAGGATGACTGTTTGTTTACAACAGAAGGTCTCAGGGCTGTTACACTCGACCAACACTGAGGCATCTCTCCCTGACCCCGGAGTCAGAGTGAGGGCGCCCGTGCCGGAAGAACCCCACGCCGACCGGCGGAGTCACCGCAGAAATGCCACCCGATGCACTGCCACACCGTCAGTCAGGGGCTGCGGGGTGGATCCCGGGGCCAGGAGCCGACCAGCGGGACACGAGTCCCCGTGCCCTCGCTCAGAGCCCGCGCGGGGTTTGCGGCTCGTCAAACATGTTTCCTTGCTGCTCTAATGTACCAGTGTATCGCTTAATGAAAGTTCTTAATTGTAATTCAATTAATTACATACACAGAGTCCCCAATTACATTTTCCAATAAGGCATTGGCTGTGGTACAGGTCTAAATGCACTTAACCAATTTTAATATATTAAGACCAATTTCCTTTGAATACTAATTGCTGCCTAATGATAAAATGAAAAGGGGGGAACCTTCAAGAAAGGAGGAGAGTGAAAAACGCAATCCATGTGGCGTTTCTCACCCACACGGCACAATTCAGGCACTCATTACCGAAGCGGCAGGTGCGGACAGGGCCCAAGTTTGCTTCTAGCTCCAGGTCCGCACTGGCTTTTGCCTTGGTATCACCTGCCCTTGCTGCTGGCCACTGCCCGCGGGGGCCTGCGGGAAGTCTAAGAGGCGAGAGGGAAAATGGGAACAATGGGGGGGGAGGCCAGCACACACAGGATCCGACTAGCTGCAGTGTTTCAGGCATGCGGACAGACACCAGGGATGACCAGTACCTGCACTGGGCATGGCACTTACCCATGTGCTCTTCATGTGCACAGTCTCATGCAACCTGCACAGCGCCCTGCAGGGCAGGAGTCACCATCACGTTTCACAGGTGGGGAGGGGAAGCTCACAGAGAAGAGCCTGCCCGAGATCACACGGCGGGCCCAGACATCTTGCCTTTCCCCCGACGGCACACCGGCACACCGCCAACCGTCCCACGATAGCCAGATGGCAGGAGGCAGAGACGCACAGACATCCTTCACGGAGGGGATAAAATTTCTGTTTCCTTTACACTCTGTTAGCATGTGGCAAGCAGGGCGCTATTATCCAATGTCTGCTTGAAAAAACCCTTAACCACATACACAGTTCCTTACGGTGAACACGTCTCCCTCACCAAAGCCAGGCTCTCTAAGGTAGCCGGCTTTCAGCAGAAACTCAGCCAGAAATAAGCCCAGATTGCCCCCAAGTCATTTCCATTTCTATGTAGGGTTTATTTGCACAATCACATTTTCTTTTGCATTTGAAGACTGCTGTTGTGGTATAGCAAAAGAGGTTTTAATCCCCGCCCACCCATTTAAGTCCCATGATAGAACTAGGAGAGATCAGTGATTTGTAACTGAAGAAGGCAAAGCCTCCGGAAGCCAAACGGAACCACCAGGGAGTCTCCAGGGCTGGCACAGAGCACCCGGCGGAGGGGGGACCTGCTCCCGAGGAACAAGCGTCACGACGAGGAGCTGGAAGCACCCCAGGAGAAAGCAGTCATTCCCCGTCCAAGGGTGCTTTTCCTCCCCACCGCCAAGCAGCAGCCCCCAGAGAGGAAGATGCTCACCGACCCTGGGTTCTCTCTCTCCTAAAGCCGTCCTACCTGTCCCGTGCAGCCCTAGTGAGAAGCCTGGCTGTGCCAGGGGCTTGGGAGGCTCTCTCCATTCCCGGAGCGAAGCGGGTGGAAAGGCGGGGTGGGGACTGCCCCGTGGGGGAGCGGGCAAACCCATGCGGTGGGATCCGTGGGCAGAGGGGGGCAGGAGAAGGACTCTACCTGAGCCCAGCGGATGGCAGCCAGATGATCTGGGGAGGCTTTTAGGAAATGCCTCCTCTCCTGGGTCTTCAAGGAGAAACTCAAGGAGGTGAAAGAGGACTCTCACAGACTGAGACCCACAGATACTCTCCCCTGCCACAGGCCACGTATCCCGGTGACTGTGCACCTCGAGTTGAGGCCCTTTCTCTGTATAAATTAAGGAAATGAAGAATTTCAGTAAAATACTGAAACAATGGGCGGTCTCCTGGAAAAGGAAGAGAGCTCAGAGAAGGTTCAGTTGATGTCCAGTGAACTGAAGCCTCTCACTACAGTAACTTCCATTTGGGAAATACAATGATCAGACTCGGTTGTTTCACGAGACTTAATAATGGACACAAGACATGGTTTTCCAGGCCCCCAGTTTTTATTCAGTGATGATGAGCAAATCACTCCCGTAAGTCTCAAAAGTCTTCTGTAAAATAAAGATGCCCACACTGGCTTAAGAGGCTGTTTTTAAGGAGAGCATTTGTATCTCATTTAAACCTCAAAAACAAACAAAAAAAATCTTGTGGAATAGATTCAACCACCTCCATTTACACTGGAAACCGCTACGGCCGGGAGGTGAAACGGTGTCAGAGGCCGCGGTGGCTCACCGGCTCACCCTCGTCTGGCTGGCTCTGCAGGCCGGGCCTCAGGCACTGCGCGGACTCGCTGCTGTGCGGACAGGCCGCTGAGCGGTGTGACGGCAAAGACACGGCGTCTGACGCTTTGCTGGTGTTCCATAAAGCCGGTGTGACGCTGGGCCTCCCGTGGCCCCGGCGGTGGGGAACCCCCAGGGTTCTCCCCTACAGCTGTGTGTGGAATGAACGAGCTGGCTCATGCCGCAGCTTTCTTCTCGGGACCTGGACGGGTGACCCACTAGGACCCGTGGGTGAGAGAAAAGGCCACTGGCAACATTTGGCAGAAGAGGACACCGAGGCTCGGGCTGGTGCCAGGACGTGCACGACGCTTGGACAAGAACGGCAGCCTTCTACCATTCCAGCCTCCCCCAGCGCACTCCTGCTTCCTTCTGGTCCGCTTCCAGCTTGTAGCAGACAGCTGGCTGAAGGGTGTAGCAGATTATCAGACAAGAATCCAAACTGGAAAGCTCAAGGACTTTGGCTTGTCATTTCCTTCTTTAGGCCAGGATCCAAGCACAAATGTTAACTCTCAGTCCCTAGGCGGAAACCCTTGTCATCCCAGCTTCCTTCGCGAGCTGCTTCTCTCGGAAAGCCAGTTGCCATCGCTATCCTTAGGACTGGAAATTTAGGTTGTTGTATCAACCATCCCAGGGGGGCCTTTGGAATCAGACGGCCGACTTCGAATTCTTTTTCCATCATTTACTGGCGAGCTGACTTTGGGCAAGTCACAACCTCTCTCCACAGACAAAATATCTTATGGGGCGGTTGTGAAAATTACAAGAGAGCCCATTCTCCAAATGTCTGGTACCATGCCTTACAACACAAGGCCTGATTAAACAAGTTTAAAAAAATCTTTTGATGTTCTTGATACAAAGTTAGGCCCCACAGTTTCCAGGAAGGAAAACTGAAAGACAATACCCACTCTTACGGCAGTCTTCTCAATCAAATGGCTTTACTTATAAGGTGCACATCTCTTCTAGAACAGCAAACACATCTGCCGGAGAATGCACGGTTTCTAAGTTCTCTGGTCCTGCGACACAGCCTGACAGCCTTGCCCCACCCCCCACTCGCTCTCCCTCCTCCCATCACACACCCCCGGGAGGGCCCTGACAGTCCCGTGACTCTGGGCCTCTGTAAGTGTGGCCCACTTGCTCTGTCAGTCACAGAATGCTGCTCTTTCATTACTTGTTAATTATGGTCAACATTTATTGAGTGTTTATTATGTGCCAGGCACCTTTCTAAGAACTTTATGATTATTGAAATCCTCCTCCCATCAATCTTAGGAGGGCAGATGAACTACCCCAGAGAGGCTAAACTGTCCAAGGTCACAGAGCCTGGTGTCAGGGGCAGAATGGGAACCAAGGCAGTCTGGCTTGATAGCATGTTTTCTTAAACAGTGCATAATAGATGCTCATAATTTAGTTCATTCTTCAAATGGCTGTAAGGCCCTGGTTAGGTAGCTCAGTTGGTTAAAGCATTGTCCCCATATGCCAAGGTTCCAGGTTCAATCCCTGGTCAGGGCACACACAGGAATCAAGCAATAAGTGCATAAATAAGCGAAACAACCAACTGAGGTGTGTCTGTCTGTCTCTCTCCCTTCCCCTTTCTCTAAAACCAATCAATGAATAGAAAACTTAAACCTGTCCTGATCAAATATACCAAAAGAAGTTAAAAAAATTCTATTTTTGAAATATTTTTAAAATCTCAATCCAACTTTTTCATAGGAGCTACTTGAGAATAATACTTTGTTCTTGATTGGAATTTCTACTTAAAATGTTTAAAAATGAAAAAAAACCCCTTTTCTATAAAAAGAATAAACTGGTTTTTAAATTTACTTCCATTTTACAAAAACTAGTCATAGTATTCTATGGATCTGAAACCACCCACTGCCTCGTGGTCTTTGTAAGTACCGGGAACATCCTCTTCCGCTGACACCATGACTTTGACTCGGAGCGTAAGAACCGGAAGTTCTTGCAGGTCCTTTAAGATGGGGATGCCGAGGCTCACAGATGGCACACAAGTTACCTGAGAGTGTGCTCATGCTTAGAAGTGTAGTAAGGACAAGAGCCCAGATGTCAAAGCTTTACCCACCAATTCTCACAGCTTCTCTCCTTCCTAGTATGAGAAAGTCTGACCTCCTCTTAAAACAAAGACACAAACAAAAACTAATTTAGAGTCACAGTATACTGTGAAATACTGTGCAACAGGTAAAAGGAGGCAAATTTTTAGGTAAAGTATTACGTGGATCAATGTGAAATGCTCTCCACAACATTGGTCAGAATGACAAAAGGAAAACGCAGAGCGCTGACGACAGCTGGCTGCCATTTGTTTTCCGAATGGGGGCGAGCACAGATGTGTATGTGCACGGCCCTGCTGCCTCCGGTGCCCGCACGGGATGGGACCCAGAAGCCCCGGGAGGTTCCGCTGTCCGTGGGCGCTCAGGCCCTTCACACAGACTGGCGTGGTGCACTGCGTGTCCCCTTCAGCATCCTTCCCACATGCTTCGGCTCATCTCCAGGTCACTTGCAACACCGAACTCAATGTAAACGCTCTGTAAGTAGCCGTTACACCACACTGTTCGGGGCGCGACCACGCAGACCTTACTACTTAGTAAGCGTCAGCAATAACGTAACACTTTTTTCTGGATATTCCCATCTGCGGTTGGTCAAATCTGCAGATGCTGACTAAACCCATGGACCCAGAGGGCTGGCTATATGTGTGCGTGTGTGTTTGTGTGGGTACATCCACACACATATGCAGAATATGTTCGCACATGCCCGGATGATCCCTGGATCAAAGATACCGCTGAACCTGGGAACAACTGCCGCCTCTGGGAGGGGAATTAGGACAGAGAGGAGAGGCTAAGTTTTCACTACAGTTACACTTTGTTGTCCGAAAAATTATTTCACGTAAATAAGTGTTACATATCCAAAACATTTACCGAGATGCTAATAAGTAACACCTTTTTCTTATTTATATAACAAGGAATCAACATTCTGATACAGAATCTACTACAGAGTTCCTGTCTTAGTAAATGAGTTCCCCTAGTATGTTTAAATTCTTTAAAGAATGAAAGAAAAAGACAGGAAGGGAGGAATTACCCATTTATATCAGGTAAAAAAGTCCGATAAGCAAAGCTACAAAGAGGTGCATTGTCACAGCTCTGCCGTGGGTGTGACTCGAGCATCCGTCGCGAGGATCGTGAAACCAGGAGGCGCTCTCATTATGTAATCTGTGTCGGTGTGAACCTGCCCACAGCACTTGTTGGCTTTTTCTTCTTAGAAAGCCACGCATGCTCATTTTAGAAACCGTGGAAAATACAAGTAAAGAATAAAGAGGATGGGAAATGAATTACCCAGAATCTTGCTGACCAGAGATAACCACTATTAACATTTTGGCATTTTCCTTCCAATTTTTCTTCTTCTTCTTTTTTTTGTTTGTTGTTTTTTTTAAATTTTTATTTTAATCATTGTTCAAGTACAGTTTTCTCCTGTTTGTTGGTTTTGATATTACATAGTTGAGATTAGTCTAGCTGTGTTATTTCTGTATCCTTGACAATTTTCCCTCTTAATATTACATCCAAGTTATTTCTCTTGTAATGAAAACTTCCAGTAAACACAACTCAGAATAACGGAAGAGCATTCTCCATCTCCTGAGACGGCGTTCTCCTTTCAATCTGCTACCCTAGCAAATTACACTGCCTGGGACTTTTATTGCTAAACTCACCTTGTACTCCTAGAATAAAAGCAACCTGGGAGTGTTACATTCTTTTACTAGACTGCTATAATTCAGTTTGTTCATATTTGGTTTGGGATAGTTCCATTTGCTTAGGATTGGTCTGAAAGTTCTCTGCCATGCAGGGTCTCTACCGGGGTTTGGTAAGAAGATTACAACGGCCCCTTCACGTGACCCGGAGAGTGCAACCTCACTGCCGGCCCTTTGGGACGGCCGGTGTAGGTTAGGCTGGGGGGTTTCTTCTGTAGGCGTTCGGTAGAACTAGCCAGCGACGTGGTCTGGGACTCAGTTTCTTTGTGGTAAGGGTTTTAATCACAAACTCAATTTTTCAAAATAGTTATGGGAATATGCAAGTTTTCTATTTCTTCTTGTGTCAATTTTAAGTTTTTTTTCCCTTTTTCATCTACATTTTCACAAATTTGGGTATAGACTTTTTAAAATAACCTTGTATTATCTATTCGGTGACTGCAGGATCTGTCGTGTGCCGCTCTTATTGTTACTATTTGTGGTTTTTTCCCATTATTTATTTCTCTCCCATGGTTCTGATCCACTTTTTCAGGGTGTTAGCAAGTTTGTTAGTCTTTTCGAAGACCCAGTGTTTGGTTCTGATGTCCCTAAATTTTCTATTTTCTTAATTTTTGCTCTTACTTTCATTGCTTCCTTCCTTTTATTCTCTTTCCTTTTCTTTTCTGTTTTCTAATTTCTTGAGCTAAATGCTTAACTTGTTACTTTTTGACCTTTCTTCTTATGCAATCTATGAATTTAAAGGATGTAAAATTTTCTTTAAATATCGCAGCCTTCCGATTCAAATGCTGTCAGGACAAAATTTGTCCTAGGTGTTGATCTTACCTTTTAGTTCAATCTCCTTCCTGATATCAGCTATTACTAATTTTCTATGATTTGTAGAATTTAATCAGCTTTGCTACTTTCAGTGGGAAAAATCTGTTCAAATTACTTAGTCTGCCTTTACAAAAGGTGATGTCCCGTATAATTTTCCCATATGGGGATATTATATAGACATTATGTACTCCTGTAAATATTATAAATATCTAACACCTATCATACATAAATCTTTCTTGCACTTTAAATCTTTTCTCCGTAAGATAGATTTCCAAGTGCAGAAATGTTGGGTAAACATTTTTAGGTCTCTTGATACTTCCAGATACATTAAGTTAACTTACACTATAGTCACCAGTATAGGAATATAACCCATTTCCCTGTCCCCAGCAACGAGGACTCATTTGGAAATACCTGGCTTATTTGATAGGTTGCTTTAAAATGTTTGTATCTCAGATTGTTGATAGGGATGAACATTTTTACAAATGCTTACTACTTATTTGAATTTTCTGGACCATTTGAGAACCTGAATGTTTTTTCTTTCTTTATGTATTTATACAAGATACTCATACAGACCACGGGGACACCAACCAACCTTCTGCTTTTCAGAATTTGCTGTAAATGTGAGGAGCACATCGGACCTGCCTGGGGAGCTCTGCACGTGCCCCTCTAGAAGGGGCTGTCGGGGGCCTGGTCAACGAGCAGCAGCCTGGTCTTGCTTAGAGGGTCCGTGGCATGATGGGAAACTGCCCTTCATTCACTCACTCAGTCTGCAGGTTGGGGCAGAAGCAGGTTTACAGCTGTTCGTACGGAAAACAATACAATCACAAATAAACGAGAATATAAGAATAAACTCGGTGTTTCATGTACTCACAACTGTAAACCTTCTTCTGCCTCACCCTGTATACTTACTAAGCTCCTACAGTACATTGGGGGTGAGGAGTGAATCCTGGCTGAATTCAAGAAGGGCGACCTGCTGTGGATCAGGGACGCCCTCAGAGACCTGGACAGCTCATGGGGGAAACAGACATCAAATGACCATTGAGAAAAATATATAATCATAGACAGAAATATACACAATGAATGAAAAGTAGTATGCTCTACGACAAAAGATAGCGGGGGAGACAAATGAGGGATGGGTCAGGAGGACAGGGAGATCACCGATGGCCTCTTTGCAAATGGGACGTTTGCACTGAGACGAAGGATGACAGCTGGAGTGGGGAGAAGAACGGGCCTGTGTACAGGCCCTGGAGCAGGGTGACCTCGGAGGGCTGGCTATCACAGTCTCAGCTTTCACGTGTCACTCGCTCCTTAAGTCAACGGGAGTGCAGAGGAGAGGAATGGCAAAGATTCACAACTCGGAAACGCTAAAGGGAGAACGGAGAGAAATCAACTGAAGTTGTAGAGAGACTTATAACACAGCACTAGGAACCCTGCACTGCCTCCTGCTAAGGGCACACAAACAAGAATTTTCTAAAACCTGACGTCTGAATGGCAACACTGACAGGGCCAGTTGCCTTATACACAAAACAGTCTTTGCCTCAGAGAAAAGGCCTCCTATTTCTAAGCTGTTTCCCTAACTTAGGAAGATACAGTTTAATAGAAAAAAAAATTAATCACAGAGAGCCAAACAGGATGCAGACTTTACCAAAAAGCATGAAATCAATCATTTCGCTTCGGAACACACTTCTGGCAGCAAGGCTGAGCTCTTTCTGCCTTGGAAAACAGTCACTTGCAATCTGCCTGGGGAGGCCAGACCAGTGTCCCTGAACACATGACTTCCCAGCAAGACAGCACCGGACAGACAGGCAGGGAGCGAGGGGGCCGACGTACTGTTTTCGCGGACCAGGCAGAACTCCCACACGCTCTGGCTCTCCAAGGTGCTCTCCAGGTCCACGGCGACGTTGGGCTCACTCTGCTTCTCCAGGCGGTACTGGGGGCCTGGAAGACCAAAGGGGCGGGGGGAGCGGAGGAAGGCTGAAACAGTGAATTTAACATTGAAAACGCACCACATGTTGGCAAAAAGCTGTTAAAGCACTGGGAACCTGCTGAGGTCTGTCTTGCGGGTCCAGCTCTCCAAAATGGAAGAGGCTGGGTGTCTTCCCCCCAGGTTTCACTCAGCAGCTTGTCCCACAGTGTCATCAGGTCTGTTTCCATTCAGTTCCCCCGCAAACACGGTGGGAGGTGGAAGGTTTTGAGTCAGACTGGCCTGGGATCACAAGGTGGCTACATGGTTCCTTAGCTACGAGCGAGTAACCTACCCTTTTCTGATCCTGCTTCCTAGGAAGGAATACTTACAACCTTGAAGGATTATTGTGAACAGCAGAGATACTATATTCTAAGGGTAAGGAAATAATGAAATGCCAATTAAATTAGAGAAAAGATCAAATACACCATGAAACCACAATGCCACAGATGGACATAAAAGGTGGGAGAGGAGAACACCGTGAGATGAGTGAAATCTCATCTCCAAGTAAAGAAAAACACTTAGTAAACATTGATTCCTACAAACGTACTTATTAATAATCATTATATAATAATGAATAATCAATTACAAGCAGGAATAAGATATGTTTATAACTCTAATGACAGTCTAAATGTTCAAAAAATTTTTAAGAATCACGTGATGTTAAGGAAAAAAACAAATCTCCGGTTTCTCGGTTACAGCCCTAGAAGGACAGTGGGTGCTCATTCCTGACTTTTTGAAACATTTAAGAAAACACAAAGACGAAGGTTTAATAATCCTGGAAACCAGGCATACCAGCTATCCTCTGTCAGGCGGGAGGTTCTGGCGGAACTTAATAAAAACGCTGGGGCATTTTATACATTTATTCATGTATTTCTTTGTCAAGCCAAATGATGATCTTGCTCTTCTCGGATAACACCTAGCGGGTCCAATGATCAGATTCAAAGGACCACTCCCGCTGTTAGTGGTTACGGGGAAGATGAGAGGCCAACCTGCCTCACCGCTTTGAAAGGCATGAAAGGCATGTTTGGTCCGACAGAGGCGGAGGCGCCGGAGATCTGAGGGAAGCATCGGGGCCCCGGGGCAGAACATGTATTTTTAGATGCGTTCTTCAGGGGCCCTCAACGTAACCGGCACTTCTCTGCCAGCTGGAGGCACTTCACTCCTCTCTCGGCGTTCTCCTCCCCCACGTCTCGTGTCCATCTGTGGCACTGTGATTTGTGATGTATTTGATCTTTTCTCTAATTTAATTGGTATTTCATCAGCACTTCTGCCAGTTCTCAGAATTTATACATACGTTCAGTTCTTTTTTTATAATACAGCTTTTAGACCTTAAATAAGTAAACAATGCCCAAAACACATACCACTATGTATTTAAGCAAGTACATGGAAGTCTACACAATTCTTAAAAACTCTATGAGGTGGGACTCCCCCCAAAAAGCTGGAACTATCTTCTGGAGGGCGGGCCCCTTGTAGTACAGGCTTCCCCCACTAGGTGAGTGTTCTAGGAACCCATCTCTATCAGTGTACCAGCTGGCGTTGTTGTAAGAGGCTGCATTTGGCTTCAGTGAGTTTTTTGGGAAGATTCTTTCCATGCATTTGCCCATTTCATGACGGGTGATTTATAAGCACACCTGCCCACACTGCGCTGAGTGTTCAGCAGTTTTTGATAAAAAACGACATGACCCCTGTGCCCCACCCAATCTCGCCCTGAGTGACTTTTTTTGTTTCCCTAGATGAAACAAGTCCTCGGAGGGAAACATTTTGCCAATGTGGAAGAGGTGAAACAAAAAATGACAGGAGCACTAAAAGGCATCGAAATTGACAAGTTCAAAAACTGTTTTGAGCAGTGGAGAAAACATCTCAATAGGTATATTGCATCAGATTATTTTGAAGGTGATTGAAGTTTAAACATTAAGAATAAATATGCAGCCTGGTCTGGTGTAGCTCAGTAGATTGAGCACAGGGCTGCGAACTCAAGGGTCGCAGGTTGGATTCCCAGTCAGGGCACATGCCTGGGTTGCAGGCCAGGTCCCCAATGGGGGCCATGCGAGAGGCAACCACACACTGATGCTTCTGTTTCTCCCTTCCTCCCCCTGTCTAAAAATAAATAAATAAAAAAAATATTTTTTAAAAAGAATAAATATGCAATTTTTTATAAATAAACTCTGTGTTTTGGGGATCCCCCCTTGTGTGCTGTATTCAGGTTAAGAAGGTATTGTATTTCAACATTATGCATAGTTAAATTTAATTTCAAAATATTGAGCAAATAAAGGTATGGGAATACAGGTAATTCTTGGTCTCTGCTACCTGTATCTGTCACCTGTCCGTGACATTTGTCAAAGACCAGGGGCACGTTTGCTGCTGATCACTGCATGCTTTCACATTTGCTAGTGGTTGTAATCACGGGAAAATCACGCCCAGGCGAACTTAAGAAAACTTCCTGGTGGGAGGTTCCTAAGCACCCTCTCCTTTCCCCCTCCCTAACACACACCTTTCACAGCTGTGGGCATCCTCAGCCCCCTGCAGGGAAGGGAGTCACCCCTGAACCTGGAGAGATGCTTTCTACGACACTGGACTGTTAAACAGCCTCTGACTGCCCCGTCCCCAGTAGCTCCCAGCAGTGCAGTGTGTAGGGCCCTGCCATCCGTGCCTATGGATTCACGGTGGTGCCCGGGCACAGGCTGAACTGCCATACATCATTTTTTCACGATAGCCAAAAATTAGGAATACCCTAGAGCTAATAAAACATTCTGATATACTTGGTCCAAGAAAATATTGTAAAATATTATGAAGATATTAAAAGTCATCCCACACATTTATAATATGCTATTTTATTAAAAAAATAATTATAACACAATATGTGTGGGATGACTGCGATTATGAAAAATATGTGTAAGTCACGGGGGAAAATACTGAAAGGGTGTTTTAAAAAGGTGAATAGTGGCCATACCAAATAGTGGGAATAGAAGTGCTTTTATTTTTCTTTACTGTTATTCTGTATTTTTCACATTTCCTATAATAAACGAAGGCTACTTCTATAATTTTAAAAAATCATATACACTTACAAGCCCTTTTATCTGAGGATACTACAATTATCACACGTTATGGCATCTCCAATGGGTCTTTCACATGCAAAATTTAATCAAAAGTAGACATTATCCATTTACGCAGATCAATATTTTCATCTTAAGTAACCCTGCAACCTGGCACATTTACTGTGACTTTAAGTGCAGCGTGCAGGGCGTGGGGCTTCTGGGGCTGCCTGCCTGGCAGCTGGGCTGTAAGCAAGCCGCCCCTTTCCCGACTGCGGGAAGCCAACGGGTGGTTGCATTAGGGTGCACTTCCGGCTGATCCTTTCCTTACTTCCTCCTCCCGGTGACGGCAGCTGCCTGGGGAGCACGGGTGAGGGAGACCAGGGGAGGCAGGGAGTACTAAGGAGGGTCTCCGACTCCTAAACACAAGCCCCTGCCCCACGCTCAAAGCCACAAACACCACCATTCAACATTTACTTTCTTGTTTCTGGGGTATTGCAGGTATCTCTATTAAAACAGTTTGTTTCCAGAAAGTAGTTTTAGGGCTTTCTCCTGGCCGCCTAGTATGCCAACGAGTCCCATTTCCTGGGTGACCACGATGCTTGAGGCACTGCGTGTCCGTTACCTCACTGAATCCTCGCAGCAGCTCTCAGAGGTCGGTATTATCCTCGTGTGCCAGCCTGGGGCCCGGGGGGTTGGCCGGGTGAAGTAACTTGCCCAAGATCACAAAGGTAGGACGGAGAAATGGGAAAATGAAACCCAAAGATCTCTGGCTCAAAAACTGTGTGTTTTGAACCCTTCTTCCTCTCGCAAACTATAAATTACTGGCCAATTATAAAGAGGCCATAGTTTATAGCGTAAGTATAGATTTTTATAGATTTGTGGGTTCATTTGGGTTCTGAATCACTTAAATTCTTGTTTAAGTTCAAAACGAAAATGACCTGAAATAATTTATTTCAATGAAATCCACACATACTAAATATGCCATGCTATGGCTGTATCGCGGGTCCTTATGAAGACGGAATTATCCTATCTTTCCAACCACCCAGGGAGACTCTCTCCCCATCTTCCCTTAAAAATATTCCCATATGTGCCCAGTTCTGTCAGTCACTGAAAATTTGAGGCCATCTGCTCGGGGTACTCCCTGCTCTTCCATAACAGCTACAGAACTTAGCGAACTTAGCGAAAACGGACGGACCCTGACTTGGGGGAAGATTAGGTGTGCTTAAATCGCAGGTGAGACTCGAGATCTGAACCCAAGTGGAAGACTTCCTGCTCCAAATATCAGTTTCTCTCTTAACTCTTGCCCCAGCGCTGGGTAACTCATCTCACACAGAAAGACTATTTTCACATGTTTTCCCCGAAAAAGCTAGACTGAGGACTCCGTGCCCTACTGTATGATGAGAGGCAGGGCACAGATGAGAAGCAATTGTAGTGTGATGGTGAAGGGCATGAACTTGGGGCCGGATTGCCTCGGTCAGGTCCTGGCTGAGTCCCACCTCACCGGCCTGCCGGAGGATTCATTCAGTGAGCTAACAGTTGTAAAGAGGTTAGAACAGTGTCTGATACGGTAGTCCTGCTCTTTAAGTGTCAGAAGTCATCACTCCTCATCAGACTGGAACAGCACTAAGCCATCATATACCATAACAGGGTCCCCTACATGCCAAGTACTGCGCTAGGCCTTTTGCAGGATCGTCTGGTTTACCGGCACCCTGGGATTAAAGAGCACGGCTTCCACTTCACAGAGGGAGAAACTGTGCCTTACAGAGTCTAAGGGACTGTTCCGTGTCTCCCAGGAAGTGGTGGGACTGGGGTCACACCCAGGGCTGCCCAGGCCTGCACCCTCTATGCTACATGCGAACCACAGTGCCTTGCTCCTAACAGGTACTTAATAACGGTCTGTTAATGATGCTCAAGATGGTGACAACCCGGACCTACTCTCTCTCAAATGCTTGTTTCATTTTAAAGAAGCTGACATGGGAGGAAGGAAAAGAAAGTAGCAGCCAAAACCATTTTAAAAGGACAAGCTGTGAAGTCAGTTTCTATTCATACACTTCTGCCAAAAAAAATGATTACATAAAATATAAAAGGCGCTTTCACACTGAACAGGACACAGCTCTCAAGGCAACATCCACCCTTTGGAAAGAGGCTTTAAAATGTCACAGCTGCACATGAGGCCCCAAGCCCTCCGCTTCACAGCAGAGGGAAACGCAAAAGGAAGATTCTGGAAGCAGTTGCTCGGCAGTGACAAGAAAATCTGTTTGGGCACTCCAGTGATGTGCTTACTACTGCAGTGATGCCGTGCCACCAAACGGGCCAGGGACAAAACGCGGCTCTGGGCACCTCGGGCAGGCCTTTTCTGGGATTCCGTAAACCTGCGGCAGACGTCTCGGCACACGGGTTCCCCAGAAAATCCGTGGCATCTGCTGTGTGGGGAGGCGCACAGGCTGGCCCGGCTCCCGCCATCCCTTCAGTCCTTGACTGCGCAGACACGGTCTCAGCACGCGGCGCCTTCACGGCGCAGCGCCAGCTGCGAGGCCAGACCCACGGGACACGGGTGCGGAGGTCCAAAGGGGGAGGAGCCACACCATCGCCGCAATCACTCTGCATCTCATTTCTCAAAACCCATGGGAGACACTTCCTCCAGACGCTGGTCGCAGGGAAAGCTGTACTTCCTCGGAGCAACGGGCTTGCTCTTCTGTATCTTTGGACAGTTGAACATAAATCTTGTAACTAAATGATGCTATGTCCCTTCCTACTTTGCCCACGGGGAAGTTCACTCAACGTGTGACCGGACCGTGATGACTGGACACACGTTGTGTCACTTAATCCTCCGAGTCTTTCATTTCCATTTCCTTTCACGCAGTTTTCAATTCATATATTTTTTATCCTACCATAGTAATGTATGTTTCCCAAATGTTTTTTTTTTGGATTGAAGTGGGGTATACACGAATTAACCTATCATTACTGCTGAGCATCAGAACAGGTTTGAGGACCACCTGTCTGAGGGAAAATGGTAAGGTCGGAGGCTGAACGCTACCATGGATACGCCTTCATGTCAGCTATTTCCCATTCAGCTGCTTAAAGAGCTGCTTTAATCTGAAAGTGGCCAGAACAGGTTAAGTGTGAGCAAGTAAGAGGCAAGGCTGGTTTTGAGCAGAAACTCCTGGTGTCTGACTGTACCCTCTCAGGGAGCAGCAGTGCATTCTGGGGAAGTTGTGTACTCCCCGTGCATTTTCTCATCCGTAAAACGAGGACAACAGAACTCCCCTCAGAGGGCTGCCGTTACTGCAAGTGCAGGCTGGGACAGAAACTGCTGCAGCGAGGTGCAGGCAGATCCCACGCCCAGAAGTCACGACAGACGAACAGCCCCATTTCGGGAAGAGACAAGGTGGCAGCGAATGCTGGCACCAGAGCAGCGATCCTTTGTCACACGTGTCCAAGGCAGGCGTGTGGGGTGGGAGAGGGAGCATATCTGTTTAAACCAGCTTGCTCTGAAGCTACGGGCAGCATTTCAGATTAGAGGCTTGTTCCGCAGCCAGGGTTCCTCAAGTTCCCTAGTGTCTCGGGTCCTGCAAATCTAGTCTAAAAACGGTGAGCAAATGCCAGAACCCACAGAACCAACTCTGGCAGCACAGGCATCCAAGGATATGTGACATTACAGTGCCATCCATGCATCCAGTCAGCAAACTTTTTTGAGTGTCGATAATGTCCCAGACACAGATGAATAATCGTGAAAGATTCCTGCCATTAAGCAAGCCGGGGATGTGGGGGGACACACACAAACAGATCAGTTATCAAAGACCCAAACAGTGCCCTTCCCTGGGTCAGGACGAGGTGCTGTGGAACACAGTGGAGGGTGTAACGAACTTCCCCTGCCTTGAGGTAGAAACATCTGACCCCAGTCTTGGAGGAGGACTTGGAGCAGGACTTGGAGCCAGGGGAAGCAGAAGGAATTAGTGCATTTTCCTGGAGGAAACAGCGTGTGCAGAGGCAAGGAGGTACTGAAACCCCTCCCCACCCCCAGACCAAGGGAACTTCAGCGTGGAAAGGCCTAGGCTTGGTGGGAGCTCGAGGGGAAGCTGCAGCTGGGATACTTGACCGAGGCTATTGGTTTGGATTCTCTCTTATGAGCAACCAGTGCCAGCAGGGCAGGGGGTGCCGTAATCAGCTTTGTGTTTTCAGAAGGCTCCTCTGGTGGCACTGTTGACGATGGGCTGGAAGGGAGACTGGTGGCAGGGAGACCCGTTCGAGGCGAACTGTGCCAGCCTCATCCGCCCCACGGCAGGGGCTGGCGGGATCTGACTTCCTCACCGAGCCAACGCCATGGCTGACAAGCCGACCCCGTCACCATCAGCGCTCGGACCCGACACCACCTATTCTAAAATGTCTGCATTTAGTGTCGGCCCCGTCGCTTACGGCTCTTCCTCTAGGGGCGGCTGTAATCATTTTCTGCTAGATCTTAACATAAGTAAGCATGGGAGTTATATTCATGTGATAACCACTGTAGTTTATACCCCCTTGGAGGCTCACATGGGATCATTTGGAATTTAAATAATAAAAAAGGAACAGGCTGACATGACAATAAGGTCACACTTTAGCCTATTCTGAGCCAGTGCACAATTTGCTCTCAGTGAAACAGCTGAATATAATAGAATTAAATACAACTCCTATTACAAAAGAAGAAAGACCAAGGCTGTTCCTATAAACCAATTCTCCTGCCTAGTTAAACTGCAAAACCTTCAGGAAAGGTTTTGAAAGCATGACCCATCAGTTCTAATTTTTAAAACTTATCCTTTCAGTCAAGACCAGAAAAAGGCCCATTCCAACTTTTATCTGCACTACAAAGTGCTGTTATCTTGGCCTGATGTCAGGAGCTCTATCTCTCTTTCTGCTGACAAGCAGAGAGGAGAAAGATAAGATTGGAAACGAATCTCACTTCTCTGAGTAAATAAATAATCAATACTCATCTAAATGTAAATGAGCAGGCAGCCCCCTCTGATAACAGCACTCTTATCAGGGAGCCAATTTTCTCCAGACATTTGGCCTCAACCAAATCACCATCATTCAGCCCCAGCCTAATGGCAAAAAATCGTAACTAAATTGAACCGATCACCAGAGATCAACTAAGTTCGGCCTCGGCCACTTCAGGTTCAAATGTTTGGGAATGCAATTTTGCCCCCATTAACTTTCAATAGCAATGAAGAGCAGACTGGTCAAGGGGCCAGTCTGTGCAATAAACAAACCCCAGCAAGGGGGCCTGAGGGAGGATGAGGAGGAGTGGGCTTAAGTGTGGAAGCGACGCCATTAACTACAGCAGATCCCAAAGCTGGGAAGGGATGGCCTCTATCGTGGGTGGGGAGAGAGCAGTCTTTCCTCTTATCAAAGGCCCGGCTGAAATTGAGAAGACATTTAATTTGCCTGACAATGATGGTTCGAGTTTATTAAAACAAATGTAAACAAAGAAAAGAGATATATATAAAAAGCTACAGTGGCTAAAAATAACCTAAAGTTCAAATGATCAATTTCCTCCAACTAATTTGTATCAGACTTACATCTGACCCAGCAGTGCTGCGCTGACCTGATTTTACTGAAATAAGACGCCGTCTACAAGACAAATCACTTTAAAACCATTGCACTGGGGTTTCCATTTCTTTGCTGCAAGACTCAATTCACTGCTGATGAGAGTATTGGGGAAATTATGACTATTATTGATAGGACAGCAAACCACTTTTGCACAGCAGTCCTCAAGTCGACAGAAAGCTTGCACTGGACCATTAATGAAGGTGTCAGCTAGAATCAGAAATTAAAGACAAAGGCTGGGAGGGCCTAATTTTTACAGCATGTTAAGGACACGAGACGCAGAAGCCGCAGCTTCTATCCATCCTCTTCAGGGTAACAAAGCCTAAATAAGGATCAAGGAGCAGGCTGCTCTGCCTCCAATTAGAAAAAGGAAATGCTACTTTTTTTTTTTTTGGACCGGTCCTCGAGTTTTAAGAGCACAGGCTTTTAACATTACGTTCCAAATCTTTATCAGCCAAAGGAGACCATGTCTGGCGTGCGACAGAATTACTCAGAGTTTACCGTCACTGCTGCCACTGAGTATCTAATCCTAGTTGGATTGTGGAGGCAAAAAGGCTTGGATTAGAAGCCTGGCTCTTTTACAAGCAAGTTAGGTGACCTAAACCTTCCTGGAGTAACTGCAAAGAGCGTGCGTAACACGGTGCCGAGGACACCACCCATGCTCGATAACTGTCGCCTGTTACACTACTATGCAAATTTAACAAAATCATCAATCTGCCCTTTTTGAAAACAACAGTGACTGACAACACGGTCTTTCCTGGCCCCCCACAACACGGTGCTTTACAAGCATGCATTAGCTCTCTAAATGACAAAATTCCTGGAGGCGGGCCCTACTATAGCCCCATTGTAAGGGAGGAGGAGACAGAAAGTGAAGCGGCCTCGACACGTGCCCTGGGGAGGGCAGGACCAGGTGTGTGACTCCAGAGCCCGGGCCCTTAACCACACTACTGTGCTGTATTCCAGTAAGAGCATTTTATAATCTTCTTAATCTTTGGGCTGGAAAAAAGAAACCGTAAGGTTGAGGTGATTTATCAGTTCAGAAAGGAGTGAAGATGTGGGTTGGGAGACTAGAGAGAGAGAGAGAGAGAGAGGAAGGGGATGGTTGGCCTCGAAGGGGTCAAAGCGAGGGTCGCTCGGCCCTAACAGGAGGCGCCACCCCATCTGACCAGCACTCAGTGTGCACACCAGCTGCTCGCCCCGAGTTCCTTCCCGGGAGGGGGCCTTTTCCTGCGTTACATGATTTACAGAGTTACTGCCTCAATCCACAGTTCTGAAAGTGTGATTTCTTTAGGGTTTAACTATACCCATTTCTAGTCCTGTTACAACTTTTTTATTGCGATAGAAAACATTTACTGGAAATATGTTACTGCTATTACCAGGTCATAAAATAAAAAGAAAAATAGTTTATGTATTGCCATCATTTCCAATCATCAATCAGAAAGTGCCAGGAGGAGGAAAGGAAAGGGCGTGCAGCCGAGATTTCCTTCTTTGTGTAGGAGAACGTGCGGGAGCGTCATAATTCTTTACAACGGATTTCTTCTTGAATAGCCGGCCTCGCACACGGGCTCCTGGGAGGCGCGGGAAGGCACACCTCTGGGCATCCCCCCCTCCCCGCAGCCTCGCCTGAATCCCTGGCAGAATCAGGAGCTCTTTCATCCGGGCTTCCTTGGGGTCTGGGGCCTTGTCTCGGCCGGTGCACCGCGCAGGCTGGGTGGGCAGTGGTTCTGTCTCTTTGTCATTGTTCCACCCCGCCTCCCTCCAGTCAGGGCGATCTTTGGGGATGGGGGTGGAGAGACTTTTTCAAAAACCCAACTCTGCATTCCCAGAGCACGGCTCTTCGGAGGAGGTGCTGGGTAATCGTGGTTAAATAGGACGGCGGCCACGAGGTGGCATTTAAAACTGAACAACCTTGACCCAACAAAGGAATCCGTCCTGAGAAACATTACTCCAAAGCACACAATGATGTAGGTTCAAAGGTGTTCACTGCAGCACTGTTTCAATATCAAAAACTGCACAATCTAAATATTCTCCAGTAGGAAACTATTAAATAAATTACAGTATTATGTACGCCGGGATGTTAGATGGCTGTTTAAAAAATAAGTGAACTTATTAAGTCATGGAAGATTTCTATACATACTATTAAGTTTGAAAATATATACACTGCATGGAGTATGCTCCAGTTTAATAAAACCAAACCCAGCTGTAAGTGCACTTACACGTGTAAGTGCAAATCTGCAGACGACACACGCCGGCACAGTCTGACAGGACACGAGCCAAACTGTTCTCACCGTTCTGTTGGCTAGCGCTGCCTCTGGGGAGACGGCAGAGGTGAAGGCTTTTGCTCTCTACTGTACAGACTTCTATCTTGTTCAGATTTTTGACAGGGGGTATATGCGGGCATTATTACTTTTGTCATTAAACATCTAATTTAAAAAAACGAGTTGGAACAACTTTAGAGGCGACCCCTGCTAGATCGGATTAGGGACTGGGGTCTCTGGGGCCTTCTCTCCCTGTCTCTGGCTCCCCACGAATTCCGGGGGCTCATCGGTGGCCGAGGAGACACGTGAGCAGCCGTGGAGCCAGGGACTAAAAGGCGCGGACCCCAGGCTGCTCAGGGCTCCCGTGGTCCAGTCAGGCCGTGGCTGGACCAGAGACTGCAGAGCCACTCAAAGGAGCAGGGCAGCTGCTGGTGCTCAGAGTTCTGTTCACACAGAGGCCAAGACTGAGGACCAAGGGCCAGAGTGCCCACCTGCTGCTGTCACCCCAGACTGGACACCTGTGCCTGCCCTGTCCTCCTCATGGATTCCAGACGGGCTGTGGAAGACGAAGGGTGACCCCATACTCTCTCTCTCTGGCCTATTTGGCCTCCCTCGAGGGCAGTCCTGACGCCCACACTCAGGCTTTGAGAACAGAGGTGGTGTGCCAGGGGTCCATCCCTGCAGACTGAGGGTAGGGAGGTCTGGGTTTGATCCCTGCCCTGATACCAACAACGTGAGTGTGTGGAGGGGGGTCTAGGCAGTGCCCTAACGCATTTGGGATGGCACAATGGTTACAAGCCAGACTGCCTGGGTTTGAATTCCCAGCTCCGCCACTTCATAGCTGTGTGACCCTGGGCAAGTTACTTAACCTTTCTGTGCCTTACTTCCCCATCTGTGAAAGAGGGATGATAACAGCACCTGCCTCTCAGAGTTGTTCCTAGGATTCAGTAAGTCATATTCCTCAGTTGCTGCTTCTGCTCTGCGAGCAGCACTTTTAGAGGTAGAGGAGTGGGTGGGTGCTTCTAGTTCTCCAGCGGAGGCCGGAACTGAGCCTCACGGTCTCCCCCGCACCCTGGTCTCCTTTCCTTTCCTTTCCCCCCTCCCATCTAGTAACACAGTAATCCAGAAATATCCCCCAAACCATGCCGCTGCCACCCTCTGTGCCTGCACTCACACTAGTGCCTCTGCCTGGGGTGATCTCCCCCCGCTCCGCTTCTCTAGGGCCAGTCTCTCCCACTCAGGGAGCCGAAACGCTGTGCGGGAGCCACTGCCTCTGGACTTCTCCGAGAGGCCCGCACCGAAGAGCTCTCCGACGGGCGTGGCCCTTGTGCCAGCTGTGCGCCTCTGCACCCCGAGGACGGCCGGCACGAGCTGTGTTCAGTGAGTACTTTGTGACTCAGTGGAACGCTGGTCTGCTTGGCTACCACCCCGACTGCCTCTCAGTCCAGAACAGACGTGAAGACCCGCCTCCATCGGACTCCAGGGGCCCCCACTCTGACCGGGCTTCCTGGGGACGGATGGGGCAGTGTGGGTCCAGCTGAAACACGCTCACTCGTCTGCTGCTCTGGCCACTGGCTGGAAAACGGAAGGCCCCAACACTGTCAGGGGCCTGCCCCCCCATTCCAATCAGTTCGGTTCCTTCACCCAGGCCTGCCTTCTCCCGCCACCACCACGTGTCTCAACGAGCTTGCTCCCCGAGTTCTCTGAGCCACGACGCCCAGCCTAAGTGGAAACCGCCCAACCTCAGAGCAAGAAGACGTGGGCGTGGGCAGCCCAGAACTTCCGAATCTGGAGAGGGCTGGCAGCCACTGGACAAGGGCCGTCTCCACGCCACCTCCACCAGAGAGAGCGCCCTGACAGGGACAGACGCTTCGCTGCCGGAAAGAACGCCAACAGTCCGCATCCCGTACGGACCTGCCACGGGCGCGCTTCCCCTCGGAGAAGGGAGGCCTGACCGCACCTGTGAAAAACAGGACTTCTTCCTTCTCCAGAACCAGGTATCACTTGCTAGAAAGGGTGGAAGCCTTTAACACTGTCTCTCAGCATCCAATTTTTCAGTCCAATCTGTTTCTCTTAACTTGAGACACTGTGACATTACCGAATTTTACATCCAGTTATCTGTTGCTCTGTAAAGAAATACAGATGGTTTTTGTGGAAATAAACAGTCATTTATTTTAAACAATTGTAAAATAGTTTATGAAAACCAGTGGGGTAATGCATTCAAATAAATGCCAAAACTGGCTGATGGGGAGCCAGGCGCTAAATCACACTGCTGAGGAATTCGGCTGTGGGGAGCAGACAGTAAATCCAGAGTGACAGGCTTGCCCGTGATGGCAAAGGTTTCTGACATCCAGTCCAGCACTCAAAAACCACAGCAGTTCAAACCCATTTTCCCTAACACAGCCTTGACAGCCAGTGAAATTAGCGAATTTAGTCACAAGCACCTAAGGACAAAAACAAAAGAAACAAACAAAAAGGAGACTTCATTTGTCTGCAGCCTTTTCTGAGCTATAAAAAAACAGTGACTCCAACCGGAGTCAATGCAGAAGGGGCTCGGGCCAAACGTTTTCGGTCGTTAGACTCTGCCTCGGTGCTGAGCAATCTGAACACTTCCACTCAAACCTGCTTACGCCAGAGACCGGCGTGGGTAAACCACATCCTCCCTGAGCCTCAGCCTCCTCCTCTGTGAAACGAGGACAGTAGTTGTGCTGTCCCTGATGGCCCGCTGAGCAGACTCAGTAAGGCGCCCAGAGCGAGTGTCCTGGGACGCGCCGGGTGCCCGTGGCCGTGGTGGAGCGAGCGGGTTTGAGCCCTGGGGGAGACTGTCCGGGTCCTCTTTAGGGACTTCCACCGACTCTCCGAGGAGGCACCGCTGACAAGGAACAAACAGAACTCCAGGCAGTTATTTGCTTCTAATTTTACCTGACAATCAGCTATAAACTTTCCTTCCCAAACAAGTTTTTTCCTTGTGCCTGGGTTTCTAATGATGAGACATGAGTCTCCCAATGAATGAACTCGGCTGTTCATCGAACGTTTACAGAACCCGCCACATGCCTTGCCCTGAGGGGGGCGCTGCAGATGCAAAGACGAGTCAGCCCGACTCCGGCTCCTCCAAGAAGTCAGTGCAGCGCACAAGGCGCTCACACGTCTGGAACACTCGCTCAGCCTTCCTCCTCCTCCTCCTCCTCGCTGACACTGAGTCAAATCCCAAGTTGCACAGACTCTGCCCACGTAACTCAGCTCTCCTGCGTCGCTTACCACCCATCCCACGGGGATGGTTTCCCAGCCCACCTCCTGGCCTCCAGCCATCCATTCTTCACCCCGCCGTCAGAGGGTGCTTGCTCTCTGGATTCAAACTCCGAAGGTTATCACGGCTACCTTCAAACTCATCTCACAACTTGAGCACGGCCAGCTCCTTACCCTACCCTTCAGACCATCTGTCCACCCGAACTTGTCCATCTACGTCCTCTGTAATCCAGCCAAACTGGCCTCCTCACTGCTCAGTGCGTGGACTGCGTGTCTCCTACCTGCACGCCGCTGCCCGCCCCTCCAAAGCCACACCCTCCTTTCCGCTCACCCCCAGGACTTGCCTGGCCTCTGGCAGCTCCCTGCATTCGCTTGTCTCCTGCTGACCCCCGGGACAACATGGGCCCCATCACATTCCTAGACTGACCTACTTCCTCTCCTTGCCACAGGGAAAGCTGCACCACTTAACATTCCTCTCACCTGCAGGCTCCGTTCCAAGGGAAGGGAATTTTTGAATTTCAGGCCAACCAAATACAAGGCTCCCTTTGTTTTAGTCTGGTCTTGGCCTTCATGACTCCTTTAGGAACCACCCTTGCCCCTGACCCAGCCTGGCCCAGCCCAGCTCAGCCCAGAACGCTGCGCCCAGGCCTGGTGCCCTGCTAGGTTCTCTGCGAATCACACCTCCTCCATGATGCCGCCCGCCAGTCTTGATTCCCTTGTGCGTAAATTATACATCTAATTTATCTGCACTCACCTACACCTGCTCAGTAAGAATGAGGGGGAGAGTAATAGGGGAGACATGACTAGAGAACAATTAAATAGTTTGGAAAATTCCACTTAAACCACGACTCTCGGTGACTCGAACCCGAGAGGGCGGTTGAGTGTGAGGCTGGACATCTTTGCAGCTAGGGAACCTGATACACATCTGTTTGATGAGTGACTAACCGAACTGACTGGGTAGATGTGGTGTCTCCGTTTTCTAGCACCTCTTACGATGGCTTTCTGTACCAAATTTGATTTTAGCATTTAAAGATATTATTTTTAGTTTTCCTCTGTTCTAACACTAGAGAAAAAAGCCAGCTGTGTTGGATTTAATGAGAAAACCTGTATGCTGGCCTCTCATGGGCATTCTTAAGAAACTGGTTTTGCAGAGGTAGTTTTTACAATGGGGTTTCTGCTCACTGTCGCTTTCGGCCCGACCCTGTCAGGACCCGGCTCTCTGTACTGCCGTCCCTTGGATGCTGAGCCTTAGCCTGTTCCCTGGTCTTTGCTGCCCAGAACCACAGCTCTTCCTCAGTCCTCACGGTCTCTGGGTGTTGCCTGCTCACGGAGCTGCCCCGCTCCCTGCTGTGGGCGGCCAGACCCTTCAGAGACTGGCCGCCCCCCACCCCCACCACCTCGGGTCCTCTCTGCCTGGCCACCTCCTTCTCCCCACAACAGTACCAACCAGGGCTGTCCCAAGCCAGGACAGAGGCCCCAGTACGTGCCTTTCTTACTGCCAGTACCTGTGTGGCCCCATTATAGACATTTGGGCTCTCGCCTCAATACCTTCCGCCACATTGGTTACACCTAGTGGTGGGGTTCAAATCCCAGCTAACTTGAAGCACTGCTTTCTCAGCTCCAAGTTGGGGATGAGAGTTTTTAACTCATGAGGTTCTTTATAGATGAAACGAGATAATAACACAGCTAAAGCTCTCAGTCTCCCACATAAGTACTCAATAAATAGCAATTATTTCTCACTACACTAATATAATTTTGCACATTTCACCATGTTCAACTCTGAATCTATCAACAAGGTAAGACGCTAAATTAAATACCTTGTTTTATGCTAGGCCAATTGTGGCTTATAACCTAAGATGCTAAAATGTGCTTCTCCCTGTGCTAGACACACAAAAGAAGGCGGCGACGCGCTGGGGAAAGTGGTGGCGGAGGAGCCGCGGCTGCCAGCCGTCCTCCTTGCCGCGAGTTTTCCTTCTTGTGAGATCTATTATCTGGGAGCTGGGCTGCCCTGCTGGCTTTCCATTTGCCTTGCTAATAACAGTAAATCCAGCAGCTTCCGCCGCAGCTCCTGTCTCCTTCAGCTGACTCCGAGGCCAATGAGCGTCTCCTCTCTGCTAATGTCAGATGTTCACTGGGAAGTCCTGCTGAAGAGAAAATTTACGACAAAAGTTTCTCCAGCTTTTAACCCTTCCGCGCACCCAGCCCCAGACGCAGAGTGCTCCAGAGGAATGCTAGGTCATCCCTACACGGGAACACCTGTGTTCTCACCGATGCTCTGCCGCTCTGACAAGGGCCCTCAGACCCCTGGAGGAGCTCAGTGAGCGGCTGGGCAGACAGATGCACGCATTCTGGGCCGCACCTAAGGGGGCGTACCTAAATTTGAGCGGGGCGCCTTGGCAGCTAGAGCCTCTGTGGAACCATGACTCAAAGCGGTCATCCTCGTAAAAAAGTGCTGTGTCACACAACTGTGAGTATGACTGGGTCTCACAATATTGAAATTGAAGGGAGGGGACAGAACTAACGTTCACCGAGCCATTAAATAGTAACAGCTAAGTGCTTGGTGTTTGAAATGAATTTTTAATTTTTACACCAGTGTTATAAAGAAGATACTATTATCCTTCTCACTTACAGATGAGGAGATGAAGTTCACATAGACTGAGAAACTTACCGAAGAGCTAAAAAGAGGAAGAGCAGCAAGAATGGAACCAGAGAGACGCTTCTAGAACCCAGGTATTAAGTTCTAATGTTCACAAGGCTACTAACCGGCAGTCTGTGATCTAGCTGTGACCTTATTTTAGAACGACCTGACCAAGGTCACCAGTGAGTGGTAGTGGCAGCTTTCAGCCACCCAGGACGGCCACCCCTGAAATAAACCCTCCAAGGGCTGCAGCAGAGGCGAGGGCAGTGCTTCAGGCTTTGGGGGAGCACTGGGGTGGTCCTCCCGCATCTCTTCGGGCGGGAAGAGCACGGTGCTGTGGGCGAGACTCGGGCTCGCGGGCAACGGCGGCAGTGAGGCGGCAGCCACCGCCAGACCCTTGGGACCCTGTGTTCCCGGCACAGAAGGGGGGCCCCTCACAGGGCTTTCCTCTGAAGTGGCTCCAGCCTTTCGGGACGGCTGCATTCTAGCTCGGTGGGCTTTTCTACGACCTCTGCTCTCCCTCTCCACGGCAGTTAGGTGATACACTTAATCGGGCTGGCAGGCTCAGTAAACTAGTTTTTGTCCCAATTAAAAGAAATCATCGGAATGTACACATGACAGCTGTTTGGGACTCCAACGTTATGAAAAAGCAGCCGTTTTCATTGATAGTTGAGATATCAGCCATCCTTAGAACAGGGCAAAGCACTCAGCTAGCTAACAGCCTGTGCTTTAACCTGCAGAAAATACAGGTCACAGAGAAGTGTTGACGAAATCACAATGTAAAGGTTATACTCACATAACACTTTGGCCTTAAAAGGTTTGAAATGTTTATAATGGAAAGCAACTATTTCATAACAATGTTCTCACAGAAAACTGACATCCAACACAATGAAACAGACTGTGGTTCTAGGAGAAAGGGAATTTTCAAACAGGGAGTCCATGTAAAAGTAAGGGAAAGCGAAATATTTTTAAGCTCTAGAATTGGAAAGTAAGCTGTCTTTTTACAAATTTTGGAAGGTATTTTTACTTTTATCAAAGTAACATGTACATGTAGCTTTAAAAGTAAATAATACTGTAAGTCCTATAATGAAAACCAGCTAATTCCCTGACCATCCCTGAGTCCCTTCTTACTGGCAATTAGTTTAAACTTTTTGGCTACTTCTTCTGGCACTCAATGTCATGTTTTTAGTAGCATTCCTATGCAGGTGTTTCCCAAATCATCATAAATACCAGACAGCATCTACTAACGTCCACCGTGGAAGACGAGGACCTAGCTCTCTCCTCTTTCACCCTGCACCCCACTTTCAGAAGCGAGTCTGCTTTAATTTCTCTCCTGTAACGTGGAGTGTGCAGCGGTGTCCTCCTGCTGGGCACCCCCACTCGATTATCAGTGCTTCAGCGGTCTGTTTTTGGTATCCCCCTCCGGCTCCCCAAGGATCATTAAAGATTCATGTCATTAAGGGAACCTGGGAGGCAACTAATCTCAGCTGATGCGCACTGCGGTCCATTTTTGAGACATTTGCATTCTCATTCGATGATTTAATTCTCAGAGGAAGTTTGATCTCCAATAATCGAAGCACAGGGAATCTCTCCCGGACTGGGAGGTGGGCGGGCCTGAGCCTGCGCTGGCAGAGAGCCAAGAAGCGGCTGTGGGCCACAGTCCGGCTTTCCCCGCTTGCCGTCCTCAGTTCACTCCACCGAACGTGGCAGCCACCAACTGGGCCGGCCAAGGTGCTGGGCAAACAAAAAGAAACCCATTCTTCTCCACAAAGGGCTCTCATCTCACTCCAATGAAGGCTCCACCCCCGCCCCAAGCCTCTCCCAAAGGAAAGGGAGGGTTCTCGCCCTTCTCCTCGGTAAGGTCCTCACCCACAGCTAGCGAGATCAGCGGGCCAGGAGCTCACGGGGGCACGCCCCCGGCATCTCGGGGGAAGGGACAGTGCCCTCCTCTCTAGCAGCTCCGAGCCTGGGATGTGGCCCACACGTCTTCACCCCCACTGCTGATGCTCGTGACTCACCCAGCCAGCCCCTGCTGCCCTCTCCACTTGCCCCTGTGATCATCGGGGAGAGGTGTTGACAGTCTGGGAGGAGATGCTGAAGCGCAAAGACGAAGGTAATGCCCATCTTGGGCAAGAGGGAGTCCCTCCGGGAGGGGAACTCCAAAAACTGGGGACTCACAGAAGCCTTTTCCATCAGGAAATGAGCAGACTGAACACTGGAAGTGAGAACACCTATCAAGCGTATCTTGCTGGTAGGTTTACTTTTTACTGGCCGTCTCCCCCCCACAGCTACGCTCCCCTGGAAGAGCCGTCACCCTCACTCACCGCCTGGCGCGCAGTGGGGACTTCACACATACTGATTGTGGGATGAGCTTGGTTCTGGGCTCACTGCGCTCGAGCGAGCTGCACGACCTTCAGGGTTTTTTACGCTTAAATCGTACTTCGTCTCAACTTTACCTTAATTCACATTGTCCTATTAAATATAGCGTGCAACTTCTTTAAAAAAAGGTGAGGCGGGTTTCGTCAGGATTGGCTGTTTCCATGAGTATGTGGCGGCAACAGGGAGGAAGACTGAGGAGTTCCGAGAGACCACCTCGCGCCCTTGCAGCGTTGGGCCCTAATCACATCTCACAGACTCTCTGTTTGGAAAACGGGTTCGATGCACAGCAGAACCGACGCACCTCGCTGGCTGCCCTCCCCGGCAGTAGCTAGGTAACGAGAAACAGACGCCGGAAAGGCCTTCTTCCAGACCTGCCTCTCAGGGCCACGCCAATGTCTTTTCCTGATTTCAAGTCATCTTTGTCTCCGGGCATTATTGTCATTGTACAACAGAAAAAGAAATACCCGCATGGATGAGCTATTCTTCTCCTTTTGTCTCCTTAATGCACTTAAAGCTGTTGCAGAAGGCCCTGCTATCTGTAACTTACTCAAAAAGAAAAAAATTTGCTATGGAAAGTTGGTATTGCAATTGTTAGAACTGCCTTTTAAATCGCCCACGAGGGAAGACCAGCTCCAGTGTCGGGCCTCTGAAGGCGGCGAGACAGAGTCAGGTGTCCCGGGTCCCAGGGGTGGTCTCGGAAAAGGCTCCTGCAGGAGGGTAACTTCGGAAGTGAAGGCTGTTCATCGGAAGTGGCTAACTCAGCCTTGGCAGAGGAAGAGTGTTCCTTATAGCTACGAGTGGGATAAACACGCGAGTGGCCTGCCTGGGGGAGGAGGGCCTTCTGCATCCTCCGGGGAAACCAAGACTCTGCCTGGAGGGACGTGGGGGGCGGGCGCAGCACTCTAAACCCTTCCGTAGCTTCCATAATCGTGCTCTCAAAAATGTTGGCGTTTGATGACATTTCCTTTTCAATGTTTTCTGAGAAGAAGCAACAGACTCTGTGAGCTATTCAACTGTTAATACTAAGGCTTTTAAAAATCACTGGCAAACATGTTTGTCAAAGGCAATGTTTGTGCACTTTACCTCTAGAATCTTTGGCACTTTGAATTTGCTAAAATAAGCTGTATGATGAATGAGTTCTGTGATCATTAACCGACACCTACGTACACGGAATGGGTGTCCTTGTTAGTCAAAAGTCACTAGAGTTGACTCTCCGGACCTAGTTTTCTTCTTGTTCAAAGCAAAGGGTGCTTCCAGCAGACCCATGCCCAACCACGATGCCAAGGCTGGTTCTATCACAGGGTGTGCGCTTTCTATAGCCTTAACTCGTTGGAAAAGAAAGGGTGCAGGCAAAGGCCAAGTCACGTGGGTAGAAAAGAGGTAAATCAAACCCTAAAAAGCCAGCTTTCACAGTGTGCCTGATGTGGTGGTGGCAACGGGAATACAGGCAGCTGACATCCACTGAGCGCTTATTACCGGCGCAATGTTTTACGTGCTGTTAGTCAAAACAACTGCCCTGCAAGGTGGGTATTAGTACCCGGATTGACAGAGAAGATAACTCAGGTGAGAAGGGTTTGATGCCCTGCCTAACTTCACAGCTTGTGTGAAAGGCACAGCTGGGGTGGGGACCCAGGCTGGTTTGGTTCCAGAGCCCATGCCCTTCCCAATGAATCACACTGCCGCATCCCAGTGAAGCAGGTGCACTTGGCGTTTCCAGGGAGGAAAGCATACCTGCCTCCACTGCACTGTGGCTCCTGCAACCTCAGCCAGCGGGAGGAAGTCCACTCCAGTGAGTGGGAACAGCAGCTTTGGAGTCACACATCTGGGTTTGAGCCCCGGCCCCCCACCTCGCTAGCTGTGTGAGCGTGCGCAAGTTCTGTATCCTCTCTGAGCCTTCGTTTTCTCACTTATAAAAAAACCCGATCCATTCAAATAGCTGTCTGGTGGAGTAAATGTTTCGGGGTTAAGGGTTTGGCAGGTTGCCTGGCAGATTTTGAATATTCAGTAAGTGGTAACAATAATTTTAATGTTCATAACTATATACTGCTTAAAATCACACGTCAGTGGAAGAAACTGTGACCTCAAGAGGTCATTGAACATATGGAGTAATTAAAAATAAAATATCCTATGAAAAGAAGTAAAAATCAGTGTTTCCTATGCCTCCATGACATACATTTGTCAATTCAGAAATTTATATTAATAAATAGAATCTAAATTACATATTTTTAGTTTTGAGTTTTCTTATTTTACTATATTTTTAAGTCACAGAGAAGGTGAAAGAACGATACACTGAAATCTGTGTGCCCACCACCTAGATCCTGCCATTAACACTTACTATATTTGCCTCATCACGTGTCTATCCATCAGTCCACCCTTTAAAAAAATGCATTTCCAAGTAAGAAGCAGACATCAGTACAGTCACCCTGACCACTTCCGTGTGCGTGGCACTAACTGGTGCTCAGTATTTGTTTACGATTCTCCTTTTATTTTTAGTAAAATCTACAGTGCTATGCCCAAATCCTACAAGGACCATGTGATCGTTCTGACAAATGCCTGCACCTGTGCGGCACTAGCTCCTGTCAAAATAAATTCTATTACTACTTTTACTCTAGAAACTTGCCTCACATGCTGTACATTTTAAGTACAAGGGAAAACCCAACGGGCTCAAGGCCCGAGGGGTCTAGGCTCAGACCTCATCTGCATCACCCGTCAGGAAGGCCCTGCGCACGACACACAGACACAGGCGACCGACCGGTTTTCTCGGCCATAACAAAGGGACGATGCCCGTCTCAGAGGGCTTCGTAAAGGTTACATACGAAATCACCTGCAGTGCGGCACACGTGCAGCACCGAAGGGCACTCTCTTTCCACTTCCCTCCCCCGCCCCCAAAGCGAGGAAGTTACCTTCAAAAAGAAAACGGTGAGAACAAAAACAACGTAACAAAACCGTTAAATGAGAGATGAGGGGGAAAGGCATCTCCCTGCATAGGCAGTCCTCCCCCAATTTATCCACTCTGACTTCAGCTAATTAAACATCTGTCTCAACGGTCTCCTCCGCAAATTAGTCATCCCCACTTTGTGACACTGATTGTTGGTTGCAGCCTTTCCCCCACTTGCTACCATTCCCAGAAACTTCTAGGAGTTGACTCACCAGGCACATGGCAAGGAATGATGCAGGGTCCCCATTAACCCCCCATGGTTGCCCTTGGTGCCAGCGCTGCTCATAAGGCTGCCAGGCGTGTTCTCAGCTGTGCCTCCCCAAAATAAACCTGGGAAGCGGTGACAACTTCTTGGCCTACATTTCCGATTCCCAGATTATGGGCATTCTCTAAGTGTACCGGCCTTAGAAAGAGAAACTACTCACCAGAAAAATCTGTTTTTAAAACTAGTTTTGATGACAAAGCAAGCAGGTAACAACATAAGGTCTCAAATGAGCTGAACTGGAGTCTACGGAATCACCAGCTGGCGCTCTCCGAACACAAACAAAGCTCTGCCGGCGAATGAAGGGGCAGTAGGCGAGCACTCGAAATGGCTGGCCTTCCCCTACACACCAAGAGGGTGTGTGTGTGTGTGTGTGTGGGGTGTGTGTGTGTGGGGTGTGTGTGTGTGTGTGTGTGTGTGTGTGGACATAAGGTGGGGAGAGTGGTGTGCAAAACTCTAGGGCACTTCTTAAAAACAGTTTTCTGAAACGAGCCTTCCTCTCAATCCCTCTTCCCACTGAAACAACTCACTGACATAAGAACTACCTTTTCAAAAGATAAAATGGCTAATAAAACCATTTAACAATGTTTAATTACACTAAAACCCTACAAATGCAAATTAAAACTAGATATTAACCGTTAACCGCCAGTTTGGCAAAAACGGAACACTGACGCCAGCCAGGGGCGGTGGGGTGGGGAAGAGGCGCGCTCACAACCTTCGCGTGCCCAAGGACGGGTCTAAGCTTTCTGAAGGGCGATTTCTTTTACTCAACATTTTGAAGAAGCAAACCTCTGATGAGCAATCCCACAGTTAAAATAAATTTAACTAGGAAGATAAAAGTGCAGTGGTCACTCTGATAAAAAATGCTTATGACACCGAGTAAAAGAATGCAAAATCACCTATCTTGTAGGGAATCATTAAAAAAACTTGACGCAGACCCTCTTCGTGGGTTCATTTAACCTTTACTGAGTGTTCTCCACCTGACAGGCACTCTGCCAGGTGCCAGGCACATCATGGTTTTTAGAAAACAAAAGACTCCCTGCCTCTACGTATATCTGCATGTGAACTTAATACCCAACCCCCCCAAAAAAACAACAACAACAAAAACCCAAAGAATTTAAACGAAAGAAAGAGGAAACCCCTTTACTTTTTTACTTCATGCACCTCCAAAATGTTTGACTATTTCCCCCAAAAGTATTTATGTTGCCCTCCTTCAATGGCTCCCCTCTGCCGCCATCAGAATAAAGTTCAAATTCAACAGTTTTACAGACACGGTCTGGGGCCACCGTTTCCCCCTCTCCCACCTCCTCGTCTGCTGCGTTCTTACGCTGCGCGACGTGCCGTTTCCAGAAGGCAGCAAGCTCTCCAGCTGTGCTCCGTCTGCCCGCGTGCTCTTTCCCATCCCTCAGTGCCTGGCCAGTTTCTACTCCTCCCAGGTCTCAGCCAGGCAATTTGCTAGGGGAGTCCTCCCTGACTCCGCAAGACGAGACTAGGGCTCCCTCCCACAATGGGCACCCGGCCCTGTACTGACTTCCACTCATCCCGTGCATGGTATTTTAACCGCCTACTGGCTTGTCTCCCCAAGTAAACAGTAAGTGTCTTGAGGGTGAGGACCACGGCTTGGCTTCCACAAAACCCCTAGTGCCCACACAGTGCTTCCTGCATGACGAGCCCCAGTAAACAGATGTGGCTCTCCTGCTTTCGAGTGCACTGTCGGGCCTGGCCTGATCAGGTCTGGCCCCTGCCTAGCTTCTGCAGCTTCTCCTCTGCGGTCTTCCCGCTCCAGTAATTTGAAATGTCTATGTTTTGTGACTACATCTCAAAACGTCTCTGTCTGGAATGTTCTTCTCACTCGCCCATCTGGCAAAGTTCTAAATAATCTTCAAAAAGCTGTCCGAGCAATCGCTTACTCCAGAGCGTCTTCTCTCAGCCCTCCGCCCGCCTCACCCAGTGGTTTCAAGCGCTCCCTATCCGTGCTGCGGTCGTAGCTTAAACATTTCCACTCGTGAATTTACCAGATTTCACTGCCTCGTCTTCCGCACCCATTTTTGAGCACAGTGCTGGCACAGAGCAGGCGGCACCGGATGTGAACCCCGCAGGGTCTCCTGAGCCGTACAGGGCCCTGGAGCACACACGGCCCTTTCCTGCACTGGCCTCGATTCATCCTCCCTCACCCTCTCCCGTGGTACTGCTGGCTGCGAAAAGTAAGGCTCAGAGAGGGAAGTACATGGTCACCCATTCGGTTACCATAGTTTCTTATTCCAGGGCACAATTTTTTTTTTCATTTCTAACATTTCTAAAATCAGGATACAGCGTACAGTCAACAGATACATCTAATGTAGTAGTGTTTCTCCCCCGCCCAAAAGCTAGCACCAAATGAGCAGTGCTGTGGAATTACCCCTCGTGGACCCAGGGCCGGGCCCTCTGACCCCGCAGTGTGCGCCTCCTGCACCAGCACACGGCCTCGCAGGGGACTGTCTTCCCCCTTCCTCTCGTTCTGCTTTTTCTTAATCCAATCCACTCTGGCGACGGCCCCAGATCGAGTGAATGAATAGATTTCGTGATGAAAAATGAATTTCTGAAAGATTAGTGACCAGCAGGAAGAGTAAATGCTGGTCAAACGCAGTTTTGTCGAATGATATATTTCAAGTTTTTCTGACGTGGCGGTGGCGAGAGCTCATAACACCCTTCTAAAATAGCTAGGTCTCTAAAGTGGTTCCAAAAGATTTTTGCTTGACATAAATTCTCTGAACTTCCAGGCTTTCTGGATAAAATAGTTGACTGAATGCCATCTCGAATGTGCCCTGCTCTACACTCGGGAAGATCCATCAGGAGCCACGGAGCACCCCAGACGGGGAGGCTCAGGTGAGATGGAACCAGGGAGGGGAGGCAAGGAGGGTGGTGTACCTGCAGCTTCCGGCCTGGGGCAGCCCGAGTGACGCCTTTAAACACCTCCGCAGTCCTAATGTCCTGGTTCTGTTTCCCACCGGGTCACTGGACACGAGTCCCAGGTCTCTACTTCTCACCCCAGCCCTCGCGCATGCGTGGCATCAGCGTGATTACTCTTTCATGAGGAGAACTTTCTGCGGAAATTACTGTTTGGGGTTTGTTTGTTTTTTAACAAAGAACATATTAACAGTCCCATTTACCTTTTCTTCGTCTTCTCCTCTTCTTTTTTAAAGGATACCTGCTGCAGCATAAGGAAACCACACGTCTGTGTCTGGCTCGCAAACTATTTGCATACACGAAATAATACTGAATTTTCTGTCCACACAATTACACATGAAGTAGGGCTGTGTTCAACCCTACAGACAGCAGATTCTTTACCTTACTCTAGCCTCTGAAGAGCATTTCAGGTTAGAAGAGTGTTAAAAATCCTAGTCCATTTAAATCATATGGGCTTCTCTTCTCCAAAGGGCAGCTCAGGACAGGTGTATGTTGCTTTAAGAAAGCTAGACATACAACATTAAAACTGACACCAATACAGACAAACTGTGCAATTACAAAAGAATTCCTGGCTTTATATCCAGATTCACCACGGGGTTCCTTTAAATGCTGCACTTCCCTAGTGCATTTAGATCTTAGAATCAATGAACATTTCTGTTTACAGAATTTTAAATTTGTTCTCCCATTAGGGTTCTAATAAGCAACATGGTACAATAAAAAGAATACGGGCTTTGAGGTCAAAAAAAGCCTGGGCTTCAATTTAGAATCTGCCATTTACTTTCTGCAGAAATGTGGGCAACTTGAATTTCTCCTAGAGTCGAGGAAAGGGAGGCTCAGAGAGGTACATATATGATCACACATGCGGGTACCACAGTTTCTTAGTTCTAAAATGCCATTGCTTCCCACTTGATGACATTTCTGAAGTCCCAGCGCTAAAAGGCATGGTTAAATGAGGTATCCTTAAGTACACAAAGGTACTAAATAATCCGATGTTACCCCACTGGAATAGATCTCCGGGAAGACACAGAAATTCTCTTTAAAATCTTCTTGATAAATAACAAATTGACATGTATACAACTTTTGAGGTCTGTCTGGTAAGAAAGAAGGCCCCTGCCTGAGGGGTGGTGAGGAGTGAGTCAGACACTGACCCTGCGGCTGCCCGTCCATTAGAGCAGCCCCCGCAGGGGACAGGCTCCGAATCCCCAGCCCGGCTTCCTGGGCCCCAGCCTGGTCTGCATTCTCTCTCCCTTTGCAACCACTGAACTCTGAACTTCTTTCCAAGTCTCTTCTTCTTCATGTTTACATTCTCTGTATGTCCCTCTCTTTGGGCCTCAGTGTATTCCACCGTGGTTACAAGTTTAGATTTTATTCTAACTCCAACTGGAAATCATTGAAGGGTTTGGAGTAGATATGACCTGATTTATATTTTAAAAGAGTGCTCTGGCTGCTGTGCAGACAGGAGACTGGAGAGAGGGCCAAGAGCACAGGCAGGAAAACCAGCTGGGGTTCTATTTCAGCAGTCCAGACAAAGTCACGTGGCTCTGAACTCATCCAGCAGGGATGGGAAGACTGAATGGACTCAGGATGTATTTGGGGGTGGGGGTAAAACCGGTAGGATTTGCTAAGGGCTAAGATGTGGGGAGTTAGCATAGGGAAGAATTCAAGGGTCAAGTTTACTACATTTTTTTTTAAGTTGGGGGAAAGAGAGTTAAGTAAATTGACTGCAAAGAAATGTTCTTTTTATATTAAAATACAGTCAGCTTTAACAGCCACTGCCTCTCCCCAACTCTTCCTGGCTAGACTATGAGGGTCGCAGTTGAAACGCTGATCTCTCAGGGAGGGTTCCCTGAGCTCCCTATACTACACCACGAGCTCCCCACATCTTCGTGTTCTCTCTCGGCCCCCTGTACTTGCTCTCCTTCTAGAATGTGAGGCCTCCCCAGCAAGGGCCTTGTGGATCTGCCTCACCACTGTGCCCTGCGCCCAGCGCAGGTCTGGCACAGGTGAGCACACTGTCAGTGGGTGTATCCACAGCCACAAATACACTGTGGACCAAGGTGCGCATTTTACGTGGATTCTGAGGAGAAAACCTGAGAATCTAACGATGCCTTCACTAACCGCCTGCTCCTCCGATGAGAACCCTGTACCCGGTGGTAGGTGTGCACAGCCCCACGCGGCTCCCAGCAGTTACTTCGGGGAACAATGTCTGAGAAGCCCTAGACGAGGCTATCTCATTGGTGACATTCTAGGGGTCTTGTGAAAACACAGCAAATTAGCCAGCAATGAGGTGGTCTATGACTCTGAACAGAGATGTTAGGAGGGAGTCTACTTGACAAAGCTAGTATTTGTTTCAAATTCTAGGTGAAATTGTGTAAGAAAAGTACAAATGAATGTCACAAGTCTTATTAACCACACTGGAAGAACTTTTCAAAAGGATCCTCAGACCGATGCAAACTTGCCTTTCACATCAAAAGGCAAGAACGGACAGGGGTAAGAGAAAGTAAATAAGCTTCTGGTTCAGCTCCCCAGCAGATGATAAAAAGAAACACCTCCATTTCATAATGACAATAAATGCTGAAACAGAGCCATGAAGAAAACGATTCTGCTTGGGAAAACCCCACTCTGAAGCCCCCTGCCTTTTGCAGACCACGGGAGAACTGTATCATTTCTCTGTGTCAATGTTAGGGTTGAAATTGGATCTGCTTCAGTTTCCCAAGTGTCTTGGTCATACCCAACACCGTGCTTCGGCAGGCTGGTGAGGGCTGGTGGGACACAGCGCTTTTAAACACCACCAAAACACTAAGAGGCTCAGAAGGCCACTGACCGTGAGGGTGAACTTGACAAAAGGAGAGCTTGAGGAACCGCGGCCTTTTCCCGCTAAACGAAAGGTCAGTCTGTTTCACCGGCTCACTCAAGGGACCCGACAGGCTACTCTTCATTATGTCAAACACACACCCACCCAACTGTTAAAATTAGTAAAGAGGTTTCAGCTAATTTTTCTAAAACTGGATTCTCCCTTTACATTCTTCTTAAACGGTGGGGAGTTTCTGCCAATGCAGGTAGATTCCAAATGTCAAGTAGGTCAGGAGTAAAATGAAAAGCTAAAGAGAAACTTTAAAAGAGACATTTAAAAATGGGCTTAAAAAAATAAGCCTCGGCAGAGAAGTGACTGGAACACACTGTGAAAAGCTTACTCCAGTTCAGTACATGAATATTAATGGAAAAACCCTGCAGTGTTCATAAATAGTTATGACTTGATGAAATAATTACAAATAGTGCAAGTCGAAATTTCAGATCAGCTACAAGTGTCTATAATGATATTCTACCCCCCAAAAGCAAAAATATTTTAAAACCCTGAGGGTTCCACTGACAAAGCTCCTTACCTGAACAAAGAAGAATTCTTTTGCTCAACTGTCTCTCACCTTCTGAGTTTTTACAAATGAAAACTGGGGAGCGAGTGCCAGAGGGAAGGGCAATATTTACACGTTAGGGCAGTCACGAGGCCCACATTTTGATTTAATAATGTAGTTCTCAATTTATTATTACAACGTCATTAAACAGAGAGTTGTCAGTCTGGAAGAAAGATGAGAGACGTTCAAGGTTGGTGGGTGAGCAGCGCAAGTTCACTGCCAGCCTACCGAAGGCTGTCTGAAATCTGTTCTAACACAAGTAACCTCTCGTGAACAAACACACTCGGCACGTGTTGTTGAACCTCAAGCGGAATCTCCCCCCTCTCCCCGAAGCTGAAAAGAGTAGCAAAGAGATCGGTGTCTTTCTGAACTCAAACAGGTGAAAGCTGTCTGAGGAGAGGGCGGAACTCTCTACCTCTGTCTGCGACACAGGGGTGCCGGGGACCTTCTTACAAACACTGGACAGGTCATTGCGGCAGAGATTGAGCAAACACGGGGTGAGCGTCTCTAACCTGGCACCCGCTGCCCCCAAGTCCCTGACTACGCTCGTGTGTCACAATGGGTAAGTCGAAAGTATTTCACAGCCAACTGGGAGCACTAACAGACTTTCTTCTTCTTCTTTTTTTTTTTTTTAGTAAATGTATTATACTCATGTTTGATGCTATGACAAGGGGATTTTCCTCTTTTCATTAATCACCCTCCAAACAGGTCCACTCCACCATACAAAGTTCGAAAACACGAAACGCACCCCGCCTTCACCAAGCTAACCTTAAATAAACACCTTTGCCAAACTGGAGAGCCTTCCATTTCGTGAGACCAGGCTTGATAAAGCAACAGAAAGGGCTTCTTATTTTAAAAAAGCATTTTGGATGAAGAAAATGGACAGTAATGTATGTAAATACATCAATCTCAATCAACTTCTCTAGTGTGAGAGGAATAAACAATGCCGATCACTGTTCTGCAGGTAATGAGTCCAAACTCTTTGCCGAGGGTACGCCCCAAACTCTGATGGACACAGCAGGGTGCACACGCGACGGTGAGCGTGAACAAATGTGTGCGCAAGAAACGTGGAGGCTGGGGACGGACACAGACGGACAGGTATCCGGCTGCACGGAGGGCGCTGGGGACAGAGGGAACGGCGCTGGGTTAGTGGCGTCCCAGGAAGTTCACAGAGGTTTCCTGGGCTGAAAAATCTATGGCAGCACAATTGTTATTAAATAGGTTTAGAAAGTTAGTTCTGTCTCCTCATGGACAATTCAGAATAATGCTATCTTAGAGTATAATAAATCTGTCACAAAATACACTATTAAGTAAAAAAAAAAATTAGGAACAAAGCAAGAGAAAAAATAAGGACCATAAGGAAAGATGAATGCTTATCAAACATCTTTAAATATCTGAAGCTGTTTAAATGCTTTTAGATCGGCACCTAGAACTCCAAAATAGCTCCTTTCCCCTGGGAAGGAGAGGGTATGCCTCTTCAATCATCCCCTAAATGCAAAGAGGTTTGACCCCCATGCAATGGATAAAAGTCACCCAAAAAATGAACAAAAGAGGTGTTTGGAAAAACCAGAACACCATTCATCCCAGCTAACGACTTGTTCATTATGAGTGATGATGGATAAAGACTTCTCATGCTGAGATGAAATCAAGATTTATATGCATTGTTTCCTCTCCCAACTTGTGGGAAGATCATCATCATTTAATTCTATCTCTGCGGCCAGTGATGGGCATCCAGAGAGCTGGTTATCAAACGGCGCAGTCAGCTGGCAAAAGCCGAAACGTGCAGTTGGCACATCTGGACGGAGCCGCCACAGCCGAGGGTGAACAATGACTCCTGGCAAGCATCCAAATTGCTTGCAGACGCTAGCAGGTCTCATCTACAACCGCCCCTACCAGCATCTCTCTCTCTCTCTCTTTTTTATGAGAATCAGATTTTCATTGCTCCATTCAATTGCTCTCCTCTGCCATTTTTTACAGCTCTTATCGTTCCCCTGGAATATGGCCTTGAGACAGCTCATCCGTGTCCTTCACTGTGTTATCTCTTCTAACTTTTATTAAAACTTCAGCTTTCATCTGAAGATAGCTAATTAAATCTGGAACAGATTATATGCCTCCCCTTAAAAAGAACACAAAACCATTTTCCTCAACCCGAACCATGCTTTTTTTTTTCCTTTCCAAAAGATGAACCAAAGGTGTTTAAGAAGTCTCATTTATTTACAAAGCTAAGATCTCTGACGTGTCATATACAGGCTGATTTATATTAAAGTTGTCTGTGGCATGACGCATCTTGGGGCTATTTTGCAAAATAATTATTTCTCAATATTGGTTATGTTTTTTCTCATATCCTTTAAATATCACAGCTAATACCATAAACTAACTTTCTGTATAAAGTTGGGTAATTAGAAATCAGAGATGAACAGGTATTTCTGTGAATCAAGTGATTTATCCTTAAACTTTTTTTTTTTTACAGTTGCCTTCAACTGGTAAAAATAAAATCTTTCCTCTTTTATTTCGTACCCCAAACACTAGCAATTAAAAGTTTCCCTCATGGGGGATTAAGAAAACACCAAAAACAAACAAAAAAAACCCCTCTTTGCCGCAGACAACAGTATGGTGATTACCAGCGGGGAAGGGGGTGGGGGAGGGAAGAAGAGGGTGAAGGGGGGATAAATGGCGAGGGAAGGAGACCCGACTTGGGGTGGTGAACGCACAACACAACAAATGGATGATGTACCATAGAATTGTACACTTGAAACCTATATCATTTTATTAACCAATGTCACCCCAATCAATTCAATAAAAAAAATTTTTTTGTAAAGTTTCCCCCATTGAAAATTATTTAAAAACATGAAATTAAAAGCAGTACTTCAAATCTAGGATTGATTCAGTTTTCAAGGCAGCTTTACACCAACTAAGAGTTAGCCCAAGTAGCCTGGCTTAATCTATCACAGATGATTAACGGCAAAGCTTCCATAACTGATGGGAACACACTCTCCTTACATAAGCCACTGGCCCAATCCCTTCCTCAGGCCCACGGGCAGCTTACCATCACTTTGTTTTGCTGCAGACCTGCTAACCAAACTTTCTGGCAGTGGCATCTGAAACACCTATGAGCTAGGCATCACCCCATATGCATGCACGCACACGCGCAGACACAAGCATGCACACCCAAGCACTTTTAACCAAGGTTTAAGCTGCTATGGCCATGGTATCATTTAACTCTCCTACCTGAAATTTTCTGGGATCCTTTTCTTCGCTTTACTGCCTTTAGCAAGATTTCCTTCATGGTGACCTTTGTGTTGTCCACCTGGATAAGGGAGAATCCATGAGCAGCATTTCTGAAGGAAAAGACAGATATTGAATTATTACCAACACTCAACCAGAAGGATGTTATTGCAGTCTCCACTGTGTTTAAGAAAGTTTTAATTAGTGTACCTCCAAGTGCCAATTATTTAAAAATAGGTTAAATAAACCTCCTTCTAATGAGAGAGAGACAGAGAAAGGCAGGCATTCCAGTGCGAACGGTTCCAAGTGAAAGAGAGGTCAGTTGTGGAAGGTTTCTCTAATTGATCTCAAATCGAATCTAGTGGGTCTGTGTGGGTCGGTGTCGCAAGGCCTGACAAACGACAAACTGGGCCTGTGTCAGCAGATGTCACTGCAGGCAGACACTACTGTCATAGCAAAGCTCATGGAGCCCCGGAGGGAAAGTGTCACTCTGTATGTGTTTGTGTGTATGAGGAGGGGGCGCGTGACAGCCCAAAGCAATTTCCAGCAAGGAAAAGAATAGACTTTTCCTGACTAGCCAGTGAAAGAAACACCCTGTACTTATATATTTTTAAATATATAATCTACGTACACTTCAGCAGGAATGTTTTGATTTACTTTGTCTTAAAAAGGTCACATAAAATATTAGCTGAAGCAGAAGTAATCATAAGGCTAAACGCTAACACGACCTGTGAGTGTCTGGCCGACCGAACTTGCGGGGAAGCTGGTGAGGAACAAGCACCCGCACAAGAGAAGCCCGTCCCTGGTGGGCGGCGCTTCACTAAGACCGGTAATTGCAGCAGCGAGCGTCAGGAACACGACTCACTGTGCTTGGGCACTGGCACAAAGCGGGCCGATTCCAAGCAGCTCACGTAACAAATGGGACCCAAGTTTCCAACCATGGAACACGGGAATTGCCACAAGGAGTTTGGTTGCATTCCCATTCCCCCACCAGAATCTCAAAGGGGAACATGGCCAGAAAACATGGCAGAACTTCATACCGACAAGAAACCTGAAAGAAAAGCCAAGCCCCAGCTAAGTCTCGGAGAAGCCTCCCGCCGGCAGGACAGGCTGGGAAGGGGCCCTATGCCCAGCTTGGACCCCACCGGGTGGCTGGCTGGCTGCAGGGGCTGGGGGCTGATCTCCAAACCAAGGACCCAATTTGCTTCCCTAATACAAAGACATCTCCACACCCCTCCTCTCCACACGGCTTGCTGTTTAATCCTTGACATTCCATTTGTTAAAAAGCAAAAGCCGACGCTGGTCTAGCCAGCACGATCATCCATTTTAACTTGGTCAAGTTCTCGCTATCGAACAGCAGGCCTGAGAACTGTCAAGCTAATTCCACTGAACACTCTGTTACTGAATCATGCCTGAGCCCTGGCCATTCTTTACCTCAGAAGCTGGACCCCATCCCAGAACAATCTTTAAAAGTTTATTTTACTGATCAAAGCAAAATAAGAAATAGCTCTTTTGAAAAAACTATATTTAGGGAGCGATGCAGTAAGTGATACTTTGGCAAGGGCACTGAAATGTAAAGTGCCTCGTGCATTTCTAAACTTGGGGGTATTTGCTCTGGCGCGGGGCCAGCGTGTGTTGGGAAGGGGTGCCAATCATCCACGCTCAGACTCGCCTTCCCCTGCTCTCTCCTCGGAAGGCGGCGTGCGCTCCATCTGTGACAATATGTTGTGCGACGGAGGAGTCGGGCCTACGAGGGAACACGACTTCTCAGGTGCTCACACGCCGGCACCAGGCTAGAGCTCACGAACTTCCAGCCACCTGGGTTCCACGTGAACTGTTTTCGATTGCAGTCTGCTTATAAATTGCTTACATTCTCCCCTAATCTGCTGCTGGCTGATAGCATTATTTCAAACCAATATGTTTATCTTTTCCAGTGTGGGCAGACTAAAGGCTCAAAAGGAAGCCTTGTGTTTGGACTAACTTCCATAAATTAAAAGTGTCCTTTTAAAAGATTTCTGAACAGAGGAAAATCCCTGGTCTGTATTTTTCTGTCATTTTACCAAAATGTACCTGGGTGACAAGGTTAAAGCAAGCAGAGGAAATCCCTGGCACTTATCATCCACCGGCATTACTGATAAATTGTGTGGTGGAGGAATAAAGGATTACCTTCTGTATTTTTTCATTACACTTTTCTTTTGTTACAGAATACATAAATCCATTGTGGCACAATGTAATATGTATCACCATGCTACACCTGCGGACGCTTCCGAGCGGCTGCCATGTCTGTGCAGTCAGGAATGATAAGTGAACCACCCGTGAATGTTAACGATAGTGATCATTCTGAGGTAACTCGGCTCTCCATCTTCCTTTACAGCCTCCGCGCCGAAGCCAGGGTAGCAAGGTTCAGGGGAGGAAAATGAAAACAACGGCGGAGGGAAGGGGCACGCACGGCGCCCGGAGCGGGCCTCCGCGGGCGCGCGCTATCTCACTCTGGGGCTCCATTCCGGTAAAAACACGCGCATTAAAGGGAGAACGAGGTTGCGCCCCGCGCACCGCACACCCAACCAGACCTAATGAAAGTTTCCCCGGGCCGGTCTCGCATGCCACTCGCTGCTCTCCCTGCAGAGGAGCGCCACACTGGGCCCCGTTGGCTCCGGCTCCCAGGCGACGGCACCGAAGGGGATGACACGTCTCTGAAGCACGGGAGCGCAGAATGGAAGCCGTTCTCAGAATGCATCTGGGTGCGACTGTTAAGTTGTGCTCACGTTTAATAAATGGATATGGAGACTTGCTACCACATTTTTCAGCTTGACTTCCAAACATTCTGGGTTTTATGCCTCATTTCTTTATATCCAGGATTTTTTTATGGGCTTTCTAAAAAGTCTATCGAAATACATCTTTTAGAGCTGCTTTTATTTAATGGCGAGTGCTGGGTCTGAGAGGGAGAGGCCCACGAGCGAGCGCAGGGACCTGCCGGCGCCAGGTGGGCAGGCCGCTCGTCCAGCCTCCCTTCCCTGGGGCGCCGCCTTCTCCTCTCCGCGCTGGGACCTGTGCTGGCAGCGAGGAGCCCTCAGATGGACGGGCAGATGGATGGACAGACAGATGGGCTACAAACCCAGTCTCGACTCAGAAACCGCTCCTCCGCCTGCTCCCCCTGTGGGTAGGTAGCCGGCTTCTTTCCTGCCAGGGCAGGGCACCCCAGGGGCACCGAGCAGGAGCGGCCGCCCTGCCACAGCGACCTGGGCTGCCAGCGCCGGGTCTGGGATGAAGCGTCACTTCAGGGAGCTGACTAAATGCTACCAGGAGTGCTTCAGTCAATTCAAAGTTAGGTCCTGTCAAGTCTCGTAACCACTGAAAAACGTATGGGCATTTTAAAAAGAGATTACTCACTGGAGGAATTCAGCTCTGTCCCCGCGCAAAGCCGCTCGGTTACCAGGGGGAAGTGTTTATCCCAGCATTAACCTGACACAACAGCATTTCTCCACCACGGATCAGACTGGAAGGGGTGGGGCACGGAGGGGAAGGAGAGGCAGGGTCTTCATCTAAAAAGCTTAGTTTCTACTTATAGAGAGAGAGCCGAAGCCAGGAATCCTGGTTCCATGGCTACCCAAAGTGCTGCCTTAACATGTGGGAAACCTCAGCTGCACCCGTGAAAGGAGGAGGGCGCTTCCCTGCAGACCTGTCAGGAGGATAGAACAGTCAATGATGCCAAGCACCTGGCACTAAGACTGGCAAACGGTAAAAAGAGTTTATAGGTATTACTTCTCTTATGTTCCCCTTGTCCCAAGTCACCACTCCGAGAGAAGAGGCCCCATGCGTGCCCCCTCCCCTGACCCCTCAGCAGAGACTGCTTATTTGGGAGAATGGATCTGAACCCTCACAGCTTTTAACTGGTAACACAGGGCCATTAAAATGTGCAACCTGCCAGCCACGGTGGCAATATTCAGGGGTACTGTCAGCAAGCAACCTCCAGGCCAGGCTTCAAAATCCCCCTGAAGCTCAGAAGAGAGTACCCTCGGCTCCATTCTCAAGATTTTCTCTGTTTTTAAATTTATTGATTTTTAGAGAGAGAGAAAGAAACGTCAATTTGTCATCCCATATATTTATACATTCATTGGTTGACTCTTATATGTGCCTTTAATGGGGATTGAACCCACAACCTTGGTGTATCAGGACAATGCTCTAACCAACTGAGCTACCTGGCCAAGGCCTTTTCTTTCTTTTTTTTAAAGAGAGGGGAAGAGAACGAGAGAGAGAGGTAGAGAAACATCAATGTGAGAGAGAAATATCTATCGGTTGTCTCTCATATGCGCCCTGATAGGGGACCAAACCTACAATCTAGGCGCTAAACTGGAGGCCTTTTGGTTTACAGGGTGACACTCAGCCAACCAAGCCACACCAGCCAGGGCAAGGTTCTCCTTTCTGAGAGAGTGAACAGCGAGAGAAGCAGGTATGTTCTACTGCAGCTTAACTCACTGGCTTTGGATAGAGATGATGAAAGTAAAAAATCATGGTGGTATTACAGAGAAATTCAATGAGACTTAGAGTTTTTTTGACCTAAAAAGTATAAGATATTATTATTCAATAATTATAACAGTAATAGCAGCAGCTACTATCTATTGAACACTTACTATGTGCCAGGTGCTGTATTAAGCTTTAAAAATCTGTATTAACCCATTCAATCCTAAAACAGGCACTATTGCTATATCCATTTTATTTTATATTTAATTAATTTATTTTTAGAGAGATGGGAAGGAGGGAAGAAAAAGAGGGAGCGAAACACTGATGTGTGAGATAGGTACATTGACTGGTTGCCTCTCGCACGCCCCCAATAGGGAACCTGGCCCACAACCCAGGCATGTACCCTCACTGGGAATCGAACCGGTGACCCTTTGGTTTGCAGGCTGGTGCCCAATCCACTGACCCACATCAGCCAGGACACTATATCCACTTTACAGACACTAAGGCTGGAGGCATTAGGAAATTTACCCGTGGTCACTCGTCCATTAAAGATCCTATTTTGGATTCGGAAATCAACAACATGGTTCCCAACCCAAGTGGGAGAGAAAAAGAGGCAAACGGAGAATGACAGTTCGTGTGACAAGCACAAAGGTGGAAGCCGCTCGGAGTGCTGCAGAAGCACAGGGCACGCAGCCAGGGGGGCAGAGGTGAGGGGGGACACAGAGGCTTCTTCGTGGAGGCGTTTCAAAGCACAGTCTTCATTTAGCTCCGCACCGCGCTCAGACAGATGGTGGCTGTGCCCGAAGGCAGCGGAGCACCGTCGGCTCTGCAGCAGAGTCTGCGTTGGAGCCCCAGCTCCGCCTTCCTTGGGTAAACGAGACAACTCTCTAACTTCCGGTTTCCTTATCTACAAAATGTACTGATTCTTAGACTGTAAGCTAGTGCGAGGGCTAAGTGCTGCTGAAGTAGTTAACATGGTACCTGTACATAATAAATGCTTAATAAGCAAGGCAGTACAACAACAACGGGCTTTTTTCTTTATATGGACGAAGAAGTGACACAGAATGATGAGGCAATGACAAAAGTCAACATTTATGGAGCGCTTGCTTTGTTCAGTTAATCTTCCCAGAAAAGGCTGGTGCTGTTATCAGCCCCACTTTACAAAAGGAGGGAATTAAGGTTTGGTGAGGCTAGGACGCCCCTCTGGATTTGCACGGCTAATAAGTGGGGGAGTCAGGACTTGGACCCACATCAGCCAGACTCCAAAGCTTGAGTTCTGACCCCCTCCACAGGCCAGAAGAGAGCCTCGGGGACCCAGGGGACGCAGAGACTTCAGAGAGCATGTCCTTCAGATCAGAACCGCTGACTAAACCGCGGGAAAGTTCAACTTCCCTGTAATAAATCCAGTTCGATTATAATAATGTCCCAACTCAGGACTAACACGTGACTTGTAAGTCTCCTTTCTAAGAGCCCTTGGAGAATGGCACGGTTCTACGAGCCAGCACCAGCTTGTGGGAGTGGGCACAGGCTGCCCAGAGCGGCGCTCGCTGCCCCAGTGCTGACCGGCTCATAACAGTGATGAAGACACACTCCTCTACTTCCCAGTCTGTTCTTGTCCCAAGTCCATGCATGTTCATTCCCTAGCACTTCGAGGTAGAAAATGAAAATATATGAGCAAGAGAAAGACTTGCAATAACTACAGCAGGCCTGCTTTAAAGCAAGCCCTTTGGGTATTACTTTATCCATAAAGAGAGTTTACACTAGTGTGAATGCCACATTTTGTTTCCCCTTGCACTGACAATTTTTTTCTTAAAGATCAAAGCATATTGTATAAGTATGTGGTGTTTGACATTGGATAAAGTACTCTTTTTCAAAACAGACATTTTCCAAAAACATAACTCGCTAGACTAATGGGCAGTGAGAAGCCAAAATGACTGCCCTCCGCCTTCTCCTTGTGTATCTTTGCCAGAGTCCTTGGGACTTGCCAAACCCGGTCATGCCTGCTTAGCTTGCTCGACTGATTGTGCCAGAAAAGAAAATAAGACACAGATGTATTTGAGCTCTTTGAGATGCCAGTAAGAGAGACAGCTAATGGCTTCATTTCGACCCTCCCCTTCCAGCTGGGCACAGGTGGGGGATAATGAGGTCCCTCTCCCTAATCAAACTCAATTATTTACTACTCTATATAACCGCAAAGACATTCACATTCAGTTCAGAATATAAAACACACCGTGGGCTACTTCCAACCACTGCCACTGGGTATTTATAACAAACTCAAGTGGCTAACAGTTTGCCTTGGCAGGAGTTTGAGTGTGTAAAGTTTTGCAAACTGTTTCTGTTCAAATATGTCCTGCTGAAATGGGGTCCCAGGCGGGGTTCCATAACTGTCAGGTCAGTGAACTGCATAACATCTGAGAATGTATTCACAATGCAGTGCAGACAGGATCTGGAAATCAAACGCTTCGTTCTACCGCAACCTTCTGAGAAGCATCACGGTTTTTTCAACAGCAAGACTGACATTGTATTAATAAACATTACAAGTCACTAGCCTGACATGTACATAGCAGCAGCTGACAGACTCCAACGTAAGCTGAGGGGAGAACAGAAGAAATCAGAATGAGACACACTAACTAAACGTGGCCAAAGGGGGTGGCTCAGGAAACAAATAACATTAATGTCAGCAACCTGATCCCAAACTTTTAAGATATATAGCAACTAAAGCAACGTTCCGGTGTAATTTCTGGATACCAAAGTAAGTTGATAGCTATCTAAAATGTGTGCTTTTACTGGAGGAACAAAGTGAATCCTGGCACACTTTCAACAGACAGACATTCCAGTGAGCGAAACATACATATTTAGCTTGTCTGACCTTTAGATTCTTAGGAGTATGTAATTAATGCTTTCCGTCTTTATTACTTGCTCCAATATTACTGCCATTTTAAAGAGACAAAGAAAAATCTTTTCTTTTCTCTAGACAGTAGCTGTTGCCAAAAAGGGAATCAAGTCAGATTTACAAATACAAAATTAAACAGGCTGCATATGTTACATTTCCACACACAAGGACAATCTGGACAACGAAAATGTTTGCTAATACAACAGAATGAAAAGAAACAACACACAGTTGGTCCTCTATGACGTGAGCAAAAAATAAATAGCTAGGAAAATTTATACCCGTATTGTCAGACCTGGCTACAAAGAACACGGTCATCTTTTTTTATTCTTCATGCTGTCTTAGCTCTGCCCCTTACCAAACCGGGTGACCTTGGGTAAGGAACTACCTGCCTATGACCCGCAGCTTATACAGATGCCCCCTGACGTATGTTGGGGTCTATGTCCCTATAAACCCTCCATAAGTTGAAAACGTTGTAAGTTGAAAATGCATTTAATGCGCCTGACCTACCAAACATCAGAGCGTGGCTTAGCCCACCTTAAATGTGCTCAGAACACAAGATGCAAAAGACTCGGGTGACACAGTACGCTGCTGAGTATCGGCTGTTTGCCCTCACGACCGAGCGCCCAGCTGGGAGCCGAGGCTCGCTGCTGCTGTCCAGCGTCACGAGAGGGTATCAAACAGCGTATCGTTAGCCTGGGAAAAGGGCCACATTCAAAATTCGAAGTACGGTTTCTACTGAACGCATATTGCCATCACACCATCATAAAGACAAAAAAATCTTAAGCGGAACCATCCTAAGTCAGGGACTGTTCGTCTATATGTTTAAAAAATGAATTGCTTGTAAGGAATAAATGAGATAATGGCTACCAGGCGCACTAAACTGTGTGAGTGTGCAGAAATGCTCATTTTCTTTTCTTTTGTCCTCTCCAGACCACAAGGCACTATTACATAAGGGTAGGAGGGGCTTCAAACGAATGATATCCTTTCATAAAGGTCTGGCCACTTGCGGGGTACTGTGGAGAGCTAGGCAGGAAGGTATGCTAAAACTACCGACCCTTTTGAAAAGCCTTCGTACAGGAAAGAGCAATGAATCTAGGGCATTCCTCCTTAAGAAGCACCTAGGCTTTCCCTCCTTCAATGCAGAGTCAACAGAAGCCGCACTGCCTCTGGGAGCCCGCCGGGCCGCACTGCCCGAGAGAGGCAGCCAGTTCCGGGGTAAGACTCCCCACCGTCCGTCTGCCCCACCGCTCCTGTCCCCAGGGCACGGCCCTGACTGGACTCTGCCTGCCCTGCAGTCCTGGTCAGAACTGCTTCTTTCCCAGGTCCGCCTGATACATTAAACATTGTAAGTAAAACACATATCTAGGAGGGCAGTTTAATTGCTCTTACTGACTTCTGATCTAGGGGGATTCTGTTCATTTTATGGGTTTTGACTTTTCTTCCCCAGAGTCAGCAATTCAGGGACTCTTAAATTCGCTCTGTCCAAAATCAATCAAAAACAAAGGATATCTTAGAATCCACTCTCTCATCGGGTAAAGGAGGCGGGCAGGTTCCATTAGTGGGCTCCTAATTTGCAAGTAGTTACGAGTAATCCATTCTCTTTCCCCAAACAACTCTATTTCCAGGGGTTCCCTGGACCCAGGAGGGGAGGCTGGTGTAGCCCTGACTCAGTAAGACCGTCAAAGGCACCCAGCTTTCCAACTAGGAATCCATTTAAGGTAAATAGCACCTCTCTTTAATGCAAATAATTACATAATAAGTCATCTTTGCATGATCAAACAAAGAGGAGTTTTAAACTTCCTCCTGCATAAAGAAAAATAGCTCTATTATTAAGTTATTCTATAAAAGACATGTATTAATTGTGTAATAATAAAGAAAGGCTAAACCCCATACACACCTCAGTGTGAATTATTCAGACTGATAAATCTCTGACAGAAATAACAAAAATAGCAACTGTGTAATATTTCCTACCCACTAAGGTCTGAGCTAATTTCCTCATGGCAACATTTCCTACGTGAGGTTCAAGGGCCTCCTGAGTTAATAGATGAATTCACAGACTCTCTAAGTTTCAGAACTGAAAAATTCCATTTTCAATATAGTGCAAAATCACACACATGCATATAACACATACATATGTACACACATATGTGTCATATACATGACACATATTTAGTTCAATGAAATTCACACAGCTAACTCTTGAACAACACAGTTTTGAACTGCAAGGTCCACTTACATGCGGGTTTTTAAAAAAATACATACAGTACTATAAATGAATTTTCTCTTATGATTTTAACATTTTTTCTCTAGCTTACTTTGATGTAAGAATACAGCATATAATACATGTAACATACAAAGTATGTGTTAATTAACAGTTTATGTTATTGGTAAGGCTTCCGTCAATAGCAGGCTACTGACAGTTAAGTTTGGGGGAGTCAAAGGTTATACACAGATTTTTTGACTGCACAAGGGTTGGTGCCCTAACCCCTGCGTTGATCAACGGTCAAGAGCACACACAGTGGCTTAGACATAAGTGACAGATACAGAGGTAGATGTAGCGACTCCCAGTTTTCCGTCTTCCCCATTTCCACCCAGCTAGAGGAACCCTGAGCCAGCTCCTCGAGGAGACACACCCAGGAGAGCGACGTAGGCCTCATCAGACAGATATGAACAAGAAGCTAGGGTAAGCCAGGATGGACAAATCTGGCCCATGCCCATTCATTTATGTATCGTGTACAGCTACTTCCGTGCTACTACAGCAGAGCCCAGTGAGGAGACTGTATGGCCCCTAAAATATTTATCTGGTCCTCCAGAGAAAAGCTTGCCAACCTGTGGAATCAAGCTGGTGAGATCTGGGGGGGTTGTGTGTTCCAGCAGCTACACTTATTTCATGTTGCCGACAGACTTCGGAAGGGCCAAATGTCATCACTGCAAGCTGTGTGCAAAGTCTGTTGAACAGAGAAAAGTGATGGAGAAATGGGCACGAGGCTCTCCGATCTCTGGACAGAGAGGAACAGGCCTGAATACTTTGCGCTCTGAGTGCCCATGCGGCCCTGTGCTCAGGTATCAGCAGGCAGAGAGCCGCCCTCAGCACAGACCAGCTCCCGCACCAGTCCTCCTGGCTCCCTGGGACCGAGGGGATGCTCTTGTGGGACTCTGCATTGAAATGGGTCAAGTTCTGGGCAAACCGGAAGAGACTGGTCATCCCAGAGAAATGTTCTTTACTTTCCCAGTAAAGAACATTTAAAACTTGGGGAGGATGTACTATAAATCAACTGGCCCATTAAAATAATGAACAAGCAGTTGAAGGTACTTTCATTATTTAAAAGGACAAACGATAATACAATAATTCGATGTTTGCGTGAAAACCAAGGCTCAAGTTGACAAGTAAAACTTTTAGCACCCATGAAACCCAACACCAGTGATTTAATTTCAGCAAAACATCATCTGTTGCATTAAAGTTGTTCATTTGTATTTTATTATTGTTATAGTTCTATTTCCATTTAACTTGTAACTTTGTTTAGGTTGCAAAAGACATGAATTTATAGCTAGAATTTTACATTTGTACGTACGTAAGTAACATAATAAAATTTGGGCAAGCACTGAGGCTTCAGAATTAATTTTCCTTTAAAAGAGATCTTATACATTACTAATGTTTAAAAAAAATCCTGACAATTCCATGAGGTAGTTACTATCACCCCCATCTTTCATAAACGAAGAACCCGAGACTACAGGTCATGCAGCGAGTCACTCGTGAAGCTGAAACCTGAACCCAGGTTAGCCTAAATTCAAAGCCTGTGCTGCCTCATCTGGAGCAGGGCAAGATGGTCCCCTGGAACCTCCTAGTTGGGTGGTGGGTGAGGGCCTCTGAAAGCCAGAAGGCAACCTGAGGCTTCCTAGTTTTCAAAAGGCAGGAGCAGGGCTGCAAAATAAAAAGGGTCAAGTGGGCTCAGAAAGTGAGGTGGGACAAAAAAATTTGGTCAAGGGCCCTCCTAGCAGCCCATAGACACCTTTAGATTCATTCATTCCTGCTTACAAAGCCCTGTGCTAGGTGCTAAGGATACACAGATAATTAAGATTGTGCCCTCCCCGTCTTGAAGGAGTTCACGGCCTGGCTCCTACTTGTAAGGATGTCTGCCTTCGGGAGGACTAGTTGGAAAGTCTGAACATCTCCAACATCCACTCCCACCCATGTTCAGCAAAAGCGATTCCATTTCAGCCCTCTCTGTGCAATGTCCGCCCAAATTCTGCCCTTCCCCTGGTAGAAAACAGAAAGTACAGGAAAAAGAAAAATGGAGAAGCAGCAAAGACATCTATTCGGTTACCCACTCAAGAAATGTCCGTGGCGTTCCCACTACAGTAACGAAGCCATGCTGGGTGTTGCGGGACACAAGTGATCCAGTTCTTGCCCTGGAAGAATTTTTACTAGTAACAACAGTAACTGCAGCGAACACTTAGCCAATGCTTACACAGGTCAGGCGCTGTTCTAAGTAAGTGCTTTACCTCTGGTGACTCATTTAACCCTCTCAACAGCTCTGTGCAGGAGGCATGATTATTACCCTCACTTAACTGAGCCATAGAAAAGTGAAGTAACTCATCCAAGATCACACACTAGTGAGGGTAAGGTCGGGACTGGCACCCAAGCAGTCTTGCTCCAGAGGCCACCATGCTTTTACGGATTACACTATAGTAGGGGCTGAATGTTCGCTTTAAGAAGATTTGCTTGGAAGACTAGACCAACACTAGATTCCCTGTCCCAACTCTCAGCGGGATGCTTGAAGTCAGGCGTAAGTTCAAATCTCAGCCTGACAGCAATACTCAGCTTCAGTCTTCATGTCTCCAGAATGGTCATGATAAAAACTGGGCTGCCCTAGCTGGTGTGGCTCAGTTGGTTGGAGCGTTGTTTCATAACTGAAAGGTCGCAGGTTTGATTCCCAGCCAGGGCGCATGCCTGGGTCGCAGGCTCGGTTCCCAGTCTGCGGGTGTATGATCCCCAGTCCAGGCGCATATGGGAGACAACTGATGTTTCTCTCACATCAATCTTTCTCGTCTTTCCTGTCTAAAAGTAATGAAAAATGTTCTCGGGCGAGGATAAAAAATAATAAAATAAAAACTGGACTATATTTTCAGATTAAATGAAATAGCATATATACAGTTGGACCTTAGTAAATAGGAATTCATCTCCTATTGTCAAACCTAGCTCTCTCTTCCTGCTTCATTCAGGTCAGTGTGTTCCCAGCTACTCCCCGCTCATCCCCCGCAGGAAGGAAGATGAAAAGAGGAAAGGCGGACATGAAGAGAAGGAACGGTAGCTTCACCTACTGTGCTGGCACTTCACTCTCTGAGACTTTGGACACATCCTTGGAGATTCCTGAAGGTCTGCTCTTCCTGCACTTGCAGGGAAGCAATTTCTATCTTAGAATACAGACCAGAAAGGTGAATGGGAGGTTGCTGAACTAAGAAAATATACACAGGACAAATGGTCAGCAGCCTGTACTATTTCCTCAGACAACCAAGAAATAGAAAAACCAGAAAACGCAGTGACATTTTTGTTCTAAATGCTCACATATCAAGATTCTACTTTACCTCGTGTTTTCAGAAACACTCCAGACATGTCGAATAAAATCTCCTGACTTTAAAATAGAAAAGTATTGACTGGGGTATGTGTGTGTGTGAGAGTGGGAGTGCAGGGATGGGAGTAATCCAGGGAGAAAAAAAGAGTATTAAGTTTAAAGCAGTTATTGTTACTGTCTGCCTTTCTCCCTCCCCCCATTCCCTGCAAGATGGGGTTCACAGCGAGACACTTCTCCTGGGAGAGGTGTATCCATTCCACCCCCAACCCCACGCTATTGAAAGTCATTGATTTAAAAGCTATTGTTTTAAAAAGGACTTTCAGTTTAAAAGACTGCTATGATCATATGTTAACATCTACATGTAAAAATTATGTGCTAACGAGAAGAGTTCTTTAATGTAATCACTTATTCATAGACAATGCAAATGCAAGGAGAAACTACTGAAATACCACTGTATACATTCTTTTAAAGTAAGAAGAAAAACCTTCCAGTGACACCTTGCGACGGTAAGACTGAGCAGAGGGCTCTGGGAATGCTACTGGCAGCACTGTGAACTGGTGCATCTTTCAGGAGGCTGGCTACATGGCGATGTAACGTGAGTCCAGAGATGCTTCTACTCTAACCAATAATCCTACTAACAAAAATTATCCAAAGGAAATTATTCAACAGAAATAAAATGGATGCAGCAAAGACTATCATAGAGTCACTCCCTAAAAGCAGAACGAGAAACCAGCTGAACACCCTGTGACGGGCACCCGCCACACCACGCCCTTCCCGTTTTAGCGCTCGGCGCGTTCTGAGTGTCTGCGGGCAACTGTCTCCCCGCCACAGTGTCAATGCCATGGGCACAGGGGCCGTCTCTGTCTAGATCCCTGGCACACAATAAATGCAAGACGTAGGAATTAAGAACAGATATCAAAATATTTTTATATAATGTTACCTAAAAACAACACTACATATATGATAAAACTGAAACTCTGTATATATACTCATGGAAATGATTACACGAAAATGAAAGTAGTTATATTAGGACAGAGGAATTTAAACACTCTTTTAAGCTGTTGTTTTAGTGCCTCTGAAATGTAAGGAGGAGGAACATGTTTGCTGTTACGTACAGCGACCAGGACTTCATAGTAGAAATAAAACAGCAATTATTAAAGCTTGAGGAGTCGCCCCAGCCCCACAGGCACGCGGGTACTCATTTTTTGCTCAAGGGTGGAAAGACTCAAAATACTCATATATCACAGGTAGCATAATCCTATTTTTAGTAAAAATCTGAAACAAAGGCAGTATGTTTTAAAGAGACAGGTAGAAAAGTCCTCTAAAGCAATCTCGTTTGGATAGTGAATTTGCTGGTTACTAACAGCAGGGGGTGCCAAAGGGACCGCTATTGTTCCCAGGAGATGGCAGGAGCCGGGCTGCCGCCACCTTGGCTGGAAAAGCTGAAGCCGCGCTGAGAAAACACTGCCGGTTTCCCCTAACAATGGGGACTGGTGGCAAACTCTGGCGTTCTGTAGATTCAGGTGGATAAAAATCACGTTTTTATTTTCAGTAACTTCTGATATTTAGAATTTCCTTGAATCAACAAATCACAGTAGTGTTAGCAGTGCTGGTGACTTGTCATGAAGAGAAATCACAGATACAGTGATAGCACATTCCTGCCGGTGCAGAAGTCTCCAGCATCACTCACGCCAGCCACTCCTCTGACACCGCATTTCAGGAGTTACTGTCAGACCTGCCACTGGGTCTTCTTGCTCAATGTATTAATAAAGCCGTACGTATTACTCTATCACAATTTGTTCAATAATTTGGTAACTTTAAATATGACAAATTCTTTTGTAGTCTGGTGAATTTTATTTTCTGCATTTATGAACACTCTTCTGAGAAGGCTTTTATATGCTTTACCAGACTGCCAAAGGCACAGGCAAGGTTAAAAACCTCTGCTCGGTCTAAAGGAAGGCAACCGAGAGGAAAAATCAAATTGGATCTGAACAAAGCTGGAGAGAAACAGAAGTATGTTAAGCCACAAGAGAGAAGTGGCTGTGATGCCCATTTTCATTTCGTTTGGATTCCGTGAAGAGAATTCTTGCTTCGCAGACTCCAAAGCGCCCCACCACGTCCAGAGGCCCGGCTCCTGGAGAGGACCTTCAGAGACCTGCCTGGTTTGCTGCCACGGCGCGGTCTGTATTTAACGCAGGGGCAGAAGCGTGAAACACAATGCGAGCGCTGTCCCCACATCTCTCTGGAGGTAATCATTACACTGGGACTCTCCAGACACCAAATATTCATTTGATGAACAAAACCAAAATCAAATCCAAAATTACACAGAAGGCAGAGGTGAGACACTGAGGTAAGCAACAGTCACAGCAATACTCACATTCGAACGAAGAGTGACTCTTTGGATGTCAGACCAGGAGATGAATACTTTTCGACCAGGGCCAGAGTACTGAAGCCGAACTTATGAATGGGCTCATTGGAATCCAGCGGGGGGAAGTCCGTGTCAACCTCCCCGTCATCCTCAGCAATGTGCAGGCAGTAGGCATTGACGTTGTCACTGAAAGGGAAACCACAAAGGGGAGTGAGCACCACGGCGAGGAAGCAGCACAGCGACCAGAGGCCCTGATGTACGCACGGCACGCGAACTTGAGGTACGGCCGTTCTTCACCCCGAAGCCTACAGGTACGATTAGATCCCCCAACTCCCTCCTCATCTGATGAGAAGACACACAGCAGTGCGAAGGGGGAAATCCAACGTGAAACAAGAGCCTCTATACTCTATCCTTCCAACAAATACTTACTGAGCACCTACTGTAGGTAAGACACAGAATCCCTCAGATTGAAGATGAGATTTAGTATCAAGCCTCAAGGAAGCTTACGACATAGGAGGGGGTAAAGGTCAGCACTATATTAGCTATAATATAAATGTAAATAAAATAAATATCATAAAAGAGATACACAAAACTATAAAGGAGAGAAAATTATTTGGGGGGCAATCAATGGACTTTGATTTACGTTAGGACCAAGAAAATACCCGCTCTAGCTCCAGAGAAGTACATGCGGTAACCAAAACAGTCCATACAGTTCTCCTTTCTCTGAGGAAAATCAGCCTCACTTGGCAGCATCTGATTCCAAACACCAAGTACACTTAACAGAGTAAAGCAAATGATCTGATTTATCCTGATCAACTGCTGATGGACTTTTCTCACTCGCCTGGAACATCTGGTCAGTAATCTCAGATTCTAGACTCGCCCAGTTTAGAATCAACACACACTTCCTTCTCCTTCTTTGGGGAAGTAAAAAGTCAATTTGCGGAAAAAGGATGGGAAACTGTATCAACATAAAGACAATTCAAAGCTGAGATCAGCCCTGGCTGGTGTGGCTCAGTGTACTGAGTGTTGGCTTGTGATCCAAAAGGTCATTGGTTCGATTCCCAGTCAGGGCACATATCTAGGTTGAGGGCTGAGTCCCCAGTTGGGGGCATGTGAGAGGTGGGCGTGCAAGTGGCAACCAAACGGTGTTTCTCTCCCTCCCTTCCCCTCACTCTCTAAAAACAAATAAATATTTTTTAAAATAAAGCTGAAATCAACTTAAAACATTTTAGATACCCTGCTCCAAAGCTGAATTGTGAAAGTGCAAATCTGCCAGTATTAAGAAGCATGAATCTACTAGTTCACAAGGCAATGGGATTCTAAATTCTGCAGCTTAAATTGGAGTTTTAATTATATGATTGATGCTTAAATTAATTAATTGCAAAGTATATGCTAATTGTTTAATTGGTTGCTTGATCTATATAGATCATTTTTTGAATTAAATGAGTTGATTTACAAAGTTTATTGATTGGATGTGACAATGAATTATTTCACTGACTACCTGATTTGCAATTTTCCCAATTAATTCACAAATCTTTTGCTGCAATTCTACTTATTGAGAGAGAGAGCCTATTTCAGGTGATCTATACTCAGTCTGTCACGATTAAGAGATATTTATTATATAAAACAGGTAATAAGGACAGATTAAAATTAATGGGAGCTGTAAATCTGCTAAATGGATGGATAACAAGAAAGTAATCTGGCTATGTTTGTCACTATAAATTTCATGTATTTGCAATGCTATTAAGAAATTTAAGATTCATCTCTGAATGGAATGAGAAACTTAAAGGTCTGCAAGGGGGCGCTAACTTAGACACAAAACACTGCAGAAGCAGAAGGAAGGCACTCGGACGAGGAAGAGGTCACGGAGTGCTAGCAAAGAGCTTTGTGTCCAGGACGACCTGAGTTCAACGTTAAGTTCCAGCACTCATGGGCTATGTGGTTTCGGAGAAAATAAGCTTCACCTCCTCGACTTTCAGTTTCTACTTCTATAAAAAGGGTGTAATCACCTGGCTGGCGTAGCTCAGTGGATTGAGCGCGGGATGCGAACCAAAGTGTCCCAGGTTCGATTCCCAGCCAGGGCACATGCCTGGGTTGCAGGCCATGACCCCCAGCAACCGCACGTTGATGTTTCTCTCTCTCTCTGTCTATCTCCCTCCCTTCCCCTCTAAAAAATAAACAAATAAAATCTTTTTTTTTTTTTTTAAAAGGGTGTAATCACGTAGCTCAGGCATGGCTGTCAGGATTAGATGAGATGATACATAGTGTGGAGCAGAGGACAGAGGCAAAATGAATAAATAAATAAATAAGTAAATGGCACGGCAACTATAATGAAGTCAGAAGGAAAATAACTGGGGTAGTTATGTCAGTCCATGAAGACACACTGTGGATGCACACTAGAGGAGGCAGCGACAATGAAACTCAGTGACATGTTCTACGTGCACACATCTGTGACTGTAGGTCACATGTCCACTGAGCTCCAGCCTTGGGGCCACTGAGCCCCCGGGGTTCTGTGAACAGGGCAGACGCTGGTGAAGCAAGCTATTCACTGCCGTGTAAATCATCCCGAGGAATGCCTGTCACTCCCCAGCATCGCAGAGGGTTCGAGGGCAAATAATAAGCCTATTGATCAAAGCAGAAAGCCAAAAATGGCTATCGGAAGAATTCTGGACTGACTGCCGTGGGACGCCCCCAAGTCCCCTCAAAACAAACTCAACAAACACCACAGGCTCAGACCTGTACCAACAGACTCACTGGCAAGCACTCTTACTCTCCCCAGTTCTTGAATACACAGTGTGAAATCATTCATTCTTTCAAGAAACATTTGCAAAGTGCCTGCCCTTGGCTGTTGCCTGTCCTCAGCACTGGGGACACAGCAAGGAGAAGAATGAATGGTTCGCTCTGTATTAGACAAAACTAATGGAAGTCTTCTCTGGGTTATCATTAAGGTTTAGCAGCAAATAGTGCTCCAAACTCTAAAACCTCTTAATTAAACGCCTAAGAAGAAAATGACTAAAATTCCGTATTCTGGGCACGGACACATTGGTTCCTTTGTGTCTTTAAAAAGGAAAGAATAATAAAAGAGGCCACTGTGGTATTCTGACTTTAAAACTGCGTCAGGACTCAGATTAGTACCAGTATAGTTAGTAACCATTAGTATCATTAGCTGCATTTATTGAGCCCTATGTGCCAGACACTCTGCCAAGTGGTTTAGAGGCTTTAGCTCACGGAATCTTCCCATCAGCTTTGTCATTTATTATGTCCATTTTACAAATGAGAAAACTGAGGCTCAATAAGGTCAAGTGCTTTGCTCCAGATTAAACAGCATGTAAGTGACAGAGCTGAGAGTCAAACCCAGGTAGTCAAGAAACCTCATTCTGGACCCCCACCTACCTCTCTGCCAAAGCCACACAGTGTGTTTCTAGGGAAATGTTACATACGTAGAAAAGGAGGAGGAAACCACAACACATGGCTTATAAAAAATCAGAAGCTTAGAGAGATTTATTTCAACCTCCTTGTTTTTACAGATGGGAAATAGATGCCTAGAAAAGAGGAATGAAATGCCCACTGTCACCCAGTTAAATAGGGGCAAGGCCGGTTCTAGAGAACTCAGGTCTCCTTGCTTCTGTTTCATTGCTCTTTGATCAAGTGGGGAGAGAAACCGGCCACTGCGGTCCCTGACTCGGGAATTCCCCAAATAGAGACATCTAGAACTTACAAAACAGTGAAAACAAGGGGGCCTCCTTCTGACATAGTTCGGTGGAATGAAGACAGGTTTTGCAGTCAGATCTGGTTTTAATGCCAACTCAACCATTAACCAGCTGTGTGACCAAATCTCTCTGAGTCCATTTCTTATCTGTAAAAAGCTTTCCCCGATCTTCCTAGCATGATCATTTGCAGAAGTGATTCTCCTGTGTGGTCTTACAGAGCTTGGTTAATATCTCTGCATGTAACTATTACGTTGCTCCGTTTCTTATTTATGCAACTACGTTCTGGAGAGCAGGGTCCTTCCACTGTCTCTGCATCCTTACTGATGAGAAAATGGCTGGCATTTAGGAGGAACTTAACAAATATTTGTTGAATGAATGAATACGTGCATGTGCGGAATGAATCACTCTTATCTATACAAAAGCATAAATGGTATTATTAAAACTGTGTGTTTTAATGAGAAAATAAGTGATTTTTTCTCTTCTGTTAAAAAAATTAATTTTAGAGAAAGAGGAAGAAGTGGGTAAGGGGTGGGGGAGGGAGAGAGCCAGACAGGACAGACAGACAGGCTTCAGTTTGTGTCCCACTCACTTACACATCCACTGTTGCTCCTGGTGTGCGACCTGACCAGAGATCGGACCTGCAATCTTAACAGGTCGGAATGACGCTCCACACAAGTGGGCTACCCCGCCAGCTTTTCTTGCCTGCTTCACTGCTACCTGTTAACCAAACAGGGCTTCCTAGGCAACACACATGCGGCAGAGATTGAAATTCAAGACCAGGGGAGAAGAGGGCTCGGTAAAAGGTAAGGTGGAGTACTGGCGTCTCACTTCCTTAACGGAGGAAAAGCCACTGAGATCATTACAACTATGTGAAATTATTCAGTTATATACATATAAAAAGGCTAACAGGAAGGGTACCAAAAAGTTCACAAAGGTTCTATTTACATTTAGGCGATGAACATTTTTTCTTTCTAAATTTCTTTACTTTTCAGATACTGCACAATGAATAGTGTGACTTTCATTTCTCTTTATAAATACTTATTTTTGGATAAGGGCAATGCGTGCTTCTTGTAGAAAGTTTAGAAATACGGAACAGTACAAAGGGGGGTGGGAGACTTCTCACCCACTGCGTGGAAAGAACCGCCTGTCCTAAAGACTCCGAGCGCGGCCTGCCTCCCCCACATCCCGATTCCTAAGTGTGGTGCTTCTGCTCCCAAGTTCTGTAATTAGAGAAAATAACCACCCCCACTACATACAGGTCTTGCAAGAACGAAATGACTTAATTCACTGCACAGTGCCTGGTATGAAGAATTCTCATTTTGCCAAGATTTTCCCTTCTACTCTCAAGCTTCTGATACATAGAAGCAGAATTAACTATCTAACAGAAGCACGGCAGACAGCGTGAGACAGAGAAACCCAAAAGCCCTGACTGTAGGTCACGCCAGAGAGGCAGGAAGAATCAAGAGGCTAAGGAACAAGTACAGAGCAACTGGGTCCTCAGGAAGAGGCTTAGCTTCAGAGCTGGGCGGATGTGCGAGGAGCAGACCTCACAGACCATGAAGTCTGTGGAAAGAGCTGGAAGTCTGAACGGTGAATGGATGCAAAATGGAGCCTGTTGCCAAAAAGAGACTGTTTGGGGGGCGTTGAAGATATATAGCACCAAAGCTTTAATAAATACATGCAACTGAATTTCACTTATTCATATTCTATCAGATAAGTCTAAACATTTCCATTAGAAAAATTTATTCCATTGAATTATTGACCAATATTCACTTTATGTTCAAAGACCAGTATGGCTTTTATGAAGACACAGAAGCCTCTAGCCCACATATAAATGGTACTGAATTCATATATGAAAATTCAGGAGCATTCCAGGAAGCATCCCAGATTTCTATCAAATGTAATCTCACGTGTTCCATTTACAACTCATAAAAATCGACTCATTTTGGAAAATGCAAAACACACTAAGTGTGATGTCCAGACAGATGGATGCTTATTGTTTTTTTTAAATGAAAAATAAATGGGCGCATGATTCTGAAATGTCCAGAACTCTCATTATTTGGGCTTTGCTGCTTATTCTGATGACAGAATCGATGTTAAAAGTGTGTCAGGCATTAGCAAGAGACAGAAAGCTCCCGAGGGTTGCAGCTTAGAAGTTCATCTCTTTGAAGTCAGAGAAAAGATTTTTAAGACTGTGAAGATTTCCTTTTATCCAAACAAAAATCCCATAAATAGAAAGTAAAAACTAAAAAAAAAAGAAAATTACCATAATGTTTGTCAAGCCACATCAACCTCACAAGGGAACAGTTAAGTCTAAATTTTCTGGTAAAAAAAAGTTCTAGGGAGAAAATACCCACTAGTTTCTAAGTGCAAGCAAGACCTTCATATTGTTTTGAGCCCCTTTTTTGACAGTTTCTATTGCTACATCTTCAAGTTCATTGCTTTCTTCTTTTGTAGTGTCTAATATGCTGTTACCCTCATTGAGCACAGTTTTCATTTCAGGTACTGTATTATTCACCTGTAGAAGTTCCCTTTGGGTTTTTGAAAAAATCGACCTCTTTCCTATGTTCATGTTTCCCTCCATCATCTTGAACATATAGGGCATATTTATAATAGCTGTTTTAACATCCTTGTTTTGCAGGTTCCATAATTTCTGGCATTTCTGGAAAGTCCTCTTTTGTATTGCTCCGAACTAGAGAGATTCTTCAGACAAATTCAGCTGGCGGAATTCTAAGGTTCAGAAACTCACTAAGTTTGTTACAAATTTGCCCTGTAAACATTCACCCTCAATCCCCACTACCAGGGGATCTTTCAAAAACACAACTGGGATACTGTCAACCCCCTGCTTAAAACCTTTCCTTCAGAATACAAACAAAAGAGTCATTGAAAGCACCGGTTTCCATAAAGCCTTCCTTCCACTATACTCCGCCTGCTTTCCAACCCTCTCTCCTCCCATTCCATCACCCCAACCGCCTGCAGTGCCCTGGTCAGTACTTAGTGCCAGCTCCCATCGCTGTTCGGGCCTCTCGGGCCCGACCCTCCCACTTCCTGGTCCAGGTGAATGGTTCCCTCCTGAGATTCATCCCTTCTAGTGGGAAGTCTTCCCTGACATCCCTCCCACCCCGACTGGACCCAGGCCTCCACCTTCGGGCAGAATTAGAAAAGCTCTTCTCTCTGTCCCCACAGCATTCTGGCTGTCCACTATTATAGCAAGATGCAGTGACAATGAACCTGAAACTGTGTCATTTGGTGTCTGCATCATCCACTTGCCTGAATCTTGAGGATATAAACTTTGCTTTTTAACTGTTTGTGTCCCCACTGCCTAGCATAGGGCCCGGCTGGTATAGACAACGTGTAAATGCTTGCTGAAGACGTGATTTTGAAAATAAAAAAAATGGAGGGACAAAGGGAGGGAAGAAAATCTCAAACAGCTATAATATCCCTGATGCTATCACCATGAGAAGGGTCTCACTTCTTTGTATAGCTTGGTAGTTAAGAGCAAGGGAAATGGAGTAACACCGGGGCTCAAATCCCAACTCTCCTACTTGCTAAATATGTGCTCTTGACCAGTTACTTAACTTCCTGAGCCTCCGTTTCTCTCCTGTTACTATGTATGACTTAAAAAGCTGTTACAAGGAATAAAATAATACACTTAGAGTACTTGGCATAGAGCAGGACACACACACGGCAGGCACTCCAGGGTGTTAGATCTACCAGTTTATTACCTAGCAGTGTGCGGACCTGGCATTTGAGAAATGCTGATGACGGGAAAGCTTTCTGTCCAGCTCAGCGAACAAAGTGTCTGCAAAAACTCCCTCCAAACCTTCATCTATCACTTGGATAAACATATCACCAAGTTGTGAACATACAGCTCAGTGATTTTTAATGAATAAAGGTTTGTATACAGCTCATCTTAGCAGACACCTGGAGAAAGGCCTCCCGGCCATGGCAAGGGTGGAGAATTTCAGTCCAGAACTTTGAACGTTCCCATGTTCTCTTATTCATGCCACAATTATCTGTTGAACGTTTGCTATGTATTAATATAAGCACTGTGGACTGGGAAACACAGGCCAATAAAATAGATGTGGCTCAGACTCCAAACTCATATGTATTCTGTTCCTCGTAAGACTTCTGCACTTGGATCCATCTCTGAAATAACCTCAGCTTTCATTTCGTCCAAAATTAAACTCTTCATTGACCCTGCTCTGAACCGACTTTTTTTTTTGTCTAGGATACCCCATTTCCGCAGCACCACCCACACAGTTTTTCAATGTCCAGTCTTGGGCCTTTATCTCTTCTCTTCATCCATGCTGGAAGCTTCTATTAATTCTATGAGGATGACTCCTAAATTCCCATTTCCAGCTCACATCTCTCTTCTCTAAACTCCAAACATGCAAATATAAATAAAGGAGTCTTTGGAAACTTCCCTTAGATACAGCAAAGCCATCTGAAATTAACAGGCAGAAGACCGAACTCAGGCCGCCCCTCCTCCTCCCCTTCACACACCAACAAACAAACAAAACGCGGTCTTCCGGTGTTCCCCATCTCAGCGAAGGGCACAATGCGGAGCTGTGCAAGGCAGAAATCTTTGACGCCTCCCCTCTCCCGCACTTCCGATAGCTAATTCGTTCCTGAGTCACATGAATTTTCACCTCTTAAGTGCTTCCAGAATCTGCCCATGTCTCTCAGTCTCCACTGTGGGCCCTGCCCACCTCTCGTCTGTCCCTACCCCCATTCCCTCCCCTTCCTTGTGCTCCAGCCGCACTGGCCTGCTTTAGTTCCCTGACCGCCACACGCCTCCTCCTGCCACAGCATCGCTGCCCCGTGGTTCCGTCTGCCGAGACTTGCCCTTCAAATGCCTCTGGTGTCCCTTTCTCAGGGAATTTCTCCCTAGCTGCACTCTCGAGCTATGTTGGGAACCGCCCTGACTGGTATCAGAAGCTGAAACCCCCGCCTAGCTAAGGCTAAGGGAACGCCCTTGGAACCGTGAGCCAGCAAGGAGACAAAAGCTTATCTTCCTGGCAGGAATGCTGCTTCTGCTGCTTTATTCATAACTGAACCCCCAAAAGGCTTGGTCAGTTAGCCAAAGACGGGTAAGATTCCCCACGGGAGAACGACCTAAGCCAGGCACGATCACTTTGGGAGGCCCCCCGAAAGAAGGACTTGGGGGGCTGCAGCAAAAGGGGGTGATGGACCCTCACTCCTCGGCTTTGACAAAGTCTGAGTTCTCAGCGTCCGGAAGAAAATCTCCTTATCTCTCGGTGGCCTTAGTTCCCACGCTCCACCTAAGCCTGAAACAATGACGGGGTAGTACAGCTCGGTACTGGGAAGTGCGGATTTCCCGGGGTGATCAGGCCTAAGAAAGAACATGTAAATTACTGTGAAACCTTCTTTGTTTGGAACGCTCTCAGTTGAATGAGAAGGGTCTTAGGAGGAAGTTATTTTGTTCCTCAGCCTTACAGCTCTTTGACCCCCAACTCAATAGACCGGCAGAGTTCTTTGTTTTCTATAGTTCCTTACTTCCCCAAATGAGTACTGTACTTTGCCTGAATTATTATGCAAAATGAGCCTAATAAAAGCAGGTATGGACGGTGGATCGGCGCTCCCCCACTGGGGGGGTGGCCATTTCTGTCCCTACTTCCCCACAGAAACTGGTTTGTCTCTGTGCACGTTGTTATTTCTCGCGTGTTTATTGTCGAGCCATCCACAGCGTTCCGTGGTCACTGCTGGCCAGTGACCCACGCGCAACAGAGCTAGACTCTCATAAACAGTCTTCCTTTCCTTCAGAGTGCTTAGCTCAGCTTGTAAGAAAACATTATTTGGTTTAATTATTTGAATCTTCTGCCCATTCCCCTTACTAAACCATGGAATCCACGACAGAGGGCCCACATCGGGTTCCATTCGCCAGTGCACACTCAGCAAAGTGCCTGGGACATAGCACACTCTCAATAAATATTCATTCTATGCAAATGATCAGTGAAATGAGCCAGGAACGAAGTGTAATACATTTGATTGTTTTTTTTTCTTCCCCATGAAACTAAATTTTTTGAATGGGACAAATTTCTCTTGTTCTCCATTTTATTTATCCTCAATACCAAGGCCCTGGAACTCTGTAAACATTTGCTGAGTGAAGAAATGATGGAGGAGTGAAGCCTTCGAGATTGAGCAGGATCTCACGGAAAGAGTGAGAAAGGCATTTCTGACTAAGGAAAACAGCAAAAGCAGACACAGTGCTGGTGCCACAAAGCGCCAGTTAAAGAACGTGATGGGTTGGGATGCGCAGGGCGCAGCTAGGGGTCAGAATGGGAAGGGCCTGACAGGCTGTATTGTTTAGGTGAATGGTTCTCAATGCTGACCCCAGGGAATAGAGATCAGAAACCCAGAACAGAGAGAAGAGTATAGAGAGGCAGACGGCAGGAAAGGGGGGCAGGGGGCAGCCACTGAGAAGTGTAAAGAACTCAAACTGCAAAGCTGTCAGAAAACGTGATGTAGGGTCAAACATTCCTGTACACTTTCACGGCAAAGCAGAGTTACCCGAGCCATCGGGAAAGGGCTACATTATGCCACTGGTGATGAATTACAACTAGTTTTGTTTGTAGAGATAGCTGGCTATAGTACAGTAGTTAGCAAAACCAGAAATGAACATTTACTGAGAGCACTTGCCAAGTATTTTCTTATTTATAGTCATACTACCCTATTAGGAAGCTTCTGTTCTCATTTTATACAAGAAGTGGAATACTTGAGACTGAAATAATTAATCCAAAACCCACCCTGATAGGTAGCACTATCAAATTTAAACCCAGACCATGGCTTTGGACCCCACACTCTTAGCCACTATATAACACATGGATTAAGAAAGCAGAGGAAAATGTTAACACATTTTAGAGGGCTTTCTATGAAAAACTGTTAAAATGAAGAAAATTTTATACTGAATAAGATAAACCCTCAACTATGTACAAAACCCACCAAGGGCCCATCAGTTCCTCAAGGGCTCTGGACGGCTGAGGCTGCGTGTTAATGGAGCGGGTCCACAGTGAACTCCACTGCACGGCTTTACCATGCTCTTACATGCTGCAGAGCTGCACTTTCCAACATGTGGCTACTGAGCGCTGGAAATGTGGCTAGCCGGCATGGAGATGTGCCGTGAACGGCAGATAAATACGAGATGCCAGGCATATGAAAAGATGCCCGACATCACCTCATTAGGGAATTGCAAATTAAAACAGGGACATACAGCTGCCCACCTATTTGAAGAGCTAAGACCCAAAACAGTTACACAACCAGATGCTGGTGAGAACCTGCAGCAGGAATTCTCATACATTGTTGATAGAAATACCAAATGGTGCAACTATATGTTTTGGAAGATAGTTTGGCAGTTTCTTAGAAAGAGAAACATAGTATTAGCATATAATCCAGCAAATGCACTCCCAGGTCTTGACAAAATGAATGGACAACTTACGCCCACACAAAAACCTGCACATGGAAGTCTACAGCAGCTTTGTTGACAAGTTGGAATCAGTCAAGATGTCCTATGACAGGTGAATGGGAAAACCAACTGCAGTACATCCAAACAATGGACTGTTACTCAGCAATATAAAGAAATGAGCTACAAAGCCATGAAGAGACATAAAGGAACCTTAAGTGCATATTGCTAAGTGAGAGAAGCCAGTCTGAGCAGGCCACAAATACTATGAGTCTAACTGGCTGACATTCCGGAAAATGAAGAACTATGGGGACAGTAGAAAGGTGAGTTGCTGCCAGAGATGAGGAGGGTGGGACAGACCCATGGAGCACAGTTCCTCGTCAGGGGAGTAAAACCGCTTCATTTGGTAGGATCTTCAGAACTGTATGATACAAAGCGCGTACTCTAATGTAAATGACTGACTTTAGTTAATAATAATAATAATGTATCACCCTGGCTGGGGTGGCTCAGTGGAGTGAGCACTGGCCTGAGAACCAAAGGGTCCCTAGTTCGATTTCCAGTCAGGGCACATGCCTGGGTTGCAGGCCAGGTCCCCAGTTTGGGGTACATGAGAGGCAACCACACACTGATGTTTCTCTCCCTCTCTTTGTCCCTCCCCTCCCCTCTGTCTAAAAATAAATAAAATAAAATCTTAAAAAAATAAAAAATAAAGTAAAAAAATAATAAGGTATCAGTATGGGATCACTGATTGTAAAAAATGTGCCACACTAATACAAAATGTTGATAAGAAGTAAAAATGAGATGTGGGAAGGAGATATGTGGGAACTCTATACTTTCTGTGCAATTTTTTTCTGGAAACCTAAAACTGTTCTAAAAAATAAAGTCTATTAAAAATGTTTTAAAATCTTATAGGTAACCAGCCTCAGAATAACAAATAAATAAATTGAAATTAAAAATATATATATACAAAAAACAAAGCTTCAAACAAGTTGACTGACATGAAACCAACATATCATTGGTTACAGTATACGTTAGTAAGATAAACTTCCTTATGAAAAGAAGTTGACTTAGACTGAGTCAAAAAAGAAAACCCTCACAAAATTATTCATCATATCTAAACCAAAAAGGCAAAGGTAAAAGGCTTAAAAAAGATACATTAGACTAGACCAGTGCAAAGAAAAACTGGGGAGAAAAGCTAATAGTATGGAAGCAAAGCAAAGAACAAGGCAGGACACAATACAAAATAAAAAACAAGTAGGGCTGTTTTATGTTGAAAAGGTACAGTTCACAATGAAGATATGAAATGCATGAATCTTCTGTGCAATGAAATAAGTGAAATGGAAACTGCTGAAATTTTAGGAGAATTTGACAGAAACACACAAGAAAATGGCAGCTATAATTCATTTTCTTAATTACCCATAGATGAAATAGTCAAAACATGTAAGAACATGATAGTGATTAGAGATATTGATTTAATAAGTATATATTGAATTCTGCAACCTATACAGAATTTTTCCAGAATCCATGAAATATTTATAAAAATTTATTGTATGGCAAGCTGCAAAATATAAATAAGTCTCTAAGCAGAAATTTTATAGGCTATATTTTCTGATCAAAATTCAATAAACATGAATCTATACAATAAAGTCTAAATTAAAAAATTCAACTACCTAGAGACTGAAATGACTTCAGTTAGTTTCTTCCAAGTAGATCTTTAGTTTCTCCTAAAATCACTGCATTAAAATAAGCAGGAAATCGGCTTAAATGCCACATTCCAATTCTGATCAAGAGTTAACAAAGGAAGCCAAGAATCCCAGCTAAAGTCTCCATTCTTACTACCACAAACAGTTTTCACGGCACAGAGACAAAAGAACAATATTCTTTTCTTAAAAAGATTTTATTTATTTATTTTCAGAGAGAGGGGGAGAGAGACCGAGAGGGAAAAACACTGATGTGAGAGAGAAAGAAACATCAATTGGCCGCCTCTCACCCACCCTCAACTGGGGACCTGGCCTGCAACCCAGGCCTGTGCCCTGACTGGGAATCAAACCAGGGACCTTTCAGTTCACAGACCCATGCTCAATCCACTGAGCCATGCCATCTAAGGCAAGAACAATATTATTAAATAAATGGTTTTCTTGACAACCAGAATGAAACTGGAAGAATGGTTTCCCATGCATCTAGCAATTTGGTCTGTGAATGAAGCTCTCTGAAAGGGCCAAGCCACTGGGAAAGATCGAATAAGGACCAAATAAGGGCCTATTTCAACACTTAAGTGCAAACAAACTGGAAAGAAAATACTTTCCACGACACTGTCTGACAGGAAGAGATCCCAGGGACTGACTTTATAGACTGTCTTATACCAAACAGGTCTGAGAAACTCTGTTTATCACGTAAGAATTGTAAAAAACTTCAAAAAGATGATCGTTTGTTCAAATTCAGTGTAATTCTGTGATTCAAAATAGTTACAGAGCAACTATTTGAAAATGTTAACACACTGGATATACTTCAGGAATAAACTTCTTAATAAGATGTACTCAATTTCAGAGGCTTACACACTAATTCAACAGTCTCTATTTGGGGGATTCAGAATTGCTAATTAAATTGGTTGACTCTTCCTTTTCCTTACTAATTTCCCTTCTGCTTTACTTACCAATTTCTGATAGGGATGCATGGAAATGTTCCATTTTGACTGTGGATCAGTCATTGCCTCTTTAAAAATCTTTTTCTTTTTTACCTTACCCAAAGACATTTTTTCCCCATTGCTTTTTAGAGAAATAGGATGGGAAAGTGAGAAACATTGATGAGCTGGGGATTGTACATGCCCAGACCGGGGACCGAACCCACAATCTAGGCATGTGCTCCAACTGGGAATTGAACCTGCAACCTTTGGGTTATGAGACAATGCTCCAACCAAATGAGCCACACCAGCCAGGGCCAGTCAATGTCTCTTTATAACCCCCCTGAAATATCTTGAGACTGTTTTTAGATACATAAACAGTCAGAATTATTATATTATCTTGGTGGCTCTTCCTTTCATTATGTAGTTTACCAAAATATCCCTATTGACATTTTTGCCTTAAATTCTACTGTTTCATGCACTGCCACTGGCCAAGTCCCTCCCACAACCCCTATCCTCCCCCTTGGCCAGGTGGAGATGAAGACTTTGGTCCATGGCAAAGGAGAAAGCAGAATGGCTGCTGCCTGACAGCTTTTGGGCTGGGAAGGAGGAAAGAAAGGTTCTTTTGTACAAAAAAGGTATTTAATTGTGATGAAGTCCAATCTATCTTCTTTTTTCCATTATGGATTATACTTTTAGTGTCATGTATAGGAGACCGTTCCACGTGCTGTGGGGAATGTAGCCCAGCCCCTGATTCGGAAAACTGACAGGGAGTGAGGTCAGCACACAGGAGCCACGCACATGGGCAGGTTCTCCTGTGGGGAATCAGGCCTGCATTGCACCTAGGCTGCTTGGAGACTTGCTTTTGCTAAAACTCTCTCACCCTGAATTGAGGCAGCAAATATTTACTGCATATCTTTAAAGTAACTTCCTAAAATCTATGCTAAACCTCCCGAGGATGAGTGGAATCAGTTCAACCACTTTTCCCTTTGCATTTGCAAATATCCTTCTTCTTTGATGTAATTAGCAACATCTTCTCCTTTGTTTTCTATAAAAGGTAACCACCTAAAGCCACCCTCTGCTTAGTAAATGAGGGCCATCCTCAATGTGATGTGCCCAGAAAAGCCATAATGCCTGCCCAGGCAAGGTCAGCGCCCTCTGTCTCTCAGAGAGTGCCCAGGCCGCCCCTTTTTCTCTGCAGGACTTCTGCAGTCCATGTGAATTTATTTGTCGCGTCCACAACACACGGACCCCGCGGGCCGGGGTCCGAATCAATCATGTATATAAAACTCTTCATCTAGCCCAAAGATTTTATCCTGTTTCTTACTAAAGGTTTTATAGTTTTACACTTTACATGCAAGTCACAATTAATTTCAAGTTGATTTTATACGTAGTATGAGATTTAGGGTGTAGTTGATTTTTTTTTTGGCTTATTCATGTCCAGTTGCTCCACCCCAATTTGTTAAAAAGGTATATTTTCACTTAATTTGTATGTATTTTTATTTATTAATTTGTTTTTAGAGAGGGGAAGGGAAGGAGAAAGAGAGGGAAACATGAATGTGTGGTTGCCACCTGAGCGCCCCCTAATGGGGAACTGGCCTGCAAGCTAGGCATGTGCCCTGACTGGGAAACGAACTGACGACCCTTTGGTTTGCAGTCTAGCGCTCATCCACTGGGCCACACCAGCCAGGGCTAATTTGTATGTACTTTTAATATGAAGATGCATCCATATCTGCATTCAATTCTGGGAGAGTCTCTGGCATTATTTCTTCAAATACTATTTTTCTGCTCTTCCCTCCATTTCTTGCTTCACAAGTGGGAGGCTTTCAATCTTTCCTCTGTGTCTCTTAATTTACTCATTTTTCATTCTCCGAATCTCTTCATCTCTGTGTTACATCCTAGGTGGAATTCATTAGTGCTATCTTTCCACTCATTCCCCTTTAGCTGTGCCCACTCTAGGGTTTATCCTGTACTTTTTTTAAACTTTAAAAACTGAATTTTATATTTCCAGTATTTTAATTGGCTCTTTTCTAAATCCACCTCTTGATTCTCATCTGCTCATTTGTTTCATAATTTCCTAGAATTCTACCATGGATGGTATTCCTTCATCTCTTTGATAATTTTAAACATATTTATCTGAAACTAATTTTCAGATTGCCTTCTTACATTTTGTTGGGAGTGAATTCTTCTGATTACTGTCTTTCTGTCTTGGTACTAGTTATATATACTCTTTTGCTTTCGAATTGAATTTGCTAGATCATTTTGAATAAAAGCACTTTCTCTCTTCCTCTCCCTCCCCCGCCCTCCTCTCTCCCCGCTTCCTGTCTAATGCTTTTACAGACACTGCCACCCGCTTCCATCTTTGTCGGAGCAGGGCCTCTGGTCTGGAGCCAGGCCTTATGCCTGGCTGCACAAGGTTCCTATGCTTTGGTAACACCAGGGCTACCATCAACGCAGTCACTTCGTGGCCAGGTTCTGGTCTTACTGCTACCCTGCGCCCCTGCCAGAAATACAACTTTAAACAAGTCACAGACCAAGTTAGCTGTGTTGTTTCTTTTCACAGCAGGCAGGAATATTCCACCCTAGCATCTGGTTTCCAGCAGTGGGACTTCCTCTGATCCCCATCCAGGTGTGAGGTTCCTTTGGGCCACATACTTTCAAGCAGTGTTTCCCATTCTTTTTGTGTTTCTGACATCATGGTAAACTTAGAAAATAACAGTGCGTGTACGGCACACAGGTAGACGGTTGAGGCTGTTCTCTACCCAGAAATGATGGCCGCGGTCTCTGACCCCCTCAGGCCCTGCCGAGTTGTCCTGAAGCCTGAGAAAAATCTGGTTTTCACATACTGGTAAGACTCATTCACAGCGTGTCCACAGCAGTACCCTAAGAGAACCTACTCCCAGCACACTCTGCCTGCTTCTGTGCTTGGCTCTGTTTCTAGCCCACCAGGATGTTTGTCTTGTTATTAAACACAACTATGTCAAGAACATATTTCATTTATCATCTCTATGTATTTGGAGCAGAATATAGAATTTAAAGCATGATTTGGAAGGGCCATCACAAACAGAAGTGATGTTTTCCCTCTGTTTAGAAAACCCTCTTGACCTCCATGTATCACATTAAAGATATATATTCTTATTTATTTTTAGAGAGAGGAGAAGGGAGGGAGAACAAAAGGGAGAGAAACATCAATTGGCTGCCTCTTGCACACCCCCAACTGGGAACCTGGCCCACAACCCACTGTGTGCCCTGACCAGGAATTGAACCCGTGGATCTTTTGATTTGTGGGATGGTGCCCAACCCACTGAGCCACACCAGTCAGAGGCGCATCACATTTTCTTACTCCTCATTCATGTTTCCATTTAGATGTCACTTAAGACTGCTTTTTATGACTCTACTCTCACCACCAAATATGGGGTCAAACCTTCTCAGAGAACCTGATATTACTTGCTAATGAACTGGACTGTACAGCATTATTATTGCCTATCTACCTTAGTCGATAAGCTTCTCGATGGCAGGAACTGCCTTTTTCACGTCTGTATTTCCAGGTTTAGCACAGTGCCTGCAGCAAGCGTGGATTTAAAGACTATTTTTATGTCACCTATAGGAGAGAGTATAATGCCATAGCGAAGAGCTAGGGCTCTAGAGTCAGAGGTTCCGGGGCTGAAACACCAGTTCCGTCCCTTTCTGTGTGATTCAGGAAAGTCACCTGGCCTCTCCAGGCTTTAGTTTCCTCATCTGTAAATGCGTGTCCAGTGCGCTCCTGTCTCTGCTCCTAGCTGTGTAACCCTGGGGAAGTTCCTCTGCCTCTCGTAGCTTCCGCTCTGCACTGAGCAATGTTTTAAGGATTAACTCGGACAACACATATAAAGTCAGTCACTAGCGCCGTGACCCCCTTTCCCGTCCTCCTGTTTCCCCTTCATGCTGAAAAGGGTTGGCCATAGCTCAGCCTTGGGCAGAGCAGCTGCTGACCCTTTTCTGAGCCTAGGTGGTATCTTGGTTAAAAAGGCTTTCAATTGCCAAGGGAGCAAAAAGATTATCTTCACATCCACATTTTATTTAGTCAGAGTAAAGGGCAATGTCGTTAAGAACCTGAAAGAATAACTTTAAGTGCAAACAGAATGTATTTAAAAGAAAAAAAGGAAAGCAAACAACTGACCAGAGCAGACCAGACCACTCTAACCCTGCAGATGCGAGAGGAGAAAGCCTGCCTGAGGAAGCATTTCCAAAGTGAAGGTGCCCACACGGTTCGCTGACTCCCAAACCCTCTGGCCGAGAGGAACGCCTGAAACTAGAGGAGGACGCCTGTCGGACGTGAGATTTAAGTAGGGAGAACCAACGCAGCACAGCACTTTCAAGTTCAAGGTATGGCGTGCAAGCGCAGACTCTACTTTCAAGCACCACCCCTTTAAAATAGTTGTTTAATGAGGAATAGAGTCTAGCGATCGAGAGTCTGGCTGGCAACAAAGAAAACTAATTTAGACCAAAGGAAATAATGCAAAAACCTTGGCATGGAACAGACCAGGAATCAAATCCTGACTCTGCCATCTCCCACTGGTGTAACTGCAGCAAGTAACAATTCTATGCAGAATGAGGCTCATAAACCTCACCGCATAGGGAGCTAGGAGAATTCAACGAGATATCAGGTACAAAATGCCCAGCGTGGCGCCCAACTCGTGGTAGGTACTCAATAAACATTAGTTCCCTCCCACTAACTCCCATGCCACTTTTATCAGCAAGCCTCATGAAAGGTTTTAGAAACTGCTAAAATGCATTTCCTCGTGTCTGGATTCACAAACTAATCAGTTTATTTACAAGCAGGCTCTCTGAGATAAGCCTGAGCTACACGGGCCCCAGATCTGGTGAGCGACCTGACCTGGATCAGCGTGGCTGTTTGGGTCTCAGGCCAATGCCTAGAAAGGCTGGCTGCGCCCAGAATGCAGCACGGGTGGCCAGCAGACAGCCAGAAACTAGAGCAGCCAGAAAGAGGAAGGATTACTTGAGCTTCGGCTCCCGTCCTTCGCTTGTGTACTGCCAACAGATGAGCCCGATCAGGTCCTGCACCCTGGCGCTGGCCATTGTCACCACAGTCATTGGCAGCAGTCTGTCCTGGCTCGAGTGTAGGGGGAGGTAGACATCAATCTTCTTGGTGGCCGTTGTGCCTACGTGACCCTGTGGACAGAACACACACGTGAGGGTAAACAAAGCACACAGTCATGGGCACGCAGACCCTCCTGGGCCACAGTGACTGCTCCCCAGGGCCCGCACGCAGCACAGCCATTTCTCATCCACTCTGCACGGACCTGCTTATGAGCCTGGAAAGGTCCCAAAGGGGAAACACTGTCTAGTTTTAAGCGTTTTTTTTTTCTTTAATTTTCATTTTCTAATGGATCCAGTTCTGCCAGCAGTAAGGTAAATGAGCACTACAATGAAAGCAAACAAATGAGAATGGTGAGCAGACCTGATGTTTAGTGGCAGGAGACTTGCTTTGCTACCTATTCAGTGTGACCTTGGAAAAGTCACCATTAGACCTTGGCATCAGCCAGTCCCCCTGCAAATCATCGACTCACTTCTTGAGACCCCGGAAAAAGCTGCAGGGGAAGCTGCCACACTCTCTGAAGAAGCAATTAGGCCTGCAGCGCTGGAACAAAGGGCCTGGGATCCCATTACGCAGTGTATCTGTTTACTTACATCATCTGCACCTCACCTGGTCTTGCGTTTTTGCCCTAACCATCATAATTCACCGACAATCCCTCCCCCATGCCTACCACTTCTCCCTCCCGAACCTCCCACCCCGCTCTGGAACTGCAGCACTAATCAGCAAGCTTCCATAAATCATCACTTCTCTTTAAAACACATTCCCTCCACCTCTGCCTTAGTTGAAACCTGCAGGTCATTAAGGATTTGCTGCTTCTGCTGACTAGGGAAGACTATTTTGCTTTTTTCTTTTTCACTCCAAGTCTTCAAGGCCAGGAGGTGGAGTAGGTAGGTATTCTTGTCCCCATGAGTTCCAAACTGTTCTCCTTCCTTGCAAAAATCCCTGTTCTTTTGAGACTCAAGCCACCCTCTCCCTTCCTCATTTGTTTCTGTTACCCACCAACCTTCTACTCACTAAAGGCTCGATTGAGCTCTTGCCTCACAGTCTTCTCCTCCACCCCCCACTCTGTGCCCAGGCTTGACAATTTCCTCTAAAGGAATAATCTGTCCAATACCCAGGTGTCTCCATGCCTGGACCACGTCACCCCCAGCACCTTTCCATCCACCCCACCTCGGCCACAGTGGGTGTCCCGGAGATCTGCACCAACTTTAAAATGTCAGAATATCCACCCACGGAATACATTTTAATATGCTTTCACCTCATTTGTTGGGGTAGTCCCTCAAATTCTTCAACCTACAATCTACTGACCCACCACCTTTTAATGATCTATCAGTCCCCCTTATTTCCCAACATCACCCTCCAGATTACATGACCCATTATTATAATCAGTCCTTTGCAAATACAGCTTTAACACTCTCTCCCTCCACTGGACTCAACGGGCAGAACACCAATCTTGGATGAACCCAACCCTCTGCATTCCCCAACTGAACATCACTGGAGAAAAATCATGTTAACTATACAGGTTGATTTTGATGATACACCTCAAACAGACGCTCGACATTGTATAGCAAGCCTATTGCATTTCCCGAAGTAACCTGCACCCTACCCAAGACCCCTACTGCACACACTGGCTTCTCTCTCAGGCTTCCCATGATACCCCTGGACCTTCAGTTCCCGTCCTTCACTCATGTAACTGCCAACACGTGAGAAATATCAGCCCCTTATTAAATTTATAAACTTACCTGGACTTAACCACCTTCTCTCTTTCACCTCTGACCTTACTGCTGGAGTATCACTCATCTTTTTGAAGGTCAATCTCTCCACTTGTGATCTGACTGCTGCCTACCTCTCCAGCATCATCTACTGCCACTGCACCGCCTGCTCATCAGACTTCGGCCACACTGTCCTTCTCGAAGTGTCCTGAATATGTGTGTGTGTAGCCCACCTGCTTCTCCCACTTTCAAGACCATAGTAGGTGCTATTCACTATGTCTAGAAGGTTCTTTCTCATGATTTTTGCATCTTCTGATGTGAGGTCTTGGGAAAGTTACTTAATCTCTGTTTCTCCATTTCCTCATATGTAAAACGATGATAATGATAGAACCTCTCTGGAAAAGGACTCTTATGAGGATTATTATTTTTGTTATTCTTCTTCTTCAAGGTTCATATGAACCTTCACGTTAAGGCTCACAGAAACCTTCGCTGATAATCCTATGAAAAGAATCCCTGCCTACAGTTATTCTCACACATATTGTTTATTTTCTTCATGGTAGCTAATAATTTCCATATTATGTGTTTATTTATGTACACCTTTAGTGAATGCCTTCCCCACTAGCCTCTGAGCTCCAAGAGGGTGTTAGCAAAGGTAGTTAGCTAGCTATTAATAAAGGAAAGAGCAAAGAGAATCAGACATTATTACACATGATAAACTAGGAACATAAGCCTACTTGCTTCCCTTGGAAGTTACAGATCCCTGGGAAATGGGATAGAACGATAAAAAGGGGGAGGTAAGCACACACACAGTAGGAGCCAAGATGGTGACCACAGAGGCCTGTGGGTCTAGCCTGGGAAAGAAGGGTTTGCTTAAAAGGCCAGACCCAGTGCAAGCCTGCAAAAGCTTAGGAAGTTGATTTGTTATTTTGGAAAAGCACCTGGTCCTTCCCAAGTCACGCAGACTCCAAACGCAGGCTCCAGGCGGGAGCCTGGGTACAGCAACCCAGCAGTGGATCGCAGCCGGGAACCTGGACTGGCACTGACGCTGCTGATACCGGAACAATGGCACAGACTCTTTGGACACTGGCCTTGGTTTTGACCGTGATGTAGACAAATTCAGACTTTTTCCATGGCAGGACAGATGGACATGGGACATTAGAAGCCTGGGAACAGAATAAACTGTACCACACCACAACCTCCCGTAGGTGTGGGTCCCTGGAGTGCTTTCCTTGAGATCCCACGAAAGAGCGCGACTTCCACTAGCAGCTACACACATGGGCAGCCCTGTGCCTGGTGCACAGAAGACTCTCCAAAACAAATCTGCTGAACTACAAAATGAATGCTTAAATAACTTAAATACTACCAGGACACAAGGTAGGGACTCAGCGAATGCTAGTTTCCTCTATTCATCCCTCTTGCCCTTCCTCTACGGAGGTCTGTTTCCCTAGTGGTGGATGGAAATGGGGGGACTTGGGCAATGAAGTGGTTCCATCTTTAACACCGTAATTTTATCATTCTAGGGCAAAAAAAAAAAATCAGAACTAAGGTAAGGAAATACATAAAATCAGTTTAACAACATTTTAAGAGAAATTCCACATCTCTTATAACCCAGCATGTAATATCAGATACATTTTTTTTTACTGAGTTTTGTCTCTATGTTATAAAGCAAATAATAAAAAATTCTCCTACATAATGCTCTTGCTCCATCTCTCTCTCTCTCTCATATGTATGTACACATGCACACACTCACAGCCACGCACGTTTTTTTGGCTTGCATATAATAATTCCAAAGACTAGCAAAGACATGTCTAAACAGCAAGTGTTTGACCTCGCCAGGCAGTGAAAGTGTTAAAACTGAAACAAGAGCAAGTTTTCCGAGAGGGTTTATGGCCTTTTTACCACTCTCCTCAACCTCCTTTTCAGCCCCAGCCCAGTTACCTGTCATTGCTCTTCCTAGTTTCTGTTTATCCCCTCTCCTCCTCCTCAAGAACTAGAGCCGAAGGAACCACAGTATCTTAAAACAGGAGGAGTCAATGAGGTGACAAATGTGAACGTGCTTCACGCACGAACCGTAACGTGCTTTAGAAAGGCAGGGCGGTACGCTAGAAAGGGCCAGGGCTGTGCAGTCAGACCCATTTCTCCGACTCACACCCATTACACGGTCACATGAGAGCAAAGGTGGATGCCATAGGAGCCCTAACAGTAACAGTTACTGTTATAACAAGAGTAACAAGAACTGGCACTTATAGCTACTGGAGAATAGATTCTGCTAAATGTCTGCCTTACATCTCATTTAATTCTCACAACCACTAGAAGAGGTAGGGTGCTATCATTACACTCACACTGTAGATAAGAAAACTAAGGCTTGCAAAGCTACACCCGTCTGCCCACCACCAAGGTGGAAGAGGTAGAATTCAATCCATGTCTGTTTGACTCCAAAGCCCCTACTTTTCCACATCAACGCCTTCTTTCCCTACAGTTATTCTAAATGAAATCAATTCCCACTTCCAAGGGCTTGGAAACCATCTCCTCCTTCTTCTCACAACCAACCAAAAGCGCTGCCTGAAGCAGCCTCCTGCAGAAGGAGCTGGCTCTCAGGAGCTGGCCAGGAAGAACTGGTGGGAGACTGGGACGCTGCAGAACTTTGCTATTTTAAGTTGACCAAGGGCACCACTGTTAAGAAATGATACTCCTACAAATCCCTTTATCTTCTTTATTTCATAGTGAAATAGCAAGTGTGGGGAAAACTATGGGAATAAATATGGTAGATACTTATTAAATGAATAAAGCACTGTATCTTTTTAGACTTCTAATTCCATCTTGAGGCACTGATGACAGGTACAAGTGCTTTGTACAAACACTGAAATTATGTATTTTTTAATAAGGAACCTCTTTTGAAAAGCGCAAGGTGGTGGCAGTTAGCTCTATCTAATAGCCCCTGTGTTGCAATATTGAGGGATTCATCTAAAACATAAAACAATCCATCAACATAATAGCAAGTAATTAACTTATTAAAAAATAAGGTGACCAAAGGATTAAAAGTATTCATCACACATCAAGACAAGCAGTATTCCAAAGACCCAACATCTAACTATCAAAAAGCAACTAGCAATAAATAAAGGTGATATCATACCGTTTCAATGCACGGCAATTTATGTTCCTGCAAGATGGGATTAGGGAGACGGAGGCATAGTTCAAGCACAAGGGGTCAACGCGGAGATAGGGAAAACTGGTTCAGCACCAGCTTCCTCAGTTGCTCATGCATTCAACCAACAGGCTCTGAAGCCAAAGTCGAGTGAGACACAAAATAGACCCTCATCAAATTCACCACACGCTGAAGGTCTGTATATCATACAATGTAATAAAGAACTCCAAGAGGGGAAGGCTGCTGTGTGAGCTCAGCAGCCCACACAGACTACAGGGGGGTTGGCAAAAGACTCCCTCCTACAAAAAAAATTTGCCTTTCCATCCAATAGACCTATTGACCCATGGAAAGATGCTTACTGTATTTAAATACCTACTATACCAATACACAAAAAGTGAATAGTTTTAAGACACGGGGTTGAGAGATTTAAATTTTCTGCTTTATATTTTTCTGCATTGTCTATACTAAGAATGTATTACTTTTATACTTACAAACAAAATAGTAAATATTATAATTATGAACAAAAAAGAAGGTTAAAAAATCTACAAGAGGGCTTAAAACTGTTAGGTAAGAGAAAGAGAAGATCAATTTTGAAAATGTCATCTATGTCAAGGCATCTGGCAAGATTTATTAAGGACACACTATGTGCCAGGTGCTGTGAGAGGCTGTTGAAAAATGTAAGTTAAAAATGTAACTCAGCCACCTTCCTATAGCAGGTTAAGTAATTTTTATCAAAGAAAATAAAAGGTAATAAACCCACACACAGCTGACAAATCTGGACTTGGACAACATTCTCCAGGAGTGGCCCTTATCAGGGGATGCCCCAAATTCAGGTTTTAGAGGAAAAACTGCTCCTCAAGACAAACGCAGTTCCTGGAGACCAGCCGGACTCCGAGTTCATATCGCGTGGCCTCTCTGTGACGTGATGGCTCTGCAAACGCAGCCAAATCTCAAACTCGACACGTCCAAGACCGGTTTTCTCTTTCATCGGCTTGTCTCTCACTCAACTTCCAACTCAGTAAAGGCTTTCCCCACCTACTCTGGCACTCAGCCTAGGAAACCTAACTCCTCTTTTTGTCTCATCTACATCCAAACGCCTCTAAAATGTCCCTCAGATCTTTCTCCCCACTGCCACTGCCCTAATGTAAGCTTCATCACCTCTGAGACCCCTGTGGCAGTCTTCCTGCTATCTATCTCCCTGTTTCTAAAATCTCTCCTCTGTTCATGCTTTAGTCCTATCAATATGATTTTTCGCAAATTATTGAGCATACCAGTCACCAGCTCTCAGAAATATAGGATAGCTTCCTCCACAGTTAGCATTCCAACTCCTTAGGATGGCAATAAATATCCTTCACAATCTGCCCTGGCTGGTGTGGCTCAGTGGATTGAGTGCTGGCCAGCAAACCAAAAGGTTGCTGGTCAATTCCCAGTCAGGGCACAGGCCTGGGTTGCGGACCAGGTCCCCAGTAGGGGGTGCGCGAGAGGTAACCACACACTGATGTTTCTTTCTCTCTCTTCCTCCCTTACCCTCTCTAAAAATAATAAATAAAATCTTAAAAAAAAAATACCCTTCACAATCTGGCCCCAAAATATCATTGCTAAAGCATATTGAGCAATAGTTAAGAGCACAGATTTGGGGTTAGCCAGATTCAGGTTTGAATCCAGGTTCTGCCACTTCTTTAGCTGCTATACCTTAGAAGTTGGGCACCTAACTACACCTCTCAGAACCCCCACTTCCTTGCTGGGAAAAGTAATTAAAATGTATATAAAATGCCTGATACATAGTCACTGATTAAAAAAATGTACATATCAACAGAATGAATATTCTTCTAAATATGATTTTAAATACCTGCATTATATTACAGCATGTAGTGATACTATCAACCTATTCTCCAGTTGTTAAATATGTACAGTTTCTAGTATTTCGCTACTATGAATAATATTCTCACAGACATCCTTATATGTTTATGCACATTTTCCTAAGAGTAGATTATGGAGTCAAAGAGTACGAATGCTCTGAGGCTTGTGATACATACTGCAGAAGTTTACTCTTTTGAAAACTGTCTTTGTATCAATCATGAAGTATCAACATTAAGATCTACAGGTCATCCAATTAATAATCAGCTCAAAAAAGATGAAAACTTAAAATTTAAGTAACTTGTAAAATCTAGAATGTGAATACATACAGAATTAAAATATGCAGATTTTTAAAATCCTTGCCTGAGGACATTTTTTTTAATTGCTTTTAGAGCGAGCAGACGGGAGAAGGCGAAACGCCGATGTGAGAAACATCGATGAGAGAGAGAAACATCGACTGGCTGCCTTCCAGACGCTCCTGGACCAGGGACCAAAACCACAAAACCACGACTCAGGCGTGAGCCCTGACTGGGAATCAAACCTGCAACCTTTCGGTTTTGGGACAACACTCCAACCAACTGAGCCACACCAGCCAGGGCGAAATCTGAAGAATTTTAACATGATGAAGTAAAATATTACATCTATACTCGACTTTTTCCTAGCTGATCCCATTAATTAAAATGATATGCATTGTGATGCTTATTATTAAAGTTAAATTCAAAATTATGCAACTGATGGTTTCCAAAATAGGAGAAGCAGGAAAAATAAATGGTATTCAGTCAAAGTAATCTTGGCTTAAGAAACACCCCTGTGAAGTGGGCTAGCTAAATTAAGTCCTCAGAACGGCAGGCGCAGTTAGCAGTGCTACTTCGCATCAAGATTTGTCAGTAATACATGGAGTATCGGATCTCGAAAGTGTTGCTAAGTGTTCAATTTCTCCGTCAAGGGGAAGAAACAGAGAAAGGACAGACAGCTTGGCTTCTGCAATTAAAGAGACAAAAAGCAGGCAACATTATTTCATTAGTCACAACTACACAAGCAGATCATTATATGTAATTTTAATGCAGAAATAAATAAATCAGTGTATCCCGACAATGTAATGATGCAAATTGATAAAAGGTTATTTGTAGCCTTCTAAAGCTAAAACTCTCCCAAGGGAATGGCTGTGGTTCCACTCTGCCAGTACCTGGGAGGAGAGGTACCAAGGCCTGGATTCTACCAATGACCTAGTCTTTAATGACATGGTATCTAGGCTACTCTGAAGATGAATAAGGAATTTAATTTGATTGGAGTGATTTCAAACAAAACCTGGCCTAACTCTGGTCTAAGCCAAGTTTAATAGACTATCAAAAATAAAGAGAATCTACATGGGGAGGAAAAAAATCCAAACACCAGACGGTATCATTTTGCTCTCAATAAACGCTAGCCTTAGGGCTTGGAGAAAAATCTCACTTTTTTACATTCAAAACAGTAGCACTGAACTTATGAATAGATTTTGTATAAAATTCTATGACATCCATTCAGAGCTAGGGCCTTGGCTTTGTAGCGCTATCTTAACCCTCAATAAATCTGGAATGCTTAAAGGTTATTAAATTAACATTTCCCTGATCTGGCACCTGTAGTCAAGTTAATTTGTCAAAAACATTTCTACAGTTTGTCACTGGACACAGTATTTTCTGACAAGTTAAGTTTAAAATAAAATCGACAAAATCTCATTAATTTCCTCTGAATCACCAACCTTGGTTCCATTAAGCTTTTATTATTAAGAACATCAACTGTCATTCATTCTTTAACAAGGTCAAGTTGCGATCTGGGTACCTCCAGGATCCTTATTACATTAACAGGAGCGAGTGAGGTAGTGCAGTGTGGTGGTGAAAAGCCTAAGGTGTAGAATCAGAAAGACCTGGGTTCAGTTCTCAGCGATGCCATTTACTTGTGTGTCCTTGGACAATTTTATTTAATTTCTGAGTCATTATTTCCGATGGAAATAGTGGATTACAAAAGTACCCACTTTAAAAAAACTCTATAAGGATTCAGTGAAGGATTCAGTGAAGGATTCAGTGAAATAATGCATGGAAAGCATTTTTATCACAAGTCCACAGTGAATACTCAAGAAATGTTGGTTGCACCCTGACGAGTGTGGCTAAGGTGGTTGGGCGTCATCCCGCAAAGCAAAAGTTCTCAGGTTCAGTTCCCGGTCAGAGTGCACGCCTGGGTTTTGGGTTCTGTCCCCAGTTGGGGCGCATAGGAGAGGCAACTGATGAATGCTTTTGCCTCTCATTCCCTCTCTAAAAATAAATAAATAAAAATATCTTGTTTAACAGGTTTCTTTTTTCCACCCTACTTTTTCTACTTTATATATTGCCATTTTTAGACTTTGAAAACTGCAAGGAACTTTAAGGGTCACCCCCTTTAAAATACTTGCCCCAAATGGCTGTCCCACAAACCTCCCCTGAACATTTCTCCATGGATGCGGTCCTGCCCCCCCTGAAGCCAGCCCTTTGCTTCCATCTGCAGGAAAACAGTTCTGATGCCTAACGCGCTTTTCTTTCCATCGATGTATCGGGCTGGCCGAAAAGTTTGTTATGTTTTTTCTATAGGATGGCTCTAGTAGTGCTTAGTTGTCTTTAACTTGTCTCTGAAAAAATTTCGTTACACTTTACTGTGACAACTGTCATACCAGCGTGCAATTAAAAAAAATATCAAAATTGGTGAATTTTATGCAGCCCATTTAATACTGAACATGGAAGAAGGTACGCAACCTTTTCTACGTATTATGCTAATTATTTCAAGAAAGGTAAAAATGCAACTTAAATGCAAAAAAAGATTTGGGCAGTGTATGCAAAAGATGCTGTGACTGATCAAATGTGTCAAAAGTGGTTCCAGAAGTTTCATGGTACTACTGACATTTTGGCCAAATAATTCTTGGCTGTGGGCTGTCTTACGCATGGGAAGATGTTTGGCAGCACCCCTGGCCTCTGCCCACTAGAAACCAATAATAGGAGAGAACCGACATACTCAAAATATCTGAATCAATAAAGTTATTGGTGAAAATGAAAAATATGTCTGTTATTTTATGGAAAGAACATAACGGACTTTTTGGCCAACCCTATAAATATACCCTCCAGGCAGATTTTACACACTGGTCTTAGCTCTAGCCCTCAGGAAACTGGAACTAATCTACCTCCAATCCCAGACATCCCTTCATGTAGATGAAGCCCTCAAACAAAATAACTCAGGAACTAAGCACCATGGAATGAGTCAAGACTGTATAATCCTTTCAAGAGTACAACACAGCATAGAAAATATCATTTCCATTAGTCTTTCTTACGCTAGTGATTTTGGTAATTTTTCTTTCTGTAACATCTATGGTAAATGTAAACCTATAGTCCTGGACACAAAATAAGATAGGAAGTTGTTGCTCCCAGGCAAGGTTTTCTGTCTTTAAAATAAATCCTCCACATTTTTAAAAAAAGATTTTATTTATTTACTTTTAGAGAGGAGAAGGGAGGGAGAAAGAAGGAGAGAAACATCAATGTGTGGTTCCTCTTGAGTGCCGCACACTGGGAACCTGGCCCACAACCCAGGCACGTGCCCTGACTGGGAATCGAACCAGAGACCCTTTGGTTCATAGGCCGGCACTCAATCCACTGAGCCACACCAGCCAGGGCAATCCTCTTCATTTTGATACCCAACAGTCTTCCACTTTGGAAAAATACAAAATGCCTAGAGCTATTGGTTGAAACAATGTAATTGTTATCAAATGAAGTTTGAGTAATAGCCTCAAATAATTTTTTTTTGTTACAAGATATCAATTTTAAAAACCAGTAATCACTCATTTTAAATACAAGTAAGAAATTTTACACAAGGGGCCGTGGGCTGAAGGAAAAGAAAGCCTGCCCATACTGTATCAGGAATAACAACCATTTCCTCAAAGTCTTTAAGTGCAGAAAGTGGCTCCTGATATACTTGCTACAGACCTCTTTGCAGAGTCTGCAGAACCCACCTGGACCCCGGCCCTGCCAGTCTTTAGCTGTGTTATCTTGGGCAAGCCCATAACCTCTCTGAAAGTCAACTTTCTCAGCCATGAGACAAAGATGAGACCAACACCTCAAAAGAACAATAGGGCACATAAAATAAAAATAAAGCACTTTAAAATGCTCTGTGAACTGCAAGCTGTTGTACAAATGTCAATTACTTCCCATTACTATTACTTAGGCTGTTGCTCAGGCCAGGCAGATATTTGGACACAATGTCCCTTCAGGCACACATGAAGCTGAGGAGCCCAGGCACCAGAGAAAGGTCTTTATCTCGATCGTTAAGAGAGCAGAGCCACAGCATTCTCTCCCCACCCAGCCTGGGGATGGTTACAGCAGGCACCCGGAGGTGCTTTCACTCAAGCACAACCCAGCCCTCTTCAAGCATAATCGATGTGAAGTGTCCATTGTGAATGTTCATAGCCATTGTGGGATTCTTCAGATCACCCATGTTACACAGCACTTTGCATTTAATTATACAAACAATGGCTCCTACAATGAAGATAATATCAGGGAAAGGTAATTTGCATGAACTAAGCCCCATCACCTGGGGTAACTATAGGGACCTCTTCATTATTAAATCATTTATATAATAAAATCAATACGCTTTAAAAGTAAAAATAGGTTTTTTAAAACCATAAAGAAGAATTACATGTTTTAAACTCTATCAATTATCATAATATAATGAGTCTTTTTAAGATTTAATATCAACTTTTAAAATTAAAACTCAATGGAGACTGTGTACTTGGCTCCATTACTAGATGATGTATCTCTAGAAAAGGTTACAGTACAGCCATTATCACCCTCCTAAATTATATGGAAAATTCGGTATAACCCTCCAACTACCCCAAGGACAATTTAATTCCAGAGATAATGAAGTATTTTGAGAATATAAAATTGTATAAATATTAAAGGAAATAATTCAGGTGCATATATTATATTCATTCCTTGCAGGGTTTCAGTTGGTATTACAAAAATTTTAAATGTTAATAATACATACCTTAAAAATTATATTCTATGTCTTTGATTTTGAACAGTCTTAAAAAAACCTACAAATTTCTATACAGTAGTAGGTTTGTGACTGTTTTATCACTTTAAGATTCAATGTTCCTTAATGATATAATTCAAAATTCTACTGAATCATTATTTAGTAAGTCCTAAAAATCTCTTAAAATTAATCTTTCATGCACATCTAGCTTATCCAAAGTTAGAATTTAATTAGATAGCTTTGGCACAAATGGGCTTACTACTTTCTTTGCTCAATCAGTGTATGCCTCTACAGTAATTATAATTAATTCAAGTCCCTGACGCACCTCCTAGCAAACAATGTAAGAACATCAGACAAAATGGAAATAAATAGCTTTACATTTCTCCAATTATGACATTCACTTTCACCCTCAAAATGCATGCGAAATAGCTGGAATAGGTGCTATTCTGTAGAGGAAAAGGCCACACAAAGAACCTGCACCTCTGGTGACGGAGAAAGATGCTTGTCTGCAATAGAAAAAATATTTTTTAACACCACAAAAACAATACAACTGCAAAGAGTCATCAGAAAGTTTCCATTTAGCAGTTTGCAAATGCTCGTTGAAACTTAAACAGCAGCAAGATAAAGAAGAGCTAAAGTACTTTTCACCTGGAACAATGCTTCCTGTTGGTGAGAATCACGTCTAACTATATATGCAAAATTAACAATTGAGAAGGGTTCCAAACAATATGACTATTGGGCCTTTATCCCACGTCTCCCAGATACAATGAAAGAAAAAAAAATGTGTCAAAAAACTTTTATTTTTAAAACAGAGGAAAACACGATCCGCTGGAAAAAACCGTCAGTACTAAGTACTTTAAAAAATAAAAAGCTCTCTGCGTGTCACACTATTCAATTAAGTAATCATCCTAGCAATATGCAGCAAAATCAGCCAGCTACAGAGCTGACAACCTTGGTAGGTGAGACCAGGCTGGAAGAGCAAGTTCCTCCGAGGGCAGCCCTTTGTGTTCACACAAAACCTCTCTGAAACTGGCGAGTCACCACTGCTGGCTGCTATTTACTGGGCACCCACCAGGGTCCAAGTACTTTTCAGCACATTATCTAATTTAAGACGCCCAACAGTCCTACGAGGATTACTCACTCCCCTTTCAAAGCTGAGGAAGTTCGTTAAGTTAGGCTCAGCTCCCAATGGTAGCTGGGGAGGGATCAACATTCGAATCCAGGTGGGAGCACTGTCAAGCCCTGCTATCTCAGTGGCTCGTCTTGGGCTAAGAGTCTAGGAAAGGTCATGTTACAGCTATCGTTTCAGAACTGGAAGTGCAGGTCTGAAGCACCCTTCTCGGCCCTCAGCTGCTCCCCTCCTACAGCCTCCCTGTCACACGCACTCGCAACTACGTCACGCGCACTCGCGGCTCCATCACGCGCACTCGCAACTACGTCACGCGCACTCGCGGCTCCATCACACACACTCGCAACTACGTCACGCGCACTCGCAGCTATGCAGGAACCCCTGGCACTGAAAGGGGACCCTGGGTGACTGCTTCCAGGAGCTGCCTCTTGTGCACAGGGAGAACGCAGAAAGTGTTTCAGGTTTCCTTGGCCGTGGGCACACAGATGGGGCTCAGCAAGCCCTCACTATGTTTCAGAGGGAAAAAACACAAGGAAGCAGCAGCAGCTCCTTCAAGGGTGGGCAGAACCCTCCCCTTTGGTTTTCAAAAAGCAGTGGTCCCGTAGGAAATCAAGGGCCCCAGAGAATCCTTACTGTTGGAGTAAGAGTCTCATCGGTAATTGTGAGGTGTACCTGTTACTAAATGTGGCTACCCAGGTGGCAGTACCCAAATGTGCTTTGATAATGACAAAGGAGGAAAATAACAGTTTGGTCCTTGGGGAGACAGGCAAGCAGCATGTGACATCCACATGGCATCAAGCTCTGACAGAAGCTAAAGGTCTGAATTAGACAAAGGCCCATCTCAGGTTGCAGCCCTCTGGGGACAGAGGCAGCGGGAGACCTGCTCACTTGCAGAACCCGACAAGTCACTGGGTACCAGGGTCTCCTGGGTTTTTCCCCAGCCCCCTGGCATTATGTCCCTCCTGTTCCTCCCGAGTCTTAGTCAGCCCAGGCTCCTCTGAGGTCCTAACTAAACCAGACAGAAGGAGAATCGGGGTTTTATCTTATTAAAATAGATATGGCTAATTTGTCTTTTCAAATTCATTTTAAATTAAATTGGATTTCCTCGGAAGGCTGCTAGGTCAGTCCCCCCGCTGCGAACGCAGGACAAAGGTTAATTGCACGCCCTTCACCAGCTCTTCTGCTCTCCTGGGCAGGCTCTGATAACCTGCCCCCGGAGGTGGGAGGCTTTGCTTTACTGGGAGATAATGCTGCCATTAGAGCCATTTCCCATTATGCCAAGAAACATTTTATTTTTTTTTTAACTAAATAACAAGGTATGATAGTAATAACAAGACTGAAAGGCAGTGATGTTACTTGCCAACTGATGATTACTTCTTCTAAAACACAAAACCCAAAGAATAAGACCTAACCTATTTGCTTCCCTAAAAGGCCCCAATAGATACAAAAGTACACGCCCACCTGGAGTAAACTGTTTTTTGGTTCCAGTGTAAAATTCCATTAACATTTTCACTTAATTTATCTCATTTAAACTGTCTATGTTCATGAAAATTTAACCCAGTAATTCCCTGTTATACAAAGCATAACAAAGTATGAATATTTAAATACAATGTAAATAAAACACTTTATCAATTATATTTTTGTATTCTAAATTAGTGACTTCACTTAGCATGCCTGCCTTGCACAGCACCACACTATTTTTCAATTAAAGGTCCAGATGTTTCAAAGGCTCCAGTAGGCAACGGCAGTTATGAGAAATGCTTTATCTGCATTGTAATCATCACCACCACATCAGCTCCAGGCTGCATTAACATGCTCATGTTTTATTCCAGCGCCCCTTCTAACAGAGCAGGTAATTATACAACACAGCCGAGAAACACAATCCTAAGAGCTGGACAATTTCCTTATAAACATCCACCTGAGCAACACATTTTCATACATGGTCCTAAATTTTGGGAGGGATTGCTTAGCAGTAACATTGACAATTCAGTAACAAACAAACAAACAAACAAAGAGTGAGTCATAGATATACCAATTTAGCTTCAAATATCATTAAAATGCAAGATGGCCTGCACAGACACACATTTACGTATGCTGAAAACCAACTACAAATCTGTGTAAAAACCACCACCGTTTGTTACAATCTTAGCTATTTCTTCTCATTTTTAACGCCAGTGTCATCTCTTGAACAAGTCAATTCTGCCTTTATTCTTACTTTCCAAAAATGACAATTTGCCCGGGATGAGACTGAGCAAGTGTGGCAATTATCCCTGTGCCCACTCAATAAAAAGTAATAAGGGCGGGACAAAATGTGGTTCTGACAGCTGCGACAGAAACATCACTGCATTTATTGTTTAGTTAATTAAATGACTGCCTTACCCCCAAATGGAAAAGAATAACCTATGTTATAATAGATACTATGATGCTTAGTAAATATAATTTAATGGGAAAAATACAGTTCTTCATGGAGAAAATGTAACAAAATTAACTTAAATATAATTTTTTAAATTACTATACAAACATTTTTCTATTTTGAAATATTCCAAGAGGCGGAACCCTAATGAAGATGCTATTCAAAAGACAAATGCCTTTACAAATACTGAAACCTCCGACAGGTCAAATCTGGCAGGTTACACTGGAGCATCTGAAAGCAGACAGCTTCTGTTCCTTCCTAAAAAAAACCTCAGGTGGAACATTTTTAATGCATCACCATGTCACTTTTTAATGTGCCCCAATCTATAACCACATGGCAAACTAACAGGGATTTTTAAAATATGGGTTTTATGGCTTTGTGCTGGTGATTAATTAAATAAATAGCCACCGTTTCACAAATCATTCTTCTAATTAGTCTAAAGCCGACACTTTGCACTCACTGCTATTGCTGCCATCTGAAGCTCAAGAGCGGTGCGGCAGGGCCCTGCCTCTGCGCTTGGGAGCCCACGGTCGCAGGCTCCGAGGCTGGCATCCCACCCTGCCACCCAGAGGCAGAGGTGCCATCTTCACAGGTGCTGCAGTCAGCTGGAATTTGATTCCAGCTGCTCCGAAAAGATGTTCTCCTTAATTATTCTCCCTCACCCTAAAGGAAACAATGGAACGACAAAGGAATAAAGTGCAACCTCCAGCTGCAAACAGAAGGGGTTTCGCCAACACAGTCGCTCTGAGCAAGAAAGCTGGATTTAGCTATCTAGGTTAGGAATAAGTAGGGTACTAGGTCAAACGGGCTTTCCTTAGAACTCAAACATGTTGTCACTCTCTTGAACTCGGATATTAAGCAATTACCTCCAAATCCTATTATTTCAAAGACTCCATTCAAAGTCTGAGGCCACTCTTTTTGAAACTGATAGCAATTCAATCTAACTGGTTTTGGTGGCATATTTTTAAAAGATGGCAATTCCTCCAAAAGCAAATTAAACTTAAGAGGTAATTTTTAGTACCAAGAAAAAAAATCAAACGGGAATATCACAAGAATCCAATTTCCCTCAGAAAATACAATAAGTGGTTTCCTATATCTAAAACTTCATTAGGTAAGTTTAGGAAAAGAAAAGAGGGGGACATACAAGGGGGTGTGATAGAGGGAGAGAAATGGAGGAAGAAAAAAAAAGGAAGAAAAAGAAAGGAAGGGGGTAAGGAAAGAGCAAAAGGGAAAGGAAGTAGGAAAAGAAAGGAAAAACCCAGTAGGGACAGCAACACCAAAGTATGCTATCGATTATTCTGTAGAAAAGGCTACCTCCCTTTCCCTCCTATGAGCACCTAATAACTGGAGCAGTAAACAGGGTACAGCAGAAAAAACCTGGACCCCAAAGCAAGACAGACTAACGGGTCCAGTGCCCCAGCTCAACCACCTAGTTCCATTCCACCTCAGTTTCCTTCCACCCCATATAGGGTTTTAGCCCTCGTTCTCTCCAATTACAGGGACACTGAGGCAAAATGGGTACCGCACCCAGCACATTCCCGGCACAGAGAGAAGGCCAAGGAAGAAATGGTGGAGACGATGATGGCCACGTGAAACGGGGGGGAAGGCAGAGCCTAGGTTACTCGTGTCCACTCTACGGTGTCCTCTTTGAAAGAGGCAAGGTGGCTGCAGCTGACACTCTGTGTTCCAAGTGTGGACGGAAAGAGGGACGAAAGCACAAAAGGCCCACGAACACAGGACTACCACCTCATGCTCACGACACTGAGGAAAACTCGAACCACCAGCAGCTAAGAAGAAATGGTGTCGTTTCCTTTGCTTTCACCTTTTCTAGGCACAAAAACGGGGAGGAGCATCTCTGAGGCGGTTCACGTGGCAGACACTGGAAGGAAAACGAATGAGCTTGGGGTCGCCGGAACTGGGTTTGCATTCTGGCTTCACTGCTTACTGGTCGTGTAAACTCAGGCAAACGTTTTGCTTCTCAGCCTCAGTTTCCCACCCCAAAAGGGGGGAAATAGTATGTACTTTGTAGGGAAGCTGGGAAGAATGAATGAAATAGCACAGTAGGCACTCTGGCATATATTAAACACTCAGATAGTTTGTATTATGTTGGATTCCATGAAGCTGCTGCTATTTGATCATTTATGACCCATGAAAATTGTACTTCCATATGGCTTCACCTAATATTACAGTGACTGAGACAGTAAGAAGCATCAACTGGAAAAACCACCAAAAATTCTCAAAAATGGAACAAGCTGTATTTCTATCAAAACGGAAGACAATGACAACACAAAACGCATTATTTATGACTGGCTCATGATTCCAGCAACACAGTGGCTAATATTTATTAAATGCTTATTATAGGACAAATACTATGCCATACATTTGACATCCATAATATTAACTTATGTAATGCCAAAACAAGTTAATCAGATAGATTGGACTATGCTCCCCATTTTACGGATGGAATGGAAGCGTGGAGAAATGAGGGAACTTGCCCAAGGTCACACGGCGGGTGAGGCTGAGACGCCAGCCTGGAGCTGCTTCGCTCCAGGGCCTGAGGTCTTACTCATTACTTCAAGTTGCCTCCCCCTACTGCAAAGTTGCTTGTTTTGCTTTTAATAAAACTGTATGGGTACACAATTAGAATAGATATTTTAAAGATATATAAATGCTCAATAAGCACATGAAAAGATGTCCAACATTAGCAATCAGTGCAGAAACACAAATCAAAACTGCAGTGAGATACCGCTGCACACCCGTTAGGACGACTGCTATCAAAACCACAGACCAGCGAGTGCTGGCGAGGACGCGAAGAACGCGGAAATTGTGCACCACTGGCGGACATGTAAAATGGGACAGCCACTGTGGAAAACACTATCAGGGTTTCTTGAAAAATTAGACATAGAATTACCAAATGATCTGGCAATTCTTCTTCTGAATATATTAGCCAAAAGAATGAAAAGCAGTCTTGAAGAGACATTTGTACACCGAGGTTCATAGCAGCTTTATTCACAACAGCTAAAACATGGAAGCAACTCCAGTTCCACTGATGGACGAATGGATAAGCAAAATGTGGTACATGCATACAATGAAATGTTATGCAGCCTTAAAAAGAAAGGAAATTCTGCAATATCCTACAACATGCATGAACCTTGAGAATATTATGCCAAGTGAAATAAGTCACAAAAGACAAATATTGTCTAATTTCACTTATATGAGATACTTAGAGTAGTCAAATTCATAAAGACAGAAAGCAGAATGGTGGCTGTCAGGGGCTGGGGGAGGGAGAGAACGAGGAGTTACTGTTTAGCAACAAAACAATGTTTTACAAGATGGAAAGAGTTATGGAGACAGATGGTAATGACAGTTATATAACACTATGAACATATGTAATACCGCTGAACTTAAAAACAGTTAGAGATGGTTGGAAAAAAACTATATGGGGGCAAGAAGCAAATAATCTACGAATCATCTTCTGAGCCTTCCAAAGGATGAACACGTCGGGGTGGGGGGTGGCGCAAGCAAGCACCAGCAGTGGCAGTATTTCGTACCGGCACCCGCAGTTCCTACAGGGTGATGCATTCCCAAGTACCACTGCAGCCACCGCATTCTAGGGTTTCCTCCCTGGCCGCGGTCTTCTTTAAAGAGGAAAAATCAGACATGCTTCGAAGTTTCCAGGGAACAATCTTAAAGTTTTAATCAAATGGCTTCTGTGTTCCTGTTATGCTACAGTCAGGACTTTTTGCTATGCCACAAAGACAGCAAAGCTTTTTATGTATTTGTTTCTTTACTTATCTATGTATGTTTACTTCTCTTTTTTCTCACTTCCTGAATCCTTTGATGTAAATAGTGAACAAGTCATCACAGAAAGAGAAATAGCATTGACAGTGGATGCTATGAATCCACTTCTTAAAAAAAAAAGAATTCAAGTCAAGGAAACCCCAAAACACCATGCTTTAAAACAACCCGGATTCTAAAAGCAATCACTCTTGCATTTAAGGCCTCTGTGGCACCCAAACCCACCAAAGGTAAAGAAGATGTCTGTGCTAAGTTGGGAAAGTGGAGACATCAGCATTTCCGCCTTCAGACCATTATTTCTGCTCTCCAGACAGCACCCGATAAAGCATCTGGAGTGCTGTGTTCTGCGCGGCCACTGCCTTTGCTCAGGGGGCTCCCTGGGGTTTCCTTTCTGACAATTGCAACCGAGACTCTGAGAGGAGCCCAAACCAGCCGCCTTAACCTTCCCATAAACTGATATTTCCACAGAGGATTAAGACGAACATTTCAAATAAGCCAATTTCCTTTACTGAAAACCAAAGTGACACTAGAAGTACCAGGAGAAATATACAAAGACAATGAATAAGACACACTGTTCTTGTCTTTAGGCATGCAAAAATAGAGAGTAAAAGGTTAGATGGAGGTGGGCTGCACGATTCCCTGTTATTTCTGGTGCTCTGGCACAGTGTCGCCCGAAGAAAAAGTTACACAACAATTAGACTGAGTAGTACCAAGCGGAAGAGGAAAGAGGTCTAAAGGCTTCATACAATGACCTGAACTAATACCACATGGTATACAAGTGTATTTCTGCATTCCCATTGATTAGAAATGTTTCTATTTGGAAGAATGCAACTATGTCTCTTTTCTAATAAGGAACTTCCAGAACTCTGGGAATACCAAATGGTTACTTGTTGAACTGGTCAGAATCCAAGTTCCTAACTACCCTTGAGGTCCCAGTAGAAAAACAAGCTTCCTTCTCCTAAAGAACTCCAGACAGCTCCCTTGGGCCACAGGAAGTGAGAGGTCCCTTGGCCTCAAAAGGGCAGAGGAGTAGGGATGTACCAGTATAAGCTCCTGAACTAACTGAATAGAACACGAAAGAAAAAGTCAGAGTGCAAAATATCCTTAAGAAACCCAGGTGTGGTGTTGCTCAGTGGACTGAGTGCTGGCCTCAAACCAAAGGGTCACTGGTTCGATTCCCAGTCAGGGCACATGCCTGACTGGGGAACTCGAGAGGCAACCACACACTGATGTTTCTCTCCCTCCCTTTCTCCTCTCTGAGAATAAATAAATAAAATCTTAAAAAAACCAGAAATTTGAAAATACAATGTAGGAAAATATCTTTATGACCCTGGGACAGGAAAGGATTTCTTCAACAAAACACAAAAAAAGTATAAATAATGAAGTAAAAGCCTCATAACTTCAATATATTAAAATAAGAGTTTCTGCTTAAAACAACATAATGAAAACAAGCCAAAAATCATGAGAACATATTTGCAACAGAGTGATTAGTATCCAAACACATTAAAAAATGGTTACTATCTAAAATACATTTTAAAAAATTCAATAAATGGTACACAAACATGGACAAAAGATTTGAACAAATGCTTCACAGAACAGGAAACATGAATAACCAATACATACACAAAAGATGTTCAACCTCAATTATAATCTGAGAAATACAAATGCAAATTATAAGGAGATATGATTCACACCTACAAGCTGGAAGAAATTACCCCGACGGGCTAAGGGGGACGCCTGCACACTGCTGGCGGGAGTGCGAATGGGAATGCCCACTATGGAAAACCATTTGGTAGCGCCTGCCAAGGTCGAAGCTGCACACACAGCCTATAACCCTGTAATTCCACACCTGCATGTATTCTGGAACAGAGTGTTTCAAACCACGGTACTAAGGGTTGAGAAATCAATTTAGTCAATTGTGACCAATAATTTTTAAAATGGAATACAATTAGAGTAGATTAGAGTAAAAAATATCAGAGTACAGTTGTACTTAGTAAGGGTAAGTATTCTTCCATAAAAATTTTGGTTCACAGATCTCTATATGTACACAAATACTTAAGTGTGTGTGTACTGAGCTGGGATATAAAATGGATCTTTTGTTGTATGTGATTCATGGTCAAAGTGTTTGTGAGCCTCTGCCATGGGGCAATTCTTGCTTGTGTAAAATGTGTACAAACAGTGTTGTTTTTAAAGCAACATTGTAAATAATCCAAATTTCCATACTAACAAACTGCAGTATCCTCATACAATGAGGTATCTCCTTTAATGAAAATGAATTAACTACAGCTGTAGGCATCAACACAGGTGAATCTCAGGAACATAATGCTGAGAGAAAAAAGTTACAGACGAATGCTTAAAACACAATTCCATTTCTACAAAGTTCAAAATTATGCTGTTCAGGGACACAAACATATGGGACAAAGCCATAAGGAGAGGAGAGAAAATTAAAGACACTTCTGTGAGGAGGAGAGCAAGGAGGATGCAGGGGGGACTTCAAAAGTAGAAGTGATGTCCTGGGGGTGGAGGTGGAGGGTCAGGGCAGAAAAGAAAAACAACTCGTGGGCACCGACAACAGCGTGGCCACTGGAGGGGGGAGGGGGAGGGGGGGTGGGTGGAGAAGAGAGTACAAGGGGGATAAATGATCATGGAAAAGATAAAATAAATAATTAACTATTAAAAAAAAGTAAGAGTAATGTTCTTCATTCCGAACTGGGTAAGGAGTACACAGCTATGTATATCTTGTATGTATCTTTGAAATATGTTCTGTATCTCCTTAATATGTAACTTTTTAAAATTTAAGACATATTTACAGTGAACCTGCTTTTCCACTTCACAGGTGAATGAACAGCCTCACCATCTTTCCAACTTATGCGGACAGGAAGAGTACCCAATTATTTCCAAGAAACCAACAATTTCCCTTAAGGACTTACTGAGTGAAGGAGGAAAGGAGGGAGGGAGGAAGGAATGCATTAGTTGCCAAGAACACTTCTAATTTCTCTTCATACTCTTTCCTCCTTCAAATTGGTCTGATCCCCTACAGTCTACGAATCAAAAAATAAGTCCCTTAAAGGAGAAAATTGAATGCTAAACAACTGATTATGGGACTATACTATGAATCAAGGAACAGAAAGTTAGCAGGGAAAAGAATTCCTACTAAGTTTAATTGAAGCTCTTGGAAAACCTTAAACTGATTTCAGTTGTTATGTTGGTCTACAATAAAACACAAGGTTATTACTAGTAGAACACAAAGACATAATAATCTTATGGTATATTTTCAAGTCCTAATTTTTTTCCAGAAATAAAGAAAAAAGAATATCAAATGATTTCTAAGGGAGAAAAGACCCACCGCCACTCAAAATACACACCTCAGATATTTTTCAACAATAGCAAAACAAAAAGGCCTGTATACTTGATACAGGCTCTTACAAGCATTGCAGGAAAGGTCCACAGAACACAAAGACATTTTCAACTTCCCCCTCCTTTTTTCACTCATTAAAACTTGTCTTAATATTCTCTGATACTGACATCTTGCAATATAAAGAGAGAACTAACATTTATATATACATATAAATGGCTATATATATATATATATATATATATAGGCCAGCTTTCAGCTTAACACCAAGTGCTGCGGTGGTGGTAGTGCTGATTACAATAACAGCAACAACACGAGGCAAGAGAAAGTCAGAAGAATAAAAATGAAAATGAAAGAAGTAAAAGGGAATCACTATATTACTTTACATATTATTGTATATTAATAATATTCTTGTATTTATGGAAATCCTATAAGAACTAATGAAAACTACTATAAACAAAATCTGATCATGTAAAGGAATATAAAATTAACACAGAAACCAGCAGCCTTTTTACACACAATAGTTAAGAAATAGAAAATAAAACCTCATTTACAATAGCAACAATTGCAAATATTTAGTAATGAATTTAAAGAGATATGCAGAACATAAGAAATAAAAAAAAAACTTCCCCAAATAAATGAAGTCAAAATCCAAAATCCAAAACCTATAAAGGAAAAAATGATAAACTTCGCTACATAAAAAATTTGTGCATAGTTCAAAAAAATCCATAAACAAAGTCAAGATACAGATTAAACTGGGCTAATCACCCTAATATAGAAAGAACTCCTAGAAAATAAGAAAAAGATCAAGAATCCAATATACCTGGGAAGTTCACAAAACTGCAAGGGTCTTAAATGCACAAAAAATTCAACTTCATTCATAAGAGAAATGCAAATTAAAATTACGCAGATTCACTTTTCACCTACTGGACTGGCAAAAATCCAAACAGCTGATACATTCTGCGGTGAAGACTGTGAGGAAATAGGCAGTTTCATATATTGCTGGTGGGAGTGCGACTGGCACAGTCCTTTTGGGGGCAATTTGGCAAGACTTACAAAAATTACAAATGCACATTCCCTTTGACCTAGCAATTCTGCTTCTTGGAGTTTATCCTACATATATAATTGCCCACATACAACAGGCCACATGTGCAAGATTATTCACTGCTGCATTGTTTGTAATAGCAAAAGATCAGAAACAGCTCAAGTCTCCATCAACACGATATAAAGAAATTATAATATTTCCAAGTAATGGAATATTATGTAGTCACATGAAGGAATGAGAAATTCCCTGTTCACTAAGACAGATTTCCAAGTTATAGTGTTAAGCACAAAAAAGCAAGCTCTTGAACAGTGTTAATAACAGTATGTTACATTTCGTGTAAAAGGGGAAACAAAAATATATTCATATTTGCATATGGATACTGTGGAAGATACACGACTAGTAAAATAGGTGTGGGTAGGCACCAGAGGAATAGGGACCAGGAGGGAGAGAATCTTTTCACTGTGTAATACCTTTTTCCAGTTTTGAACCATAAAATATATTACTTATTAAAAAAATGAAATAAAAAATAATAAGGCAAGAGTAACAATAGCAGCTACCATTTATTGAATACTATCTTCAAGGTGGGCATGAATTATCTCATTTAATCCTCATAATGCCCTAAGATGGGTAATATTAACCCTGTACAAAGGGGAGAAAACTGGGGTCCAGGGAAGTTCCCATCTGCAAACCAGTGTAAACCGGTGATATCATCTCTCTGACAGGTGCTTGTTAAGATTAAATGAGAAAAAAATATATAAAATACTTAGCACAATGCCTAATACACAGTAAATGCTTAATCAATGCTTTGCCATTGCAAGGCAGTAAATATTTTCAAAGATGTTTCAATAAATTGAACCACATAAATTACAATAAAATCAAACAAGAAGTTTAACAAAGATGTTTTAATTGAAATTTTTATGAATGTAGATTAAACAGCCCCTTCTAATTAATTGAAGGCTGTTTTAAATATGCTATATCCTCACTACATAAATCACATGGTCATTAAAATAATCCCATAATACACATGGGTCTTTGAGGCCAATATATAATTGCCTGAATATGCCTGATGAGGAAGGATATCAATTCAAAAGTTAGAAGTGAAACCACCGTTACTTTTAATAAAATGAGGGGCGCTATACATGTGATGGTGACCTAAGACAAACTCCTAAATGTGAGATCTGGTCGACCTGACTCCGTTCCTCACGGACAGCAGGACGGCTCACTCCACGGCGCTGCACCATCAAGACGCTCCTCCGGGAAACTTTCAAAAGAAACGTCAACTCTCCCCTTTCTAGACACAAGCTATACAACGTAGGACACACTTTAATATTTAACTCTGATAAAAAAAAAAATGGAGCAAAAACTACAGAGCAGCAGCTGACTTTTCGTAGGCTTTCCAAAAGTCATGTTCAATATAAATGAAGGAAGATTGAATTCAGGGCAGAGGCTTGTTGGGAACCACCCTGCCTGGTATCAGAAGCTGTAAACGACCCCCACCCCCACCAAGGCTGAGGGAATGACCTTGGACCATAAGCCACCAAGGAGACAAAAGCTTATCAATCTTATCTCCCTGGCAGGAGCACCGCTTTTGCTCCTTTTACGTCATCCTGCCTGGCCCCCAATGCTTGGTCAGTTAGCCAATGACGGGTAAGATTCCCCAAGGGGGGAAACGACCTAAGACAGGCACGATCATGTGGGAGGCCCCCAAGGAGGGACTTCGGGGACTACAGGAAAAGGGGGTGATAAACCCTCGCCCCTCGGCTTTGACATAGCCTGAGTCCTCATTGTCTGTGAGAAAATCTCCTTATCTCTTGGTTGCCTTAGTTCCCTTGCTCCACCTAAGCCTGAAAAAATGACAGGGTGGTGTAGCTCTGTGCTGGAAAGGGTGGGTTCCCTGGTTGATCAGGCCTAAGAAAGAATATGTAAAATTCTGTGAAACCTGCTTTGTTTAGAATGCTCTCAATTGAATGATAAGGGTCCAAGGTAGAAGTAAGTTTGTTCCTTAAAGTTTTACAGCTATCTGACCCTGACTCAAAATAGGCCCTCAGAGTTCCTTGTTATTTGATCCTTACTTCCCAGCAATGAGTAATGAGCTTTACCTGAATTCCTGTATAAACAAACCCAATAAAAGCCCATTGAGGAAAAGGCTCTTGGCCCTTCTCCTTCGAGAGATCGGCCACCTTTCCTCCCTAAGCAGATCATGTCTTGGTAGGCTTATTCTCATCTGTGGCGGACAGGGGGGCTCTGCAGACAAAGCTCCCCCACAGAGGCTCACAAAACATTTTGATTGTGGCTTTAAGTGTATGTCTGCATTCTGTGTGAAAGAGAAGCTACACTTGGATCATCCAGTTACACAGTGAAACATTCACAAGTACCCAGGAATAAAACCACGATCACATTTAAAGCATAGAATGAACCAAAATACAAACAAGTCTTTATCATTAAAGCATTAAGACTTTTAAGTTTATTATTAACAAAGGCTTTGCACAACATTTAGTCACTATAATTGTACAGGGAACTATTCCTTCTGTTTCTAAGCTTCCTAGGTTTAGCCACAAAATACATCTTTCTGCCCCTTTAGAAATACTGGGAAAGTAGTCCCTTCTCTTTACCCCAGGAAAAGAAGTTACCTGGCATGGTGTCACCTGTTCCAAAATCTCTCAGAGGTGTCTGGTCAGCAACCACTACTGTGTTCAAACTTGTGGGGTCAGGGAGCCGGCCAGCCTTTTCCAAATCAGGTCTGAGGGCCCACCTCTCTCTGACCCCGTTACTGGCATGGCAATGGCGTGAGACAGCTACTCTGAGAAGTCTGCCTCCTTTGCAGACCTAATCCCTCCTTGGGTGAGTCATCCCGATGTCCAGACCTGCACTATCCAATATACTAGCCACTAGCCACACGTGAGTATTTATATTTAAATTAACTTAAATTTTAAAATTCTGTTCCATAGTCACACTACTTAAGGTTAACTTAAATAAATGTTAAAATCAGTTCCAAAGTTACACCAGTCACTTTTCAATTACTCAACGGTCATAAGTGGTTAGTGGCTACCATACTGAACAGCACAGATAAAATCATTTCCACTATCGTACAAAGTTCTGCACAGTGATGATCTAAACTCAGTGGAGAGAGTGTTAAGGCATTAGAGCTGCAGATACTAACCAGAATTGCCAGTAATGAATATTTTTTTAAGATTTTTAAAAAGATTTTATTTATTTATTTTTAGAGAGGGAAGGGAGGGAGAAAGAGAGACAGAGAGAAACATCAATGTGAGGTTGCTGGGGGCTGTGGCCTGCAACCTAGGCATGTGCCCTGACTGGGAATCGAACCTGCGATGCTTTGGTTCGCAGCCTGCACTCAATCCACTGAGCTATACCAGCCAGGGCTATGAAATGAATATTTTTAATTCCACTTTTCTCATTTCTACATCTAACAAAGTTTAAAGGTCAGGTCAGGTCAAAGTGTGCTTAATGTTCCCCTCCAAATCCCTAACAATAGTAACTAACATGAATAGAACGTTTATGATGTGCCAGCCAGTAAAACTTTTCAATTACCTGATTTAATTTTTACTATAATCTTATAAAGGTGTGATATTCCTTTTGATGAAAAATTAAGGCTTAGAGAAATACAGTGATCTGCTAATGGTCACAGAGCTGTAAGCGGTAGAGTTAGGATGGGTTTAGAATGATAAACCACCAAACTGAACGTGTAACTCACACACACAACAGCAGTGGGGCTCATCCCACTGAAGCCTTCTATGAAACTTTCATCATCACAGAACCACAGAGAATTAAAAGAGGAACAGAAACTAATGTGGCGTTTCATGACCATCTTTAACCCGTGGCCCCTGATGACTGTGCAAATCTCACACTCCCCCAAAGGTGATGCATAGCTCACCTCAGCCAGTAAAATTTATTTTATCTCCTGCATATTCTCAACAGTCAAATTTTCATGAGGCTTTACTTTTTGTATTTTATAAAAATTATTCATTTCCTCACATGATATGAGAATATCAAATGTTTTTCAAAAACACATTCGTTCCCCCTTCAGACAGACATCCTGAGACACGAGCACTGGTGACCCTGCCGTTCTTCCCAGTTTCAGAAATGCAAACAGGGAGGCCCCGGGAGGGTGGACGGGAACGCCGAGCCTGCGATGAGGGACAGGCCGCTAGAGCCAGGAGCTCTGACAGGGTCAGCCAACACGCTGGGGTCCACCCGACTCTTGATCTCAACATTCCTTACGGTCCCCCACTCCCCAGTCAAAAAAGAGTCAAGGCGTTGTCCTGGTTGATGTGAGACCCTGTGGGATCTGTGGGAATGGAGCTGTGGCAGTACTTGGGTAAGAATTCCTGTGCAATGTTTATAGACCACTGAAGCCAGAGGGACCTCAGAACAATCCATCTGCCCATGTTAGAAGTGAGGCGACAGAAGCTCAGCTAGTGACAGATAAAACCTACCCATCCGACCCTCCTCTGTCTTCTAGTTTCTATGGCAGAGAGGGCCTGTTCACTCATTTAATTTTACTAAGTGACTGCTGGGTGCCAGGATCTGTGCTGTTCACTGGGGGTTATAAAGACGAACCGGATGTTGTCCCTGTCCACACAGAGCTTACATCTCATGGCAGCAAAGGGCATAAAATGACATTGGCGTGTGGAAGTACAACTTGTGGGAGTCAGCAGAGGCCACATACGGGCTGAATCTGAAAAGATAAATCGGAACTCACTGACAAAGGGAGACATTCCAGGCAGAGAAAACAGAATGCGCAAAGAACAGGAACCATGGCATCTGAGAGAATATGAGATGCAGGTGATGCGGCGGTAGAAGTGGTATTTTTTTTCCTGTTTTATTGAGATATAATTGACATACTATATTAGTTCAAGGTGTATAGAATAATGATTTGATATATGTATATATTGTGAAATGATTACCATGCTAAGAAAAAAGGTATTTTAAGTAAAATATCATATATATGTATCTATTATCAAGGAACATCACACACATTTGAAGGGTGAAACTCTAACCATTATCTTTCCACTAAGTCACTGAAGACAAAAAAGAGTCTCTTCAACAAATGGTGCCAGGAAAATTGGATATCCACATGTGAAAATTAAAACTGTACCCTTACCTTATAGCACATGCAAAAATTAACTCAAAATGGATTAAAGACTGAATTGTAAGACCTGAAACTACAAAACCCCCCGAAGGAAAAAATAGGGGGGAAGCTTCATGACACTGGACTTGGCAGTGATTTCTTAAACATGACACCAGAAACACAGGCAAAAGAAAGGAAAAGTAAACAAACAGCATTACATCAAGCTTCAAATCCAAACAATCCAATTAAAAAATGGGCAAAGGACGTTTCTTCAAAGACATACACATGGCCAACAGGCATACGAAAAGAAACTCAACACCACTAATCATTAGGGAAATGCAAATCAAAACAACAATGAGGTATATAACCTCATATCTGTTATAAGGGTCGATTAAATAAATGAGTAAGTAAGTAAGTAAATAAATAAATAAGTAAAGTAACAGAAAATAAGCTTTGGTGAGGATGTGGAGAAATCGGAATCTTTGTGCACTGTTGGTCGAAATGTAAAATGGTAGAGCTGCTGTGGAAAATTGTATGGATGTTCTTCAAAAACCTAAAGATAGAATTACATGATCCAGCAATCCTATTTCTGGGCATATGCCTCAAAGAACTGAAAACAGGATCACGACACTCGCATACCTATGCTCATTACAGCATCATTCACAATAGCCAAGAGGTTGAAACAACCCAAATGTTAACCAGCAGATGAATGGATAAAGACAATATGATACACTCACAAAATGCAATATTATTCTGCCTTTAAAAAAGAAGAAAATCCTGTCATATGCTACATCATGGATGAATCTTGAGGACATTATGCCACGTGACATACACCAGTCACAACAAGAAAAATGATTCATTCCATTTTTATGAGGTATCTCTTAGGAATGCAAAGCAGAATGGGAGTTGCCAAGGACTGAGGGGGAGGGAGGAAGAAGGCGCGTTGTCCAATTGATACGGAGGTTTAGTTCTGGAAGATGAAAAGGTTCCGGACAGCTGTTGCACAACGACGCGCACACTGTTAGCACTAACATCCTGTGCACTTCAAGATGCAGGGGCAGCTCACTCATCTTTACTAGCAGAGGCAGGCAGGGCCACGGATAATACAAAAGTCATTTTTAGATGCCTTTACGGTATGGCAAACATGGCTTCTGCAACACACTGAACTCATAAACGTATTCAAGAGACACAAATACCAAACTCAGTCTGCAGGCTCGAGCTGCGGAACTGACTGTGGGGTTGCAGGACGGAGGAGCGCAGAGGCGGGAGGCAGCGACCCTGGAGTCCAGTGAGGCCTCAGATCAGACCCCCCACAAAGCCAAACTGGAAGAGTCGATGCCAGGAGCGATGACGTTCACACTCTCGCAAACTCTGAGACAGTCAAAGGGTCAGAACTCTGGCTCCACAATAACTGACTAACCCCCTACTGTGCCACTGTCTGTGCCAGGTGCTTTGTAATGTACTATCTCTGGCCTTCCAAAAATGAGGTGGTTTAATTATTTTACAGATGAGGCTGCTAAGGCTCACAAAGAGGAAATCCTTTTTTTTACCTGAGGTACTGCAGCAGCCCTGGGATTTCCATGCATGTCCAGGGAGTTGGGGCTCTCTGTTTTAGTGCACTGTCTCCCACAAATAGCCACCCCTGAACACTCAGCCACGGAAAGAGGAATAACCCTCTCTTTGCTGTGCCCAGCCCAGCAGAGTCCTCTTCTACTCGAGAACCTTTCTACTATTCTCAGGCAATGCTCACATTGTCCTGGGCCGACCTTCTCGGAATGGATTCTGTAAATCCCAACTCATGCGTCCTAGTTCCCTGTCCCCACGGCCTTTTGGTGGCCTTTGTCTGAACAAAGGCTGTTTACAGTTGCCAATGTCTTTCTTACAGGAACTCACACTAAACTCCCTACTCTTGCTAACTGGAGGCATAGTGATTTATTCAGACCTAAGGACGTCCATTCCTTGCTCAAAATATGACTGTTAGAAGCAGGTCAAAGCCTTTTTCAGAAAGCCTTATTTATCTCTTGCCTCTTCCACACTTACCTTCCACGTTCCAGACACACTCAACCAACTTTCGTTCCCCCAAACTCAGCAGAATCTCTCTCGCCCTCAGAATTGACACCAGCACCTCCCCTGCCCGGGAGCCTCTCTCCGACACCCTCCCATCTTCCAGTGTGTGGCTCAGGGCTCGTGCAAAGGGTCCTCCCCAACACCTTCCCACCCCAAGTCCAGGCCAGGTGCCCTTCTCCAGGGAACTCAGCTGACTAAACTTTCCTCCTCCTACCATTTATTACCCTGGATTGTGATGGTCTCCGTCTCCTACAACAGTACGCATTCCATGAGATTAGGGACTATGCCTCTATGATTAATCATTGTATCTCATTAATCATTGTATTTAGCCAAGTTCTTGGCCCATAGAGGCACTCAAGAAATGAATGAATGAATGAATGAATGAATGGTTTCTTTCAACCATCTGGCTCTGCTGAATCACACTGAGCTTACAACCAACCATGACCCCAAACCTTTTCTTTTATGTACTTATTGGTTAAACCTCATCTTCCCCCTTCCCTTTCTTCACACCATCCTCATACATAAACAATTGATTTTATGACCTAAGTGCAAGTATCATTTTGTCCTGTCAGGACCACTTTGGTGCCTGCCTTTGTCACTGTACATGCCTGCTATGCTTCCCAGATTCTGCCCTCCACAAATGTGGTCAGCTATCATCAATGTTCTCATTCGAGTCCCTGATAGCAGTGAAGACACAGAGCCCTTCAGCTTGCCACAACAGACAGCTCTCCAGTCTGACACGAACCCATTAATCACCACTCAGCTTAGTCACTCGGCCAGATGCGGGTCCACCTGACCACAACATTACCAGCCAACACTTCTCTAGCTTGCCTGTAAGAATATCGTGCAAGCCCTGGCTGGGTGGCTCTGTTGGTTGGAGTGTCGTCCTATACACCAAAAGGTTGCAGCTTCGATTCCCAGTCAGGGCACTTACCTAGGTTGCAGGTTCAATTCCTCACCCTACCTGGTTCTGAGGAAACACCTGCTGATCCTTGGTGATCACTACTTCACGTTTTCAGGCTTATAAATCCTTCAACCGCTGCTGAGAGAGTTCTGTAAATCAAGACTGCTCTATCCCAAAGCTGAAGAGGGAGACTGTGAATGCGTGGGTTACTAAAAGAGGCTTCATAAAAGAAGGTTAAGTTTTAAGGTTTCAATGCAGAGGAACAACAGAACCTGGTAGGGGACAGAGGGAGAGTAGTCAGGCTAAAGTGTGAATAACAGAGACAGCAAGCCAGAAGGCTTAGCCCAAGTCTCACCTGGCATAAATAAGCAGGGCTAAGAAAAAGCAAGTTCTTCCTGCTGGGCTGTGTTCTTGAAGAGAAAGGTCAACCACAGCTGGGCGTCTGCCAGAACTTTCATTTTGAATATCATGACAATGCACATACTAGATTGAGCAGAGCCACAAAGTAACCCCTACATAAAAGACAGTTGTCAGAATAGACAGTCTGGTTTCTCCAATGCAACTTATGATGACAAATCCACCACTAGGATTATGTGTAATGAGAAATTTTGTTGCAAAGGCCCATTGTGCAACATTTTCCCATTTCTCTTCCAGAAAAACACAGAGGTAATTATGCATTCATAGCCAATGTAGCAAATCAGTTAAATTAAACCTGTATTTCATCTAACTCATGTAGGATATGAATAACATAACTAACTTTTCTAATTTCATACTCTAGTACTCCCGAGTAAATAAAAGGGGGAAAAAGTAAAGTTTTCCCCTACAAATAGAATCTGTCAGTTCCTGGGATGTGCACTTTTCAGCTCGTGCATCCTAAATGCATGTGGAGATATTATATGCACTTTCTATTTAGCAATTTAATTATATCTTTGCATTCAAAGAGTGGCAATGGTTTGCAGTAATAATCAGGTGAAAGCATTCTAACATTAATATGCTGGAATCCGATGTGTTAATTTGATGCAACTTTGCCTTGACAATATGTGATTAATTTGTTCTCAGGCTAGCCCTGCTCCCAGCTCTGACAGTTTAAAATGCTGGGTTTCTTTATCCATATTGCTATTTGACACGCCTTAGCCCACTGCTTTGCTAAGACCACTGTTAATTTGTAATGAACTTGCTTTTCAGGGGGGCTCCTTCATTTTTAATTCTGTCAGTGTCACCTCCTTGAGGAAAATTACAAGTTTCCGTAGGTGTGATTACTGCCAAGTGCTGCTGATAAAAGGTTTGAGAAAACAGGGCTTTATAAAGAAGTCTGTATTTAATCTGCTGAAACAGATTTATTGCCTCCAGACAGAGAAATATAATACAAAGTTCTCTTATTTAAAAGTCAATCCCAAGTTCTCCCTCACCACCACCTCCTCCTCCTAAACAAAAACACCGTTGCATTTCCAGGACTCAGTAATGAGTCACTCAGGGAAAAGAGGTGAAAGTGTAATAAATTTAGCCATAATGGCAATTGTTGTCATCAAATTAGACTTGTAGGGGAGCCTTATAAAACACATGAACACACTTTTCAATAGGTGAGGAGGGAAAAAATCCCACTGAAACGATTCTGTTTTCACTTCCTTTCTAACTAGCTTCAGGAGCCCATTTCCTTGGGGCAAACTGAGCACGGGTGAAGTTAGGCACGGTTTGAGTTTCTCCTAGGAATGTAATTCTGGGAATGCTTGATGAAGGGCTACAGGGCAGACGGACAGTCAAACTCTCAAAACATCATGCTCAATATAACTCATTATGAGGGGAACAGCCGGCAGCCTCTATAACACTTTCACAGGTTTTCTATTCTCCATCTGACCTTCAAAACAACCACATTCAGTAGGTATTATTATCCCCATTTTTTTTTTCCACATGAGGAAACAAACTCAAAGTGTTCACCACAAGGATGTACAAGCATGAAAAGGACAGAACTCTGGGGCGGGAAAACACACCTTTTGTCTGTTGGTCGTCTGCCTTCCTGCATCACAAGCTATGGGATGGAAAAGTCATCCCCTCTCTATTTAGTACCCAGACAGCTAACCGATCTAATGCTGGATTCACTCTCTTTAGCACTAATCCTTACTCTTTTTCCCCCTGACCGAGGTGCACTGTTCGCCTGCGATTCCAGCCCTCCTGCCATGAAGCCCACTGTTTCCACAGGGCCAGGGGGAAACTGAGTCCTGCTCATTCTGCCATGAGATTTCTCAAATGTTCTTAAATATTTAGATGCTTAGAACAGCCCCACTTACCTCCAACATTATTAGTGGCACCGGCTCTTCTCAGAAGATCAGAGAAGTTTTCCAATACATCACAAATTAAATTAAAACTGGTAGATATGAACTACCAGTGGGTTCCCCTATTACTCCAGTCTATGTGTTTATGCATTCTCTGGCTACTGCTCAATTAAAAAAAAAATTAAGACAACTATCTTCCACTGTATATGTTCAGGCTGAACTGACTCCTACCATGGTATCTTCAGCAAGATCACTGCTCTGCTTTTTGACAAAATACTCCCTACTTCTGACTTCTCCACCAGAATGTTCGTGAAGCAGGCTCCAAGGCAGAGGCATGTTAACTGTGGAATATCTTCTCTAAGGAATGTAAGATAGTTGCAGGAAAGAAATATTTACTTGCATTATACAATACAAAATGAAAAATTCAATGATTACAAAGGTAGGTGAAAAAGCAGAATGCAAAATTACACAGACTAAAACTAAATCAGGCTAAATGATGTAAAGATGATTTAGCATCAACTGCTCAAAAAGAAGTAACATGAAATTTTTATTTTCAAGTTGTCTTTAATTTAGAATTTCCTTAATGCTTCTTTATTGTGGTTTGAGTGATACTAGCCTGCACGTTCTCTCAGAACAGGGAGAGCAGTTTATTCATGCTGCAGCCCTAGCAAATAGGGACTTGGTGAGTTTTCACTAAATAGACGAAATAAAAACTACCAGAGGCACGTCTGTGCCTGTTGAAATATGGCCCACCCAGAGTAGCCCGGCTCAGTCTGGCACACGTGTGACTCCCGAGCACCAGGGCTGGTGTGGTGGGGACAGCCACTGCTCCGAGGCGCTGTCCCTAAAGGACAAACGGCTCCAGGGTGCAGGCTGCATTTCCCATGCCCAGTCTTCCTCCTCCGCTGGTGCGTGGTGGAAGGAACTCCGGGGAACTGCTTCTGAACACCAGGAAAAAGGGGGCTGGCTCTACGACGAACTGAGCCAGGAAAAGACAGAAAACCCTGCTCCGATGACAGGTGCCACGCCCAGGACAAACGAAAGTTATCCCGAGACATGTACAGATGAGAACAAAATAAAATATAGAAGAAAAAACTAAACTAAACCAAACAACACTAAGGGGAAAAACGTACATGGGGAAAATGGTAATACATATGTATCAGAGACACAATGAAGGCAAATTAAATAAAGTGGATAATTCAGAACTCCCCCACACCTAACAACTCTTCAACTGTAATAACTGCCAGGTAGCTACGTATTCCCTGACATACGAGTGGTAGGCCGGTCTAACGCTGCCAGAATGGTCATCATCCCTGTGGAGAAAATCTCAACTACATACTGCACCTAAGTCTGACACCTAATTTACCACACCTGGTCCCTCGCTCAAGTCTGAGAAGACAGACACACAGACACACACAGACACACATACACACACGATTCCAAGTACCACAAATTACTGTCTAATTAAGCATAACATAAATGATACAGAAGTGCAGAAGGAATGAGCAGATAAAAAGCATTTCAAGTATCAAAGTGCTAACCAGAGCGAGTTTTGCCCTGTGTTCTGAAAAATATGTGGCAATGGGCTCAGCAAGGTGACACAGGATCTGGAATCAGACTGACTCAGGTTCAAGTACAACACAAGCTTTCTTAATTGCTGGCATGCATGCATGCATTCATCCATTCATTCACTCACTCATCCAACAAATAATTATTTTGCACCTTCATGCCAGTTCCTTTGTGGGTTTTTTAAATTCCTCCTTGCCTTTTGGTTTCCTCATCTAGACAACACGAATAAAAATATCCTTCAGGGCTCTCGTAGAGCTTAAGTGAAAAATAATGTGCTGAGTAAAGCATTATAGCATACCTACAGCCGGACAGCAGATGACGGGTACGTAAAGCTGAACTGACCTGGCCAGTCGAGGTTACAATGGAAGTGTGTCGGTGGGAGGGGAAGGTACCACTGCTGAAGGGCTGTCAGGTGGAAGAACTTAGTTTTGTTACCTCGAGGACAGTGCGGGCATTTAATCTGGCCGCCACTGTACAGGACATCCCAAGGGAGAGGAGACAAGTGGCAGGGAGACCAGCCTCGAAGCTGCTGCTGTGACAAAAATGGGATGTGAGAAGCTTCTGGAACAAGGGAGTGACTAGTGACTCTGAGCCGTGTCACCGCTGACGGGCGCCGAGAAGGAATCACCGGCTGACCTCAGGAACGACGCTGTGAGAGCGGTGCAAAAGAAGAAAAGGATCCCCGTCAAGTCGGACTTCTAAATGGCTTAAAAATCTCGTGTTGGAAAGCATCTTTCTTTGAAAATAATCTGGACGTTACCAGTTTTACAGAAAGACCCTTTGTTTTGCACACAAAATACACTTAAATATTTTTCTGCTTTTTCTACAAGCAACATTCCTCCTCCTGGTCAGGTCTACATACTTACTGGTCTGTACAAATTACCTCAATCTTCCCAAGATTAAACTGCAATCTGCTTACTCTCCCTCAAGTCCCTCAATCACGCGGGCCTGGGAAAACAGAGCTCGCACCCTTTCACACAGCAGCACATAAAACATCGTGTCATCGGCAGAACAGCGGCACTCTGTCCCTGAGCACCTCATTGTCTCCTAAATGGCTTCAGCAACAAATATTCCACTGGCAAAAAGACTTTATGAAAACCTCAGGGCAAAAGGAATGATCACCACCTTTGCAGCCAATCCCTTAGGGAAAACACGAAGCCACTTCAAAACGGGCTGAAAATTAACCTCACAATAACAAGTGGAAGACCTCTGGGAGCCCTTCACACATCACGCCAGTGTAACATGGAGATGAAGAACACTGCCTGCAGCCGGCGTGCCTGGGCGGATGCTGACTCCCCACTTCCCAGCTGCACCACCCGGGGCAAGGTAACCTCTCCGTGTCTCAGCCTCCTCGCCTCTCAAGCCGGACATTACCGACCTCCTCAAGGGCTCTTCTCAGAATTAATCTTTGCATGCCAAGCG